>NC_136467.1:64214161-65414161 GCF_902686455.1 Sciurus vulgaris
TGACCAATGTCACTGCTCAGCACTCCCCCACCCCCATCCAAACATTCCTTACTCATACTAATCTCCCTTTGATGTTCAGGAGATCCATCTCCACATTTCTTTTCCCTTTTCCTCTCTAGCTTCTGCATATGAGAGAAAACACACAATCCTTGACCTTCTGAATTTGACTTATTTCGCTAGACATGATGGTCTCTAGTTCCATCCGTTTTCCTGTAAATGACAAAATTTCATTTTTTACTTGTTTTTAGATATATATGACAGTAGTGTGTGTTTTGACATATTATACATACATGAGGTGCAACCCATTACAATTTTGTTCACATTTTTGTAGTTGAACATGATGTGGAGTTACACTGGTCTTGCATTCATTTGTGAGCATAGAAATGTTATGTCCAATTCATTCTGTCTTTCCTATTCCCCTCCCCCTCTCTTCCCTTAATTCCCCTTTGTCTAATCCAATGAACTTCTATGCTTCTCCTCCCTACTCTCCCTTGTTATGAGTTAGCATCTACATATCAGAGAGAACATTTGACCTTTGGTTTTGGGAGACTGGCTTATTTCACTTAGCATGATATTCTCCAGTTCCATCCATTTACTGGCAAATGCCATAATTTCATTCCTTGTTATAGCTGAGTAATATTCCATTGTGTATATATACAACAGGTTTTTTGTTTGTTTGTTTGTTTGTTTATCCATTCATTCACTGATGGACTCCTAGGTTGGTTCCAAAGCTTGGCTATTGTGAGAATTTGCTGCTATAACCATGAATATGCATGTGTCACTGTAGTAAGATGACTTTAATTCTTCAGAATAAAAACTGAGGAGTGTTATAGCTGGGTTATAAAGTGCTTCCACACCTAATTTTTTGAGGAGCCTCCATACTGATTTCCAAATGGTTGTACTAATTTACAGTCCCACCAATGGTGTAGAAGTGTTCTTTTTTCTCCACATCCTCTTCAACATTTATTATTATTTGTATTCTTGATGGCTACCATTCTGACTGATGTGAGATAAAATCTCAGTGTACTTTTGATTTGCATTTTCTAGTTGCAAATGATGTTGAACATTTTTTTGTTGGCCATTTGTATTTTTATTTTTGAGAAATGTCTGTTTAATTATTTGCCCATTTAATAATTATGTGATTTTTGTTGTTGTTGTAAAGTGTTTTGAACTTTTTATGTTGTCTAGATAGTAATGCTCTGTCAGAAGAGTAGCTAGCAAAGGTTTTTCTCCCATTCTGTAGGTTCTGTCTTTGCATTCCTAATTGTTTCCTGTGAGGAAGCTTTTTAATTTGATGCCCTCCCATTCATTAACTCTTGACGTTATTTCCTGAGCTTTAGGGATTCTATTGAGAAGGTCTTTGCCAGTGACTAAAAGTTCAAGGGTTGACCCTACTTTTTTTTCTAGGAGTGCATAGTGTTTGCTTTCCTTTTTGTAAAGGCACCAGAGTTTTGCCTTTGCTATAATTGCATGTAAGTGGAATAATATAGCTTAAGTCTTTTGTGTCTCATTTATTGTACTGATCATAATAGTAAAGGGATTCATCCAAATTTTTGCATGTCCAGTCGTTTTGATTGCTTAGTATTAGCACACTATATGGATATATCACAATTTGTTTATCACATTTATCCATTGTGGGACATTGAGTTGTTTCTAGTTTTTGGCTGTCATTAAAAAAAAAAAAAAAAAAAAAAAAAAGCTGTTTTGAGAATTTGAGTATAACCTGTGTATGTTTTCATTTCTCTTGTAGAAATACCTAGGAATGAAATGTCTGGACCACATGGTGTGTTTAGCTTTTGAAGAAATGCCAAAATTTTCCACAGTGGCCAGACTATTTTCCATCCCCACAAACAGTGTGCAAGAGTTCCAGTTGCTCTGCATCTTGTTTTTTAGAATTTTATTTATTCTTATTTTTTGACATTGCCTGACTTATCTTTTTATTTATTTTTTTAAATTTTAAATTGGCTTTTTGGTACATTATAATTATACATAATAGTGGGATTCATTGTTACATACTTATACATGCTTGTTTTTAAACTTTAGCCATTCTGTTAGGTGTATAGTGATATCTCATTCTGGTTTTAATTTGTTTTTCCCTACTGACCAATGATGTTAAAAACTTTCTCACATATTTGTCATCTACATCTCTTCCTTCTTTGGTCAAGTGTCTGCTCAAAGCTTTTGCCCACTAAAAGATCTGGCTGTTTGCTATCTTTCTGAAATTATAAATGTTTCATTTATTCTGAATATAAATACTTTATCAGCTAGATGATTTGCAAATATCTTCTTCTGGTTGTGGCTTGCCTTTTAATTATCTTAATAATGCTTTGAATAAAGCAGAAAAGTTTGATATCTAGGAGGACCAATTTATTACTTTATTTTTTTTTATTTATGCTTTTCACATTCTAAGACTATCTAATTCAAAGTCACAAAGATTTTGTTCTGTGCTTCCTTTGAGAAGTCTTATTATTTTGTTGGTACATTTTGAAATAATTTCATGTATGGAGTGATTTATATTTACTTTTGCATGTAGATACCAAATTATTCCAGCGCCATTGTAGATTTATTCTGGATCTTCTATACTATTCCATTGGTTTTTATGCTTATCCTTATGCCCATACTGTGTCAGTTTGTTTTCTGTAGTAATAGTAATTCTTGAAATAAGACAATGGAAGTTCACTAATTTATTCAGCCTACCTACCCCAAAATTACTCCAGGTCCTTTGGATTCTAATATAAATTATATAATCAGTTTTTCAACTTTTATATAAAAACTCATAAGGATTTTGATTGGGAATGCAATGAATGAATACCAATCTTGAGTTTCTAATATGAACCTCAGTATATTTCTCCATTTATTTAGTTGTTCTCTAATTTTTTTCAGCAAATGTTTTGTAGTTTTTTAGGGTATAGATTTTATTTTACACATATTTTTAAAAGTATATTCTATGCGGTTAATTTTTTTCTGTCACCATTATTAGTTTTCTTTGTTTCAATTTCCAACTTTCATTGCTAATTTACTGAATTATAACTGATTTTAAACTGACCCTGAATTGTATAAACTTATTAAACTCAGTTTTAGTTGCTTTTTGGCATATTCCATAGGATTTTTACATAGACATTAAAATCATATGAAAACAGAAAAAATACAGCTTTACTGATGGGATTTCAGACCTAAAAGACCCATGGGAAACACTGGCAAGACACTTTGTAGGTATGATTTGTGAAAGTAGATGACAAATTAATCTGTGAATGAAGCTGACTTCAGAGTTTATGAAAAAAAAAAAAAAAAACAAAAACAAAAACAAAACAAAACAAAAAAAAACAGCAGTTTCCATAGATTTGTGCTCTAAATTCTAATTATAGTGCTTCTCTGGGTTTAGGCTTTAAGGTTAATCAGTATAAGTTGTGCTAAAGTTTAAATTAAATACAGTTGTTAGATGACTGGAAAATTGGAATTTGAATGAAACTTTTAAGCAAAATGACTATAATCATTTTTTAGAGAGATGCAGGAAAACCATAGTGTTATATTAATTATCAGATTAAGCATAAACAATTAAAATGAATAAGAAACAGATATACAAATATTACTCATCAGTCATATTCTACTTTCAAGAATATCATAAAAATAACTCTATGGTTAAATATTTATTGATAAAGGTTCACCATATTTTCTTCATTTAATTTCTTAATATCATCCAGTTCTCTCCGATTCCTGCCAGCTCTGGCCATTTTATCATGCCTGTGGTTAATTTATATTCTACTGAAGAAATATCTTTCAGAAAAATATGCTTGTCTGGTTAAAAGCTATAGCATATTAAAGACCATAAGTCTTTCAAATTTTCAGAAGGCAGTAAAACCTATGTTTTTAAAATCAGAGAATATGCTTAAATGTTTTATGGATAATTCATTCTTTTAAATAATGCTAATCTTATATCATAGTTACACTGCCTTTTCTCAAATGCATATATAGCTTTACAATGTTCGTCCCTTTTTAAAATAGTCAGTTTTATCTCCCAAAATGTTAATTTTTTCAAAATAGTTTATTTTTCCCTGACACTGCATTCCAGTCTATATGTAAATTGAATCACATTCAGATTAAATTAAAATAACAGTGAATTATGGGACTGTTTTCTCACATGAAGTCTTTTCTTAGTTAACCTTTCCACATGAAAGAGAGAATCTGTATCTGGTGTCTACTGAACCTGTTTGACATTCTGGAGATGTCAGAATCCTGAAGAATACATCTTGGCTGGTCTGGGTAATGCTTTTGTTGCATAAAAGAACTAAGCTGGAGAGGGATTTGTGATTTTTCAATTCTAGAAATAGTATGAAGAAAAAACTAATGACCCCACACAGAGTTCAGTGTTTGTACCATGTTTGTTCAGTCAAACATAAGGTGTTTTTTTTTTTTTTTTTCCTGTTATTAATGCTCAGCTTTTCATAGACTCTGGCATAAAGCATTGGTGGAAAGCAGTGTGTCAGGGGCATGTTACATTTCATTAACTGAATGTGGGCAGATGAGTGAATCCCACTTCTTTTTGAAGCCAAACACATTTTTCCCACCTAAGAACATAACATTTTAATTTGTATTCATTTTCACTCAATAGAAAATTCTATTTCTGTCCCATCTCCCTTTTATTTTGGAAATTAGAAGCAATACTTTAATGTAATATCTAAAAATATTTTCATGGGCTAATTTTAAATATTCTCAAGTGAAAAAGATATTCTCCAAAGGGCATATTGTATCCAATCCCTTAATATTCTTAAATTTGTTTTTACATCTCTTTTTTTTCTCAATTCTCTTTGAACAGGTTTAAGAAAAAATTTAGAATGTCTTGATCCACCAGGAATTCAAATTTCATTGTTTGTTTCCCACAAATCTCTTATCTTTTTGTCTGTATCTTCTCAGGGAATGTGCCAGGGAATTCTGATGGGATTATCATTTCAACCTCCCAGAATCACTCGTGCATCTTTTTGTGAAGTGTTTTTGAAATTAGTATTATTAAATTCCAAATACGGTGAGGAAAAGGAGAGCTGGAATAGGTGGGAGAGAAAGAAATGAGCACTGGAGGGAGAGATACCTTTGGAATCTTGGTGATGTTCAACTAATTGCAAATGCAAAGACTTACTAATCTTGACATTTATTGAACACTTATTATATTGTAGGCCCTGCAGAAAGTACTTTCAATAATTTGTCTCACTGAATTATCCCTCTTCTATGAGGTAAGCACTTTTATTATACCCACTCTAAGGTAGGGAATGACGGAATGAATAAATTAAGTGACTCCTCCAAGATTATACAACTACTAACAAAAAATGTGATGCCAACTCAGGTTTGCCTAGTTTGAAACTTGAGGTACTGTAAATCCATATCTACTACAGTGCAACCAGCTCTGTTAGGAACAGATTTCCAAAAGGGGTTCTTTTCTTCTGAAATTACTCAGAATGGGACCTTACCTTATGCGTTTGGTTTTATGTTCCTTTGACAATATGTAGTTAAACCCTCAGCCCTCTAGCTGCCAACCCCCATTAAAAAAAAAAAAAAAACTCTGAAATTTTATTCTAAACATTTTGCACAAGTCACTTTGTAAATAAAAATGCAATTGAAACAGAAAGGTATTAGACTCAAGCCAGCATGAAATTTGCCCTGTTAGTCAGCCAAACCATGCTGATGGTCTCAAGAGGGGCTTGCTGGAGTCAGGGCAATGCTAGGAGAGGGATCTCTGAACTACACTCCCCTCTCCCAGCCAAGTTCCACCTTGATGCCTGCAAGCACCCTGCTTTCACTGTGGCTGCATCTTGTTATATAGAGGGAGGATCAACTTTCCAGTGCCTTGTCTTTTACAAACTGGAAATAGATGTGGTTAGAGATGTAGACATTTTATTTAAAATATGGAAAACTATAACAGTGTAATCCTTCTCTAGTTCCCATCCCCCAAATTTATATCCATCTTTGATATTTTGTCTCAAAAAGGAGGAATTGTTTTGTGCCCTGAATTCATTTGTGCCTTGGTGTATCTGATTTCACAATGATGATTTCTATATAACAAGCTGTCATAGGGACTAGGACAGTGATTCCCTCATGGAACTGATGTCTGAGCACCATGTGAAGGATGCCAGTGTTTCTTCCCCTCATAGTTACCAGAACAGTCTTTACCAAGCATTTTGTTCTATTTAATGTGGGGTCATGCTATGTGGCAGTTGAATTTTAGCTAAGGTAAAATTAGCTAAACCTTTTTTAACTAAGCACCACCTGCTTGAACTTTTCACTGATAACCTTAAATTTGTTCCAATTACACAAATCATTCTTCTCAATTCCCGTTAGCTCTATTGAGTTCTATTGTGATTTGTGATTGTTCTACTGGGTTCCAACATAGCAAAGTCTTGTTGAGCAGCAATGTGTGAAGAAGAGGGCTTTCTGATCAACTCAATCATCTGATTAATTCAGATTTAATGTGACAGTCCTTTTGCTTCAGCCTTGCTACAATATTTTTTCAAAAAATGATTTGCAAACATAACACATAGAATGTAATGTAAGTGTTGATGACGGAGAAGCTCTGTGTTTATTATTTTCTCAATGCAGTTCCTAGAGAGAGCTATACAAATTGATGGTCTGTGGACTCACCATTCCCTGTCCTTTCTTGTTTGCTCTCACATTCTGGCTTCCTTAGGTGCCATTTGATCTGGGGAAAGTTCCTTATCTTGTTTAAACCTTAGTATCATCATCTGTAAAAAGAATAACTATCTTTAAGAGATGTTGGGAAGGGTCAATGAGTTAATTCATGCTACTGTCTCAGCAAAATGTCTGGCGCCCTTGCATGTGGAGTATTAGTTATCATTAATATATCTTCAACTCTTAGTGTTTGTGACCTCAACACATGCCTTGACAATGACTTTCCTTTAGTTAAATGCCACATAAATTATTTTCTTGACATATGCTTTCATACGTAGTACAGGAAAAACTTCTGCAACAGGCTAGCTCTGGATCAGTGCACATAAAATATTTTATGTAATTTAGCAAATGTAATATTTTATGTAGAATAAAAACAACTTAGTTGTGATGAATGCATATAAAAACAAGGCAGACAAGTTCACTGACTCAAGAATCTGAATTTCAAATTACTATTTTGAATTTTTAAAAAATCCTCGGGGCTGGCAATGTATCTCAGTAGTAGAGTGTTTCTTTAGCATGCTTGAGGCCCTGGGTTTGATTTCTAGAAACACACACACACACACACACACACACACACACACACACACACACCAAAATACCTTAATAATCTGCATTGCTACTTTAATGGCTTTCCACACAGAGGCAGCTAATGACAGAAGGCAGGGTGTGTACCTAATTAGAAGTCTGCTTGTTCCTCCCTCCTTCCCCCCCACCCCATTTCTCCTTCCCCTACTTGGACATTGCAAAGAGAAATAGGAAACAGCTTATTTGTCAGCTCTCAGGTCCCTCTCTGGCCATCCTCTTCATCCTGGAAGGTCAATGTACAAAGGTCACCTTCCAAGGCCTCCACACTAAACACTCTGACCTCACTGCCAAATCACTTTCCCAGAGAGTGCCACCAGATCGTGTGTCACTTTTATGAACTTTCTGTCTGGCAAATCTGATGTTGTGTGAAACTTTCTTTTTTGTTAAAATGTGTACTCTCTAAAAGCAAACACTACAGATGTTTCCAGCCTGCTTTCACAACTTTTTAAATTTCTTTCTTGAGAATTGAAAGTATATTTGGAATGTAGTATCACAGCAGGAACCTAGAATTTGCTGGTTAGCTCCTTGTTAGCCTATTATATTTAAATAGAACATTAAAGCAAAGTTACGATCCATGACCCATTCCTTGCAATGAACTCATTTAGGAAGTGTATTTGAATTTCATTGAGTGGAAGAAGTCTGCAGTTTGATCAAAGAGTTAGGTCATATAAACATCAAGTTTATGTTTTACCCACTTAAAAGCCAATTTTTATTGCTTTAAAAGTGTTCACTTTAATCTTATTAAATATACAATGGTAGATTGCTTGCAACTTTGGTTTCACTAAAATGAATAAATATGTTTTACACTTAATTTTAAAAGCATTATAATGCTAATTTCTTCATTTAATTAAGAATTTAAAATACTCTTTTATCTTTTAACCTCCAAAGCTAATAATGCACTAAAAAATAAAGTAAAAACAGATTACCTTATTAAAAAATTAAATTGGATATTAAAACAGTTTATTATTTTAATATACATATAGATCTCATAATTTAATTTTCACTTAAATTTATGAAGAAGACAGACTTGAATTTTTAATTCTTTTAAATGATTAGAGTTATTTGACAACTGTTGTCTGTGTGTATTTTCTTTCTTTTTCTTTTTTCTTTTGTACTGGAGATTGAACCCAGGGTTGTTTTACCACTCAGCTACATCCCCAGTGCTTTTTTTATTTTTGTGACAGGGTCCCAAGTTGTTGAGGATGGCCTTGAACTTATTATGATCCTCCTTGCTCAGTCTGCTGAGTTTCTGGGATTACCGGTGTGCATCATGCCCAGTTTATCTATGTGTATTTTAGTATTTTTCTAATTATTACTTTGTCCAGTTCCATAATTATCCCTAAGTAGGTTGAGTATATTTACCTTACCTTTGCTAATTGTCATTTTATAAGAAATATTTATATAAAAGATAATTTTTGGTATTGAAATTTCAAATGTATATTTATGTTTTCAAAATACAAGCCTTATGATATTTTTAGTGCTCTTAAGGGATTACCTAAATTTATAATGAAATTAATAAAATATTTTCAGTTGTTATATTTTTAAAAATCTAATTTCAATTTGGAAATAATAGTAAAAATCCTGTGCTTTTCTTTTCTGTTTGGAAGAAAAGCTGACAGTCCAAACCATATTTGATTGTACTGATCAGAAAAACAGATTGTCACAATCCCACTTGCTCTGATAGGTTCACTAAATCTAGTTGATAATTTTACACAAAATTCTCCATTTCTATACTTCAGAAGCCTATGGCCTACAGTAACGATATCTACATATGAGGGAAATAATGTGGAAGATAAAGAAGACCTACTTTGAGGGCGTCCTGAGGTGATTTGAAGAAATATCAAAAAGAGGCCATTTTAGGGAAGTATTATGTCCAGGATAACCAGCATCTCTTGTGCACTTACCATGTGCTGAGCTCTACTTAAAGGTTTTTACAAGTATTGACTCATTTCATTCTAATAAAAACATTATGAGGTAGATTCTACAATCATCCCTCTTCTACAGACACTAACACTAAAGCAAAGAAAAGTTAAGTAACCAAAGACCTTAGTAAATTGTGTTAGCTTTGCTGTCACTGTAACCAAAATACCAGACAATAACAACTTAGAGGAGGAAAGTTTATCTTGGCTTGTGGTTCAGAGGTAAGTCCATTTTTGGCTGAGTCCATTGCTCTCGGCCCAAAGTGAGGCAGCACATCATGGTGCTAAGTCATGGTAGAGGAGTACTGCTCCCTTCATTGGTAGTCAGGAACAGAGAGAGTGAAGCGGGAAGGGGCCACAAGGAAGATGATCCTCCCAGGGCATGCCCTCAGTAACACACCTCCTCCAGTCATACCTCACCTGCCCACAGTCACCACCTAGCTGATCCATTCAAACTAGTATGGACTGATGAGGTCACAGTTCTCACAATCCAATTTCACCTCCAAACATGCCTGTGTTAACACAGGAGCTTATTTTTTGTTATCATAAAATAAGTAGAGTGAGAATTTAAGTAATACTATCTATTCACCTGGTTCCTTGCAGAGAACAGTGAATATCTGGAGATGAGAAACTGTAAGGGGAAAAGAGATCAGAAAAAGGAGAGCAGGAGCCCCACCAGCTAACTCACTCAATTTAATTTTGCTTCAGATCACGTTTCACCATCCACTGTAGCAAGGTCAGGGGGTGGGGGGAGTTGATCCTATGATCTCTTCCAGAAGTAGGAATCTGTGTTTATTTCAACTCGGCTAAGTCATGCCACTTCAAGTACATTTACCTTTTCTCTGAATCTCAGTTTAATTTACAAACAAATAAATTGGTTACATAAAAGAAAATAAGTAATATAAATACTTTTAAATGTGGAGATGATAATACATACCATTGATTTTGAAAAACGTTTTTGTTGCTTCACATGGAAACAATCCAGAAAACTAAGCAACCCAAATCAAACTAGCAAAAAGCATGTGAAGGAAGAACTTTTTAAAAAAGTCCTTGAAAACCTGGTAAACTTTTAAATAATCACTTTGAATTTTGTTATATATCCATGGATATTTTCTCCAAGACAAGATGAATATTTGGTGAAATTATCTAGATAATTCCTAATGAAAGGTTATTTGTGTCCATATTCACTGACAAATAAGAATGTTTAGTCTGACCTACTAGGTGTGTAGGTTTGCTTACTCTTTTGATTGATTGATTAATGAATGGGTTGTTTTTGGGTCATATATCTGGTATTTTAAATTCTCAGGAAAAATTTTTTATAACAAGCTAATTATGGCCTCTGAAAATTTGTTTTTCTTTTTAAGTTGAAAGACATTTGGTGAATTCTGTTCTAGAAATGGCAAATCAGATGAGAACATCCTAGGATTGATTTTAGGATCATGCTTCAGTTTTACTCTTTCCTTTGCCAGTATATACTTGGTCACACTCCACCAGCCTGGTGTTGTTTTCAAACTTGGAACTTCCCATCACTGGGAGTCATTACCATATCTAGCTCTGGGAAATCAACTGTGTAGCTGTCAGTAGTTTCCAGCAAAGCCATCCTGCTCACTTTCCTGCTTGAATCAATAAACAGGTCAGTTAATACTCAGGCTCCTGAATAAATGTCTCTATGATGACACCGACTCTGTTATGAAGATGAGGAAGAGGGTTGGATCCATAAAAGTAGAATCAAGGAATACATATTAAACAAAACATCTTTTTTTGTTTTAAAGTTTAAGACTATGGATGGCTTTGGAAGAGTCATTTTTTTTTTTTTTTTTTTAATGCAACTGGAAAGTTCTTCAACCCTGTTTCCCCTGTAGAGACTGGTCCTCTACATAATGGCATACATGCATGTGGTCAAATTAACAGTAGCAAGGTAGAGAGCAGGAAGCTAGAGGCAGTTCATTCATATGACTAAAGATCTAATCAAGTGCCATATTCACAAGGTAAAGTTAAAGAGCATTTGGAAAGAACCACCAATGCCAAGGTTTCCTTGCATGAAATATAGCACAAGTTCAGGCTTCTAAACTCTACATACCTCTGACCTTTGGCTCTTTTATGTCTCTATTTTTCTGACCTGACAGACCACAGGCCAGTATGCAACCCAGAATCCCTCACCCTTGTGATTTATAGCTTACAGCTGCTTCCCTGTCTCAGACATGGCAGCTGCTTTTCAGATGTCTTCAAACCAGGGGAGAGTGTTAATGTGAACTTGAGTGGCTGCAGAAGAGAAGAAGAAAAGTTGATGAAAAAATCATCTGAATTCAGCCCCAAAGCTTTTCATTGATCTTTACCTTCAGGGCCAAGCAAAATGTTTGGTTTATTTCATAAGCTAATTAGGTGTGTGAAAGGCTACTTGGCATTTGCTATTGACTGAACCCAACAAAAGTGATCACCAGGCTGGGTAATCAATAAGGGATCGATTACAAGCGTGTGATTGGATTAGCCATTTGATCAATGCTGTGTGCTAATATATTAACAAGCAAATTACCAAGCAGCCCTTAAGAGCAGAATGCTGACTCTGATTGCATTACAAACTAGTGAGATCTAATGACCTACCACGTGCAAGGGGTTAGTTATACAAATCAGGACCTGAAAGTATTTTTTTCCTTGAAGGTTTCTCCCCAGTCAAAGAAAATGCTTTCTTAAGTGAGATTCAAATTAAATTACAATTAGCAAACAGTTGCACTGGGACACCTAATTTCCAAGTAGATTTCATTCAAGAGGAAGAGGACTTGGGACTGCAGCTAAAATAGCCCAGAAAACTTTTAGGAAAATCCAGGTAACATCAAACAAGGCAAACACAAAGAATTCCAGAATAATCACTAATATGTCTCAAAGTTTTAGAAACTGGATTATCAGATTGGATATATAGAGCTCTTCCATGATAGAATCTATTGTTGCTTATCTTTTAAAATCATACATATTTTCCCAGCTCCCATTTTTAAGGTACACTATTATCAAACTACTTTAGTTGCAGAATGGATCAACAATGAGAGGCATCTCGTGTTTGTGTGTGTGTGTGTGTGTGTGTGTGTGTGTGTGTGCGTGCATGCACAGATTGAAGAACTGTAGTTACTGGCAAAAATGGCCCTGTGCCTTTTGTGAAAAAGAATAAAGAAAAAATTACAAGACAATGTAGAATGAAAAAATGTTTTTCACTTTCTAACTTCCAAGGTCGTGTTACTATTAGGTCCTTCTATAAATGACCTTACAAAAGTAAAAACACACAAAACCAGAGCTCTTCTCCTACCCTGCTTTCCCCATGATTACGTGAACCATTTATTCAATTGATTGTGCTCTTTCAGATTCCCTAAGTGGAGACCAAGCAAGCCTTTGCTCACTTTCCCTCTTAATCCTTTTCCTTTTAAGAAACCTTTTTTTCCCTTTGCCTCAGGGAAGCTGAACCGATTAGTCTGAATTCTCCAGTGTTATTTGCAGACTGGAAAGGTCTCTCCGGGCCCAGAGGCAGCATGTCAGCCAGAGCAGCGGTGAGGCCAGGCAGGGCGGGCTCCCGCAGCGTGGAGCCTCTGAGCAGACTGACAGGCTTGGCCTCACTGGGCCCAGGCAGGCCACAGCTGACAAAACAGCCTTCCTGGCTGCCCAGAGCTGGAGGGCGGGAGTCAAGAAGCTGTCAATCAGCAACACAGAAGAGCAGGCAAGAAATGTAATATCTGATGGAGCCTCCTCAGTGCAGAGACTTCAAGGTGAACTAAGGTTGGTGTTGCCTGAGGCTAAAACACCTAGTACTCACGCTCTGTTTTCAGGCACTAGGGGCTGCTAGTAGATTTACCCTCTGACATGCATTAGGTAGGTTTCAATTTTGATACTGTCATACATCGGTTTCTATATCTAAGTAGGTAGTTCACTGCTACCAATAGTGCCCAGTGATGTTTTTATGAGAACCGTTTATCCTTTTGAATTAAAGCTGATGGAATGCAGTGATCACAGGTGACAGTACTTCCTCTCTGTCCCATTCCTTTGTAGTATTGCTTTGTGTGAAAAGCCCTGTTCTGTGTATTTAAATGTAGTTTTTTTTCTTTTTTGGTGTGTGTATATCAAAGCATAATGTATCAGAAACTAGCAATGCACAATAAAATATGCAAAGAGCTTAACTGTCTTTAAATTTGGCACTATACGAAACTATGAAGTCATCACATTTATTGTGGATACACTGTCACCCCCACACTTCAACACAGGGTGAATTTTCATAGATAAATGACAATTCTTTGGGATATGATACAGCCTAAACTGTAGGGGCATATGAGTGTAATGATATAGTGATCTATGTTGCAAAATTAATTCTTTCAGTGATCAATGATTACATCCACAACAAGGAGAGCATACTTTGAACCAGCAGTAAAATCCCTTCTAATTAATTCTCATATTCATCAAATAGCCTAAACAGAGCAGTTAAAGAATATCCTGCATCTCATAAATGCATGCTAGGTTCCTATAATGCCATAAACCCCTTATTGGAGCGTTTCTAATTAATGCCTCTGGCAGCATGCTACTTTTCTCCTCCTCTGGTGCTATTATTTTAAAGCCTTAAGTGATAACATCATAAATATTTCTCCAAGAAGAACCAATTGTATGGTTCTAGATGATAATGATTATAATCATTTAAGATAGAAACTATTGGAGGGCAAGTTTTCTGCTTGTCACTCTTTGTGTCTGATATTGTAATATGCTGATTTGCAGGAAGAATTGAGAAGGTAGATTGAATAATAACAAGCAAAAAAGGAATTTGTCCATGTTCAATAATTCATTTGGGGATTTATGACTACTTCACTTGGGGGGAGAAAAGAAAATCTTAAGCAATTTGACAAACACGGATCATCAGGATTCATTTCATTCTGTTGGGTATGGTGGCACAAGCCTATAATCTCAGCAACTTGGGAGGCATAAGCAGGAGGATGGCAAGTTTGAGACCAGTTTCAGCATCCTAGTGAGACCCTCAGCAATCAAGTAAGACTCTGTCTCAAACCAAAAAATAAAAGGGGCTGGGATTGATTTGTGGGAATCAATCTCACAGAAGAGGTGAAAGACCTCTACAATGAGAACTACAGAACACTAGAGAAAGAAATTAAAGAAAACCTTAGAAGATGGAAAGATTTCCCATGTTCTTGGATAGGCCGAATTAATATTGTCAAAATGGCCATACTACCAAAAGTGCTATACAGATTCAATGCAATTCCAATTAAAATCCCAATGATGTACCTTACAGAAATAGAGCAAGCAATTATGAAATTCATCTGAAAGAATAAGAAACCCAAAATAGCTAAAGCAATCCTCAGTAGAAAGAGAGAAGCAGGGGGTATCGCAATACCAGATCTTCAACTCTGTTACAAAGCAATAGTAACAAAAACGGCATGGTATTGGTACCAAAATAGACAGGTAGATCAATGGTACAAAATAGAGGACATGGACACAAACCCAAATAAATACAATTTTCTCATACTAGACAAAGGTGCCAAAAATATGCAATGGAGAAAAGATAGCCTCTTCAACAAATGGTGCTGGGAAAACTGGAAAACCATATGCAACAGAATGAAATTAAACCCCTATCTCTCACCCTGCACAAAACTCAACTCAAAATGGATCAAGGACCTGGGAGTCAGACCAGAGACCCTGCATCTTATAGAAGAAAAAGTAGGTCCAGATCTTCAACTTGTTGGCTTAGGATCAGACTTCCTCAACAGGACTCCCATAGCACAAGAAATAAAAGCAAGAATCAACAACTGGGATAGATTCAAACTAAAAAGCTTTCTCTCAGCAAAGGAAACTATCAGTAATGTGAAGAGACAGCCTATAGAGTGGGAGAATATCTTTACCACTCATACTTCAGATAGAGCACTAATTTCCAGAATATATAAAGAACTCAAAAAACTCTACACCAAGAATACAAATAATCCAATCAACAAATGGGCTAAGGAAAGGAACAGACACTTCACAGAAGAAGATGTACAAGCAATTAACAGATATATGAAAAAATGTTCAACATCTCTAGTAATAAGAGAAATGCAAATCAAAACTACCCTAAGATTCCATCTCACCCCAATTAGAATGGTGATTATCAAGAACACAAGCAACAATGAGTGTTGGTGAGGATGTGGGGAAAAATGCACACTCATAGATTGCTGGTGGGGTTGCAAATTAGTGCAGCCACTCTGGAAAGCAGTATGGAGATTTCTCAGAAAGCTTGGAATGGAACCACCATTTGACCCAGCTATCTCACTCCTTGGCCTATACCCAAAGGACTTAAAATCAGCATACTACAGAGATACAGCCACAGCAATGTTCATTGCTGCTCAATTCACCATAGCCAGATTGTGGAACCAACCTAGATGCCCTTCAATTGATGAATGGATAAAGAAACTGTGGCATATATATACAATGGAATATTACTCAGCCATAAAGAATGATAAAATTATGGCATTTGCAGGCAAATGGATGAAATTGGAGAATATCATGCTAAGTGAGATAAGCCAATCTCAAAAAACTAAAGGAGGCATGATCTCACTGATAAATGGATGATGGCATATAATGGGGGGTGGGAGGGGTTAGCGTTAGGGTTAGGGTTAGGTTTAGGTTTAGGGTTAAGGAGGGGGGCAAGAATGGAGGAAGGAAGGACTGTATAGAGGGCAAAGAGGGGTTGGAGAGGTGGGAGGGAAGGAAAAAAAATAACAGAATGAATCAAACAACATTATGTAAATTTATGATTACACAAATGGTATGCCTTGACTCCATGTACAAACAGAGAAACAACATGTATCCCATTTGTTTACAATAAAAAAATATTTGCGTGGTTTGCCATTTTCTTTTTTATTTTTAATATATTTTAGTTGTCAATGGATCTTTTTATTGTATTTATTAATTAAAAAAAGGGGGGGCTGGGGATGTATCTCAGTGGTAAAGTGCCCCTGGGTTCAGTACCCAGTACCAAAAATTTAACAAAAAAATTATTACATCTTGAATATCACCTAAAGTATATACATCTTCTAATCAATAGTTTTTTTGAAAAATTATGATTTCCAGATTGTCTCGTTTATCCACTTCCATGCTACGTTTAATGTTCATTATTAATTAAAAGTTAGTTGTGATGGCTGCCATCAGTTTGAAGATAATTGTGCTCAAGAATCTGTTTCCTTTGGTTTTACTTAAACCTTATGAAGCCTGGTGCTGCTGTTCTCTGAGTGGGGATGCAAGGCATGCTTTTTGCCTTCTTTCTCCCATAAAGATCCATCTTCCCCACACAGAAGTGGTTTCATTCTTTAAATCTTTAAATCTCCAGTAGATTGGGCTATTGCTTGGCTGCAATAGTAGCCCATGTGTTATTTTGTGAAGAACGGATGATTAATCAAGATGAAAAAGTAAGAATGGGTGGTGATCTGAGGTATGCATGAGGGATATGGCATCCAAAAAGTGAAATGGTTCTGACTTTAAAAAAATTGTAGAATATTACTTAGGGATCTTTAGGCCCTTTGGGATGGCTAATATTTAAAAAAGCAGAAAGTAAAAAGTAAAAAGTGTTGGAGAGGATGTGAAGATTGGAACACCTGACTACTCTGCTGGATACGGCCACTGTGATACAGCCACTATGGAAAACAGTATGAATCTTTAAAATATTAAAAACAGAACTGACACATGATCCAGCAATTCCACTTTTGGGTATGGGCTGAAAATAATTGAAAACATGGGTATTTTAGTTAGCTTTGTGTCTCTGTGACCAATATACTGACAAGATCAACTTAGAGGAGGAAAACTGTATGTTGGCTCACAGTTTCAGAGTTTCAGTCCCTGGTAAGCTAACTCCATTGCTCTGACCCTGAAGTAAGGCAGAGCAGAGCATCATGGTGGAAGGACGTGGCAGAGGACAGTTGCTGATTTCATGACAGGAGGCAGAGAGATGCCAAAGACAAACTATCAATTCCAAAGGCACATCCCCTAGTGACCTACTTCCTCCAGCCACACCCTATCTACCTGCGGATACCACCCAGTTAAATTCATTCATGTGGATTAATCCACCACTTAGGTCACAGTTCTCATAATCTAATTTTTCATCTCGGAACATTCTTGCATTGTCTCACACTTGAGTTTTTTGGAGACACCTCCTATTCAAACCATAACAATGACCTTGAACAAGTAATTATACACACCATATTCATGGTGGCATTATTCATAATAGCCAAAAGTAGAAGCAACACCATGCTATTGTTGGATAAGTAAAATATAGTACAAGCACGCAATAGAATATTAAAAGGTAAACCCTAAAAGAGGAAGAAATTCTAAAACATGCTACAACATGGATGAACTCTGAGGATATTATGCTGAGTGAAATAGGGAGTGAACCCTGAGGACAGGTCACAAAAAGACCTATATTATATGATTCTTTCTACATGAGGTCCCCACAATAGGCAAATTCATAGAGACAAGAAGCAGAAGAGTGGTTACCAGGGGCTAAAATAAAGGCATAAGCCTTCAATTATTCAATGGCTATAGAGTTTGAGAAGATGAAAAAAATTCTAGAGAGATAGTAGTACTAGTTGAACAACATGACTATACTTACTGTCACTGAATGATACACTTAAATGATTAAAATAATAAATTTTTTGTTATGTATATTTTACTACAATTTTAAAAAACCAGGTAGTCACAGAAGCATCTATGACCTTCATACATCTCCTCTCTGCTTTTTGAAGAGACAGAGCAGTAGTCATCCTTCAAAGGGTATGTTGCATTATTCTTCCTTCTTATAGGGGCCCCCAAGCTAGAGGAGAATATTATTTTCATTCCCATCCTGCCCTGGATGCCTTGGGGTGAGGTTTTATGGGATGCTGAACAAGGCACTAAACTATTCTAGCTTCCTTGGTCAGCTTTCCAGAGTAAGGTTTACAATTTACATAGGTAGACTTCTTACTAGAAGTTTCCTCTACTGCACTAGGTGGGCCACAGTGAATCCTTCATTTAGTAAATATTCAGTAAGTGATTATGTGCCAAGCCTTATCTTAGGCCTCACTTCACTCAAGACCAAATCCCACATTCAGTAGGAGTTGTGATCATTCCAGCCCTTGTCCAATGACTATCTACACAGATTGCCATAATAAAGGTTAATGTCTGTCCCATAGGTTATAGTTGTGACCCCAACATTTCATTGTCAATGTGTTCTAGTTTTCCTGATTTTTAAAAAATTCCATTTATCCTATCTACATTTTTTTGCTTTGGCCTGTAGAGGAGCAAGGTTTTGGCTAGTTTCTATATGCTCTTGAATGAGAATGACAAATATCACTTCTCTAATGCATATAGCACTTGCAGTTTATACAGCAGTTTTACATACTATTCTAAACTGCCCATCCCGTTCTCTTATATTTTGAGATTTGTTTTTCTTATTCATTTGTTATATGGTAGAGACTGTTAATCTTATCTTTATCCCCTGGAGATACTTTTTAACCCTCATTTTAAAAGTGTAAAATCTTTGATACCTTTAAAGGGATACATGCAATGTATATGTAAATTACAAAGTATAATAATGAAATGAAGTCTGAGAACTTGACCATCAAACTTAAGGAACTGAATAAGGGCAAAATTATTGAAACACCTTTCTCACTTCTCCCAGATTCCACGCATTCATCCAAGAGATAACACCTAATTATCTTCCTTTTCTACTCTGTATATATTCCTATGACTTTCAATTTTATATACCAACTTAATTTGGATAAGGGATGCTCTTATAACTGGTACAACATTATTTCTTGGTGTGTCTATGAGGGTATTTCCAGAAGAAATTAGCATTTCAATTGGTAAACTGAATACAGAGGATCACTCTTACCAATGTGGGTGGGCACCATCCAATCCACTGAAGACTTGAATAGAACAAAAAGGCAGAATAGTGAATTCACTCTTTGTGCTTGAGCTGAGACATCCATCTTCTGCCCTTGGTCATTACTACTCCTGGTTCTCAGGCCTTTGAATTTAGGCCTTACACCACTGGCTCCCCTGTTCTCAATCCTTTAGACTCAGACTAAATCATACCACCTACTTTCTTGATTCTCTAACATGCAAATGATAGATTATATGACCTGTTGGATTTCACAACTGCATGAGCTGATTCATATAATCATATGAATATATTATAAGCAAAATAAAATGAGTTTAAATTTGTATAATAAATCTCCTCATATATCCTATTTGTTCTGTTTCTCTAGACAACTTTGACTTGCAGGATGTTATAATACTAGATGTTAGCGATATTTTGTTATTCTTTTATTTTAAATATTTAAAATATTACTCTTTTGCATATATTGTCTATAACTTTTTTTGTTGTTGTTGTTCATCATTTTTCTGAAAGTTATCTTTCTTGGAATGGATAGCTACAGTTTATTCATTTTTCATTGATATTGAGTATTCTATTGTATGAACACACCATGGTGTTCAACACCAAACAACATTTGGGTTGTTACCAGTAATTTTTTCTTTGGCTTGTCTGAACATTGGTGCTGTGAACATTCTTGGCATGCTTCCTGGTGCAGTAAGCAAAACTTTTTCCAAGTTTTAGTCTGGGAAGAAGAAACCTGGATTTTAAACTGTGTTAGTGTCAGTTATCTGTTTTTCTTCTTTTAAAGGTAAAAACTAGTGGAAATGACTTTTTTTTATTATGCATGCATCACTTCCAGTGTAAGCATTCCTGATTTTTAACTTACATTTAATTTGCTTTTACTTACTCCATAATGCTTTCTCTTACTCCATAATAATACCTTTCCCAATCTAGTTTCCTATTATTTCTGCCATCACATAACTCACAAGATTGTGCATTTCCAGTTTCTCTTCCACTTCAGATTAAGCCATTCCCACTCTCTGCTCTCAATCCCCAACTATCTCAAAGACTGTCAACTGAAATTTCTAGTTTATTCAGGAATTATTTAATCCCAGATATTGAAAACAACTTCAGTTCTTATATTGAAAATTATTAATTACTGGGGGAAGAAATAGTTTAGAAATATACATGTATATTTAATGAAATCTGTAAATATTTTAGCAAGTTTTTAAAGCATTAGTATTTTAATTAACTTTTCCATTCATTTAATTAAAATGTATTAAATGTTTCATGAGGAAGTAAACTACAATGTTCTGAAGGACAGTGTCATGAGGACCAACCAAGGCTGTAGGAGTGGGGGTCAGGGGCATCTCCCCAATATAAAGGATGCTTAGATGAGACCTGCTGGCTGTGGGGGCAGTCATCCAGTTTAGGGGACCTACAGTAGTAGGTGGAAGTGTTATTCCCAGTAGAGGGAATCACCCAAAGCTCTAAAGACCTGGAGGATCAAGGGATAGAGGGGTTTGAGATGGAATCCTAAGGAGATAAGAAAGAGATTAGTTCATGCAGGACAGTTTCAGAGACTACCAAATATTTTGAATTTTTTCCTAAGGGCAGTGGAATGACAAATGACGATGTTACTATTTGAAATCTATTATTCTTGTATCTATATGGAAAATATGTTTAAAGCATATAAAGTTGGGAGTATAGTAAGAGTTCTTTACAGTGAGAGAGATTGGGACTTGGACTGGGATGGTGGGTGAGGGGATGAAAAAGACTGGATACAGTTGAGACATTATTAGAAGTCAGAATCAGAAGGATTTGATGATTAGTCCTGTGTGGGAAGAAGGAGAGGATGAGGAGTTAAGGAAATTTTCAGGTTTCTGTCTTGAACATTAATTCATTGTCCTATAGTTAAACACGAGGAAGTCAAAAGTAGATTTTTAAGGTTCTACTCTGGTACTAGTGGAAGAGAAGTAGAGTAGGCAAGACCAGTTAGAAAGAGTTGGTGCTGCTGGTACAAGAAGAAAGGGCATTGCTGATGTCTCACAGTGGAAATAATATTAGAAGTCAAAGTCTAACTTTGAAGTTTTTGTCATCTTTTCCTCATGTTCCTTTCCTGTCCTCATGTTCCATTCCTGCCATTTGAAACCCTCAGTGCTTTCGACCTACATCCCTCTCTGTCAGGGCTTGCTTCCAGCACCATCTTCTGCTGGAAGCAAAGTGGAGCCCTGTCCTTCTACAAACAAATCCTCGTTACTTATCCTGAGCATTTGAGGCCTAGTCTTGCTGATGTGGTCATCACTACTAACCTGTTTTATTTATTCATCTTAAACAGATTCTAACCCTCTCAGGCAGGAATCAGGTTCTATAATCATAAGCTTCTCTCCTTCCTCCTGCCTCTCTGCTCGGCAATAGCATTAAAACACCTTGCTCTAGCAGGCATGCAGTGAACTTTGCTGCTAATCCACAGGTCCAAGGTGTCATTGTTTTTAATCTTCATGGTTATTCACAAAGAGATTGATGTTGATTATAAAATTAATGGTATATCTCCCCAAATTATTTCCATTTTTAGTTCTTATTTGTAAATAAAAGAATACTCAAGTTTCAAAATGTCTGGACAACTAAACCCCAAGCTTCTAAGCCATTCAGTGTAGATTTTTTGCTCAAATCAATGTATGACAAACATTCACATCTGTATAGAATCAGACAGAATCTAAGGATGACTCTAGATTTTGAAGGCATTTTAGATTTTGGCTTAGGCCCAGACTGAATTGGATAAAATATTGTGAGCCTGGGCTGGGGATATAACTCAGTTGGTAGAGTGCTTGCCTCACAAGCACAAGGCCCTGGGTTCAATTCCCAGTACCACCAAAAGAAAAAAGAAAAAAATTGTGAACCCATTTATTTATTTATTTTTCAGTGGAAAGAACTTTTAAGATATCACATTTTTTACAGAATAAATTCAATAGGATTTTATAGTTTGAAAAATCAAGAAACATTTAGCTTAGAGAAGAGCAACTCAATTATTTTCAATTATTGATCAAATGAATATTAATTACATTACTTTTAAATAAATTTCTAGTATCACTCATATTAATGTTATTCATATCATTAGTAATTATGGTTTCTTAGTAAGCACAAACTTTTGTGAAACCTGTTGTATTAAAAATATACAATAATAATTCCCATTAAAAATTAAAAAAAGGATACCCCAAGTTGTATGCATATACTTGCATTTTGTTTTAATCAGAATCAAGTAGAAAGAGTTAAATACTTCTTTTAAACCTTTCATAAAGTATTGAGATTCTTTGATACTGTGCCAGGAAAAAGCATATGTAATTAATATGTAAAGTGTTCTCTATCTATAAAACCTCACATAATTCTAATAGAGTTATGAGATTTTCTATCTTGAATGTTATTGATATTAATGCTTAATATTTCCATGCATTAGGAGGAAGAGTGACTTTTTTACATGTGAATTCATGTGTGCATCTAGTGATAATCATGCAAACTGTGCCCTTGGATGTGCTTCCAAATGATCTAAAAACAGCCTTTTCAGCAAAGTCAAGGGTGCCTAGCATCTGCTCCTTCTGCAATCTACATGCCATAATGCACTCTGGCTTTGAAATTCCAAACCAGCAATAGCCAAGGAAAAAAGCAGCTAAAAATGGGCACAGTGCAGATAGCAGAGGTCCAATGACATCTGTAAGTGGTATTGTCTTCCTTTGCTGGATTCTGTTCTTACACTAAATGAGCTATTAGTGAAATGTGGCTTTATCCCAGCACAAATAATACAAAACTATTCATAAGGAAATCTTGTAAACATTGATAGCCATCAGTAGATATAACCAATTAATATTAGTAATGGCATATTTTTGCTCAAATGCATCCACAAATATAATTAAGTCAATGTAATTTCAATGATTCAGCTAAAAATATACTCCAGTCAATATGAAAACAGAGTACTATACCAATAACCCCTTTTTTCTTTGACTTAGTTTTTATTTATCTTCCTTTTTCAGTATATAAAATATATACATTTTAACATTTATATAATGCCATCAATAAAATACCAGTTTTATCTTCACTCCTGGGTATGAATACTCCTTGACTCATTTAAGGATATGAATTATACAAGCCACGACTCTTCCTTCCCTATTACATAGGATGCTAGCTTGCCTTTTGTATTTGTAATCTGTATGCTGAATAAATTGGTGTTTCTTTTCCTTGAAGAGGCTACATATTTCATACATATGTG
This sequence comes from Sciurus vulgaris, assembly GCF_902686455.1. Classification (NCBI taxonomy): domain Eukaryota; kingdom Metazoa; phylum Chordata; class Mammalia; order Rodentia; family Sciuridae; genus Sciurus; species Sciurus vulgaris. The sequence goes on from NC_136467.1 coordinate 64,237,458, forward strand.
GCAGTTGTAGGTACATATGTCTGCTGTAGGTACAACTCACATTCATTGCAAGTAATTACATAGAAAGGGTTATAGTGAGCAAAGTCAGTTAATAAAAATGATAATGCAAGACTCTATATTTATTCATTTGCAATGATTTCCACATCAACTTCACTCAGTTTATAAATCTAAACATTAGTTCTCTTGCTGTCAGCACTTCAAACTCCACCTGGGATCAGTCAGCCAAGCTGTGCTTTCTGCCTCCTACAGTCATCATGCAAAATAAAAATTCTGCCTTTGGAATGTAGCTGACAGGTTGGCTGATGATGCATCAGACAAAAAGGAGTGCCCTTCCCCTCCTCAGCGGTAAAGCTCTTCTGTTCCACAGGCTTATTTCTTTAGTAAGGAAAGCAGATGTGACTTAAGGAACAGGGACAAGAAGGTGTGTCAGGGGGAAGAGCCATCATTTCATAAACACATTTTAAATTTCAATGAAGTTTTTCAGTCTTTTCTATAAAATATTCAGATTTCCTGATGATTAAACCATAATTAGCTATAATATTTTTAATCCTGAAAGGACTGAATGCAAGTTTTGCTTATTTTATATACTGGATATTGTGTACTGGATATGATATCAAACGAATTGGACATTATTTGCCAAATAATCAGTTTTAATCAGTTATTTTTCTTCAAAAGGTTCACTTTTTTAACATTCAAAAATGTTTTTCTATATCACTGACTGGGGAGATTTTTCAAGCTGTTTATTTTAAACATGCAAGTTGTGTTACTCATCTCTAGGGTCTAAAGTATTAGATTCATCAGATTCTTTTCCATTTGAGGCTTGACTACCATTCATACATACATTTGTTTTCTATTTAATGTTTATATTTGGCAAAAATGTTACCATTAAAACACAGCATTTATCTTTCACTAATCAAACCAAATATCTTGAATAAACAAGAAATTAAAAAATAAAGAAATAGAATTAGGTTTCTAGTGGCTTTTATGTCAAAAAGGCAGACTTTGTGACACAGAAGGTGTATTTGTTGATATCTGTACTTAATAGAGATCACAAATCAATAAGTTGACTACATACAAAGCAGCTAGAAACTCATTGTACTGAAATTTTAGGTTAGCTTTGCACATGGGCTTTAGCAAACCTGTAAATGGGAGAATTTGATAGAGGAATGATCCCATTTGTACATTGAAAGCTGACTTTTGAATCATTCTCTGCTGTTTCTCCATCTCCTCTGCTCACAAATGCAAGTTAATCTGTTTATTTGGATTAGACAGCAGGTCAAATAAAGTCTCAAATAAGAGTCTGAGCATCTGAAGAGAGTTCAAAGTTACCCTGCTGCAGAGGATGGGAAAAGAGGCAAATGTAAATGACACTTCTGGAATTTTATCTCCTTAAGTGTTCTGCTTACATCAAACATAAAATTATGCAGGCTTCTTTCTAATATTTTTAACGTAGTAAGTTTATTTTAAAATTGGTATTTACCTGTGCAAGTTTACCCTATTGTTGAGAATATTTTAATATGATTTTTTTAAATTTTGAAAACATCATCTCCATTCAAGAAGCACAACTTCATTTTTAAATGGAATGAGATACACATCTCTTCCTGTGTCTGAGAGAGCCTGTTGCTCTTGTACTGACTGGAACAATAGTTCATTAAACTCTTATTCTGGGCTATTCAGAGCTTCTAGAGCAAATTTGAAGAACATAAAACAAAGATAATGCTGTGCTACAGAGTCAATGAGCTGTGGACTGAGGAAATCATTGGCTATATGTTTTCATGGGTTATGCATACCTCTGGTTTCTCATGCCACTGGGGTTCTTATGACAGCACGCTGGGCAGACACTTTTTCATCCTTTCTCTCTGTTCTTTTGAACATGCAAAATCTGGGGTGCATTTGCAACTTCATCTAACAGATATGCACTGATAAAATCCATAAACTAATCTTTCTTTGGAATCATTAATGGAAGCAGACAAAACAAACAAATCCTGACTGCTTTGGTTAAAAAAACAATAGGGATTATTGATAGGTGGATTAACCTGGCACAAAATTGATACTCAATAAGGATGTGTTAAAGAAGTGGAAGTAAATATGTAATTACCAATAACTTAAGCAACTTTTAGGAACAGCCCTATGATCAATTTAGATTTCATTGCCAAAATGTTAACTGGGCACCTGTAAACCATGGGAAGCTGTAATATTTACTCTAGGGGTTACTATAAGGAATAAAGCATAATATAAAATATATTACCTGAATTATCATAATGTTTGCATAATTACTAGCTTAAAGTAGGATGAAAATACTGTGAAATAGATCCAGACAAAGGGTAAAGATAATTGCTACCTCTCCCTGTTTCAGCCAATAAACATTTCTGAAAGAATAATTAACACATTCTTTTAATAAAAGTCACTATTTATTCACTACCACCATGGAACCTTCCAGATGCCAGGCATTTTGCTTTTATTAATTCTAATTCACATGATAATCCAGCAGAAAGAACATTATTATTCCCATTTCTCCCATTCTCTAGGAAATGGAGGTTCAGCTTAATAAGGTTGTTTTTTCAAGGTTACATAGCAAATCAACTTCAGATCTAGGATTCTAATCTGTACCTGTCTCTGTTGTCTCCCACTGCTGCAGGGCACAAGTCCATAAAAGTCCTTCCTTTCTCTTCTTTTTATAACTGAAGTCCCTTCATCTGAGCCTTAAAAGTTTATCAGGCTCTCTCCAAGGTCACCCAATCACTTTTCCTAGAATGGGAGATTTAAGGAACTATAGCTCAGCACTTTGAAACTCAGCTCCAAGTTACCTCCAATGGCTCTCTGGGAGAAGCAGGAGAGTTCTGGGTTTCTTCCTTTCCTCTAAGTCTCAATCCCCATGTAGTGATTTCCACCCTCTTATTCCCAAATGCCCACGTTGATGCCTAGAGTCTAACAATTTAACCCTGCTAGATCTGACACCCTGGTCTGGCCAGGTCATGCATCCTCTGATCAGGAATCATTTCCCTGAACTCTAGTCAGGAATCTGAGGCACTGCAACCAGGTGGCATGACAGTTGACTGCCTGGGTACCCATCCTATTATTGCCCACTTTGGTTTCCTGGTACCACAACTTTGCTAATGTGGAGTATGAGGACTTTGATGGGGCTCCTGCTCACCACTCCCGTCTCACCCTCACCGCCCCATACCTCAATCATATCGAACTGGCAAATCTCTGAATTTGGCTCATGATTTCTTGAAGGATTTGGTACAAACTGTCTCCTCTAGCTGATCACTTTTCCCTGCTCTTCCCTTGTTTTCTGGGTCTGCTCCTATTTCAGGCTCAATTTAGATATCTTCTCCTCCAGGAAGTTGTCTTGTTTCCTCAAGGCACACGCGTTACTTCTCAGTCTCCTTATTGGGCTAAGAGCTCCTTGGTGCCATCATCACTGTATCTCCAAAAATTAAGCTAGTGCCTAGCACATTGTAGACACTTCACAAATATTTTTTTTTCATTTATATAAAGCTACTTACAAGGCAATTTACAAGGACCACAAAAATCAAACAAGCAGTACTTGGATGACAGTGATCTCCAGTTCCATATTCCTTGATACAGTAATTTTCCCCTGATGCAATATTCTAATATGCTAGCTGACTCTCATGAATCTTGTAGACAACCATGAGAATTTTTGTTGCAGTACGTGAGTAATTCTAAATCCTTCCTGCTGGGAGAATTATTTCAACTCATAGTTATTGCAAGGACTCCCAGGGTAAATTAGTGTGATTTGCTGATAAGGAAACTGGGACCTAGACAAGGGTCAGATGCCATTTGTGACAAGCTTCAGATAATGGAAGATATAAAATTTTGTTCAGCTCATGCTTCTACTGAGGTGGGATGTCAACCTTTGTGGTATGTCACTAATTAAGATGATTCTATGTCTATGAATTCTATGAATGATAAAACATTTCTTCTTAGAAATTTTAAAACTTATTTAAGTAGATATATTCCTGAGATGGGGGAATTATACATAATGAAATCCACTAAGTTACAACTTTGTGTAATCTAGAAGACAGCAGATTAATAGGTCCTACTCTTGACAGGTCACCTGCCACCATTCCATGTTTATAGCATGGGGTATTGGTTTGCCCTGTCACAGAGCAATGCTATCCTGAGAAGGGAGAGAATCTTTGTGAGTGGTGATGTTATACCCAGAAGAGGTAATGAGTGTCTTTTGTGAGGAATGAAGCCATTACAGAAGGCCCACAACATTCCTCCAAGTCTGGCCACATTCTCACAAATTAGGAACTTGTTATCCTTTCTTAGACTATGTGGGAATCTAAAAGTAGTTGCCATTCTTTAAATAAAGGTGTCTGTTAGTGAAAAGGAAGAATTTCTTTGTAACACATTGAATTTGTGTTGAGACTAAACTTGCACACACAGGATTGCATAAACAAATCCTGACTACCTTTTTGGAAGAAAACTGATGAAGAGAAAGGTCAAGCTTTCTGCCACACAGAGGCTATAGCTAACACTCATTCAGCAGGGTTCTGCAAATCTATTTTACATCAGGTATCGTGCTGGGCACTGAAGACACTAGAAACAGTAGCCAGCAAGGCACTGTCACAATTTTTCAAAGGCCCTGAGAGTCCTGGAGGTGGAGAGTGGAAGGGATTGGTTACCATTAACCAGGATGTGATCTTTTTCTTTTAACCTGACCTTCCTTTCTGGATTCAGCAGGGGAAAAAATGGCCCTTCAAGAATAATACAGAGAACAAAATCCTTTCTTTCACCTAGCTCTCTAACTTTCTTCTTAAATAAACTGATAACTCTTAGCTGGAATCTTCAACCTCCTAACCATTGGTGAGTCAAGATTAATAAATTGCCATCCTGCCAGGAAAACTGGAGTCCGCGTGAGAACCCTTCACTCTGCGTGCACTCCCTGGGAGACCTCAGAACTTGTGTGAATCCATGTTTAGAACAGAGGGACATTTCACTCTTGAATGAACTTGGGAAAGCTGAATTAGCCTCTGCGTTTTAGACATTTGAATTATTCCTTAGTCCTCTTTAAACTATGAAGAGAAATGCTTTTCATCCCATGCAAATACATGTTCAACCTTTTTTATTTAATTGAGTTCATGAGTCAGTCTCCTATTCTATTTTTATTTACTTATTTGGTAGTTTTGTGGAAATTTCTCCATTTTCCTAACCACCTTAAAATCCTTCTTCAGATTAAGATCAACATCTGAGGCTAGAATTTAAACCCCAGAAAAGGTAGTGAGTAAAGAATCTTTAATTTATGAAACTGAACAAGTTGACTTATCCAAACATCTCTAGGGCTTTAATGGGGGATATCTATAATTCTCTGAATTGTATTCCTTTCACAGTGATATTTTGTAATTCCATTCTATTACCCTTGCTTAACATTAATGAGATAAAAAGATCACATTATGGCGATTGATGTTCTTCAAATTGAATGCACGTTTCCATGTACAAAGCTGTCTGCTAATTTAAAAAACATAGCATGTAACATAGAATCATGACCATGGTCATCACTCAGCTGGGACCAGATAGCATTTTTTATCTATTCATTGGATTTAACAAGGCGTGAGATGGAAGCAGAATACAAAGTGTGGGTAGATTATCCTGTATCCCTCCTTTTGGCCAATTCTTGGCAATCTCAGCAAGGAAACTGAGGCTTCATGTTTCCATAGAAATAAACCTCAAGGTCAAAGGGGCATATGGAAGGTCAGACAATGACAAAGGAACATCTGAGAGGCCATCTGGATGAGTGACCTGACATAATTAGTCATTAATCCCACTCTGGGGAACAATAGCACTGGCAGAGAGTGTGTTTGGGCTTTGATCGTGGTCTGGGTGATCTCATGGGGAAGAGGAAAAAAAAGCCCCACTTGGTAACTAAGCAGATTACCCCGGCATGCTGTTAACTAAAGACGGGGTGGCTGAGGAGGCCAGTGGGATATGCATTTTACATATTAGACTACATTTCCCTTTACTTACCACAGGCCCTTCCAGGGCCATGTGGCTTTCGGATTAGCTTCTGGGTAGCATTTTTTACAGTTTACAATGGAAACAGAGCAAGAGTCCCAAAATACGTTGCTTAAAATTCTCAGGCAACAGATGGGAAGATTGCTGGAGAGCCAAAGGCATTAGCCAGCTTGGTTTACAGGTGTCAATATTTACTAAGCAAAGTTTGCCAGGGTGCCTTTTGGGAAAAAGCAGAGAGAATAGTTAATCAGTAAAACAATAGCAATCAGTTCGTTGTCTGTTTTTAGCAGAATGGTTAGAATTATAAGTTGTCTCAAATGCTGAGGAGTACTCATCAACATCTGTCCTTTTCTTCAGCTCTTCTTTTTCGTGTTTGTTAGTCTTAACTGACTTTGATCAACAACCCCTCACACATCACTAGAGTCCTTCCATTTGAAGGGTTGGTGATATTTTGAGATTGATTGCATGCATTTTTGTAAGATGTGAACATGATAGCAATCTTTACACATGTATGTATTTTGGCAACTGCTGAAATCGCCCTCTGCTCCCCAGAGATAAGTAATTATACTTGCGGTATAAAGAATGGTGGCCAGATGAGGTAGTAAATATATTGGACCAAAGTCTCTTTATTAGACTAGTTTTCCAAATAATGAAATTTAAAAGTCATTATGAGCTTTTAAATTTTGGAACCAGAATCTGATTAGTCATTTGGTTGTCATGGTAAGCTACATATGAGGTGGTGAGAAGAGTACTGGGTTGATAGGAGGAAGACATGTTTTTCCCTAACTCTGCAACTAATTTGATATGCAATCATTCTGTGAACATCTCTATCTGTAAAACCATGGGTTGTACTATAGCAGGGATGGAAAATGTGTTTTCTCTTGCAATGCCAACTATAATAGATTGGGAGTGACTGCCTGGACATCCACCAACAATTGAAAAAAGACTAGATTTGGTGGCAGAGTGATTAGTAATGTCTGTCATTGGTTTGGAAAGAGAAATGGCAACACAGATACTAAATACATATCTCTCTGGATTTGACTATCTTATATATCACTTTCAGTTCTAATTTTAAGAAAATTTTTTTTTGGTTGGGAGATTATTTACATGTTTTCAAATACTTTAAGAACTCTTTAAACTTGTGGCATAAATTATTAATATTACTGTTTGCAATAGTAGAAGAGTAGCAGCAACATAGGACTCTTACATTAGATATGATCTAAAAATTACAGTACTTGCATGCAAAAATCAAATTAGCTTGGTTGCCAACATTTAATTATAGTTCCTCAAGTAGAACATGGGCACCTAAGTCATAGGGACCACTAACAAAATTAAGGTTCTAAATCAGGGATGAATGTAACCAATGACGGAAAATCTAAAGAGTGCCACAATTAACACTTGTTTCCTCTTTTTTCCATTCGAAGGTGATTTTTGAGAGTACATCTCAAACACTTTATATATTCAGATAGATTTTGTGTTGACTAAGAATCTTCAGTGACTTCCAGAGGGCAGAAATAGATGAGAACCTACCGGTTCATCAAAGTTTTAAGATCCAATTAAATAGAATTCAATTATACTGTTATATTGTGTGCATGTATGAATATGTAACAGCAAAAACCACTATTATATATAATAATATGACAAAGAAAGATCAAATAAACATGTTTAAAAATTTAAAACAGAAAGTTTTAGGTCCTGAGGAAAAGTATAACACACAGCCTTCTGAATTTCTTTCTAGATTGCTTTCACTGAGCATAAAAAGAAACTGGCCGTGCAGGACTTTGCCCCTCCTCCTTTTGCCTTCAATCTACTACATTAGGGGTCTGCTTCTCTGCTGTGATGTGTTAATTCACATGAGCAACTTACTCAAGCATTCTAACTGATGCAAAAGATTTCTGATCTCCCTTCTATGATAAAAATGCACCTAAAATCATCATGAAATGTAACACGAGTTATCCTAATAACTAGAGCTATTCAAGGTAATATCCTAACCTCTTTTACTTACAAAATCTCTACAGATGAGAATTTAAGCAAGGGAGTTTCAAGGGTTTTGAAATTTTTAATACTCAGTTTCCATTGAAACCTTGTTTATTCTTGTGAATTCCCTCCACTCACACTCACTTTTATGTACGTGAGTAGTAGGAAACCAAGACATTGTCTGCAGACACCCATGTTTGGAGAAGAACTGAACTTTACATCTCTGGCTTCTCTTTCCTAATGCATAGTTTCATCAGCTGATTGCTAGAGAAGTTTGTGAGTAGGTAATCATGTGCCCAGCATCCTCAGCACCCAGAGGGGACCACTTACATACTCTCCCTCCTTCCAGGTTTCAGTAATAACTGTGAAAATAAATAACGGCCAGAAAACAAACACAGACAACTAGGAAATTTTCTTCTTTAAAATTTGATCCCTCCTTTTATAAAGTGGTTATTGGCATATTTTACATTTTGTGTGTATGTGTGAGTCAATCAAGGAAGAATTTTAAAGTTTGATACCTCATTGATCATTGTTCAAGACTAAGGTTAGCTATTTGCAAATATTTTTTGTGTCAAATTAACCATATTTATAACATTACAACAAAAAATTAAGAGAAGAAAAGGATAATTTCACATACCCATTGCTGTTCATTTCATATCTAGTCTTAAATGGAAGACTCTATAGTTTCTTATGGGTCTCAGCTACACAGGTTCAGTGGATTCCAACTGATTATGAACTACTTTGAAAACAAAGGTGTAGCTGATGTCTGTAACACTGAAGAACCTCTATGTTAACTTCCATATCAAACACAATGTTCATCAAAGAGTAAGTAATAGAAAGTGCTCATTTGAATTTCCACATATATTATTAAAATGTGAACAGCAACCACAATAATTACTCACAATGTTTTGTCATTGATTGTTAAGAATTATGTACTAATGGTGATAAAAAGTGGCCTCGTTTTTTGCCAACTTTCTTTTTATTTATTAATTTTTTAATTCTCTACAAGGCAACCCTATCTTGCCCACGCCCAAGGCTAATTACTGCCCTCCCACCCTTGGCACCATGCTGATGTGGGAAAAGGGACTGGCTGGCTATATCACAGGCAATTTTACCCCACCATCCTCTTACACAGTGCGAAAAACCTGCAGGGTCTTGGCCAATGTGAAAAGATTATGGGGATTTTTATGTGGCAAGATGAAAATTGTTTCCTAAATTGCTGTGACACAAAGTGTATCAATATTTCCATACTTTCAATTAGTTTTTTTGTTCCATAGACATCATGTGACAGAAGTAAAACCAGAAATGCCATTTACATGGAATTCCCACAGACCACTTTCTTCGTTTTTGTTGTTTTTATTTGTTCTAATTAGTTGTATGTGACAGCAGAATGCATTTTGACACATTGTACACAAATAGAGCTCAACTTCTCATTCCTCTGGCTATACACTATACAGTCAATATCGATTGTGCAATCATACATGTATATAGGGTAATAATGTCCCTCTCATTCCACCATGCATCCTACTCCCACACTCCCCTCACTTCCATCTGCACAATGGAAAGTTCCTCCATTCTTCCCTAGGCCCCATTTTGGATCAGTATCTGCTTTTCAGAGAAAACATTTGACCTTTGATTTTTGGGGATTGGCTTACTTTGCTTAGCATATTTTCCACCTCCATCCATTTACCTGCAAATGCCATAATTTCGTTCTTCTTTAAAGCTGAGTAATATACATTGTGTATATAAACCATATTTTCTTTATCTATTAATCTGTTGAAGGGCACCTAGGTTGGTTCCAAGCTTAGCTATTGTGTATTGAACTGCTATAAACATTGATGTGGCTGTGTCACTGAAGTATCTTGATTTTAAGTTTTTTGGGTATAACCTGGAGAGTGGGATAACTGGATCAAATGGTGATTCCATTCCAAGATTTCTGAGGAGTTTCCATTCTGCTTTTCAGAGTGGTTGCATCAATTTACAGTTCCACTAGCAACGTTATGAGTATACCATTTCCCCACACATCCTCACCAACACCTAGTATTGCTTGTATTCTTGATAATTGTCATTCTGACTGTAGTAAGATGAAATCCTAGAGTAGTTTTGATTTGCATTCTCTAATTGCTAGAGATGATGAGCATTTTTTCATATGTTTGTTGATCAGATTGTATTTCTTCTTCTGTGAAGTGTCTGTTCAGTTTCTTAGCCCATTTATTGATTGGGTTATTTGTGGGTTTTTTTGCTGTTAAGTTTTTTGAGTTCTTCATATATTATGGAGATTAGTTCTCCATCTAAGGTGCATGTGGTAAAGATTTTCTCCCATTCTATAGACCCTCTCTTCACCTTATTGATTGTTTCCTTTTCTTAGAAGAAGCTTTCTAGTTTGAATCCATCCCATTTATTGATTCTTGATTTTACTTCTTGAGCTTTAGGAGTCTTGTTAAGGAAGTCAGGTCCTAAGCAGACATGATTAAGATTTGGGGCTACTTTTATTATTATTATTTATTATTATTATTATTATTATTATTTGGTTAATTGTACACAAATGGGGTACAACTTTCATTTCTCTGGTTGTACACGATATAGAGCCACACTGTTTGTGTAATCATACATGTATACATGGTGATGATGTTTGTCTCATTCCATATCTTTTTCCCCCCACCTCGTCCCCATCCCTCATTTCCCTCTACATAATCCATCCTTCCCTCATTCTTTTCTTACTCCTTCCCCCTGCCATTATGTATCATCATTCACTTATCAGAGAAAACATTCGGTCTTTGGTTTTTGGAGATTGTCTTATCTCACTTAGTGTGATATTCTCCAACTCCATCCATTTACCTGCAAATGCCATAATTTTATTCTTCTTTAAAGCTGAATAATATTCCCTTGTGTATATATACCACAGTTTCTTTATGCATTCATCTATTGAAGGGCATCTAGGTTGGTTCCACAATCTAGCTATTATGAATTGAGCTGCTATAAACATTGATGTGGCTGTATCACTGCAGTATCCTGATTTTAGGCTTTTTGGGTATAAACTGAGGAGTGGGATAACTGGGTCAATTGGTGGTTCCACTCCAAGTTTTCTGAAGAGTCTCCATATTGCTTTTCAGAGTGACTGTACCAATTTGCAACCCCACCAGCAATGTATGAGTGTCCCTTTTCCCCCACATCCTTGCCAACACCTATTGTTGCTTTGTATTCTTGATAATAGTCATTCTAATTGGGGTGAGATGAAATCTTAGGGTAGTTTTGATTTGCATTTCTTTTATTACTAGGGATGTTGAACATTTTTCACATATCTGTTGATTGCTTGTAGATCTTCTTCTGTAAAGTGTCTGCTCAGTTCCTTAGCCCATTTTTTGAGTGGGTTATTTTTATTCTTGGTGTAAAGTTTTTTGAGTTCTTTGTGAATTCTGAAGATTAGTACTCTATCTGAAATGTGTGTGGCAAAGATTTTCTCCCACTCTGTAGGCTATCTCTTTATTTTGTTGATTGTTTCATTTGATGAGAAAAAACTTTTTAGTTTGAATCCATCCTATTTAATAGTTCCTGCTTTTATTTCTTGTGTTTTGGGAGTCTTGTTAAGGAAGTCTGGTCATAAGCCGACATGATGATTTGAGCCTACTACTTCTATTTGGTGCAGGGTCTCTGATCTAATTCCTAGATCCTTGATCCATTTTGAGTTGAGTTTTGCCGAGGGTGAGAGATAGAGGTTTAATTTCATTTTGCTACATATGAATTTTCAGTTTTCCCAGTGCCATTTGTTGAAAAGGATATCTTTTCTCCGATATATGTTTTTGGCACCTGTGTCTAGTATGAGATAACTGTATTTATATGGGTTTGTCTCTGTGTCTTCTGTTCTGTACTATTGGTCTACCCCTCTATTTTGGAGCCAATACCATGCCATTTTTGTTACTATGGTTCTGTAGTATAGTTTAAGTTCTGGTATTGTGATACCTCCTACTTCGCCCTTCCTGCTAAGAATTGCTTGGACTATTCTGGGTCTCTTATTCTTCCAAATGAATTTTGTGATTGCTTTCTTTATTTTTATGAGGTACATAATTGGGATTTTAATTGGAATTGCATTGAATCTGTATACTGCTTTTGGTAGTATGGCCATTTTGACAATATTAATTCTGCCTATCCAAGAACATGGGAGATCTTTCCATCATCTAAGGTTTTCTTTCATTTCTTTCTTTAGTTTTGCAGTTTTCATTGTAGAGGTCTTTTACTTCTTTCATTAGATTGATTGCCAAGTATTTTATTTTTTGAGGTTATACATGGGATAGTTTTCCTAATTTCTGTTGCTGTGGATTCATCACTGATGTATAAAAATTCATTTGATTTATGGATATTACTTTTATATCCTGCTACTTTGCTGAATTAACTTATTAGTTCTACAAGTTTTTGGTGTAATTTTTTTGCATCTTCTAAATATAGAATCATGCCATCACCAAATAGTGGTAGTTTGAGTTCTTCTTTTCCTATTCTCATCCCTTTAATTTCTTTCATCTGTCCTTTCTGGCTAGAGTTTCAAAGACTATGTCAAATAGAAGTGATGAAAGAGGGCATACCTGTCTTGTTCCAGTTTTTAGAGGGAACACTTTCCAATTATTCTCCATTTAGAATGATATTGGCCTTTAGTTTATCATAGAAAGCTTTCATAATGTTCAGGTATGTTCTTACTATCCCTAGTTTTTCTAGTGTTTTGAACATGAAGATGTGCTATATTTTGTCAAATGCCTTTTCTGGATCTATTGATATGATTACATGATTCTTGTCTTTAAGTATATTCATGTGATGTATTATGTTTATTGATTTCTGTATTTTGAACCAACCTTGCATCCCTGGAACAAACCCCACTTGATCATGGTACACTATTCTTATATGTTTTTGTATGCAATTAACCAGAATTTTATTGGGAATTTTTGTGTCTATGTTCATCAGAAATATTGGTCTAAAATTTTCTTTCCTTGATGTGTTTTTGTCTGGTTTTTGATATCAGAGTGATACTAGACTCCTTGAATGAATTTGGAAGGGTTCCCTCCTTTTCTATTTCATGGAATAATTTGAGGAGTATTGGTGTTAATTCTTCTTTGAAGGTCTTGTAGAACTCAGCTGAGAATCTGCTATAGACAGAACTTTTTCTCCTTCCTAGTATAGAACAGGTCTTTGTTCTCATTTCATAAAACTTCCTCACAAGACCACCCCTGCCATTCTTAATTTTTATGGGCCTCTCTACTGTATTTTCTATTGTTACATTTGATTGTACTCTTCTGTACTTATCATTAATGATAACTTTAGTACATCATCATTCACATTTAAATTTCTAATTCTATTTTTCAAAGAAGGGTTGTCAGTCTCCCAGGATAGAAATAATTACTTCCTTCACCCAGGTCCTAAATATTTTGCTCATGCCTCTATCCTAGGTCTTATCATAAATATCACAATTACTTCTTAATATAAATTTTTTATTTTCCTTTATAATGTGAACTCTGGAACAGAAAATGTTTCTCTTCTGTCTCTAGCTCTCTCTTTCTCTCTCCCCTTTGGCACATAATCATTGATCAATACAATATTGTGAAAATAACAACTAGTTGAATGAGGATTGTGTTACCTAAGACAAACTCATATCAATCTTCTTGTCCTATGGATTTTGCTCAAATATGCTCCCAGTTTGTTCTGAAAAAATTTTCGTCTTTATCTAAATGTGATATATTTATGAATGGTGAGTTAAGATCTTAATCTTGTTGTATTTCCAGGCTATAAATTTTGTTCTAGTTTGTTCATGTTCTATATATTTACTTGCATTGGGATCAGGATTGTTGAGTCCTTAATAATCAGGTTTTGGTTGTCAGGGATGTGGTATAACATCCAACATGATAATGATACAAGTCGCTTTATGATTTTGAAATCAAATAGTAGTAACTGCTGGCTCAAGTATGAACCAGTGAGAGGCAAGTGGATTAAAACACAAAAGCCCATATTGTTGGCTAATTTGACTAATAAAACATGTTTTCTCATAGGCATTTAAGGTGTGATGCATTTAAATGTGTCATATTTTGACAAATTTTTTTTTTCTATGTTGACAAGTCTAGCTCATTTCATTGACAGAGTCCTTGACTTTCTTTGGTAATAAATTCCAAGGTGAAAATTCCAAGCCTGATGTTTCTTTTTGATATACATGAGTGATCAGCATCATCCAAACTATTTTTTATAAGAAACAACTATGGACACAGCAGTGAATTCAATGCTAGGAAATATAGAAATAACATAAGACATTGTCTTCCTATGAAGCTAATAATCTTTTGGGGAGGATGAAGCATGTTTAGGAAATGAAAACAATGCTGAAAAGTATAGTAGTATTAGATCCCATAATACAGTCACTTAGATTTATCTTAGAGGAAAGAGTATTAAGTGACAATTTTCTATGAGTCTCTCAAGATTCTGAATGTCTGTGAAGCACAGGCACTAAATGTCTTAATTCTAAATTAGTTTTTAAAGAGTGTTTGTATTACTAACTTTCTTGGGAGATAAAATAATTTTGTCTTTCTCTGGGACAAAGTACAGGCATGGATTATACTGCTATAAAAGACTCAGGTTCCTTAAATTCAGGATTTCTCTCATGTAACACAATCCACTACATGTGTAGACATCTATCTATTTCACTTGGGCTTGGGGATAAGAAGATCTAATGCAATACCTGTGACCTCTGTGTTTTGAGTCTTGCCTTTCTGAGTGAAGTAGGCAGAACCCCTGGAAAAGTCTGCATGAACCCAGGAGTTGTAATACAAGACTTTTACTCCCCTTGTCCAAGCTCCACTAGGCCCCCTCCCCAATCTCAACCACTGGTGGTGTGCCTTCTATGAGGCTCCATTTCATCCCCAGGTCCTGCAGAAGCAGAGGGGCTCCTGAAAGACAACCCTGTTACATACTCCTCAGCGTATTCCATTAAAGGCACATAGTGTTAGCTTTATTTTCCATTGTTTTTGAAGTTAAATGTGATAATTTGGTAAGATAGTTTCTCAACTCCACTTCTCTATATAATGCTCCCAATAACTTTTATCCATTCTTTCTAGCATTCAGTGATGATTCCCAACTATGTTATGGTGTTATGGTGTTAGTATAATGATGAATTTCTGTTTCTATGATTCTTTCTACATTTCATTACTTGACTTTTTCTTAAATAAAAATTTTTCTTTTATTTTACCTTAAGACAAAATGAAACTTTCTAAAGTATCAGTTTGGACTCATGGAATTATTAAAAATATTCAATGTGCTATATATCATTCCCATTGCTTCATTTTGATGTTCAGAGGAAATTATTCATTTATAATCTGTCTTCTCATTAGACTGCAGTCCTCTTGAATATAAATCATAGCATCATGTCCCATGAATTTTTCCCATTGTCTAACATATACATTGAACCCTATACATATTTATTAACATAAACTATACATTTTTAATTTGAAAATATATGTGAGAAAAGTCTATGTGTATATATGAACATAAATTAAAAATAGTTACTACAGTATAGTAGAAATACAGGTGATCTGAATTTAGTCTTCAAATTTATTTGTATCTTCTGAATTTCTACAATCAACAAGAATTTTTTTCTACAATAATTTTCAAAAATAATATTTTTAGGTTTCCAGTGAATTGCAAATACTTTCAATATGGAATAGTAAAACTGAGCCAAACTATAATCTGTGTTTTCCATTGACAAACCAGTCACAAGAAGATTATTATATATTAGGGTTTGTTAGGACCCCACCTGCTAAGTCCTATGCATAAGTGAAATAAATTCTCCCTACTTTGTTCCACATAGTTTAAATGAAAAATGAAGTCTGTGTTTACTACGTATCTGGGAAATTTTACTCTTTGTACTAAATGTCTTAGTCTTATTGCTAGTGGCCTGCGATCACAGCAAGATCTGAAAATAAGAATTCTGGCTGTTTTGGGTGAGGTCAGTCATGGTAATTGTGCACCTTTAAGTTTCTGCTCCATGTCCTACCTGTCCAATCTTAGTGAGTGGGTAAGATGAAACTGGCCAGCAATTCAGATCCATTTCTAAACTTAGAGAGTTACCCATGTGTACAATTCAGCCTCTTTTTGTGGTGCACTGTACAATTTGAGGGTGTTTAATAGTGAAGCACATTCATTCTGCTGTTGAATGGTGTTTGTTTTTATTGCTGCTTGTTGTTGTCTGCTTGTTTTGTCGTCATTGTTAAAGTAGATGTGCCTTTGAGTTTGGTTTGCTCTTGACGATAATAGCTCTTTTTGCTTCAAAGAAATAAAGCTTATAAAAAATCTTCTAAGACATTTTGGACATCAAATAACCCCAACAATTAATTAAATTATAAGTTGATCAGAAACATATGGATTAAATTTGTCTTCCTAAAGATCATTTGTTTAATATTGTAGGAAAGTTCTTAGAGTGCCTAGGAATATTTATTATTACTTGTTGACTTTCCTAATAGTAATGAAGTAATGGAGAAAATAATAATTCAAAATTTAGATCCCTTCCTCCACATAGTCCAAATTGTTGAAAGAATTATTTATATGTAAGCATTCATACATAGTTAGAAGTAGTAGTTAATGAGACAAAAAAATGGCCCAATGACATGCTTTATTTTTAAATGTCCTTTCTCTTAGAGCACAGACTTACTTCATGGAAATAGCTTAACCTAGGACTTTATTGGTTAGAATACATCCTACCATCACATATTGGCATAACTTTCTCAGTCATATTGCTTAAATAAATGAAAATTTTCACTTCATTTGACATATTGAGTAGAATTATTCTTTCTTATACCAGTTCACAGACTGATATATACAAACTTGCCTTAATTCTGTTATCTTTTGCTCTAACAATGGTATTGAAAAGTGATGCCATTTCATTTCCAGTTTTTCTTGCTTTTTAAGAATAGGACCAGCAGTTAACCTGTGCCTGGAACTCTTTCTAAGAAATTTTCTAAGAAATACTAAGGAATTATAATTGTGAGGATAGAAAATTGCCCAAGTGTGGCCTTAGCTCAATGTACACATTGTGGGAAAGCCTATTGGCAAATCCTCTTTTCAAATGGTGTTGTGATATAAGCATACTGATTTTAGTGGATATTTTCCTTGCTTTCACACTGGTGTGCAAGAAAAACCAAATTCTGCATGGCCAGCCTGGGCCCTGTGTAGTCTGGTCTGGACCCACTGCTCTGATGTAATTTTCATCACCCTCTCTGCCTCATTGTCCTCCAGTCACACTAACCTACCTTCTCTTGTGCAAAGGTAAGCAGCAAGTGCACTGTTACCTCTCCTTTCCCCACCTCCACATGAGTGGGACTCAAGAGAGCTTCCCTAGCTACCTATAGAGACCCCGTAGGTCTATTCCCTGATTGTTCTCCATCAGACTTAGCTTTCTTCCCTACATTGCAAATATCACTAGTTGGATTGATTTAATGTATTCATTTGTTTCCTACCTTTTTCCTCACTAGAAAATAAACTTTAGAAGAGGGTCCATGTCTGCCTTGTCCAATGATGTGAGCAAGGACTTGAATACCTAGTAGGGTCTAAGTTTATGTTGTACACTGAATTAATGAATGAAGCAATGATCCTCTGATATAACCCTTGCAGAAAAATGTATAAATTACCTAAAACGATGGTTGATATAATCCATGGGAAGAATGATTCCAATAAAAGGGCTTTAATATTGAAGCTTGTGCTGGAGTTTGAGATCCCTCAAGGCTGCCTGTGTTCTCTTTCGGTCAAGAGAATTTTGTCTCTTAGTGGGGAAAGACCCTGGACCTCACCAAGTGTATAATGCCCAATGGAGAGATAGGGTTTCTGGGACCATTCCTGGAGAGATGGTTAACAACAGAGACCAAAGAGTTCTGTCACAGCATAAACAGGATGCTGCTGAAGAAGTGGTTTCAAGGAAAGCCACACCACAAGCTCATGGGGATTCTGAGATGGATAGGGGATAATAGGCCAGGTGACCCTCATTGCCAGAAAGAGAGGATCTAGGACATCTGGAGACAGGGTGATTTGTCTCCCAGGGCTTGCAAGTATGGGAATTACTATAATTTTCAAAAATCATCATTATTGTTATATTACCTACTACTAATTGTATCCCTACTCTGGTATATTCTGACAAACGTCATTGCATATTTGAAAGGAAAACTGCCCCACACTGCTTTCAAGCACAAACACCCCATGGGTACTAGTTACATTCCTCTATGAATTCAGTACCCTACTTTTTTTGATATAGTCTCCTCTCTCTTGTCATTTCAAAAATAAATTGACTATTTTTATGGGTATGGCCTCTTTCTTTTATGTCTCTAAAAGAATTAAAGCTGGGCAGCAAAATAATATTGCTCACACTTCTAAATTTCATAAAATTATACTTTGAACTTATAATTAGAAGTTTTCTAGAATTTATGGGTTGTGGAGTTTTCTTTTATCCTTACTAATTTCTATTGGCAGAATTAAGTGTATTCATATACAATGATTCAAGTCTTTCAATTTGGGAACAATAAAGTTAATAATGAACTAATAAATGTCTTACCTCCCAACTAATGGGCAAAGTAATAATGAATGTGTGTTTTCTCTTTTTGTCTTTCTTTTGGTTATATATGAAATAGTTTACAGATGGTGACAATAAGTAAAAAACCAAATCTCTCATTTCTCATTCAGTTCAATTTAATACAAATCAATAAGCATTTATTAAACAGATACAGTTTAGCCAAATTAAGTTTTGGACATTTGGGAGCCTACCAATGAGAACAAGTGTACTGATTTCCAATATCACAGAACATGATTTGAATATGACCTTACATGGCAGGCCGGAGGTTCTAAGCAAACATCAGCTCAGGAAAGAATCCAATTCCAAAATAAAGGCAAAGGGAAAAATCAAGATGGCATTCTGAGTAATCCAAATTATTACTTCTTTTTGGGTTAGGATGTGCTAGTATATTTCATTGCATGAAGTGGGAGGTCTGTTGAAAGTGAGGAACCATGGTATTGTTCTAAAGGTTTTATTACTTGAATTGGGGAAAGGGGCATGTAAACAAAAACAAAATAGAAAAGTTAGGGTCAAGGGTGGCAGCAGGGGTGTGGTGTCATGGAAAGAATCCTTAAAGAGAGGGACTGGGGAAGTTTTTAAACATTAGTGAAGGTAATAGTCTTTATCTGAGCCAAGTTTCCTTTCCCCCATCTCCAGCCTTTCCCACTACACCTCCTGTTCATTTCCACAATGCTGGAGGAGACAGCACAGGCAGCAGAAGCTGATAGGACACAAGCCTGTCACTGCCAGAACCAAGCATAGTCTCAGCTGCAAATCCTCTTTAGGCACTCGGCTCCTTGGTAGTAATTGGCATCTTTTCTAGATTCAAGGGAGCAGCTTATCAATAGCACTGCCAGCCTATAGGGAAGGGGCTCTCCTTAAGGTCACCTTTATAGATCTGTTAAGTCACATTATACATATTTAAATAACAGCATCATCATGATGTCTACATACTGTTTAATTCTGAGGTGTATGTGATAAGGGAATTTAACTATGCCTTTAAACCTGTTAGGGTATCAAATGGCTTCATATTCAAATCTATGGTTTCAAAATAGATTTTGAGCATCAGACACTGAATGGCATGCTTGTTTCAAACCATGTTTCCCACTACATGTCTCTAGAAAGACTTTGGAAAGCTTGGTTCAATGATACTCAAATTATCCAGAAATTTCCTATGTAACTTATATGAAGAAAGTAGCAGGGTAACAGTGCTATGGATAGGGTGCCAAAAATGATAGTTTACACTCACAATTTTTATAAATATAATTACTTGAATTTAGAAGAAGATTAATAATTAGAAGCACTAGAAGTTACATGTGAATGGACAATGTAAGTCCACTTTTAATACATACAAAGCTCATTGTTATTTTTTATGAGAGACAGATAGATGTAGGCAATGAGAAATATTCCTCATGAACTGAGTATTAGACCTGGTGTGGCATATTAACTCTAACTTTATTTTCTATCTAAAGAGAAATAAAAGGAACATGAAGACATCAAAGCAATTACAGAGAGGAAAAAAGAACTCTTTTGAAAGAAAGGAAGAAATAAAAATAACTTTCTAGATGACAATGATGAAATTTTTTTGTTGTTTTTTGTTTTGTTTTGTTTTTGGTCTGGAAAGGATTAAACAGTAACAATATGTGTCTTCAAGTCACTGTACAGATTAGCATTAATAACAGAGGCTTTAAATGCAAGAGAAGTTTGGTCAAGTAACACAGAGGACTCTCGAGTCTGATGGAAGGCTGGCTCAGGCCCCAGTGTCCTCACTGGAGTGCCTGCTGGATTCCAGCAGGGCTCAGTCACTCAGGTTACCTTTGGCATTTATGTTCTGACTCCACTGAATTCCTGTCCTCCCACCACATTGACATTATCCCCAACACAATGCAGTCTGTTTCCTTGTTCACACATATATACGTGGACTCACATACACAACATACACACCTAGCACACACATCAATGGATGAAACACCCTTTGAAAACTAGACTTTACAGAAGGCTCTGGGGAGAAATCAAGTGGTTTACATGGGAGAAAATCAAGCCACCTATGCCTGGCTATGAGTTGTCATAAGCCCTTTGTCCCATCTCGCAAGTTACTCAACTGTCCCTTATTGATACTGTCCTGCCTTTGCCCCACCCTCATCACCATTTTTTGGTCTTTTTATCACTTCAAATTGCAAATCCATTTTGTTGCTCATAGTCTGCCAGCTCTTCCTGTGAATAGTATCTTACTGATGACAAGTGATTTCTCACAGATTATCAGTGTGATATCCACAACAGCCCTCTTAGGTAATCAGGACAGATCTGATTATTTTTATATTATAAATGAAGAAACAGAGATTGGCTAAATGACTTGCTCAAGATCATCTGTCCAACATGTGACCTTAAAATTAAATCAGCGTTTTCTGACTTTAACTAGTGCTCTCACAGGGAATACAGAAACATGTGACTAGTATTGAAATGAATCAGTATTTAAACAAAATTATGCTTTTTTTTCAAACGCATTTTCTGTTTGGAGACTTAATTGCTTTGGCAATGCAGCGGTCCAAAAATAGGAGTAAGTGGAATAATGCAAGGAGAAATATAAATTGTGTCTATTTTTGTGAGTTAGTACATTCTGAGAAGACATCCAGACTTTTCCACATGGTTTACATAGAGAGGGGAAAGAAGGGCACTGAGAGACACTGATGACGAGTCAGTGCCTCCCTGTCCTGGCTATTTGTATTCGGTATGAGTCACTTGGTTTGTAAAGTGACTCTTGCTGCCAACTACTGCCATTCAGGGAGGCTGGCCTAGAGAACCAATGTGTGAGCTTTGCTTTCACACCTTCTGCACGGAGAGAGTCAGTGGCAGCTGTTGGGAGCAATTTAATACTGGCTGTCATGACCTTTCTTAAACTCCTCATTTCTGTAATATTGTGGGCCCTAAGTCGTTCGGTCGCCATCATTCACCATCTTATATAACTAGGCGAATAGGGTTTCAGTGTGCAGAGCCTCTACTTGTGGAATCCTGACTGCACATTACGTATCAGTGCATGAGTGTCTTCCAGACACCCATACTTAATAGCTTTATAGGTAATATCATTTTCAAACTAAGAGAGGAATTGTTACCCAGTTTCGCAATTACTCCCCCCCCCCCATAACCTAAAAGAATGAAGCCCTATCCGATGCCCAGATCTATCTTGTGCTGGGTAGGCCTCAGCTACACAGCACTAACATGGGTCCTGGAACCCAAATTCTCCACATGCCTTTCCTCATCTTCTGTGTAAGGCTTTACATTTTTAGGTCTTCTTGAGATGACATGTACCAGAGAGTATTTATTCAAATTGATAGATGGACCTATGACACAATAAAATGTGGTCAATGCCATAATTAACTTATGATTAAAAGGTGATAGAAAAGATAATAAGAAAAAGTAAGAGTGAAAAATCGAACATTCTTTTCCCTGATATCTTGTGGAATTATGAGAGAAATTTTCTTTTAATCAGAACAATTTTTGCACAGTGGAAACAATCTCTGCCTCAACTTCTTCCCTGCTTTTTAAACATTTATTTATTTATTTATTTATTTATTTGTTTGTTTGTTTATTTATTTATTCATTCATTCATTTTAATTAAGAGAGGGACAGGGTGAGTTTTCGCTGGAGGAAGAGAAGAGCTCTAGAAACAAAACTATTTCCCATTCCTAATCCAAAAAACTTTTAGGAAAATCCTGTGGACATTCCCTAACTTTTGTTCTATCCAAGGGATATGATGGGAGACAATTCCAGGCTGGGGCAAGACTGGGTCTCCCCTCAAAAGAACTGGAGATTAAATGAAGCCTTTCCGACTACTGCAGAGTGCCCGTTTCCGGGTGGTATGTGTTTCCTCCTCTTCACTTGGGTGTCACACTTTAGGGACTGCTGTGGCCATTATCATCACCATCCACATTGCGGGACACGCAAGAGTTCACAGATCCCTTGATCTTTATACCTTGTCCCCGAGGGAGGATATGGTTTTCCTCCTTTCGCATCATTGGCCAGCTCTCCTCCCCATGTAATAAAGAAGGTCATGAAGCTGGTCAGCAGCTGCTCTCCCTCGATTTGTCACAACTTGTTGGGCCCTTTCTTCTGCCCCATTTGGCCTGAGCCCTTCACTCACCTCTCACTTCCTTTCTTATCCTACTTCACTCCTTCAAAGTCTCTTGGCTAATGTTGAAATTCCCCCAGATCTTATAGTTTTTCTATTTCCACCAACTCAAAGCTTAGGAGAAAAAATAGTGATATAGAAATATTTTTCAGAAAAGAAAGAGAATTTTTTAGAACCCTCACCATGTATCTATTCATTTTTCCAGTGACTTTTAAATAAACCATGAAGCCTAAATTTTGAAGGCAATTAACTAATTAATTTCCAGGTGTAATGTTTTACACCTAGAAATGGGAATATTTCATTTGATAATTAGATCCACCCAAGTAGATCAACTGAATGGGGAATTATTAAATTACTAATGCATGAATTTGCATTCTTATCCAAATATAGTCTTTAAGAGCTTGTCTTAGTTATTAAAATTGTGATAACTTAAAACCCTTTATGCATTTATATAAATGTTTATAACAAATGTATATGGAAACATTTTTCTCTTTATTTAAGGTAGGAATACAGTGTTAATTAAATAAGGTCACTTTAGTTATGTTACACCCCCATATCTTATTCTCATCTAAATTTACCTCAAGTTTAATTTAAGTGTTGACCTCTCAGAAGTGTTTCCCCCTAATTTACACACACACACACACACACACACACACACAATGGGAGTGAGGGAGAGGAGGGAGAGAGAAAGAAGCTGCAACATTCTCTGCTTGGGAAATCATCAATAAGAGACTAGACTCCAGGGTCTCTGCTTGGGGGAGGTGGATGCTGTGCAGGAGGCAGGTTCTTATTGTTCTCTGCAGCCTGTTTCTCATACTCTCTGAAAGGCGATCTTGTTGCCCCTGCTTTTCTTTGTCATGAAGGACTCAGCTCAGACCTACATCCTCAGAGAGACCTTTTGCCTCATCTAAAGGACTCCAGGTCTCCTGTCCCAAATGTTCTTTAGAATCATTCTGATTCGTTTTCTTCACGATCCCAGTTTCTTTCTGAGAGCATTGTACCTATTTGCTCAATCGCTGATTAGCAGTTTCCCCCAACTATGTGTAAGTACCTTGTAACTTGTTTGGTCATCACTGTGTCCTCAGGGCCTCCTATGCTGCCTGACACCCAGGAAGTGCTCAGTAAAGTACAGAGGGAATACATGGAGCATTCCAAGTTGTCATTGCCCCAAGGCCCACAGAGAAGTGATTCAGAGCTGGCACCTCCCAGGCAAATGGCAACAGAAAGTTGTTCACAATACTTACTATTTTTACCTCATGATCAAAAAAGTTTCAGTTCCCCTGACTGAGAATAGGAGGATTTTTAAAATTGTAATGACTGAATAACAGGGAGGAAAATCACCTTAAAAAATAAAATCACAAGGGAAAGAAAGAGAAAATGAAGAAAAGGATCGATGGTATCACTGAATGGTTATAGAGTTGAAAGAAGTACTTCATGAAATAGTAAAAATATAACAAATGAGTTTGTATGTATTCAGTAAGTACAGCATGATGATTTGATGCTGTATAATGATTATCACAACCAAATTAACACATCCATTACCATTTATAGTTACTGTTGTGTAGGAGGCTGACTTTTTTAGTAAAGATTATTTTTAATCCTTTGAACTGAGATAATTGACTCTCAAAGGGTGAAACTTTATTTTGGGTCAGATTCTCACAGATCATGACTTTCTCTTTCTTTGCCAAGTCTGCATAACATTTTGGAGGGTTGGGAGGCCACTTCTACCCCTTCCTGTTGATTTCTCAGTGACCCTACTTTCTTGGGCCAGCAGATACACATGCCCACTTTAAGAAATGGCTCTTTCCAGCCACTAGAAAGAGAACCAACACAGGATCACCCTTATCATGTGGAGAGTAGAAACCTGGGGTCCAATTCGTAGTATGCCTAGAAGTCACAGGAAGTAGACAAGAAAATATAGCTTGCTTTTAATTCTTCCACTCTCAAGTTTTGGTCCCAAGTCTGATGCTTAAGCCAGGAGTAAACTGCCCAGGGGGTTACATGAGACCAAGAAACCAATTCACTGTGAGAACAAGGGAGATGAAAAGTTCCTAGAGTCATAACCAAAGAGAATAAATAAATAAATAAATAAATAAATAAATAAATAAAAGAGGACAACAAGGTTACTTTCAAAACAGTTTAATGTTTTCCCCTAACAGTTCATCATACAAGGTAGAATCCATCTTCTCAAAGAGAATAATTCTCTCCATCCTATTTTAAAAAATGGGAGTATGTTTACTTAAAAAAAATAATAATTTTAGGAGACAACTGGCTATATAACACTTGATCATAAATTCAAAACAATAGTTAGATGATAGATATTCCTTGTGCTCTTGGTGGTACCCATTCTAAAACCCAGTGAGAAGGAGAACCTAGAAATCCAATTTATGCTGTTGATAAGGCCAGAAATCAAAGAAGTACTGCTTTTGGAGAGGGGGAAAGATACAGGGGCAGGGGAGGAGGGAGTCATTTCTACGCATACGTTTCTGTTTTTCTCTTTTGTTGGTCTGACAAATTACAGGCTGAATTCATTTAAGTAAAGCAAATGGCAATACATAGTACTACTGCTGAAATCTCAGTCACCCAAGGAATTGTGGTACTTGGCTTCTGGCTCATAAAGAACCAGTGGGGCTTGATCTTTTGTCTTTACCTTTCCTTAGAAAATACAGACCCATCGAAGATTCTTCACTTTAAAAACCATCTGGAAAGGCAAAATTATGAAGGCAGTGAAAAACCAGGGGCTGACAAGGGTAGCGGGGCAGTGGAGAGGGATGAATGAGCAAAGCAGAGATTTTTAGTGAAACTATGCTTAGGATGGGTTCATGTCGTTACACATCATCCGGACTCACAGAATGTGAAACACCAAGAAGGAACTTTAATGTAAACTGTGTACATCAGATGATTATGATGTGTTCATGTTAGTTCATTAATTATAACAAATACATCACTCTGGTGGTGGCTGTTGAAAAGGGAGAAGCTAGACATGCAAAAGAGCAAGTATATATTGGAAATCTGTTTATCTTCCTCTTAATTTTCCTGTGAACCTAAAATTGTTCTTAAAAATTAAGTCTTTTAAGAATTCTATTAGAGAACCATGGTTACGTAGCATTTTTCCATGGAGGAAGCTGGGTGAAAGGTACACAGGACCCTTCCTACTATTTTAACAACTTCTTATGAATCTACAGTTATTTTAAAATAGAAGTTTAAAACCCTAAATATATATCTTCTAAGACAAAGTCTCTATAATAATAACTTTATTTGGACTTCAAATAGATAAAAAAAACTTCTAATATTTTAACAGTGGTGCATATACTTGCTTAGGTTGACCATAGTAGAGAAAACTCCCGTCTGAAGTGCCTGTTTAGTGCTTTCCACGCTCGTTGGAAGTCTTGACACACAAAGCTGTGGTACCGGAGAGTGGCCTGTAAGCGCTCTGTTTAGAAGATGGATACATGACAGTGATTTTCACTGCTTTATTTCTCCAACATAAAATTGCCACTTGGCCTTCATAAAGATTTTAATGAAAAAAATTAAGAAGATAATCAAATAGTCTGCAAATAAACCTGCAAACTAGTTGGATATAATGGCCTATGGTAGGTCAACTACATTAGCCTCACATAAAAGAGGCAAATAAATAGAATTATTTGTAAATTCCCAGGAGATGCTGATGGAACAGGAAATGTAACAAAATTATTCATCCACTCCTGTTGACTTCTAAATTGTTCCCAGTTTTAGTTCTCCAGATACAACTTTTTAAAACAAAAGATCAGATTTTTAAAATGTGAAAATGGAAAGCAAATGCTTAACAATTCTAGTTGCCTCAATTAAAATTGAGAATGAAATAATATAGATTATGCAATTAGGTTTCAATATAACCAATATCCAAAAGAGTTTCTTTTTATAAGATAAAGGAAACAAAGAATTTTTCAAAAAATTAATTATGCTATGCTTATGCTTTTATCATTGCATAGTGGCCACACAGAATGATGCGTTTCATTGCAGCATATTTGTATATTCATAGAACATACTTTGGCCACATCTACCTCCCTTATTGCTCACTTTTGCCCTCTCCTCCCCTTGGTCCCCTTCCTCTTCAGTAAACATCTCCCTTCCACTTTTGTGCTGTACTATTATTATTATTATTTTTTTTAATTCACATATGGCAGAAAAGAAGCACACTTGTCTTTCTGCGTCTGGTGTATTCACTTAACATGATGATTTCCAGTTTCATCCATTTTCCTGAAATGCCATAATTAAATTTTTTATGACTAAACAAAACTCTTTTGTGTATATATACCACATTTTCTTTATCTATTCATCCATTGACTGGTTCCATTGTTTGGCTATCATGAATCATGTTATAATAAACATGGGTATGCAGGTATCTCTATAGTAAGCCGACTTTAATTCCTTTTAGTATATACCACAGAGTGGTATAGTAGGATACTAGCATAGTTCTATTTTTACTTTTCTGAGGAGCCTCCATAGTGATTTCCACAGTGGGTGTACCAATTTACATTCCCACCAATAGTGAACAAGTGTTCCTATTCCACCTGCCCCTCCCTGTCAGCATTTCCTGTTTGTTTGTTTGTTTTTTAATTCTTGATGATAGCCATTTGACTAGGGTAACAGAGAATCTCAAGGTAGTTCTTTATTTTTTAATTTTTTTTAGGTGTAGATGGACACAATACCTTTGTTCATTTGTTTGTTTGTTACTTATGTGGTGCTGAGGATCAAACATGCTAGGCAAGTGATCTACCACTAAGTTACAACCCCAGCCCTCAAGGTATTTTTGATTTACATTTTCCTGATGGCTAAACATGCTTTGCTTATTTTTGACAATTTTTCTTTAGAAAATCTCTGCTACAATTTTCTTTGTAGAGCTCATTTTGTGCCTAGGGACTCTTGTATGCCCTTCCCCCTAACACCCCCCCCACCCCGTAGATTCTTATCTTTATTGAGGAAAGGCCAAAAGCAAACAAACAAAAATCAAGTGATTAAGTAAATGGCTTGCTGTAGATAAGTACCTCATAAAAATGATAAATATACCAGATATTAGGATGGTTAAGTGGATAAATGTTACGCACATTATAAAACATATGTGAATTTATCCATGGGAAAAAAAACAGAACAGCAGAAAGCTAAATATTCCCACCAGGTAAATAATACATGTGAAGTTAGATAATGCAAACAAATTCTAAATATGCATAAAACATAACCAACTAAATACATATTTACTTAAGAGGCCCCCATACAAATTTATACTAGATGATTCACTAATATTCATATAATATTAGTATGCAGCATATTAAAGGGCATTTGGTCACACATACCAAACATGCAAAGACTATGAATGAGTATTATATATCAGCTAATGTTAGCTTTCCACAATGGAATGTGTGACCCCAAGAGAGGTAATTGGACATTATAGTAGAAAGAGGTGACTGAAGCGTTATCTTACCAAGGAACTGGCATATGTGGCAATACGAAAAAGTCATGAATGCCCTCACCCTCACAACAATAATTAAAACTTCAATATAGCAACATAGCAATCTCAAAGCAACTGATTGAAAAATGATTTTTAGGGAAGACCAAAAGAACCATAATATGTACATACTACTATGATCATTGAAAGAAACTTGCTTTTCTTTCTTTCTCGTGCTACATATATAATTAAATTTAAAACTCATTCTGCCTCAGTGATTTATTTATTCATCAAACAACAGTGAGCACAATGACAGAAACGCCTGCACTTATAAAAGTCAACAATCAGGCAGTAATATGTATCATGAAGTATGTCAGATGGAGAAAAATAAGGCAGGAGGGAAAGCAGAAGAGGGGTAGTTACAATTAAAAGAAGGCATCAAGGAAGATTAGACTGGGGAGAAAATCAGCAGCAGAAAGAGTAAGCCACACAGATACCTGAGGAAGCAATGCTCTAGGCAGAGAGGATAGCACGTTCAAAGGCATTGAGTGGGATCATGCCTGACAAGTTTCAGGAAAGGCAAGAGGGCCGGTGAGCTGTGACCAAACAGAGGAGGTCAGAGTGGTGAAGGCAGGCCAAGTGGCCTGAGGACTTGTAGGTCATTTTAAAGAATCACTTTGAGATGGGGAGCACACTACAATCTGGGAAAGTAGTAGGTGGTGGGGTCACCTTACCTGAAGTGAAGAGCCAAAGTGGGGGCAACAGTGACCACTATTGGTTCCACTTTTCCCCTATTTAGAAACTTGCATAAAACTTCAAAACTTAAGCAATATTATACTCATTGATTTGTTTCCATACCTGCTTTCATGTGAATGAGTGAAAAAATAAAGTGGAGATCCAGCTGAAAGACTGCAGTTCTGTTTCTAGTCAAGACACCAAACTCCTCTCTTCCCTCTTCGTAACCAAAGGGTCTTTTAGTTCCTCCTTATCTTTACACAGTAGAATATTGGATGTGAATGGAGTTTATCTTTTTCCTTTTTTAGTTCTTTGGGTTTTAAACTTTTAATTAATGAATGAACATTCTATATATTTATCATGTACAATGTGTTGCATTGAAATATGGGTGAATGGCTAGATCAAGCTAATATATATTATTAACCTCACATACTTAGAGTTTTTTTTGTGTGTGTGATATGAACACTTGAAATCTCTCTTAGGAATTTTCAAGAACACAAAATACATTGTTATAAACTATTGTCGCCATGGCTTTTATAGCTTTTATCTTGCCCAAATATTAACAGAAAAGCCACCAAATATTCTATACACGTCACATTCCTTCACCCAGATACACTCAGCTGATTTTATTTTGGTTGAATAGAATTTTTAAAGATTCTGTTCATTGAAGTTGACTAGCTGTGCACTTCTGCTCCCTCTGCTGGCTGTGAAGATTATGAAAACTGACCATGGACAATGCTTTCCCTGCTCTAGCTTGACCCTGGTGGCTTTCACATGGTTTAGACCATAGCAGGAAGACTGGCCAAGTGAGTAGTGGGCACAAATCACACAACCTGAAAGGGAAACATCATTCTCTGTCCTGCCATGATGGAACTGTGGCATCATATATCCTAGCCCCTCACTATAAGGGTGAAGGGCCTGAGTTCCAAAGATTCAGGACCCTCCTCAGCTCCAGGTCTGTGTGTGACTTAGGACAGCAACAGGGTCAGAATTCTCATGCGCAGCTTGGAGAAATGCTCTCAGTGCTTATCAAAAATAAGAAAGTTTCACCAATAGCGAGATCTTGCTATCAGTGACTAGTTAACAGCCTCAGTTGCAGCATATCTTTCTTGTAAGCTGATTGTAAGTTGAAGGTTATAACTGGTTGAAGGGCATTGTTTCAGAAAAGTGTCCATTTCTTAATATGACAGTAGAACAGTGCAATTCCAGCGTACAGTTTTTATGCCTTGCTGTCCTAGTCTAAATGATTACTCTTATTGAACTTTTAAAATCTAGTTACATGGATGAAATTGGAGAATATCATGCTAAGTGAGATAAGCCAATCTCAAAAAACCAAAGATGATCTTGCTGATAAGCAGATGATGACACATAATGGGGGGTGGGAGGGGTTAGGGTTAGGTTTAGGATTAGGGTTAAGGAGGGTGGCAAGAATGGAGGAAGGAAGGACTGTATAGAGGGAAAAGAGGGGTGGGAGGGGTGGGGGGAAGGGAAAAAAATAACAGAATGAATCAAACAACATTACCCTATGTAAATTTATGATTACACAAATGGTATGCCTTTACGCCATGTACAAACAGAGAAACAACATGTATCCCATTTGTTTACAATAAAAAAAATCTAAAAAAAAAAAAATCTAGTTACATAAAAATAAACACTGACCTCCCCCCATATTGTCCTGGTATTTTAATACCTTTCCCCTGAGAGGCCAGGAGGGAGTCCTCATCACCAACAGAGCTTTTGTTCCACGTCCTTATGTGTGCTTGGTTGTCACCTGAGGTCCTGTGCCAAGTCAAACAAAAGAAGGTTGGAAATAGTTGGAGAAGAAATTAACTCATACTCATCATTTAAATAGGTCAAACATTTCCTATACTCCCACATTCAATGATTAACACCCAGATAAAAGCAGATCTATTTTACATATACCTTATTTCCTGGGAAATCTAAGAAGTAAAAAATGCACATCTGTTGAGGTATATGAACAGTGTCTGTGGCTCTGCTCATCTTTCCAGAAGGCAGGGAACTAGGGAGTTGCTGTTGCCATTTTCTGTCCTGTAGGTGACACAGGAGAAGTATAGTACATCAAAGGTGTCTGTGCAGGTGAGAGAAGGAAATGCCTGGCCCTTGTCTCTGCTGGCTAGGGGACTGAAGAAGTTGGTATGTAGTTTGGTGTTCCTTCTTTCTTCTATTGTCCTACAGTTTTTATGTAGTCTTCTTACCGTCCTTTCTGATTATGAGCTCGTTAAGGACTGAGACATGTCTTATTCCTTATGTCATCTAACATGTTCTAGTTGCTCAAAAAAGGTTTGTTAAATAACTAAAGACTTACATACTCAGCTCTGAATAAATATTTGTTGAGTGAAAAAGTTATTGAAAAGGTACTTATCTGAAACTTTTCCCAAAATATATCATACACTTTGGATTTCTTTTACATAATACCAGTAATAATATAGTAACATATTGTATGTCAGAGTCTATGCTAAGCTTCATAAATATTTTCTCACATACTACACACAACTCAATGAAGTAGGGCACTGTTATTTATCCTCATTTTACAGGTGAGAAAAACGACTTCCCAGTGATTTGGGAGGCTGAGAGAGAAGAATTGGAAGTTTGAGGCCAGTTTCAGCAACTTAGTGAGACCCTAAACCTAAGCAATTTAACAAGATCCTCTCTTAAAAATAGAAACTTTAAAAAAAAAAAAATGTTGGGGATGTAGCTTTGTTTTAAAGCATCCCTGGCTTCAATTCCTAGCACCATAAATAAATAAATAAATAGCTTAAAGAGAGTATATTGTTTGCTAAATTGCTAAACTAAGAAATATGCCCTAAACCAGTTACATCTTTAACCACTGTTTTCTGACATGAGTTGGTCATGTAGAGCAGTGATACTAGGAAAATGTAGTCTCTTTCTGCTAACCTGAAACTCTGTTTTAAGCACCCTTTCCAAAATAGATCAAGGGATCAAGGGACCAGAATACCAAAGATTTAGGGCCCTCATCTGCTCCATACCTACATGTGACTTAGGACAGAGACAGGACCAGAACTCTCACACACAGCTTGAAGAAATACTAATGGTTACACTGTTCATTTCCACACTCTTCACAACCACAATGAGCAATTAGAGAATATAATTTAAAGGGATCCAAATGCCTGCATGACTTTGAAGGACCTCTGGCAACATTTTCATTGGTTTAATAAAAAGTGTCCTGATAAGAGGTTATGCCAATACAGAAGATGAAGACATATAAATTTTAATGGCTGAATCATTAGAATCCAATATGCTGAGATATCAGTTAGATGTAAAAAAGTCACCTGTTTGCAACAGGGGACACCAAACACTACCTGAGGTCAGTTAAGACAGCTTGCACAGGGAAACATTTGAGAGGTGTCTTGAAGGACAATAGAGAAGAAAGTAGGGTAGTATGGTGGGACTATGACAGAGGAA
Source organism: Sciurus vulgaris (assembly GCF_902686455.1). Classification (NCBI taxonomy): domain Eukaryota; kingdom Metazoa; phylum Chordata; class Mammalia; order Rodentia; family Sciuridae; genus Sciurus; species Sciurus vulgaris. The sequence continues at coordinate 64,269,705 of NC_136467.1, forward strand.
CAGAATAGGAAATAGTTGACTTGTGTCCATAAACTGAAAGTTGGTTTCACCAATATTCCAGTCATTCAATACAACTTCTTTAGTGAATGTAATACATGATATGTTTTTTAAGAGTAGTGAAGAAATCCAAGGGCAGATTTCTAAAGTGCTTCAACAGATAACCAGATATTTTATTTTGAAAAAGATCTATACAACTAAAGATAAAATGTCTAGTTAAGAACAAAATAAGGAACTGATGAATTTTGGTGGATTGAGTTTAATTAGTGCAGTTAACTAGAATACTTCAATGAGGGGCCAGTAGTCTCTGAAGAACTGGATGAGACTGGGCACAGAGACTCATGCCTGGAACTCTAGTGGCTCATGGGCTCAGGAGGCTGAGACAGGAGGATCACAAGTTCAAAGCCAGCCTCAGCAATTTAGCAAGGCCCTAAGCAACTTAGTGAGATCCTGTCTCACAATAAAAAAATAAAAAGGGCAGAGGATGTAGCTCAATGATAGAGCACCCTGGGTTAAATCCCCAGTACTAAAAAAAAAAAAAGAATTGGATAAAAGCAGGTGACTAAATCAGGGCAAATGGATCCTCCCAATCCTAATCCCGACTCCAATCCCAATATAAGAATAGTAACCACACATATATATTTATCTGTGAATGACAGAATTTTTGGCAAGTCACTGGGAAATCATGGATGGGAAATTTTTAACATTTTTTTTTTTTGGCTCTTATGAAGCTTGGAACATGGACTGCAGAGTTACAAAAGATTATTGCAGCCTCTCTCGGTCACTTGAGAATAGCCTCTTCACTGATTTAAACCATCAGAAGTAGCAGAATGGAAAAAGTACGGTTTTTAAAGGTAGTTTTTAAAGATAATTAGTTATGATGATTTTGATATGCCTCCTTTCACAGTTTTTATTACAATTGTATATCTAACATTGTTTCATATTTAAATATCATGCTAACAGCTGATATGCATGCATATGTATATACATTTGTATCTACAACTCTACACACACAATATATGTTGGATATCCTTTGGTTAACATTTGAAGTTTCTTCACAAAGCTTATGAATTAGCAAAATGCTTTTTGCTAAAATAGTGCTTCCCTGTTTCCAAATTGTTCGTATACTTTTTCCTGCCCACACCTTTACTTGCCAAACTGCTGATATTATTTTTCAACATATCTCTTTTCCTCTGGTTGAGCACACATGCGGTCTTAAGTGTAAATGCATATGCAATCTCTTATTATCTTTAGATGAAATCATATCTGCATGAGTCAGATCTTAGTGCAGCATGCATCTGGGTAGTATACATTGAATTTACAATATTCCAGAAAAATATTTCTTGGACACCATTCTCACTAAGCATAAGCAGTTAGCAAAATACTTAAATTATTTATTCCTATAAAAATACTGTACATCAGTGAGCTCAATTTATTTTTTCCACTACTGGTCTCATGAATGCCAGGCAAATGCTCTACCAACTGAGCCATATCCCAGTCCCACTTCAGTAAGCTGGAAAACTACTCAACTCATATTCTAGGTATTTTTCAAACACCAATAACTACAATATTTGTGCATGATCATTAGTATAATTTTAAATAGAAAGACTAGTGGGAGTACATTCGGCATTAAAAAACTAATACAAATATGTGTGAATTGCCATATGAATATTTTTTAGGAAATGTTAGATCTAATTCCCTTTAATAACTCCAGTTAAAAGAAGTAAATTTAATTGATAGAAGAATGCACTGCATTCATAGTTCTCTAGCAAGTCAAAGGGCTTGTCCATTTTCTTGACATTGTATTTACTTAAATGAGTTTATCTAAAGGGAAAGAGCAAGGTTGCAGGCAGCTTAGAACAATGTTGTAATTGTCACTAATTAAGTGCTCTCAGCTGTGTCTATACGCAGCCACTATTTACTTGCCTTATATACATACTCAACTGCAGATAGCCACACTAAAAATTCCTCCACTTATTACCTCTCCTTGCTGTTTTAATTTCTATGTGGTGAAATATTGACAAATATCTGACATTTGACTTTCACACTTTGTTCTGTGAATAGGTAAATTGAGGATATGACAATTCTCCCTTATTTTGAATTTTCCTTGTAGAAAGTAGGTGGGGGTGGGTAGATACTGGTAGTTACTCTGGATGGGACAGCTTAAAGACTCTGAGGAATAGGAATTCAGAATGATTGTGCTTGGAGTTGCTACACTGGTACTCATTCATCAACACCCTCTGAAACATGCTCTTTGTTAACTATGGCGAGTGATTCCCAAGGCTGCTGGTTCAGCCAGCACCCAATCATCAACACAGTTAGCCATGCCCCTTACCTGTCTGGTCCATTACTGCGATCTATTTACTGCCATGCTTTCACCACCATAGCTTTAAGCCTCAGAAGCATACAAGAGTTCATTTTCACCACCTTGAATCACACCCTTGAACTTTCCTTACTTTAGTTACTATGTTTATGAACGAATAATGAAAGACTAGGCCAATGCTTCTTAAACTGCAATGCGTACATGAAAGTCCTGGGTATCATATTAAATTCAAATTTGGATTCAAAAGGTCTGCATTGGGGCTAGAGAGTTCACATTGCTTCCCAGGTGCAGATCCAAGTCAGTATATTGGGTGCAAGGGGCTAACAGATCTCTGGCCAGCTGGTCAACCGTGCCATTCTCTCTCGGGTACTTTGCTTGTGAAAAATGCTTTATCCTAGGTTGGGTGGTAAACTCATAATTCATGGATTTTTTTTTATCATCATGCCACAGGTCTTATGTCAGTGAACAAGATAATGAATGGGGGTCTAAATTTAACCATTTTAAAAGGTTTTAAAACTCATAAGCATATAAGAAAAATAACTGCAGGAATTAGGACCAGGACTGTGTGTTCATAATTTTATCATAAAACAATGAACATCAAGAGACTAGACAGTATCTTCATTATCACTACCACTTCGGAACTTCACAGGTCACATAAAGTGTGTTTTAGTGTTAGTTCTTTCGTTTTCTTTAATGTGTGTAAATACACTTTCTGAGAACAGAATGAGCTTCACACATTTCTAAAATGTTACATGGATTTTATTTTAATACCTCGATTTTCTTCAAGATAACCTAGAATTCTAGATATCCCCTTAAAATGTTCTTCACTTTGGTCTTCTGGTCACATTTCTTCCACTTACCACAGTTCTACTCACCCCCAAGTTTCCAAAGAACAAATTAGGCAGAATCTTATAGTAGAGGCATCTTCTTCCAGAGTTTTTTTCTTTCCTCAATTGTACAGGTTTTTAAGAAGAGTAGAAATACACTTACAGAATTTAATATGCTCTACGGCCTCTTGTTTCTAGGGATGTTACTTTAGCATCTGCACTCAATTTCAAAATCGGTCTGACTATTTCATATTTCTATGATTTTATGAATCTTGAACGGCATACCACTTCATTTTTTGGTTTTATTTGTACCAGTTGCTAAGCAATGGTATGGAAAATTTTAAGAAAAATTTTCATTTTCAATTTTTTAAAGAATTTAAATACAGTTTGAGCAAATATAAAAAACAATGATCATTTCAAATGTTAAAAGCATAATAAGAAAGACTGGAGGGTTTATGTAGCTAATGCATTCATGATTGAACTATTTGTATATTAAATATGATGTTGGGTATAAATTAACTTAGGCTCTTGAAATTTATAGATGAATTCTAAAATGTAAATCTACTCAGAAAAGGCTATTTATCTCATTCGTTTGTATGGTAATTGATGGCTCATAATGAAATAATCTGATGCACAGAGTCCAGCTAAATTAGCCTGCCTGTAATGTACTATCTTGAAGTGACTACACATTCTCATTAGAGCCTTTCTAATTTCTAAAGCAAAATTAATGCAATTAGTGATCAAATCAATACATATTGATCACGAGTTTCTTCAATATGGCATGAAAATATCAGGTCAAAAGGAAAGGGCTTTTTAAGATCATAGAATTAATATAAGAAAATTAAGTTGTGAAAAAAACTTATGCCATTTTCTATTTAGCTATTGTTTATAAGAAAGTGGAAACATTACTTTTACCATTGTTTGGATGAAATTCATCATAATGTGCTACATCCCCAACCCTTCCCCCAAAGCATCAATACCGTATTCATTGTTCATATGGATTTTTCTCTCCATAAATATCCAAAAGCAAATTTTTTCCTCATGGTGCAGAATTTTAGATGACTAATTACTCAAAAGCATTTCTTTCTTTTCACATGCAAATTTAAGCAAGATTCCAAGGAGGAGTACCCCTCCCACCCAGTAAAGGTACCTGTAGTGGGGTGGGTAGTTAAACATATGCAGGAGGAACTCGAAGCCCAGAATAAAAAGTCAAAACACATTTGTGGAAATCAAGGGACTGTTGCTTTTCTACATACTAATCAGCTTATTTCTGTGTGAAATAAAATGATACTTCTGAATAAAAAAAAAAAAAAAAAAAAAAAAAAGAAAGCCTCCGTTCCAGGAGCACCCCTCACCCCCAGCTTAATGAATTCCAAGGTGTGGTTCAACTGGTGTTACTGCTGGGGTGCGAGGGAAACTAGTGATGAACCATCTCAACTATTCAACTTTCTATTTGAAAAGTTGGCAGATCATCTAGATCCTGATAATTTTTTAGTATAGCCAGAAAGAAGTATCATATCATAGAGTCAAGTCTGCCTTAAGCTGGGCAGAGAGCTGATCCAAAGCCACAAGACTGCAGACTGAAGTCATGGCCAGACAATTTGCCCCTACATCTGGAGTACATGTTAGGGCATGAGCCACTTTTCCTAACTCATATTTCACAACTGTATTTCCAGAAGCTTTAGGGTATGTGAACAAATTCCCTGTTTGTGATAAATTTTGATTGCTTCGTTTGAAAGAAGGTAATTAATTTGAAGTTTTTCTTGCAATTTTCACACCAAATGAATGTAAATTAAACTTTTCATGGTTTGTAAATTCATAAACTGTGGTTACTCAAAAGAATGGCAGTGACAGGTGTGCATTTTATTTTGTTTATAGATGGGTCCCATTTAGTTGCAAGTGATCTCACAGATATTTATTCATCCATGTGAAACTCTTCAGTGCTTCTAGTGAGGCAGCCTGACATTATGTTATCAATGTAAAATGTCACTGTCAGTCACTAAACTGGGCAGGAACATTGAGGGGCAAACTCTACACTTTCAGGAAAGAAAGCTTTAAAAAGCTTTATGCTTTAAATGCTGCCTCTTTATAAAACTTGTTCTTTCTTTTTGTTTCAGCTAAAACTCTTTGAGAAATTTATCAGGAACCAGACAAAGTTACTCTGATTCGTTCTTTTAGGTGACCTAGAGTAAACTTTGTTCACTGTAGTACTAAATTCTCTGCCTAAAAACATTTGTGTTCACTACTTCTCCTGAGCATGCTCAGAAATGTGCCTGTCCCTACATTTTCCTATATAAGCATGTATAGGCTCCCAATAAAATGTCCACACTCTTTGTTCAGGCAGAACAATGTTTTACAAATCTCTCCCATGCTCTCCTTACCTGCTGCAAATAATAAACCTCTCTCTACTCTTATCTCCTTGCTGTACTTAGCGGCATTGAACTTTCACCTAGTTATGAATCCACTGTGTTCAGTTACATAATCACCAACATCAATTATTGAAATTAGAGAGGGTCGTTGTTGAAAACAATGTATTTATATTTGTTAACCCGTTTTTAAATTCTCCTGAGGGGGTTGGTGTATGTGTTGATAGGTGTTTCTGGATGACTGCTTAGAGCAACACTGCCCTGATGTGCTTCACCGGTCACTAGTCCCAAGTGATGCTTTGGATTCCATGGATAGACACAAGGTTGGGAAATGCTTCATCAATTCTGTCATTTTGTGGGACATTTACAACACATAATAAAGGCTGTGAAAAGTTCTGCCGTGAAGAAGCCTATTTAATATTATTTAGCTCAGTGTTTCCCAAATTAATTTGGCTTCCCTACCAATAAGTTTTTTCTTCTTCTAACATTTTTAAATATCCTTTTCAATCTACTTTGAGATAATGTGATTTTGACTTGGTGAATGGCTGATAAGTCAGAAAGTCTGAATTCTGAAAACATGCTAAATGGCAATGCTGATAACAATTTCACATTTGATTCTGGTAACCAGGAGAAAGCTCAAATCCAACTCATCAACCTACTTTTCTCCCTAACATTAAAATCTTGTTCCTCAATCTGAACTACCTCCATCAAATGACACTTTTAAAAACCCATTAAGAGGGGACTGGGGTTGTGGCTCAGTGGTAGAGAGCTCACCTAGCACAGGTGAAGCACTGGGTTCAATCCTTAGCACCACATAAAAATAAAATAAAGGTATTGTGTCCACTTACAACTAAAAAATATATATTAAAAAAACATTTAATACAGATCATATCTTTTGACAGTACCATCAATTCAGAATCCCCTGTTTCCTAAGGAAAACATTAAATAGCATTTAAAAAAAATACTATTCTCTATAGAGAATACAAATAAGCACAAGAAAGAAAACATTACTCATAATCCATTCACTATAAATATTCCAATGTATATTTTCCCTGTCTTTTTATGTTACTGTAACTATTACAAAATTGGATTTGGTACATACTATCTCGCAATCTATTCATTTTCACTCAGTAATATGTAGTAAATAGTTTTACATGTCAATAAATCTGTATCATCATTGTTTTTCACAGTCTGCATGTATGATCTTTTAAACAGCTGAAAAGATGTACACATCAGTAAAGGGTGGTGGGTTTAATGACCTCACTGTGCTCTTGGTAGGCATCTAAAAGAGGGACGCCCTGTACTGGCATCACTATGGTGCTGAAGGGGCAGAGGGGAGGAGGCAGGTTCTTTCTTTCTATAATGAATCACCTCTGCAGTGAGACATCAGGAACCCAGCAGAAGCTGAGAATACTGCTGGCATATCCACTGTCCTGTCTTCTCCCCACTTCCCCAGCTCATCTTTCCCACACCCCTTCTTATCCTGAATTGCTCTCCCTGAGAGTGAGACCTTCTCCAGGATTGGAGGTGATGTTTGCCATAGAGCTGGGTCCTGCAGGATAAAGGGAGCACTGACCCCCCCACTCCAGGCAGCACAGTGAGTGCTGTGCCTATCAAGACCTCACAGCAAATTCATCAGCCAGGGAAACGTGCCCTGAGATGCTCAATGGTTAAGGCTCATTCAGAGGGGCAGCTGGATCCCCTGGAGAGTCCCCTGATTTCTGAACAGTTCTGGCAGCCTGAATTTTACTGTCATGGATCCTAATCTTGCTGTAGTCTTAACAGGAGTTAAGGGATGGTGGTAATTTGTGTTTGAAATTATTCCTTGCAGAATGCTGTACATGTTTAAGCCAAAAGTTATAAGAGTAATTGTAATAAAACAGGCACAAATGACTAGATAAGGAAATGGACGCCACAACTCATTATCCTGTTTTAGAAACTCTCCTAGCTCCCCCCCACCCCGTCTTCTCCCTTATTTACATTTCCCAACTGTTTTGCACATTCCTGTGACTCCTATCACCCCATTGCTGTTTGCCTGTCTGTCATTGTTCAGGCATGTGAGCAAAGGAGGATGAACTGCTCTGTCTTATCTTATTTATTTATTTTTTGTTTTTTGTGATCAAGCAGAGACCCTAGACACCAAGTGTGGAGTCAAAAGCTCAGGCTCTTTTCCCAGGTTGACACATGAAGAGCATGAGGTCTGGACTCCAAATGCCAAGGTTCAAGGTTCAGCTCTCTGTGAACTTGAGCAAGTTATTCAACCACTCACTAAAGGAATTTTTTCATCGTAAAATGTGGATAATAACTGTACCTTCTTCATAACATTATTCTGAGTAATAAGGAGTTGATATTTATAGTGCACTTAGAATAATTCCAGCACATAGTAAATAAAATATGACTATTAATTTAATCTTATTTTATGCAAATCAAATTGTTCTCCAAAACTCTCTTTCTTCACAGGTACAAGTAACATATATTGGACGTGACTGGTGCAGTGCCTGGAACACACTACAAGTGCCATGGACACTTCCTGAGTCACCTTTATAATGTCATACGTATGAGTGGGAGGCTTGAGGAAACAGGATCAGGAGGATCAGGAGGCTTGATTTAAACAGCAGGCATTGTGTGTGCCTATGAAAGTTCCAAATGGGGCAAACATAGAAGTTCAGTAAGAGCTTGCCCGTAGCTGCTTCTTGGGCCTGTTGCTACAATCCTCTTTACTGCACCTCTGTGATAGTCATGCAATTGGCCAGCTTAGTTAGGTTTTACTACTCCTAGTTGTTGTTATTTCACATGAAGAGAGATTGGAACACATAAATTTGCCTACGAGGACTCACATTAAAACAGCAGGGAAAGCTCCATCCTGTTTCCTCAAGCCTCCCACTCATAAGTATGACATTTTGTAGTATAGATGAGAAGAGAAATCATAGCCAGGTCTTCAGACTGAAGATGAGAAGGAAGGTCCATTTTTAATGGCATTGAAATAAGAAGTGAACCTAAACTCACCATTGCTTATTTATGGCCGTAGTTATTTCTCTCTGGTACATCCCAGAGGGTTACTTTCTGTTGTTAATTGGAACTTCTAAGCCATTTTTATTTACAAAGTGTTTTACAGTCATTGGTATTGATGACTTATAATTCCCCCATGAGTTAGGTGTCAGGATGAGGCATTGACACAGGCTCCACTCTCAGGAAGCTGAGACGTGATGGTGGATAAATCTGCCTGCCCCCTCCCACATGGCAGTCATGGGGTCTGGGCTTGCTTTGTTTTTGCTCCTCAGATTCACATTACCTTCCCCATGTGCTCTGATAACAGTTACAACTGGATTCCTGGATAAAGGATCTTTTGAGAAGGGATTGAGAGAGCAACACAGAATCCACTTAGCAATTCTTTTCTTCCTCCTGCTCCCCATTAAAATGAATTGTCCTTGCAACTGTATGTCTTTCTGCACACTTTTTTTTTTTTTTAAAGAAGTAAAGACAAATAATGGCCTGTTTATTGTTAAATTTGTAGTGCCAGTCATGACAAGCATAAGGATAGTAACACTTTTGCCAGCAGGGTGCTTATCTGTTTTACTAGTTCAGAAGGACTTGATTGATGTGAAAGACCAAGGTCTCAGTAAAGATAATTTAGCCATTTCCATACAGTTTATGCTTGTGTTAGTTGTATCCTGCAGGGGAGTCCCAGGGGGTGGCTTCCTTGACCTTCCCTCTAAAAGGTAACACATAGAGATTCCTCCAGGAACCATCCTCTAACAAGACTAATGAGGGCTTCCATGCCTATTATCATTCAGAGACGGAGAAGGAGGCTTTAGAAATGCAGTACCACATTCCTCCCTTGATGTTTTGCATGATCTATTAAAGCGTTATGTGGCAGATAAATTAATCATTAAAAACTTACTGTTAAGTCTTTACAAATAATAACCAGGTGTACCTTGATTATCTTTGATCTCAATATATATTTTTCTGTCACTAAACAGATGATACATAGCAGTTTGTTTTACTAGTAACTAATACAAGGGACTCACAGAAAGGAAGCTATTTTCTTCCAGTGTTTTTCTTCTCTCTGTCTCTCTCTCTCTGTCTCTCTCTGTCTCTCTTTGTCTCTTACTCTCTTTCAAAGTTCTTCACTCAATTATAGCTCATGACAGGATCACTTTTTCATCCTACTTTGAGGAGTGTGAGTATGAAGCATTGTCATTGTTTATTATTCCAACTATCTTTCCATTTGGTTTATTTCTCCCATTCATTGCTACTTTATTAGAAGTTCTGACCAAGGGACACACTCCACATCTTGTGTGCATTAGGTGCTTCATGATATACTGAATTCTCCTTGATGCCATCACTTTAGATTGAGAGGTGTGTGTGTGTGTGTGTGTGTTTCCTAATATACTTTTGGTTACATTAACATCTTCCAAAACTAACATTTTCTACATTCCAAAAAGGAAAGAAGAAAGATGGTAGCAAGAAATAATGCAACTGCAACAATCAGGTTGGTATAAGTAAAACAAATCAAAATGCATTACAATCCAGGGCAGGTTGGAAACATAAAGATTAATCATGTAATCATGTCCTATGAAAACAATACTTACATATTTTAGCATACTTCTGGGGACAATTGGGTTACAAAAATTGTTTGAGTGACGATACATTTAGAAACCACATCAAGAAATGTGGTGATAGACTTAAGTGGCAACAGCAGGGGAAAGTGCCTTTAGGAGGCTGGCCAGAGGTAACCATGGCCAAAAAGTAAAAGGAAGGAAGGAAGTTAGTTTGGTTAAAATCTTCTTCAGGTCATGGATCTTTACACTTTACTCCATTGTAAACATTATAGACAACGTGTTTTTATTAAAAGTAGGTTTAGGGAGGTAACAATTTTAATTTGACATTTCAAAAGTTTAACTTAAAAGCAATTTCTTTGGAGATGTATGCCTTTCCTTTGTAAATTGTTAAATATTTTAAGCACTGTTTTATGACTAGGATCAAAACAAAGATCAATTGGAACGGAGATTAAAATTATTTTTTCTGATTTTTAAAAATTCATTATATGTAAAAGAATGTTTTTATTCTTTCTAAATTCTGAGCAGATGATGAACTTTAATATCTTTTTACTTTTTAAAAGTTGATGTTTAACATTATTAATTGGAAACAAAAATAAATGTCTTTATGAAATGCCAATTATAGCTTACTCTAGAAATCATAATATCTCATGATAATATAGCTAAATTTTATCTTTATAAGAAAAAGTATTCCTGGAGGAGTAACAGCTATTATTAGTTATGACAAAAGCTAAAATTTATTAAGCATTTGTTATATGTCAAGCACTGCGCTAAGTGCTTACATGAATTGTGAATTAACTCATTATCACAACAACATAGTCTAGTAGGTACTAATTTTTCCTGTTTACAGATTTAAAAAACAGGCAAAGAGAGCTTCTGTAAGTTGCTCAAGAACGTATGGCTAAGCAATGGTTGAGATAATATTTGTTCTCTTCTGAACAAATTATAAGACCTCAGTGATGTAAACATTTCTCTTTCCTGTTACAGAAAGACGGATAGACCATCTGATGCCACTCTGACATTTTATAATGGGGAAACTGAGGTCACACGCGACAAATTTCCCCAGTTATCTGAATTGCTATCTGAATTGGACCATACTGGACAGGAGTAGTGCCAGGAGTGAGTGAATCCTAATCCAAGAGCAAAAGGAAGGAGACTGTTAAATAAAACTAATCATCTCCTCAGCCTAAGGCAAGACATGTTTGTGAGTGAAGAGCCTGAGTCAGGACCAACCTGGGCACACTTATAGGGCAACTGACGTTTTTCTTGGGTTTGATCCTCACCTCCTACCAAATCTCCCTCGTCCTTTACCTGCACTATCCAGTGACCCAAATTCAGATTCATAATGCTTATCCTGTCTGATGTTCAACCTCCCTTAAGGCCATCTGTTTAAAAATATTAGTGTTTTAATCATCACCTCCTGGAGATTTAGAGACTGCTAAAATGAACATTGGATGCTGATCTTTCAAGTACTGCACCATTTGAAGAGAGGATAATTTGACCCATGAGGAGTTTCCATACATTCTTCAATTCAGTTACTGTAAGCAACTATTTACACCTATTTGTGTATATGCCTGACCAAACAAAGGTGATACAATTTTTTGGAAGAACAGTTATAAGATGAATATTACATATTTACTTTAAGACTATCCATCTTTGAGATGCTCAACAATGGTCACATGTTAAAAGTAAAACCAGCTCTATCCTAGACTGTTATCCAATCTGATAGTCCTTTACTGCTCTGAATCCTTGGAGATGAAATGGAAGAATGAGGAAGTTATTTTCCAAGAAGAAAATCAAGACTAACTTGGAAACTTCCTGGTTTCTACTTGCATGACCCAATGTGCCAATTTATTTAGTAATTTTTGCATGGATGGGAGTATAGGCAGAAAATATATAATGCTTTGACTTCAGTCCAGTGCAATTGAGTTTATAGATTTCTGTACTAGTCTGATTAAACACTGATTTACAGATTCTTTTTCTTCAAAATAAGTGAATTTTCAAGTACAGAACACAGATACATGAGCAGATTTTTTTTTTATCTCTTCCTGTTTTCCCTAAACTCAGTTAATAAGAAAATAAAGGATTCCTATCCAAAGAGAAAAGTGGTTTCTCCCTACTACAGGAACAAGGTTAGTAGATTTAGCAAAGGAAAATATAGGACATGCAGTTACACTTGAATTTCAGATGAGGAAATTGTACTAAGGAATCTTCTTTAGTGTAAGAAGATTCCATGAAATATTTGGGTGTCCTATATTTTATCCAACTAATCTCCTTAGGAAAAAATTTTTAGTTCACTCCTGGTAGAAAAAGAATATGGGCATTGTTCCACCAACCTGTAGATCCTTGTGGAAACTGCTGCCTCATCAGGGTAATGGAACATCACTTCTGCTGACAGATCTTAGTATATGCCTTAGTATAAGGCGTTGTCTTAGTGTGTAACCTATTGTTTCAGGCTTCACTGGAGATATGACCTTTGGGTCTTCTCCATTTATGGGGCCAAATTGGTGTATGGAAAGTAGCCAAGTATTCAGAAATGGAGTCACTGAGGCAAACATTATTCATTAATCCTTTTATACCATGTCGATGGAAGCCACTCATATTTTAAGCAAGGCATTGATGTCAATATTCAAACTGCTGCATTATAATCTAGTTGCATTAGCTGGATTATAATTAAGGTCTGCAGGTTTTATCTAATTTAGGTCATAGTTTGCTGACCACAGAACTAAATTTTATTACAAAGAGACATTTGTTTCTGAGTCCCTTGTACAGTCCCCAGAGGGGATTTATAATAATTTTAAATGTATGATGTGTGTGTGTGTGTGTGTGTGTATGTGTGTGTGTGTGTGTGTAGGGGAGACAACTCTCAAAGCATCCCCCTTATTTGTTTAAAAAAAATCTGGTGAGTTGTTATAGCCAAGTGAAAGAAATTAGCACAAATTGGGATGAATACTCTAAAATCATAGAATGAAGAAACTGAAAAATCAATCCAGTAAAATGCATGTTAAGAGCATTAAACAAAGGAGACAAGTCAAAGAACTATAATGAAAGGAATAATTTTCAGTGTAGCTGTTTTCAATTGCTAGGTGTTATTCTCTTGTAGCATATGAAGGGGACCTAGTGACCCCTAGCTGAGAAATCTATATAGCTCTGCACCCTTCCCCCACCTAACAGAGAGCTGATGTCCTGGGCGCCTCTGCCCTGAATGGCTCTCTATTCAGCAGAGCACACAGCTGCATATGCTCTCTCTGTCAGCAGTCCACATCTTTTGTGTGTTTTAGCTATCAAATCTCACATCTGCTTCTGTCTCTCTATCTTCTCTCCCCTCTCCTCCCCTGCTTTCTCTCCAGTATTTGTATCTACAAGGAAGTTGCCCAGAGTGATATTCAAAGTCGTTCAGAGCCTCCAGTGACACAGTGATGTGGCATGAGGAGCATTCATCACTCCCTGGAAATCAACTGCATTGTGAGTTGAGGGCTGAAAGAATAGCCCAGGGTATAATATCTGCAGATTTTTCACCAGTGGTTTTCTACTAGGCCACTTTTCTACTCAATTTCTTTTAGAAATTAGGAAAACTATAAATGGGAAATCTTGCAAGAAAATGCACCAATATGGATATATTTTGGGTGAGAGATTATGACTGATTATTTTAAAAATTGGCATTTGCTGTAGTTCAAAAATATTTTAAAACATATGTAACTTCAAGGGTAAAAAATAATTGAGTGAATGTGTTGGTCAGATTTTTGTAACTGTGACCAAAATGTCTGACAAAAACAACTTAGAAGAGGCAAAGTTTATCTCAGCACATTCTTTCAAAGATTTAGTGCATGCATTTGCCTCCATTGCTCTGGACCCAAGGTGAGTCAGAACACCACAATAGAAGGGCATGGCAGAGGGGTGCTTCTCCATTCATGGTGAACAAGAAGTACAGACATCAAGGGAAAGGAGCCCCAGGGAAGATACCCTTCCAGGGCATACCCCCAATGAATTAGCTCTTCCACCACAACCTACCAGTTCAGAGTTACCAGTCAGTTAATCCATTCAAACTAGGATGGAATAATGGACAGCTCTCATAATCAAATAATTTTTACCTCTCGCAATTCCTGCATTAACCCAGAATCTTTGGGGAGGGGCACCTCATCTCTAAACCATAACATTCTACCCTGGCCTCAACAGTTCATGTCTAACACATAATTGTAGAATACATTTAGTCAAATTCCAAGAATCCTTATAGTCCTAACAGTTTTAGCATTGCTCAAAAGTCCAAGTCCAAAGTCCAAGTCTGAAGGCAAACTCATGTCCAGGAGCCCCAATAAAACTCAAAAGCAGACTACATATATCCAATATATAATGGTACAGAGTAAACATTCCTATTCCAAAACAGAGGAACAGGGGCACAAAAAGGAATGAGACCAAAACAAGACAGAAACCCAACTGAGCCAACAGGACCCATAACTCTGAATACAGCATCTAGGACACATAGAAGTGAGATATCTTTTCCAAAGGACTCAGGAAGTCCCTGTTCTTTGATTGCAAGCAACATAGGTTCTCTTTTAGCATGGCTATCTCTGTAACCAGAAGATTTTCTTGGCAGACACTCCACATTACTTGAATCTCTTAATTCCTGGGGACTCCTTTCCAGTTTTGGCTTCACTTTTACAGCTTAATGCACAACCCTCTTCTCAGGGGCAGTCTTCAGGGATTCTGACCCTGTTACACTTTGCCTGGCCTTGCAGGACTTCCTTTGAAATCTCAGTGGAAGTATCCATTACCCCTTAACTCTGCATGTCTGCAAAACCAGCACCAAGGTCTGCTACCAGCTCACAAAGTAGCTGAGCCCCTTGAGATCATGGCTGTAGCAGCCTCTTAGTGCTTGAGTGGTTGAGCATGGTGAAACCACTTTCGAGTCCCCACCCTGGGCAAGCAGATTACCTCCAGAGTCTTCTCTCAAAAGAGTTTTCCCTTCTACACCCTTAAACCTGCAATGTGTGTGGTCTTGCAAATTTTCGAGATGCTCTCAAAATATCTCTCCTACTGTCTCTGTGCAAAGTACTTAGCATCTTTTTAGTGACTGTAATCTCTTTAACTACCACAACTTCCTTCCCAAAATTTTATAGGCATTTTTCTGACCAAACTGAAAGTTTTTAAAAACTTACAGTTATGCTTTCTGCTTCTGATTCCAACCTGGCTAAAAGCTACCAGGAAAATCCATGCCACTGCCTGAACACTGTGCTGCCTTGAAATTTCATATGTCAGATTACTTAGTCCATCATATCTAAATTCAGCCTCACACAGAATCAGGGCATGAGCCAAATGTAGTCAAGATGAATGACCTCCAGTCAGTCCAATGCCTAAAAGAAAATTCTTGTTCCCCTGCAACCTCATGTGCATAATCATTACTGTCTGCATTCTGGTCTTGAGTTCCCACCAAAATCACCCATTATTCACTGCTTACAACCTTCTAGAGCTTCTCCAGTCTGAATGTTTTAGTCAACATTTTAATTTCTATGACCAAAGACCTGACAAGAACAATTTTGGAGGAGGAAAAGTTTATTTGGTCTTTATAGTTTCAAAAGTTGATTCTATTGCTTTAAGCCCAAGGTGAAGCAGAATATCATGGCAGAAATGTGTGGAGGAGAAAAGCAATTCAGGATATGGAACTAGGAAGCAAAGAGACAGATTTATTCTCTCACCAAAGACAAAATATATACCCCAAAGTCATGCCCTCAGTGACCCACCTCCTCTAGCCACAACCTATCTGCCTACCACTCAGTTAATCCTTAACAGGGAATTAATGACCTGACTAGGTTAAGGTTCTTATAAGCCAATCATTTCACCCTGAACTTTCTTGCATTTTCTGTCACATGAGTTCTTGGGGACACCTAATTTCTAAACCAAAGCACATATATAAAGACATCAAGTACAAGCCAAAACAAGAATTAAGTACTCAGTAAGCACTGAATGTCTTTCCTGTTGACTTCAGAATATTTTATTATCTATAAATTTGTGCACTGTAATGTAAAACAGTTTACCAAATGGCAACATTTGTGCATTTGTAGATGCTAGTAAGTAATTATTAGCATAAGTAAAACACATTTTTCATTATTTAATTTGGCTCTGCCAAATTAAATTCTGTGCAACTTATTCCACCCTTAGAACTTTTCTACTTACTAAACATTGTAGAAGGAAAACAGCAAGGCAACTTGCTTAGGTTTTCTGAAAAAAATGTTTTTATCTTATGAAAGTTATAAATGCACAATAGTTCTACAATATTATGTTATGAAAAAGTAGTACTTCACCCCAGATTTCAGTTTTCTTCTCTGAGGCACTGGTCGATTATGTTGGTATTTATTTATGTATCTAGAGATAGCTGTAAATAATTACTTGTACTACTACTCTTTGATTTGGGCGTTTTAGGCATTATATATTGACTTCTGACAATGAAACTAAAAGGACTTAGACAATGCCACAAGAATAAAATAATGCAGGATGGAATTCCCAGGCAGAAGTACTGTCAGGTAAACACAGACCTCAATCTCTTGGCATCACATGGAGAGGTGTGTTTGGGCTGGGGTTGACCCCACACCTCAGTCCAGGATAGGCACACCTTTGTAGCCCAGATTGCCTTCTTTTTATGGGGGCTTTGAGAGGGGAAATGAGACAAGGTAACTTTTGTACACATAAGAGTTGTGTTGCTAATAGATACCAGTGCTGTGAAGTTCCATGCTACCTGCCTAGCAGAGTCACATACCAGTTATAGTAGACCCCAGTGAATAGGGAGCACTGGTTCCAGTTGGCTCGTTGCCAGGTAACCAGAGATGACAACTGCTGGATCATCAGTGGTCAATCCTAAAATACTCTTAATCTGCTGCCCTCACTTCCACATCCCATCTCTTTTCCTCCTGCTGGAGTTATTTCATATTTTGATTAGATCAAATTTCAGTTGTTCATTATTATGACCATTTGAAATGCTTGAACTGTATATAATAAATCTGGTGAAGCTCTAGAAGGTTGTAAGCAGTGATTAATGGGTGATTTTGGTGGGAACTCAAGACCAGAATGCAGACAGTAATGATTATGCACATGAGGTTGCAGGGGAACAAGAATTTTCTTTTAGGCATTGGACTGACTGGAGGTCATTCATCTTGACTACATTTGGCTCATGCCCTGATTCTGTGTGAGGCTGAATTTAGATATGATGGACTAAGTAATCTGACATATGAAATTTCAAGGCAGCACAGTGTTCAGGCAGTGGCATGGATTTTCCTGGTAGCTTTTAGCCAGGTTGGAATCAGAAGCAGAAAGCATAACTGTAAGTTTTTAAAAACTTTCAGTTTGGTCAGAAAAATGCCTATAAAATTTTGGGAAGGAAGTTGTGGTAGTTAAAGAGATTACAGTCACTAAAAAGATGCTAAGTACTTTGCACAGAGACAGTAGGAGAGATATTTTGATGTTTGAACTGTTTGAAATGTTTGAACTGTATAATACCCTTTGAATTAATTCCTTTTCCTATATAATTTTTGGTTTTGCACCTATTTTGTTTTACATTTAAACTGTCTATCACTAATTTTCCCCCAACACCCTCTCTCTCTCTCTCTCTCTCTCTCTCTCTCTCTCTCTCTCTCTCTCTCTCTCTCTCTCTCTCTCTCTCTCTCCCTCTCTTTCTCATATAAACTCTCTCAATATGTTCATAAACTTTAAACATTCTCTTGGATTTATGTTCTGAGGACATGTCTTCCACAGTTCTGAAGCCATTCCAATCTAAATTGCTTGCCCTTAATGCCCATTGCATATTTGTCCCTGAAGTTCTTACCAGTAGTTTCTGTTGGTACCCTGCACAGATCCCCTTGTAGGACAGGGGCATCCATCCCCAGCTGCTGTTAATGTTAATGCCTCAGTGATGCCTCCTTCAGGGAATGACTTGGGACTGGGTCTCAAATGGGAGCCACTTCAACCAGGAGTTAATACTCCTTTCCCTGAGTCAATGGTGGATTGACACATTGCTTCCATGTGTGACCATCTCTGTGGTACAATTTATGTCTCAGAGTATTCACTGGTATCCACCATTCAGGCAATGCAACATTTTTATTTACTTACTTCTCCTTTCTTACCCCATTTCCTTCTTTCTTTCTCCTGAAATCATGGCCTTGCTAAATCACAAACACCTGAATTCCTATTCCAGATTTTGCTTTCAGGGACTCGACCTCAGGATACCTATCACTCAAAGAATCCCTTTCACATCTATCCTGAGTTGGCTGCCTCATTTTCTAGATCTGTGTTTTCTTCTGTCTTGGTTCATATTTTTGAGTAAAAGATATTCTTCTGTAACACGCTTAGAAAATTTTCATGAGGAATGAATTTTTAGTTATTAATTTACTTAAAATATCTTGTTCTGTTTTCACCTATGATCAGTACTTTGATTTGGTGTCAAATTTTATATTGGAAATAATTTTCTATCAGCATTTTGGAGGCCAGAGTCAATCACTTCTGGTTTCCAGTGCTGGTAACTTTCTGATTCTAGATCTTTTTTTTATTACCTTTCTTTCTTTTTTGTCCCCCCTCCTTGTGTATTTTTAGGACATGTTCTCTTCTCTAGTGTTCTGTGACTTCTCAGTGATGTGAATTTTGTAAGTCTGTTTTGATATATTGAGTTGAACACATAATGAACTCTTTGAATACAGTCGCTTATGTATTTCACTTCTCAGAGATTTCCTTGACTTATTTCCTAGGAAGGTCTACACACTCAGTTTTATCTATTCTCTCTACAGTCCCCATTATTTAGATGCTGGAATTCTTGGGTCAAAATTTTTTTTCTCTTAGTTATTTTTTGCCTTTTGTTCTTTTTTCTGGGAGACATTTTTCAACTTTATTGTCCAATCTCACTGGATATTTTTAATCTCTGCAATCATATTTTTAATTTTTAAAATCTATAATTTTTTTGTTTTTGTCTTTATGATATCATTCTCTTGTTCCAAGGACTCAATACTTTTATTTATCTGAAGGTTTCATAAATTCTTGAATTTTTAAATAATTCAGAAACTTTTTAGTTTCTGTTTCTTCAAGTTGCTTTCTTGTTATCATTATTGTTGCCGTTGACTTTATCTTTTATGATAGCTCAAGGATCCCTCAGATTCTGGTAGTCCTTGGTTGACCACTCAACTTTATAAATGGTGCACCTAAAGCTGTTTCATAGCTCCACGTGCTTGGGCAGGGCTCTTCAATTGTGTACTTATATGTATGATTATTGGGTGATACTGTTTCATTGGGGAAATATCTTACATTTTTATATTGATGAAAATATATGTTCAGCTATACGCAATGGAATTTTGAAAGAAAAAGAGTTGAAACAAGGAAGATGTTCATTTATAGGTAATACGAATCTGAGCTAGAATAGTGCTCTGGAGTTTTCCAGGACCCAGACACCATCTATCTTGCTATTCTAACATCTATAGGATTTCACTTCATGGCCCAAGAATGTTCAGCACTATGTCTATATTTTAGTCAACTACAAAAGGAAAAAAGAAGAAAAGGTACATAATTGACAAAACATTTCTTATATCCCGTTGGGTGGGAATATCAACCATATCTCATGACAAGGGAAGTTGGGAAGAGTATGTGTGTGTGGGGGGGGTGTGTACCATACACATGTAGCAATCTGATAATAAAAAATTATATTATTGTGGGAGAAGAAAAGAATAGATACTGGGAAACACTCAGAAAACACTGTCACAATCAGTACCTATACAGTAGTTCTCTTAGGCAGATCAAATATCAAATCCCCCACTAAAAAATCTTACAAAATGCTGACTGGAATGCTGTAAACTTGGTTTCCAAAGCTCTGGAAATTGAATGAGACAGAACAGCTGGGTTAGTGGTAGTGTTCATAGTGGGGACTGGGTCTCATTGTTTAGTTGTACACTTTTCCTTTATTATGCCATGTGTTCTCTAATCCAAAGACAGGTTCTCCAGAAATAAGCTTCCAGTTTTCTGTTAGGGGTTGAGGGTTAGGAGTTGAAGTTCCACTTTCATGTTGAGGGTGATGTGATTAGAATACACATTCGCCTTTCTGGAGAAGAGACTAGGTCTGGGAAACTAATTTTCAACCAGTCCTCTGTATTCAGTACCCTCTTCACTCTTAGTTGCCACGGTAGTTACTCCTAACTCCTGAGCACAGCAGGAAGTGGATTGCTTCTCAAATTTCCCTGCTCTCAACTTAGAATTTAGCTTTCTCAAGTCTCCTAAGCATTACCCATTCAGCTATCTGCCTTACTCCTTCCAAGAATTTATTTTTGTTGGCTCTCCAACAATTCTCTTTGTCCTAATGGGTTAATGCTTCTTTAAAAATTCTCTTACCTTTGATTTAGTGAGAGGTAACGGAGATTAATGCTTAGATCATACCCATCATTTTTAACCTAAACCCTGAATTATTTTTTAAAGCCATTTGACTAAGTACTTTGCTTCTTTTATTATTAGAACACTTGTTAACATTTTATTATTAGAACACTTGTTAGCATTTCCCATGGAAATTACAACAGTGTGTATGATGTGATGATCATGATGATGGTGATAATAACAGTTGATATATATTGAGTTCTTACTGAATCGTTATTTCTAAGACAGCCATTAAAACTAATTATATATGTGATACTGCCCTTACATCCAGGTTTCTGCACAGGGCCCCAAGCTCAAGGGTTCTTGCATTTTTGGAAATCCTTCTTCGACGATTTCTGTAATAGTTACCTTTATGAGTTGTGGTGGTTTGGATACAAGGTATCCCCTGAAAAGCTCATGTGGCAATGTTGAAATACACAGAATTATTTGATTATGAGAGCTATAACCTAATTGGTGGATTAATCCATTTGATGGGTTAATAACAGGAATAGATTATTGGGTGGTAAATGCAGGCATGTGGGGTATGACCAGAGGAGCAAGGCAAGTAGTATGCCCTTGGGGATTATATTTGTCTTGGCTCCTTGTTCCTACTCTCTCCACTTCCCAGCTGCCATAAGCTGACATCTTTCCTCTGCCACACCCTTATGCCAGGATGCTTTACCTCACCTGGGAACAAGTAGTAAACAGAGCAAAGGCTGAACCTCTGAAACTGTGAGCCCCAAATAAATGTTTCCTCCATGTAAGCATTCTTGTCAAGTACTTGTGTCACAGCAACAAAAAAACTAACACCTGGGTCAACATGACTGGATTAAGCAATAAGCAGGTAGCTGGTAAAAAAAAAAAAAAAAAAAAAAAAAAAATTATTTTTATATATATTTGTTAGGGTGTTTTGGAAGAGATTAGTCTTTATTCAGATCACTACACTGAATAAAGGAGATCAACTCTCACCAACATGGGCTAGCATCATCTAATTCATTGAGAACTCAAATAAAACAAAAAGGTGAAGGAAAGGCAGATTCATTTTCTCTTCTGGAACTGGGGTATCCACTTTCACTTGCCTTGAGATATCAGAGCTCCCCTGGTTCTTATGTCTTTAGGTGAAGAATGAATTACACTTTCCTGGATATCCAGCTTGCATCTGGCACATTGTAGGACTTCTTTGGTTATGCAATCACAAGAGCTGATTTCAATACTAAATCACTCTATCATCTATCTATTTATCATCTATCACAGGTTCTATTTCTCTGGAGAACCCTAATACAACTTTCTTTCTTTCTTTCTTTCTTTCTTCTTTCTTTCTTTTCTTCTTTCTTTCTTTTTTTTCTTCCTTCCTTCCTTTTTTCTTTCTTTTTTTCCTTCCTTCCTTTCTTCTTCTTTCCTTCTTTCTTTCTTTTCTTCCTTCCTTCCTCCCTTTCTTTTTTATTTTCTCTTTTTCTTTCCTTCTTTCTTTCATTCTTTATTTCTTTTTCTTTTCCTACTTTCTTTCTTTTTTCTCTTTCTTTATTCCTTTATTTCCTTCCTTCCTTCCTTTCTTTTTTTCTTTTTTCTTTCCCTCTTTCTATCTTTCTTTTTTTCTCTCTCTCTTTCTTTCTTTTTTTGATACAGGGGATTTAACCTAGGGGCACTTTACCACTGAGCATTACCACTGAGTCCTTTTTATTTATTTATTCATTTTTCATTTTGAGACAGTGTCTCGCTAAATTGCTTAGGGCCTTGCTAACTTGTTGAGGCTGGTCTCTAACTTTCAATCTTCCTGACAGCCTCATGAGTTGCTGGGATATAGAGCACCTCCACACCCAGCTATGAATAATACAATGTCTAAGGCCTCCTTTGAGGCTTGGCACCAATCAGGACTGACAATGCCAACCAGGGAGGGTACTCTAACCCCTAAGAGCCCCAGTTCTTGTTTCTTCCATTCAGATCACTATCTAATCCTCTTCTTCTTGTATGGTATTGATCAGATGCCTTGAGGAACTCATACTGGCAGGGTCATCCCAGGTCCTAAGGGCCACTCTACAGGTTCCAGTCAATTGTCCTAGTAAACTTGTCCCTCTTGCTGGCTGAAGCAACATTCTTTAACAAAAACATGGGAGATTAGATGTTAAAATATAAGGCTGACATACTGATTTTGGGTGACTCTCATTTAGTCAGACATAAAACAGAGTCTTGATGTGCACTGATTGGGCAATATCCAAATGTTCCTTTTCTTAGCCATTAGTAAATTTTCATTGATAAATCACAGAACCTCACAAGGATCTGCAAAGATGCTTCATCCTGTGTATAAGAGTCATCCCAAAAGTCTTACCCAGAGTACATGGGAAAATGACCGATCTGACTTCTTCGAGCTGGAAGTGGGCAGCGTGGGGCAAGCAGTTTGGAGATTCCTTTTTAGAAATGGGTCAATTGAGGGGTTCATGGTAGAAGTCCAGTTGTGGGGAGAGCAGGCTGTAAAGGCATCTGGGGATGGGTGCTTCTATGGAAGAAGAACAAAAAGACATGAGTACTAAAATGAGATCAATACAATATAAATGCTGCAGGATCTGGAACATGCTAATGCATATTATAAAGATGACCGAAATCAATAATTCCTCACCAGGGGGTGGAAAAACTGAGAGGTTGTTCCCATAACAAGGCCTAGCAAAGGCTGGAGAGGACAGGCCTTTATTTGGGAGCTTTAACATTGTCTAGGTTATCAGGAATGTGAACACAACATTTAGTAGAGATCTCTATACTTCTGTTACTAGCAAACATAGATTAAAGCCTACCTGTGTCTGTAGGCCTTAAACTGACTAAAAACTTCTGACTGGCAGTTTCTCTTGATAGTTACTATTATTTTTAAATGCCCAAGGATGGCTATACTTTGGTTTTAACTGATTTGCTAGGTGTTTAAGATCAAGCTGGTCAAAGTGACCTGTTCCTGTCTGTTAAAGAGTCAGCTCAGTTTCCACAGGGGTCACTCAGAGAGAACTTAAGAGCAGCTTTTTAGCTCCATTAGTGCCATTTGGTTAGGCAGGGTCTTCTCCATGACGTGGCTTTCTTTGAAAGCATCAGGGATGTTTCCCTTTTTTCCATGACCCTCCTCTGCAGCAGGTGCACTGAGTGATTTTTCATCCTCTATTCTCAACAATCTCCTTGATCAGGAGTTTGTGTGACCCAGAGTTGCAACACTCCTTAGAGAAGTTCTCTTATTCCCTGGGTTCAGGCTGACTTTGAGGGCAAGACCCAAATATGGATTTTCTTGACCTCTCTATTTAAAATCTCTATTTCTAAGTTTAATCTTAACCATCAAGCAAGTCAGTCTCACCAGTCATAAAGTAAGAGTACTGGGCTTTGGCTTTAATGTCTATAACTTTACAGTTATTTACCCCCTTTTATCTAATTGGGGTTTACATTATCTGTTCTATAGGTGATGGCTTACTATTCCAAGTTAATTTATGATGTTTCCTCTTGAAGCAATACTTCTGTAAAATATTGATTAGGCAACAATTAGAGTTTATAAGGAAAATACAAAATGGAGTCATCAACAGTAAAACATTCAGTTTGTGCAATAGCTATTTTGAATTTTGGCTGAGTTCCCATTTGAGATTACAGTAATCTTTACAACAAACATTAAACTTTTGAACACAACTTTAAATGAGTTAAAGTCAGGCTTACTTTGGAGCCATTGTAGTGTGTAGCAGGGTGGTGAGGCAGAGCCTTATCTCAGGTAACGTGGGGCTTTTCAGTGAGGGGCAAAGGAGTATATAAACACAGATTTTGAAGATTAAGCTGAGATCAGATGGAGCTCTGTTCTCTGATGGAAATGTGGATCTAAAGAGTTATGTTAGCAATCTTAGCAATCTTTATATGTGTGCAATGTTAGGTTATATATACCCTATTGATGACAGGTAATAGAACATTAAATGATAGGTTTACCATTACAGACAAGTTTAATTTGGAGAACAGCAGCTTGATAAAATTTTCTGCTTTAAAGGCTTGTATACCTGGAAAATATGAACACATTTAATATACAAAGAATACGTATTGTAGAAAAAATTCAAGACATCAGACAAGTGTGCCAATAGTATTTGCCGTCTCTTTCCTGTTGAAGAAAAATTGATGTTAGATATTTTATAAACATTAATATTCTATTAGTTCGATGACTTAGAGACTTGTGAGTTAATTTTAAGGACATTTTACTTTTATTAGTTACCCAATTTAAATTGAACCTTATTAAATCATGTGACTTAAAAATATTTGGATCCATTTTTAAAATTTTAATTTTTATGCGTGCTTATATTTAACACAAAAGCAAAGGCCTTGTAATATTTATTTCCATTGCAATGTAATGGATGTTCAAAAATAACTCTAGAGTTGGATAAAAAGAACTGATCAAAAATTATTAATCTAGGTCTGTAGGATCAAAATTGTGAGCTCAAAAATACAGCATTTAAGAAAAATAAAGTCCTGGAAGAAAAATGATAATGGTTATTAATTAAAGCATGAGAAAATGAGAAGGAGAGAAAAGTTGAAAGGGAGAAAAGTATTCTGAGTTGTAGCCGAGGAGAAATTTAAAATGGACACTTTTACACTTTTTTTTCCTTAGGTTTTATACCAGTCACTATATATTTTGAGTATCAACCCATTACTTCATTTATTTGCTCTCTTGTATTTGTTGTACTGATAAAAGCGAAAGTCAAATAGATGTAGTGTCTTGTCTAAATTTACAGGCTAAGAAGTAAATGGCAGAGCAGGTGTTGCTCCAGAGCTTCTGGCACTACAACCTGTTTCCCAGGCTATCCTCTACCACCTCTGAGAATGTGAAAAGTTGATTCAAGGGTTAGGCATTCTCTCACACCTGAGAATCCATTACATTTTTTGGTATTCTCTATCCTGATTAATTAGTATGTTTATTTTATTATTTTTCTATTGTAAATATCCTGATAACTTCATGTAACTCCAATCTCCAAAAGAGGGAATGGACTGGGTATGTATGAAATGGTAAAAGTGTCAAAATGTTAGTCAGTGAAAAAGTGCTTGGGCTTTTTTTTTTTTTGCATTTTTTAATTTGTTCTAATTAGTTATACATGCTAATAGAATGTATTTTGACATATTATACATATATGGAGTATAACTTCTCATTCTTCTGGTTGAACATGATATAGAATTACATTGGTCATGTAATCATATATGCACATTCTACTAATGAATCGGACATTACCATCCTATGTACCTGGGCTTTGATTCAAACCAAACTGAGCACAAATTTCAGAAAGTTACCTCCACTTTCCAAAAGTCAATTTCCTAATATGTAAAAGGAGAATACTAATATCTACCTCTGGATTTATGAGTCTTAAAAAAGACTACATGACAAAACACAGTGACTGTATATAGTAGGTATTAAATGAATGTATTCTACTTTTTGCCTGTTCCCAACACTCACATTTGAGGGTATGGATAATTCTGTTGTACAGATCTCATTAGAGAGAACAAGCTGACTGTCAACATACTCTTAAGTCCTATCAAAGAGATATAAAGAATGAACTACAGACACAATAAATGTTTGTCACAAATTCTCATATTGGATGACTTAATTGTACACACTGGTTTAATTTCATGATTTCAATTCTTCTTTTTTTATTGTAAACAAATGGGATCCATGTTGTTTCTCTGTTTGTACATGGCGTAAAGGCATACCATTTGTATAATCATAAATTTACATAGAGTAATGTTGTTTGAGTCATTCTGTTATTTTTCCCTTCCCCCCACCCCTCCCACCCCTCTTTACCCTCTATACAGTACTTCCTTCCTCCATACTTGCCCCCCTCCCTAACCCTAATTCTAACCCTAACACTAACCCTTCCCTCCCCCCCATCATGTGTCATCCTCCACTTATTAGCGATATCATTCATCCTTTGGCTTTTTGAGATTGGCTTATCTCACTTAGCATGATATTCTCCAATTTCATCCATTTGCCTGCAAATGCCATAATTTTATCATTCTTTATGGCTGAGTAATATTCCATTGTATATATATACCACAGTTTCTTATCCACTCATCAATTGAAGGGCATCTAGGCTGGTTCAACAGTCTGGCTATTGTGAATTGAGCAGCTATGAACATTGATGTGGCTGTATCTCTGTAGTATGCAGATTTTAAGTCCTTTGAGTATAGGCCAAGGAGTGGGATAGCTGGGTCAAATGGAGGGTCCATTCCAAGTTTTCTAAGGAATCTCCACACTGCTTTCCAGAGTGGCTGCACTAAATTGCAGCCCCACCAGCAATGTATGAGTGTACTTTTCTCCCCACATCCTCCCCAACACCTGTTGTTGCTCGTATTCTTGATAATCGCCATTCTAATTGGGGTGAGATGGAATCTTAGGGTGGTTTTGATTTGTATTTCTCTTATTACTAGAGATGTTGAACATTTTTCCATATGTTTGTTGACTGCGTGTAGATCTTCTTCTGTGAAGTGTCTATTCATTTCCTTAGCCCATTTGTCGACTGGATTATTTGAATTCTTGGAGTAGAGTTTTTTGAGTTCTTTATAGATTCTGGAGATTAGTGCTCTATCTGAAGTATGATTGGCAAAGATATTCTCCCACTCTGTAGGCTCTCTCTTCACATTGCTGATAGTTTCCTTTGCTGAGAGAAAGCTTTTTAGTTTCAATCTATCCCAGTGGTTGATTCTAGCTTTTATTTCTTGTGCTATGGGAGTCCTGTTAAGGAAGTCTGATCCTAGACCAACAAGGTGAAGATTTGGACCTACTTTTTCTTCTATTATCTGCAGGGTCTCTGGTCTGATTCCGAGGTCCTTAATCCATTTTGAGTTTATTTTCGTGCATGGTGAGAGATATGGGTTTAGTTTCATTCTGTTGCATATGGATTTCCAATTCTCCCAGTACCATTTGTTGAAGAGGCTATCTTTTCTCCATTGCATATTTTTGGCACCTTTGTCTAGTATGAGAAAATTGTATTTATTTGGGTTTGTGTCCATGTGCTCTATTCTGTACCATTGATCTACCTGTCTATTTTGGTACCAATACCATGCCGTTTTTGTTACTATTGCTTTGTAGTAGAGTTGAAGATCTGGTATTGCAATACCCCCTGTTTCACTCTTCCTGGAAGGATTGCTTTAGCTATTCTGGGTTTCTTATTCTTCCAGATGAATTTCATAATTGCTTGCTCTATTTCTGTAAGGTACGTCATTGGGATTTTAATTGGAATTGCATTGAATCTGTATAGCACTTTAGGTAGAATGGCCATTTTGACAATATTAATTCTTCCTATGCAAGAACAGGAAGATCTTTCCATCTTCTAAGGTGTTCTTTAACTTATTTCTTTAGTGTTGTATAGTTCTCATTGTAGAGGTCTTTCACCTCTTTTGTGAGATTGATTCCCAAGTATTTTATTTTTTTCGAGGCTATTGTGAATGGGGTAGCTTTCCTAATTTCTCTTTCTGAAGATTCATCACTTATGTATAAAAATGCTTTGAATTTATGAGCATTGATCTTGTAACCTGCTACTTTACTGAATTCACTTATGAGTTCTAAGAGTTTTCTGGTGGAATTTCCAGGTTCCTCTAAATATATAATCATGTCATCAGCGAACAGGGATAGTTTGAGTTCTTCTTTTCCAATTCGTATCCCTTTAAGTTCTTTGGTTTGTCTAATTGCTCTGGCTAGAGTCTCAAGAACAATGTTGAATAGAAGTGGTGAAAGAGGGCATCCCTGCCTTGTTCCAGTTTTTAGGGGGAATGCTTTCAGTTTTTCACCATTTAGAATGATATTAGCCATGGGCTTAGCATAGATGGCCTTTACAATGTTAAGGAATGTTCCCACTATTTTTCTAGTGTTCCCTATTTTTTCTAGTGTTTTGAGCATGAAGGGGTGCTGTATTTTATCAAATGCTCTTTCTGCATCTATTGAAATAATCATGTGATTCTTGACTTTAAGTCTATTAATATGGTGAATTATGTTTATTGATTTCCTGATGTTGAACCAACCTTGCATCACTGGGATGAAACCCACTTGATCATGGTGCACTATCTTTTTAATATGTTTTTGTATGTGATTTGCTAAAATTTTGTTGAGAATTTTTGCATCGATGTTCATTAAGGATATTGGTCTGAAATTTTCTTTCCTTGATGAGTCTCTGTCTGGTTTAGGTATCAGTGTGATATTGGCTTCATAGAATGAGTTTGGGAGGGTTCCCTCCTCTTCTATTTTATGGCATACTTTGAGAAGTATTGGAATGAGCTCTTCTTTAAAGGTTTTGTAGAACTCGGCTGAGAACCCATCTGGGCCCAGACTTTTCTTTGTTGGTAGGCTTTTGATGACTTCTTCTATTTCAGTACTTGAAATTGGTCTATTTAAATTGTTTATGTCCTCCTCGTTCAGTTTAGACAATTCATATGTCTCTAGAAACCTGTTGATGCCTTCAACATTTTCTATTTTGTTGGAGTATAGATTTTCAAAATAGCTTCTAATTCTGTTTTGTATTTCAATCCTGTCTGTTGTGATATTTCCTTGTTCATTCCGAATTTTAGTGATTTGGGTTTTCTCTCGTCTTCTCTTTGTTAGTGTGGCTAAAGGTTTATCAATTTTGTTTATTTTTTCGAAGAACCAACTATTTATTTTGTCAATTTTTTGTATTGTTTCTTTTGTTTCAATTTCATTGATTTCAGCTCTGAGTTTAACTATTTCCTGTCTTCTACTACTTTTGGTGCTGTTCTGTTCTTCTTTTTCTAGGGCTTTGAACTGTAGTGTTAGGTCGTTTATTTGTTGAGTTTTACTTCTTTTATTAAATGCGCTCCATGAAATAAATTTCCCTCTAAGTACTGCTTTCATAGTGTCCCAGAGATTTTGATATGATGTTTCTTTGTTCTCATTTACCTCTAAGAATTTTTTAATTTCCTTCCTAATATCTTCTGTTATCCATTCATCATATAATAGCATATTGTTTAATCTCCAGATGTTGGAATAGTTTCTGTGTTTTACTCTTTCATTTATTTCTAACTTCAATCCATTATGATCTGATAGAATACATGGTAGTGTCTCTATCTTCTTATATTTGCTAACATTAGCTTTGTGGCATAATATATGGTCTATTTCAGAGAAGGATCCATGTGCTGCTGAGAAGAAAGTGTATTCGCTCTTGGTTGGATGGTATATTCTATAAATGTCCGTTAAGTCTAAATTATTGATTGTGTTATTGAGATCTATGGTTTCTTTGTTCAATTTTTGTCTGGAAGATCTGTCCAGTGGTGAGAGAGGCGTGTTAAAATCACCTAGTATTGTTGTGTTATGGTCTATTTGGTTCTGAAATTGAGAAAGATTTGTTTGACATACATGGATGAGCCACTATTTGGGGCATAGATGTTTATGATTGTTATATCTTGCTGATTTATGCTTCCCTTAAGCAGTATGAAATGTTCTTCTTTATCCCTTCTGACTAACTTTGACTTGAAGTCCACATTATCTGAAATGAGGATGGATACTCCAGCTTTTTTGCTGAGTCCATGTGCATGGTACGTTTTTCCCCATCCTTTCACCTTTAGTCTGTGGGTATCTTTTTCTATGAGGTGAGTCTCTTGCAGGCAACATATTGTTGGATCTTTCTTTTTAATCCAGTCTGCCAGTCTATGTCTTTTGATTGATGAATTCAGGCCATTAACATTCAGGGTTATTATAGAGATATGATTTGGTTTCCCGGTCATTTGGTTCATTTTTTAAATTTTATTTATTTATTTTTTTGACACAACTTGTTTCCTCCTTTATTTGACAATTCCTTTAGGATAATTCCTCCCTTTGCTGATTTGCTTCTTTGTTTTTCATCTCTTCCTCATGGAATATTTTGCTGAGAATGTTCTGTAATGCTGGCTTTCTTTTTGTAAATTATTTTAGCTTTTGTTTATCATGGAAGGATTTTATTTCATTGTCAAATTTGAAGGTAAGTTTTGCTGGGTATAAGATTCTTGGTTGGCATCCATTTTCTTTCAGGGCTTGCAAAATGTTGTTCCAGGCCCTTCTAGCTTTTAGGGTCTGGATTGAAAAATCTGCTGATATCCGTATTGGTTTTCCCCTGAATGTAATTTGGTTCTTTTCTCTCACAGCCTTTAAAATTCTGTCTTTATTTTGTATGTTCGTTATTTTCATTATAATGTGCCTTGGTGTGGGTCTGTTGTAATTTTGTGTATTTGGAGTCCTATAAGCCTCTTGAACTTGATTTTCCATTTCATTCTTCAGATTTGGGAAATTTTCTGATATTATTTCATTGAATAGGTTGTTCATTCCTTTGGCTTGTTTCTCTAGGCCTTCCTCAATCCCAATAATTCTTAAATTTGGCCTTTTCATGATATCCCATAGTTCTTGTAGATTCTGTTCATGATTTCTTACCATCTTCTCTGTTTGTTCAACTTTGTTTTCAAGGTTAAATATTTTGTCTTCACTGTCTGAGGTTCTGTCTTCCAGGTGTTCTATCCTATTGAATATGCTTTCTATGGAGTTCTTAATTTGGTTTATTGTTTCCTTCATGTCAAGGATTTCTGTTTGGTTTTTTTTCAATATCTCTAACTCTTTATTGAAATGATCTTTTGCTTCCTGTATTTGCTCTTTTAATTGTCGATTGGTGCGATCATTCAATGCTTGCATTTGTTCTTTCATCTCATCATTCAGTGCGTGCATTTGCTCTTTCATCTCGTCGTTTGCTTCTCTGATCATTTTAATTATGTACATTCTGAACTCCTTTTCTGTCATTTCTTCTGCCATGCTGTCACTGGGTTTTATTGATGTAACATCTAGATTTGTTTGCAGCATTTTCTTTCCTTGTTTTCTCATATTGTTCAGGTATCAGTGGACCGCTGAGATATTGCAGATTTCCTCTATTGACTTACAATGTCCCTGAAGATTTCTATATATATCTCCCCTTAGCCTTCAGTAGGCTGAAGTCATGGAGGAAGTTGATAATGTGTTGCTCCACAAGGAAGCTGCCTCTCTAGGAGTGGTGGCCTTCAGGTGGGGTATAATCCCTGCTAGTGGGCAGAGGTGCCTCCACTTGTTGACCAATGGTCATCCAAAGGGGACCTAGGCTGCGGGCTGAGGCAAGGCCTGTTTGGGCCTGAGTCTCTGGTTTTACCGTCCTTGTGGGGAAACCTCACCCAGCAGGGAAGACTCACCCGGTGGGGAGGTCTCGCTGGTCAGTTCCCTCCTAGAGGTTCCCCTCAATTTACAGCTACCACCTGGGCTTGGCTGCCTTCCTCTGCAAAGTTCCCAGGGGCCCGGCCCTACCTCCTGGGCCTGGGAGCCTCACCCTTCGCAGATGAATCACCTTAGGCTGCCCCTCCTCAGAGAATCTGCCCGCAGGCCTGGAACCTTCGCTCCGCCCTAAGCCTGTCTCTGTGCGGCTCTTCCACCAAGAAGCCTCCTAGATCCTGGGACCCTGGTCTGCACCTAATCGCCTGGCTATGAGGCCCCTCCTCCGAGCAGCCACCTGGGGCCCCATACAATCGCTCTGAGTCCCAGAGACCCGCCACACGCCTCTTCCTCCAGACAGCTGCCCAGTATTCCGGTGCGGTCACTAGGAGTCCAAGCAACTCACTGCGTGCCTCCTCCTCCCACTGACCACCTGTAGCCCTGGGCAATCAATCACTCCGAGTCGAAGTGACCCTCCCCGTTCCTCCTCCTTCTTCAGATAACCCCCCGGGTGTTCAGGAGTGGTCGCTCTGAGTGGCTCTGAATCCACGTGACCCGCTGCACGGGTCCTCTGGGCAACCACCCGGATCTCTGGTGCGGCCACTCAAGACCAAGCGACCCTCCACGCTTCTCCTCCAGGCAGCCCCCCTCTGTTCAGGAGCTGTCACTTTAAGTCCAAACAACTCACCACTCGCCTTCTCCTCTGAGCAGCTGCCTGGAGCACTAATGCAGTCACTGCGAGTCCAAATGACCCACCGTGCTCCTCCTCCTCCTCCTCCTACTCCTCCGGGCAGGCCGTGGTGTTCAGAAGTGGTCTGAGTCCAAAGAGCTCGCCGCGGAGCTTCTCCTCTGGCAACTGCCTGTAGCTCTGGTGCAGTCACTCCGAATCCAAGCGGCCACTTTCCTCCTCCTCCTCCTCAGGGCAGGCCCCGGTGTTCTGAGTCCACACGGCTCTCCTCGCCACTCCTCCCCTGGGCAGCCACCGGAGCCCCAGTGGTGGCTCCGAGTCCCAGCGCTGTGCCCAGCGGCCTCCTTTATGGCGCTCCCAGTTGTCCGCGTTCACTGCTCCAGCGGGGGGAGGGGTGTCTCGCCGGCAGCTCTACTTCACAAAGTTTCCTGCGTTCCGGGACTACCTTCCCATCCGGGACGCCTTCCCAATGGGTGAGAGTCACCTGGTTGCTTTGAGTTGGTCCCAAGTGTCTCAATATCTCCTCTTTTGAATCCTGAGTCCTGGAGCAACATGAAATGCAGCCACCCTCTAGGCCGCCGTCTTGAAACCCCTTATGATCTCAATTCTATAGGAAAACATAATAAGTAAAACCTGTGCTTAAGGCACTGTTTTGCAATGCTCAAGGCTTGGAACAAGCAAGAGAAATACCCCATGATATGCATTAAAGGTAATCTCAAGACTCTAAGAAATAAAGAAAAAAGGATGAGTTTTTAAAATTCTGATAATGTTTTAGATATGCTTTGGGAGAAATTTTGAACATGAAAGACACAAAGAGGAGTAAAAGTTATTTTTATGGTAATTTAGTTTTTCGTGAGTTTACAAAAGCAAAGTTGGAGAGGTTTCTTTCTTTTTTTTTTAGATTCAAGTGCCAAGATTTGTAGACAGCAGCTGGCTAGCATTATCCTCACATTTTCAAGCACAAAAGATATATAGATGAAAGCCTTCTGAACACTAGTTTTGGGAGAGAACCGATGAGAAATGCCACTGCTCCTCATGGCACTGGTATTGTCCTCTTTCCTTCCTGCCACAGCTCTTCCCTTGCAGGACTTACTATGTTGTACCCACAGGGGAGGTTTGACAACTTCCTGTTCCACTGCCTTCAACACTGAATGTGAGAGTTTCTCACAGGGTGTTCTGCCACCTGTCTGGAGAGGGACAGAGTGATGACTGTGTGACCCCAAATGGGAAAACACTTTTGTTTAATGTTTACTTTATGAAAAATTGTGTTTTAGTGCTGATGGGCAAAACTGGGTAAAGACCATTTTTGCCTATTGTAAGAACTAAATTACATGAATTCTCAGCTCTTTTACATGGAAAATTAACTGCATTTTTTTGGGGGGGTGCTGGGGATTGAACTCAGGGCCTTGTGCTTACAAGGCAAGCACTCTACTGACTGAGCTATCTCCCCAGCCCCTTAACTGCATTTTTGTATCTGTTCTCATTTTGTGTGTGTGGGTATGTGTATAGTGCTGGGGATTGAACTCAGGGACTCATGCATGCTAAGCAAGCACTTAAGCACTGAGCTGTATACACCTAGCCCTGTTCCCATTCTTAAAATCAAACCCTTTATAAAGTAGTCATGGCCACCCTATTACACCTCCAGAGGCAAAAGTGTTTCCATATTCATATTCATAATGACTAAATTCAGGCTTAAATTCAGTGAACTCAAGATACTCTGAAGACAGAAACAGCATTTTATAATACCTCTAATCTAAACATTGCCAAAATAGAATTTTGTTTGACTTTGTGACTCTCATACATGCTTTTCCTGTACAGCAAATAACTTATTCAGAGGCAACTCAATGACCTAAAAATAGTACCACATCTTTGATGAAAATAGAATATTAGTAGAATAATGGGATTATATAAAAATGAAAAGCTTCTGCATGGAAAGGGAAATAATCAACAAAGTGAAGAGATAATCATTGAATGGAAGAAAATATTTGTGAATTACTCATCTGACAAGGGAGTAATATCCAGAATGTATGAGAAACTAAAATAATCAAAAGCAATAAAACCAATAAATCTAATTGAGAAATGCACAAATGACCCAAATAGGCATTTCTTAAAGGATGTATAGTTGACCAACAGGTGTCATAAAAAATACTCATGTCACTAATGATCACAGAAATGTAAAACAAAACCCCTAGATAATATCCTACCCCAGGTAGATTGGCTATTATTAAACAAGCAAAAAATAACATTCTGGCAAGGACTGAGAAAGGGGGACATATTCACACTGTTGCTGGAAATGTAAATTAGTATTATGTTAGTATGGAAAACAGTATGGAGTTTCCTTAAAAAACTAAGCACCATATGATCCAGCTATCTCACTACTCAGTATATTTTCAAAGGGAATGAAATAATTATGTTGAAAAGACATTAGCACTTCATGTTTATTGAAGCACTATTTGTAATAGTCAAGATATGGAATCAACCTAAGTGTCCAAAGATGAATCAATTAATAAATATAGAAAATGTGACACATATGTGTGCATGTGTGTATATAGAGTAGAATATTATTCAATCATAAAAAAGAAAAATTCTATCATTTTCAGCAATTGATGAGCCTGAAAAATTAATTAAGTGAAATAATTCAATAACAGAAAGACAAACACTGCACAATTCCACTCATATGCAGAAGCTAAAAAAGTATTGATCTCCTAGAAGTAGAGAGCAAAATAATAGTTACCAGAGACTGCAAAAAGTAGAGAGAAGGAGAATAGGGAGAGGTTGATTAATGGATGAAAAATTAGAGTTAGATGGATACAATGAGTTCTAGTGTTCTATCAGCACAGTGCAGTGACAAAAGTGAACAAAAATTTATTGTATATTTCAATAGAAGAGAGAACTTTGAATGTTTTCATCACAAAGAAGTGATAAATGCTGGAGGTGATAGATATGCTAATTACCCTAATTTGAAAATTGCACATTGTAAACATGTTTCAAAATATCACACTGTAACCCAATAATACATACAAATATTAGATATCAATTAAAAATAATATAAAAAGAATATTGGTATCCAAAGATCAAAATATAATAATGATTATACATTTTCTTGTTAATCTTTTCACAAGGGAAATATAGAATTGAACTTCAGAATTTTACTAATAAAGCATTGATTATTGATTGTGTATCTTTTGAAAAAATAAATTATAAATCAACTTTTAAAATTACAACAGAATTATCATTATGTGTGAAATGTGGGTGTGAGCTTAATAAACTGTCAAAAACCTTATCAAGCAAAGACAAGAATCAGAGAAAAAAATGAAAATTGTTTTTTGTGTGGAGTCACTGAACACAGATGTACTTCAAAACAGGACAAACAGATGTGGAACAACTGCTCATTACCTATGTCAGAAGGGAGAATCTATCTTTGAAATTATTCATAACTTGCTTTATGATTAGATCTAACTTTTCCTTTGGGTAAATAAAGCTAATCACTTGTAAACCTAATTATAAAATAAATGTTGATCTGCAACAATATATATATGTGTATATATGATACATATATATATATGATTGTCAAAATACACTTCAATGCAAAATCATAGTGATATTCATGAATGTCCTGTTACATGTAATAAACACCTACCAAATGCTGACTATCAGCCAGGCATTGCTCTCAGTGTTTTAACTCATTTTATCTTTACAACTTCTTTAAGAAATGAGAACTCTTCTCATCCTCATGTTACAAAGCTTGAACAAGTTAATAACTTACTTAATACCACACAGCTAGTAAGTGATGTTATGAGGATTCAAACACCAGTCTTCTGACTCCAGACTCCATACTTGGACAAACCAGCATATCATATACTATTGCTCAGAAAATGAAATACAGACTTTTTCAGGTGTGACTGTTATGCAGTATGAGAAAATTATTACCTGAAGAGAAACATCCTGAGCAATGGTATTATTATTCAGGATAGACTTCACTAAACTGTGAAAACAAAATGGCACAAATAGCATTACATGTTCAAGGTGGATCAGCAGGGAGCTCTGCTCTCCATAATTACTTAGGGACATAGACTTCACATTTCTCTGGCAGATGAAGAAAGATGTGGAAGCAGCACACTAGCCCTTAAAAAATGCCTCAGCACAAAACTGTCACATTTCACTTACATTCCATTTTGTTGGATGGAAATAGTTATTGGCCTCACCTAACTTCAAAGCTGTTGGGAAATGTAAGCAAAGGGAAAAAAAATTAGAAAAAAAAAAAATAAAGAAGAATAAAAACATTGTGAGGAAGCATGCAGCTATTCCAAATGTACATGTATATGTCACAAACCCTTAGATTACAGAAATTTGGGAGCCAGGGTATATTCAAACTTTAACAAAACATTTGATAGTAGTGTTGGGTGGACTTTACAGAGAAATGATGATTAGAAAGTAGTGACTGAAGAACAAGGATGAACATGGGTGGTCAGCTGGACACTTGAAATCCCCTTCCAGGAGCATCAGCCTGTCCTTAGTTCCTAGGCCCAGAAGCAATGAATGCACATTTAAAAGCTCTCATCTCTCAGAGAAAAACTAAATAAAAACTCAGACAAGAATGATGTTTAGATGAGGATGCCAAGTTATTAATTTATAATGAAAATGATAAAGGCGAAGTACTCTTACTTTGGCTCATGTAGATATTCTGTATGTGTAGGGGAAATCTATGGGACATCCAAGTATATAAGATTTAAAAAACATGAGTTAGATGAGTTTAAGTGTCATTGACTTGAAACTAGGAGAGTGGAGTTTTGCTCGGTTTGAGGTATGGGAACTGGGGAAAATGTCATCTTGAACTCAGTCAAGCTGATTTGCACACAACCCGCTATCACTTCAGTTAGCAAGCGGAGCAAAGGACACTCTAGATCAAGGATTCACACAGGGACAAGTAAATGTGGCTCTCCAGCAGAGGCACAGCAGATGTTCTCTCAGTTAAGGAGTAAGGTAGAATTCTGCCAGGTTGGAGAAAGCTAGAAGTTTGAGCTCTCTCCCTTCATGTTGTTTGAGGCTGGAGAAAAGGGGTGGCAGACATGGGGGCATGTCAACAGTGTCATCAGGACTTAGTATTAGTTCTCCAGGCTTACAGTTCACCTTCTCTTATAGTGGTAAAATATAAATTGCATAAACTTTATCATTTTAACTACAGTATATCATTCTGAGGCATGGGTACATTCACATTACTGTGTAACTATCATGACTGTCCACCTCCAGAGTTTTTTTTATCATCCCAAATTGAATGTCTATACTCTCAAGATCATAATTTATTTTTATATAGATTTAGAATGTATAACTGATACATAAATTCATAAATTCTACATATTTATGGGTTATCATGTAATGTTTTGATACATACACACATTGCATAGTGTTAAATTGAGTTAAACATTATGTCTTCAAACACTTAGCATTTCTTTACTATGAAAACATTCAAAATCCTTTCTTCTAACTTTTAAATTATACTGCAAATTATTGTTACCTCTAGTTTCCCTATGATGCAATAACACCCCACACATCTTACTCCTACTAAATGTAACTTAACACCACTGATTCACCTTTCCCCATCCTCCCTCCCTTCTACTCTCCCCAGCATCTGGTAACCACTATTCTACTTTCAACTGCTATGGGATCAACTTTTTTTTCAATATTCTGCATAAGTAAGATTATGTGGAAACTGTAATGTCTTGATGCATCATACTTATAAGGACCCAGGAAATTCCATGTTTTATTTATTGTCTGTCTGCTGTCTGCCATAGGGCTACACTCATTCATATCAGGACAAGTCTAGAGAACTGAATGCTCATGTCTCCTGGTTAGGATTGGAGACACACAGAACAAATTTCTATGCTCCTCTTCCCTTTTCTACTCCAGCTGAATACCTTCTCCTCCTATGGCCACATTGGCTCTTTTGACTAAGTATTTACAAAAAATTTAGAAAATAATTGCATTCATTCTTTATAGAGTCATATACCCTGTTCAAAGTAATCACAATTAAGGTTTTCCTCAAGATGCTTTAGGCATTTGTTTTTAGGTTACTACCACAGAAGAATAATCTTAATTCTTATACTTATTTATATATTATTATAATTCTTATACATGTATAATTTTTTATAATTGTATTATGAGAGAAATCTCAACTTGGATTTAGGGAAAAACTCTGTTCCTCCTTCCACTTATTACCTACAGATACTAGTTCAATTACATGCTCTGTCACCTTTTGAACAGTAACAGAGGATATTAATGGGCAGGTTAAAGTCAGCATGGAGAACAATCTCAGGAGCACTGCTCCAGGTTTCTGTTCTTGACTTTGTTCACTGTGAAGGTTTTACTCTTTATTCAGATAGAGCTAGAGAATGAATGATGGTCCAGTTGAAAAACTTTAAGTTAGGAAGCAAACAGGAGATTTCAGAATCAGGGTTGAAAAGGTCTTATGAGTCTCTAATGCTGTGAGATCTAGTGGAAGTTCAGGATCCTATACCTGGGCTCTAAATTTCTCCCACCTAAAGGAAAGACAGGGTTGTGTAGAGATTGTAAATGCTCACTAGCATGCCTATATTGGTTTTTATTTCCTAGGCTGTCTTGTAGTTGAGTTTGCCATTGATTGCTTCTGGCAGTGGAACATGAAGGGAAGTGACATGCCATTTCTGGGATGAAGTGTTCAAAAGTCAAGGGTAACTTTCCCCATGTTCTCTTCCTCCTTTCTGACAGCAGGATGATGCTGGGGAAACTGAAATGACAAGATGGTGGGGCTGCAGGATTAAATCGGTGTGGTTCTCAGTGGCCTCTCAGAAGTGAGCAGCCCAAACCTCATCAAACTGGAATGCAAGCAATAATGAACCTTGACTCTATTAATCCATTGAGATGTTGGGGTTGTTTGTTTATGTATAAAAAACAGTTAAGGATTTTAGTTGGTATTCAACCTCCCCACAATAGAAGCTCTTGCTAATAGAAGTTCATTTCCTTTGGCTTCTGTGGTCTGACATCTAGGTTTTCCTCTCGTCTTGCTAACTGTTTCTTTGTCTTTCCTTGCATCCTCTTTACAAGGGCTAGTACTTATTGAATTTCTCTGCACTTAATCCTCTAGGCTTTCCTCTTTTCTTTTGAAGTTTTTGTATATGGTTTCAATCACTATCTATATGCAGAAGACACTCACAAATTTATATTTTGCCTCTTCATACAAAACTGCACTCGTCATCTTTCCTCCCGAATCTGGCCCTCTTCTGAAGTTTTCTTCATCAGTAAAGGGTACACCATCCCTCCAGTTCCAGGTTTCTGCAATAATCTTTTCAAACAATTTTTATTTGTTCTTTTTAGTAATACATGATAGTAGAATCCATTTTGATATATTTACCCAAGCTTGGAATATGTATTATTCTAATTAGGATCCCAGTCTCATGATGGTGAGATTCACTGTAGTGTATTCATATACGTACATAGGAAAGTTACTTCAGATTCATTCATTCCACTGTCTTTTCCATTCCCAACCCTTCCCTTCATTTCCCTTTGTCTAATCCATTGAACTTCCATTCTTCCCCTTCCTACCCCCCACTTGTTGTGGGTTAGCATCCCCATATAAGAGTGAACATTCAATCTTTGGTTTTGGGATACTAGCATATTTCACTCAGCATGATAGTCTCAGATCCATCCATTTACTGGTGAATGTCATGGTCATTCTTCTTTACGGCTGAATAACCTGCAATAATCTTTTTACTGATTCACTTGCATAAACTCAGGTGTCTCTTCAAATAGTAACCTGTTCAGCTCATGTTTGAAACTCCTCAATAGTTTCCCATTCAGTGTCTTAGGCTAGGAAAAGGCATGGCCTTAAAGATTCTGCATGATCTGGCATCTTCTACCTCTGGTTCAATTGCCTCCTGAAGGCACTCCTTCTCTTACTTCCATTTATATTGGACTTCTTTCCATTCCTCCTACTATCATGGGGTTTTCTCCTATCATCCTGGCTGCACGTGCTGTTCCCCATTCTTTAGACACTTCTCTATTCTCTCTTTACCCTACTCACCCTAATCCTCCTTTAGCCTTCTGCTCAAGGAAAGAAATTTTTATGATCATCCAGATCAGTTCAAATCCTACTATTACAGGTGCTCCTAAATCTCTCTACCTGTTATTAGGACTTGTCACAGATGTAATTTTACTTTTATTTGTGTGATTATTTGAATCCTCTCTGTGTGCTTCACTAGACTAGAAACTGTGAAAGTAGGAGCAAGCTTTCTTGTGTTTACGTTTATTTCCAGCACCTAAACAGTGACAGGCATGGGCTAGACTCAGGACTTCCCAATTGAAATCTTTTACTAGAACACAATAGAAGATATATATCACTTAATTTGTCAAGAATAAGTTATAACTTACTTTATCATTTTCTTCTGCATTATTTCAAGCCTTTTTCTTCTTAAACTTCAGAATTCCATGGTGCCAACTACATACTGTTACCAATTATAAACTTTTGAACTGCATCGGAGTTTTTCAGTTTGCTTGTTGCAACAACAATAAAAATTACTAAATAAAAATTATAATAAAATTAGTAAATTATAATAAAAATTAGTAAAATTATTTGATTCTAAATGAGGGAAGGATACTATCAGATTCAAAGGAAGGGACTGTACTCTGCACCATTTAGCTCACTGCAGAGATCAGTCCTGATAGGGCCAAAGGCTCAGTCAGTGGCCATGTTAAGGGAGTAAGAACAAGAACCAAGTTCCAGAGTAGGGACTATTGGAATCTTGCTGCTGTCATATTGGTAAGGGAGAAAAGATCCACTCCATTTGGAAAGGAGGCCTGGATCAGAGCAGTGCTCTCGAAGACATGGTTGAGGAGTAATTCTTAGACATATTGAATTGACCTCCAGCTTCAGACTCCCAAATCCATAAAGGCCAAGAATAAGTCATGTGGAAAAAATACACTCTTCTAATCAGCATTTTTGCTTCTGTGAGCAAAAGGTCTGACAAGATCAATTTTAGAGAAGGAGAAGTTTATTTTGTTTCAGAGTTTCAGAAGTCTCAGTCCATAGAGAGCTCGCTTCATTACTCTGGGACCTAGATGAGGCAGAA
The DNA here is from genome assembly GCF_902686455.1 of Sciurus vulgaris. Lineage (NCBI taxonomy): Eukaryota > Metazoa > Chordata > Mammalia > Rodentia > Sciuridae > Sciurus > Sciurus vulgaris. The sequence continues at coordinate 64,311,128 of NC_136467.1, forward strand.
CACATGGTGGAAGAGTATAGTAGAGAAAAGGGGTTCAGGATATGACCACCAGGAAGCAGAGAGAGACTTCTCTCACCAAGAACAAAATATGTACCCCCAAAGCATGCCCCTAGGAATCCAACTCCTCTAGTCACACCCTATCTGCCTATAGTTACCACCCAGTTAATCACTATCAGGGCATTAATGCACTGATTAAATCAAAACTCCTATAACGCAATCATTTCACATTTAAACTTTCTTGTATTGTCTCACAATGAGCTTTTGGGGTACTCTTCATATCTGAACCATACACCTCAGTCATTGTTGAGTTCTCATTGAATTTTCATATAACAGAGTTTAAGCATGCTGCAAATATAATTAAACCCTGGATCTAAATTTCTACCAAGGTTCTGAAACAGTTAGAAGGAACTAGCATCAGAGAATCAAGAACAAAATTATTCCAATGAGCCCCAGGTAAATGGAAGGAATTTACAGACTCTTCAATTAGTGGGCAGAGAAGAATCTAAGAAAATAAAACATTTGCAGTAATACTACAGAAGTCACATGTGTATTCAGAAAATCAATGATGTTTTAAAAAATACTTTTGCCTCAATTACACTAATGCATCTTATGAAAATATTACAAAAATAAATTTTGCAATAGAAAATTGTACAGCAAAATGTCTCAAGTTTTCTCTTCACCACTCTTGCATAAATCTGGCCATTGGCAGCAGCTATGCATAACAAGGAATGAGGATCTCAGGTTGCTAAAATATACTTCTAAAAATCCCTTCTGAGAAATGTTTTTTAAATTCACTTGGCCATCTTATCTGAATAAATACATATATAAATATTGTTACCAGGTAGCCAGAGGTGATCCTGTCCAGTGTTTGCAGAGATTTTACGGTTGGCAAATACAGTGTGAGCTTTGCAAAGACACTGGGCTGTGAGTGTGTTTACATTGGATAAGTGAACAAGCCAGGCTTACTCAGTGAGCTTCATTAATGTCAATAGTCAATTTTAATAATATCAGCCCCCAAATTCACTTTTTCATATCAAAAATTTTGGGTCAAAACTATTGGGAAAATGTTTCTTTTCACACCTCTCTTGGTTTTTCATGGAAGAGATAGCAATTTATAAAACACCTTATATTTCTTACTTCACAAAATTAAAGGAAACTCCATTTGAAAATACTTGCTGCAATATACTCTACAGTTTTACAGAATTGATTAATAAGTATTTGTTTTAAATAAACTTGAACCTTGTAGATTTGAAGTAGTTATATTCTATTTGCAATAACTCTTGTAAAGTAGCAAATATAATTAAACTCTGGATCTAAAGTTCCAATGACTTAGTTTTGACTTTTGTTTAGTGTGTTCTGCCAACAACATATTAATTAGATGTGACCCAGTGGTTCCAGGTCATTGCAGGAAAGCAAACAAACCTCCTGCGATTACATGCTAAAACTCAACTATCTTCTTGGCTACCTTTTAAAATAAAAAAAGTAGAGATCTATAGATGTACCCTGCTAAATAATAGAAGTCAGTATGAAAAACATCATGCACCACATGAGGAAACAGGTCTTCCACCTAATGAGGAATTATCATATCACCTGTCCAATCATACCAGCATTTGGTTAAGAAAAATTGATCCCCTAAAAGGCTGATAATAAAATAACCCTTCTCATCTTCATTATTAAAATAATGACAATGAAGGTCACTGGAGGAAAATCAGTATTCATCTACATCATGAATCTGAATCATTGAACTATATTTATTATAGTTAAAAATTTTCGCATACATCAAAAGTAAGTCATACCAACAGATTTTATATGATTATGATACTAATAATTAAAAACTATCAGTGAAAAATTAATCACTATAGCACACTTGGGTTTTTTTATTCTAGAATTTTGGAGGAAAGGGGTCCGTGAATTTTCAATTTTCCTGATAGAAACACTAATTTCCTTCTATATTCAGGGGAAGGCAGGTCAGGGATGTGGATTGCTTTTCCTAGCCTGTGGTACTGCCTTTGGAGCAAAACTTAAATGGATTCCAGATGTTTATCCCCCTAGTCCTCCAGATCCTATCTCCAGGTCTGCAAACTCTGGGTTTTCCTGGAGCTAATGCTGATTCATAACACAGCATTTTGGGGAATTTCTCAAAAAGAATCTTCTCTTCCAAAAGAATTATTGAAATATATAGACTTTGTTGAAAACTTTGAGAGAAGAGAAAGTTTGCTTTGCATACTTCATAGAAATTAACTTTAAAATTACACATATATATATATATTTCTTCCAAATTCCCTTTACAGACGCCCCTCCCCCAATTCTTCTTTCTTTCTGATCATTGTGACTAGATTTTCTGCTCCCCTTTGTATCTTCCTCAGAAAACTTTAAATCACTCAATCATTTCTTGTGCAGAACCATTCAACCTTGCTCATCTTCCCTACCAAAGATGGCACCCACACCCAGCAAAGTGTTCTAAGGGCCCTCCAAGTTACAAGACCCACATGTTTTATATGATAGTTTGCTGCCCTTAGGAATATCATCACCAAGAAGTTTGTCTGAGTCTTTTTTTTTTTCTAAAAATATATGATTTTTCTACCTAAGAGAACTTCTTTTAATAAAACATTCACTGTATTTGTATCACTGTGATCAAAATATATGACAAGGGAGGGGTTTGAAGATGGCGGCCTAGAGGGTGGCTGCATTTCATGTTGCTCCAGGACTCAGGATTCAAAAGAGGAGATATTGAGACGCTTGGGACCAACTCAAAGCAGCCGGGTGACTCTCACCCCTTGGGAAGGCGTCCAGAATGGGACGGTGGTCCCGGAACGCAGGAAACTTTATGAAGTAGAACTGCCGGCGAGACGCCCCTCCCCCCGCTGGAGCAGTGAACGCGGACAACTGGGAGCGCCGTAAAGGAGGCCGCTGGGCACAGCGCTGGGACTCGGAGCAACCACTGGGGCTCCGGCGGCTGCCCAGGGGAGGAGTGGCGAGGAGAGCTGCGTGGACTCAGGACACCGGGGCCTGCGCTGAGGAGGAGGAGGAGGAGCGTGGCCACTTGGATTCGGAGTGACTGCACCAGAGCTACAGGCGGTTGCCAGAGGAGAAGCTGCGCGGCGAGCTGTTTGGACTCAGGGCGACTGCTTCTGAACACTGGGGCCTGCCCTGAGGACGAGGAGGAGGAAGAGGAGCGCGGCCGCTTGGATTCGGGGTGACTACACCAGAGCTACAGGCGGTTGCCAGAGAAGGGGCTGCGTGGCGAGCTGTTTGGACTCAGACCACTTCTGAACCCCGGGGCCTGCCTGGAGGAGGAGGAGGAGGAGGAGGAGCGCGGCGGGTCCTTTGGACTCGCAGTGACTGCACTAGCGCTCCAGGTGGCTGCTCAGAGGAGAAGGCGAGTGGTGAGTTGTTTGGACTTAAAGTGACAGCTCCTGAACACAGCGGGGTTGTCTGGAGGAGAAGCGTGGTGGGACGCTTGGTCTTGAGTGGCCGCACCAGAGCTCCGGGCGGTTGCCCAGAGGACCCGTGCTGCGGGTCACGTGGACTCAGAGCCACACAGAGCAACCGCTCCTGAACACCCGGGGGGTTATCTGGAGAAGGAGGAGGAACGGGGAGGGTCACTTCGACTCAGAGTGATTGATTACCCAGGGCTACGGGTGGTTGGTGGAGGTGGAGGCACGCAGTGAGTTTCTTGGACTCCTAGTGACCGCACCGGAATACTGGGCGGCTGTCTGGAGGAAGAGGCATGTGGCGGGTCTCTGGAATTCAGAGCGATTGTACAGGGCCCCAGGTGGCTGCTCAGAGGAGGGGCCGCATAGCCAGGCGATTAGGTGCAGAGCAGGGTCCCAGGATCTAGGAGGCTTCTTGGTGGAAGAGCCGCACAGAGACAGGCTTAGGGCGGAGCGAAGGTTCCAGGCCTGCGGGCAGATTCTCTGAGGAAGGGCAGCCTAAGGAGAGTCATCTGCAAAGGGTGAGGCTCCCAGGCCCAGGAGGTAGGGCCGGGCCCCTGGGAACTTTGCAGAGGAAGGCAGCCCAGCCCACGCGGTAGCTGTAAATTAAGGGGAACCTCTAGGAGGGAACTGACCAGGGAGACCTCCCCACCGGGTGAGTCTTCCCTGCTGGGTGAGGTTTCCCCACAAGGACAGTAAAACCAGAGACTCAGGCCCAAACAGGCCTTGCCTCAGCCCACAGCCTAGGTCCCCTTTGGATGACCATTGGTCAACAAGTGGAGGCACCTCTGCCCACTAGCAGGGATTATACCCCACCTGAAGGCCACCACTCCTAGAGAGGCAGCTTCCTTGTGGAGCACCGCATTATCAACTTCCTCCAAGACTTCAGCCTACTGAAGGCTAAGGGGGGATATATATAGAAATCTTCAGGGACACTGTAAGTCAATAGAGGAAATCTGCAATATCTCAATATCTCACTTTCTTCTCACCAGCACATGGATCCTTCTCTAAAATAGACCATATATTATGCCACAAAGCTAATGTTAGCAAATATAAGAAGATAGAGGCACTACCATGTATTCTATCAGATCATAATGGATTGAAGTTAGAAATAAATGAAAGAGTAAAACACAGAAACTCTTCCAACATCTGGAGATTAAACAATATGCTATTACATGATGAATGGATAACAGAAGATATTAGGAAGGAAATTAAAAAATTCTTAGAGGTAAATGAGAACAAAGAAACATCATATCAAAATCTCTGGGACACTATGAAAGCAGTACTTAGAGGGAAATTTATTTCATGGAGCGCATTTAATAAAAGAAGTAAAAGTCAACAAATAAACGACCTAACACTACAGCTCAAAGCCCTAGAAAAAGAAGAACAGAACAGCACCAAAAGTAGTAGAAGACAGGAAATAGTTAAACTCAGAGCTGAAATCAATGAAATTGAAACAAAAGAAACAATACAAAAAATTGACAAAATAAATAGTTGGTTCTTCGAAAAAATAAACAAAATTGATAAACCTTTAGCCACACTAACAAAGAGAAGACGAGAGAAAACCCAAATCACTAAAATTCGGAATGAACAAGGAAATATCACAACAGACAGGATTGAAATACAAAACATAATTAGAAGCTATTTTGAAAATCTATACTCCAACAAAATAGAAAATTTCGAAGACATCAACAGGTTTCTAGAGACATATGAATTGCCTAAACTGAACGAGGAGGACATAAACAATTTAAATAGACCAATTTCAAGTACTGAAATAGAAGACGTCATCAAAAGCCTACCAACAAAGAGAAGTCCAGGACCAGATGGGTTCTCAGCCGAGTTCTACAAAACCTTTAAAGAAGAGCTCATTCCAATACTTCTCAAAGTATTCCATAAAATAGAAGAGGAGGGAACCCTCCCAAACTCATTCTATGAAGCCAATATCACACTGATACCTAAACCAGACAGAGATTCATCAAGGAAAGAAAATTTCAGACCAATATCCTTAATGAACATCAACGCAAAAATTCTCAACAAAATTTTAGCAAATCGCATACAAAAATATATTAAAAAGATAGTGCACCATGATCAAGTGGGTTTCATCCCAGGGATGCAAGGTTGGTTCAACATCAGGAAATCAATAAACGTAATTCACCATATCAATAGACTTAAAGTCAAGAATCACATGATTATTTCAATAGATGCAGAAAGAGCATTTGATAAAATACAGCACCCCTTCATGCTCAAAACACTAGAAAAAATAGGGATAGTGGGAACATTCCTTAACATTGTAAAGGCCATTTATGCTAAGCCCATGGCTAATATCATTCTAAATGGTGAAAAACTGAAAGCATTCCCCCTAAAAACTGGAACAAGGCAGGGATGCCCTCTTTCACCACTTCTATTCAACATCGTTCTTGATACTCTGGCCAGAGCAATTAGACAAACCAAAGAAATTAAAGGGATACGAATTGGAAAAGAAGAACTCAAACTATCCCTGTCTGCTGATGACATGATTATATATTTAGAGGAACCTGGAAATTCCACCAGAAAACTCTTAGAACTCATAAGTGAATTCAGTAAAGTAGCAGGTTACAAGATCAATGCCCATAAATCCAACACATTTTTATACATAAGTGATGAATCTTCAGAAAGAGAAATTAGGAAAACTACCCCATTCACAATAGCCTCGAAAAAAATAAAATACTTGGGAATCATCTCACAAAAGAGGTGAAAGACCTCTACAATGAGAACTATACAACACTAAAGAAAGAAATTAAAAACACCTTAGAAGATGGAAAGATCTTCCATGTTCTTGGATAGGCCGAATTAATATTGTCAAAATGGACATACTACCTAAAGTGCTATACAAATTCAATGCAATTCCAATTAAAATCCCAATGACGTACCTTACAGAAATAGAGCAAGCAATTATGAAATTCATCTGGAAGAATAAGAAACCCAGAATAGCTAAAGCAATCCTTCGCAGGAAAAATGAAGCAGGGGGTATTGCAATACCAGATCTTCAACTCTACTGCAAAGCAATAGTAACAAAAACGGCATGGTATTGGTACCAAAATAGAAAGGTAGATCAATGGTACAGAATAGAGGACACAGACACAAACCCAAATAAATACAATTTTCTCATACTTGACAAAGGTGCCAAAAATATGCAATGGAGAAAAGATAGCCTCTTCAACAAATGGTTCTGGGAGAATTGGAAATCCATATGCAACCGAATGAAACTAAACCCATATCTCTCACCATGCACGAAACTAAACTCAAAATGGATTAAGGACCTCAGAATCAGACCAGAGACCGCGCAGATTATAGAAGAAAAAGTAGGTCCAAATCTTCACCTTGTTGGTCTAGGATCAGACTTCCTTAACAGGACTCCCATAGCACAAGAAATAAAAGCTAGAATCAACCACTGGGATAGATTCAAACTAAAAAGCTTTCTCTCAGCAAAGGAAACTATCAGCAATGCGAAGAAAGAGCCTACAGAGTGGGAGAATATCTTTGCCAATCATACTTCAGATAGAGCACTAATCTCCAGAATCTATAAAGAACTCAAAAAACTTTACTCCAAGAATACAAATAATCCAGTCGACAAATGGGCTAAGGAAATGAATAGACACTTCACAGAAGATCTACAAGCAATCAACAAACATATGGAAAAATGTTCAACATCTCTAGTAATAAGAGAAATGCAAATCAAAACCATCGTAAGATTCCATCTCACCCCAATTAGAATGGCAATTATCAAGAATACGAGCAACAACAGGTGTTGGCGAGGATGTGGGGAGAAAGGTACACTCATACATTGCTGGTGGGGCTGCAAATTAGTGCAGCCACTCTGGAAAGCAGTGTGGAGATTCCTTAGAAAACTTGGAATGGACCCTCCATTTGACCCAGCTATCCCACTCCTTGGCTTATACCCAAAGGACTTAAAATCAGCATACTACAGAGACACAACCACATCATTGTTCATAGCTGCTCAATTCACAATAGCCAGACTGTGGAACCAACCTAGATGCCCTTCAATTGATGAGTGGATAAAGAAACTGTGGTATATATACAATGGAATATTACTCAGCCATAAAGAATGATAAAATTATGGCATTTGCAGGCAAATGGATGAAATTGGAAAATATCATGCTAAGTGAGATAAGCCAATCTCAAAAAGCCAAAGGACGAATGATATCGCTAATAAGTGGAGGATGACACATAATAGGGGGGAGGGAAGGGTTAGTGTTAGGGTTAGAGTTAGGGTTAGGGAGGGGGGCAAGTATGGAGGAAGGAAGTACTGTATAGAGGGTAAAGAGGGGTGGGAGGGGTGGGGGGAAGGAAAAAATAACAGAATGAATCAAACAACATTACTCTATGTAAATTTATGATTACACAAATGATATGCCTTTACGCCATGTACAAACAGAGAAACAACATGTATCCCATTTGTTTACAATAAAAAAAATATATATGACAAGAACAACTAAGAAGGAAAAAGGTTCATTTTGGCTTATGGTGTCAGAGGTTCAGTCCATGGTGGGCTGACTCCATTACTCTGGACCCAAGATAAGACAGCACATCATGGCAGAATATGACCTTTGATCTCCCATCATGATTTCTCTACTCCATTCCCAAATATTATATACATTTTCAGACAGAAATCCTCAAAAAGTTGTGTATCTCATAGGCTCAGATCAGCCATTTAAAGGAGCAGAATCAGTCAATGAAGAGCTTATAGTTGAAGAGAAATCCTCTTTTTTTATAATAGATCAAACCAAAGAAATTTGGACTCGCAAATATAAATATTAAAGGTGTGCCTCTAGGTTTAAGTAACTGAAAAAAAGATTTATGAATCTAAAAAGGGCTTTGGTGTTGTGATGAGGAGTTGGGCAAGGGTGGTATGCAGTAAGTGGAACTGATGCCTTTTTGATTTTCTACTTGTGTGTTGTGTTAGGTCTTTAAGAAAGGACTTGACCATTCATAGTCACAGATCCCAGGTCTAGTTGCATAGATTCATCTCTAACTATGAGAATTGGTTAGTTATAAAATCATCTGAGTTCCAATTTCTCATTTGTAAAAGAGGAATAACAAATCCCGTTCTCAGAACATTACTGTGAACACTAATTATGAGTGTTTTACATAAGGAAAGACATTCATCAAGACAGTACCACTGGATTTTCACAGAAAGAGAGTATTCATGTGATTTTTTGATTTGTTTACAATTGGTGAGTCTCTTTTCCCTTCTAGTTACAACTCAGGGTGTCTCCCTGTCAGTCCCCCAACTCATCTCTGCTTGGCACTCATCCATCTTTCATGAATATTACTTTGATCTAATATGGAAATTGCATTGATTTAACATTTCTCTAAAATTTGCAGATAGCTCCAGGGCTACATTCTTTTGTGTGCCCTAAGCACATTTGCCTTTATGGGCCCCATTCTTCATAAAAACAGAGAAATTTTTATTTTATAAATGCGTTGATAAAAAGACAAATATAATCTCGGCTTGATTCGTTTCTATACATTTATTATTATAACATTCATTTTACTTCTGAATAAAGCAAATAAATAAACAACACTTTTTGTGGTCCCCTAAAAGTATCTTGGGAACCATGCAGGGTGCCTACTGTGCCTAATGGATAAGTGAAGCCTGGTTGGCAAATTCCTGTTTGAGGCTCCAACTTTTCATTTCTAGTACTTTTTCTCAAGTATTTAAAGAAAATTCTCAATCCCCTCTCTTTTTCTCTTTGTCATACACATTAATTTTCTCTAATCTCTCTTCACAGACTCAATCCTCTTGCCCTTTTATCATCTTGGTTTCACTCTGGATGCCTTTGGATTCTAGCCAAGGTATTGATGTTTCTTTTTGGCAAGTAGAATATTATACATGATACCCAGGGCCGCTTGATGGAGGCCATATTGAATAAAATGATTTATTTCCTCTTTGGATATGTGAAACTCTACTTTTTGAACTTTTCTAAGTGCATTTGTGCTTTTTAATTTTTATTTGTTTTTAGTAGCTGTCAGGGCATATTTAATTTCTTTTGAACTCTTACCCCCAGGTTTTATTGCTTTCCAAATGTCATTGTTTCATTTGTCCCTTCTTTACTTCATACACAGAATATTCCCAAATCAATAATAAATCAAACACTTAGCTATGGAGATTGAACACACCATCACCTGTCTCCAAAATGTAGCCATTAGAAGAAAGGAACAACCCTAGGGACCCAAATTCTAAGAGGGTTTACTACAGAGTGGCATAAGAAATATGACACAATTCACTGGTATTTGTGATCATTTAAAATAAAATGTTTATTTTACATTTATCTAAAGGTAGTTTATATTGCTTTTTGTTATATTTTATTTTTTGTTTTTGAAATCTAGGTGTGTAAAAAGTTTTACTTGTGTTTTTATTACAGTTTTCCTAATGAACATCAAATTGAAGTTTTTAAATGTAATAACTTTTTATTTATACTCTGCACTATTCTAAAGAAAAAAATTTTAAAGAATCCTATAAAAAGGTATTAAGGTAGCAAAAATATTTTAAAATAAATTAAGGAAAAAAAATCAAAAAACAAGGTAGCATATCAGAAAAAGACCTTTATGATGGCACATGTCATGAGTTCACATATTCTTATGGTAAGCAGGCTATGGACTTGACTTTCAGCTCAAGTTTCAAATTCTAGGTAAGTCAAACAATGCAAGCCTCTTTTTATCCACCTAAAAACTGATGCAAAAAGTATTTAACAGATGCTTACCTAAGATAAATAGAAATAATATAAATATAAAATAATTTTTACATAGCTTTGACTTCTTTAAAGGGAATAAAAAGGGTTATATTTAAAACAATTATCTCTGCTCTTCCTACCTTCCTACTATCCAGCTCTGTTTACTCAGAAACACACACACACACACACACACACACACACACACACACACACACACACACAATTATATACAGCTCAAAATACTCATCTACATTATTAAAAATCACCAGGGTCATCAAGTGCCCAGTGCTAAAGTATAGAGGATGGTATTCATAGATTATGTGTTAGAAATTTTTAAAAGTTGAAAAACAGAAAAGTATAAAGACATATACAAGAGAATAAAATAACATCTTAATTCTGCAATAAAGTGTTCGTTTCCCCTGTTTTTAACGTTTAGGACAAATTCCTGAAAGTAGAACTCGTGTGTCAAAAGATATGATTGTTTTTGAAACCCTTGAGGCCTTTTTGCCAAAACCTGTCAATCTGTAGTATATAAAAATGGGCATTTTATTACACCCTTGCTAGTTTTGTAGCTGAGTTTCCTTGTTTATGACGTGAATATTGCCTTTTTTATTATTATTTAGATGTAACTCTTTTTTTTATTTTAATTAAAAATCATAAATTTATATAGGGCAATATTGTTTGATTCATTCTGTTATTTTTTTCCCTTCCCCCCCAGCCCTCCCACCCCTCTTTTCCCTCTATACAGTCCTTCCTTCCTCCATTCTTACCACCCTCCTTATCCCTAATCCTAAACCTAACCCTAGCCCTAATGCTAACCCCTCATAACCCCCCTTATATGTCCTCATCCGCTTATCAGCGAGATCATTCGTCCTTTAGTTTTTTGAGATTGGCTTATCTCACTTAGCATGATATCCTCCAATTTCATCCATTTGCCTGCAAATGCCATGATTTTATCATTCTTCATGACGGAGTAATATTCCATTGTGTATATATGCCACAGTTTCTTTATCCATTCATCAACTGAAGGGCATCTAGGTTGGTTCCACAATCTGGCTATAGTGAATTGAGCAGCTATGAACATTGATGTGGCTGTTTCTCTGTAGTATGCTGATTTTAAGTCCTTTGGGTTTAGGCCAAGGAGTGGGATAGCTGGGTCAAATGGTGGTTCCATTCCAAGCTTTCTGAGGAATCTCCATACTGCTTTCCAGAGTGGCTGCACTAATTTGCAACCCCACCAGCAATGTATGAGTGTACCTTTTCCCCCACATCCTCGCCAACACCTATTGTTGCTGTGTTCTTGATAATCGCCGTTCTAATTGGGGTGAGATGAAATCTTAGGGTAGTTTTGATTTGCATTTCTCTTATTACTAGAGATGTTGAACATTTTTTCATATATCTGTTGATTGCTTGCACATCTTCTTCTGTGAAGTGTCTGTTCATTTCCTTAGCCCATTCGTTGATTGGATTATTTGTATTCTTGGTGTAGAGTTTTTTGAGTTCTTTACAGATTCTGGAAATTAGCGCTCTATCTGAAGTATGAGTGGCAAAGATATTCTCCCACTCTGTAGGCTCTCTCTTCACATTGCTGATAGTTTCCTTTGCTGAGAGAAAGCTTTTCAGTTTGAATCTATCCCAGTGGTTGATTCTAGCTTTTATTTCCTGTGCTATATATTAATGATGTTAATGATACCTCCGCTTTCTCTTTCATATGATGAAGTTTTTAAATAATCTTGTTTTATACGATTGCTATTAAAAAGTTAGTCATTTGTAAAGTACTTAAAGAAATGCCATGTACATTTTTGCTATTATTATTTGGAAATTTCTTAAGTATAAAAAATTATTCTATTTCATATTCAGTAATTAGAAATATAGAATGCATTTTATATATTTATTTATTTTACATATTTATGTTTCTTTCATAAATTTATTCATAACTTTAATATAATGTTGTACTGGCTTTTTGATTATTTTTATTTATTTTATGTGCTCTACATACTTAGGATTTTAACCCTGTGTCTGATATACGTGTTTCAAATATTTCTCTCAGTTTTGTTGTCTTTTAATTTTGGTTATGCTCCTTTTTTACATGTAGATATTTAAATATTTTATTAAATTGAATAACCAATCTCACGTGTATGTTCCTTTCCTTTTATATAGTAATCCCCTTTTTCCAGTTTCAATTACCCATGGTCAAGTATAGTCCAAAAATACTGAATGGAAAATTCCATATTTAGAGAGGGAGAGTAAGAAACCACATTCACCTGTTAATACAATATATTGTTATAATTATTTTATTATTTGTTGTTCTTAATTTCTTATTGTACTAATATACATTAAACTATCATAGGTATGTATGCATAGGAAAAAATATGGTATATATAGTGTTCAGTACTGTTATTTCAGGCATCTCTTGGGGGCTGGGAACATATTTTTGGTGAATAAGAGAGAACTACTATATTTAGAGAGTGAATGAAATTACCATAAATTGGTGGCTTAAAGTAACGGAAATTTATTCTCTTACAAGTGAAAAGACAGAAGTCCAAAACCAAGGTTCTGGTAGGATTGGTACTTCTGGAATGGAGAAGTCATTCTCTTACTTTTCTCCTAGTGGTTACAAACAATCCTTGTCATTCCTTGGCTTGTAAATCTCTGCCTCCACATTTATATGATCTTGTTCCTTGAATATCTATGTCTCCATGTCCAAATTTCCCTCTACTATTATAATGACACCAATCATATGGTACTTAGGACCCAATCTTAGCTCGATTACATCTGCAAAGTCCAAATAAGTTTAAATTCATAGATCTCAGGTGGACCTGAATTTTTGTGGAACATTACTCAACCCAATACAGAAAGTAATTGCATGTTCCAAGATCACAGAAATATTCAGTTATATGTCCTATTACTTGTTTTTCATACTTAATTCATCAATCCAACTGGATTGTTTTAGTCAGTTTTTTCACTGCTGTGACTAAATGTCCTGACATGCACAATTATAGAGGAGGAAAAGTTTGTTTGAGGGCTCATGGTTTCAGAGATCTTAGCCCATAGAAGGCCAACTCCATTCCTCAGGGCTCGAGGTGAAACAGAACATCGTGGCAGAAGAATGTGGCAGAGGGAAGTAGCTTGCATCATCAGGAAGCAGAGAGAGGCTCCACTCTCCAGATACAAAATGTATATCCCATAGCCAAGCCCCAATTCCCACCTTTCCAGCTATACCCTACCACTTCAGTTAATCCTATCAGGGATTAGTCCACTGATTGGGTTAAGACTCTCAAACCCAATAGTTTCTCCTCTGATTCTTCCTGCATTGTCTCATTTGTGAGCTTTTGGGAGACACCTCACATCTAAACCATAACATGTATCTCCAATGTTTTCTGAATAGTTCATAACTAATAATTTAGAGTGAGGTATCTTTAAATGTAACAGTCCTCTCATTTTTCTCAAGTGTTGAGGTAAAGATAAAATACCAAATGTTGCATTTAAGTGAAAACTTAGCAGTTTCACATGTACAGCAAGAATAAGAAAAAAATTAAGTACATGTTGATGACTGAGAACTTGCCTAAGAAATATCAGTTTTGATTTCCATTGCCTCTTGAAAAATAAGTACTCCTCACTCTTGGAAATCTGAGTATTTATTAGATAAACCTTATCTCCCAACTCCCACTGAGATTTACATCCTTCTAAGTGAATGAAATCATGCTGTGATCCATCAGGTGGTACTCAGCTGAACAGAAGTTATTTGTGGTGTGAGAAGCCCTTCAGCGGGGCTGGGATTGTGGCTCAGTGGTAGAACACTTGCTTAGCATGTGTGAGGCACCTGGTTCAATCCTTAGCACCACATAAAATAAATAAATGAAATAAAGGTATTGTGTCCATCTACAACTAAAAAATAAATATTAAAAAAGAGAGCATTAGTTTCATTAAAAAAAAAAAGGAAGAAGCTCTTCAGCATCATTTTTGGCCCTCAGTTACCCCCCTTGTCTGCTTTCATATCACATTCTCCCTCAGATCTAGCTTTTAGATGCATGAACACCTTTCTCCCTGTCAACACCCCACAGCCAGTGTTCTGGCTTTATTCATTTCCATATTGTCCCTCCTCCACCTGGATCAGTTGTACTGCTTGTTTGTCATGTAATTTTCTAGTAGTCATATTTGATTCTTTACTGATCTTTAATTATACCAGCTTTCAATGATTTTCCTCCGTGGGTTGCTACACTTACCGTGTGATGTTACAGTCCTCAATGCCTTGTGCTTTGATTTTCCACCACATATATTTCAACCTCTAAGTCTGCGATCTTCTGTATCCTCTGTGAAATGTCTGTGCCTAGACTGGGAGTCTAGTTTATCATACAGAACTCTGTTTTCAGGAGACTTGTGAACTGCTACTAAATATTTTAGATAGCTATATATTCTACTAAAAAACTATTATACCGAAGATAGTTCATCAATCACAATATTTTCTGGATTGTATAAATGCTATATAACATAAAGCTTAAGTTGTTCTTCAAATTGATACATCTATCTAATATTAGCTCACCCAAAAATAAAATTGGAAAATATTTTTGTTATACTCAGTATTTTCACCACTATGACCAGAAGACCTGACAAAACCTATATAGAGGAGAAAAAGTTTATTTCAGCTCACAGTTTCAGAAGTCTCATTTCATAAATGGCTGACTCTGTAGCTCTGGGCCTGAACTGACACAGAACATTGTGGCAGAAGGGCATGGTAGAAGAAAGCAGCTCAGGACATGGCAATCAGGAAGAAAAGGGACAGCTCTGCTCACCAGGGACAAAATATAAAACCCCAAGACACACAGTGGCCTACTTTTTCCAGTCATACCCACTGCCTACAGCTACTACCCTGTTAATTCATATCATTGTATTGACCCACTGATTAGGTGAAATTTCTCATAATCTGATCATTTCTCCTCTGAACATTCTTGCATTGTCTCACACATGAGTTTTGGAGACACCTCATACCTAAATCATAACAGTTTCAACCAGTTACTGAACATATACCAGTAAAAATATTCCTTCTGGGTCTGAACTTCTGAGAACTGCTAAGAGACAGAACTTAAATCCACAAGTATTATTAAATTAAGTAAATATAAAAACCATACAATAAAAGACTTTTTGCAGGATGAATCACCACTTCTTTAGCTTTTATCTCTTAAATAACTCAGTTTAGAATGTAAGTGGCTAAGTAGTATTAGGACATATGTACCTTAGAACACTTTGGGTGTTATATATGAACATATATAAACATTTCTATCTTTAGACAAAGTATACACATAAATTCTAGGTCCCATTCTCAAACATAGGTTTACAAGACCTCCTGCAAAATTATCTCTAGATTAAAATGCTATAAATTCTGACATTTAGATTTTTCTACTAGCCATTAACAACAAATAAGTATTGAGATCTACTAGGTGTTTTCCTTTGAAACAAGCTGGACCAAAAAACATGGATACTGATGGAGAATTTTATTTCTATGAGAGACAATAAGATGTAAGTAAAGTATTTAGTCTAGAGAAGTTAACCAATTTCTAAAGGTTTCCAACCTGCAATCTTGCTGTTATGAAGTCCCGTCATCATCACCCATGTTTTAACTCATCTGACAAACAATTATTAGGTATCTACAGTGTGCATTTCAGATATCCTTGACAAACCAAAAATAATATCCTACTTTCATGGGATTTACTGCATAGTAGATTCTCCTTAATGTGAATAATAAATTCTACATCTTCTTAAGACCAACAATGTTCCAAATAAATGTTAGATAGCATAAACAAGATCACTTTTATTGAGATTTGATAAGATTTCCTCTTTTGATAAATTGAAAAATATGAGTTTGTACCCAATTACTCAAAGAAAGGCTGTCTGAATATAGTTGTTTAATGGAGGAATTTAAAAGCAGCAAACTAGCCTTTAAAGAGAGAGCTCTGCTCATCAGGGACAAAATACAGAATCCAAAGGCACAAATTAGCTAACCCTGAGTTGCACTTGAAATTCTTGAGTATGGTTAAGAACAATACCAAACCAAATACAGTATCCATTTGGTCCTTTAATCTTTTTACCCAACAGTGGAATGCTAAATAACAGGAGAAAGCATCTTCATAAACAATAATGATTTGTGTCTGATGTCAGCTGCAAAACCATCTAGAAAAAAAATCCCTCTCCACTGCCTTGCTCAGCTGAGCAGCTGCCATTCTCCTGGCCCAGCTTTTGCTGTTGCAGAGCTGGGCAATACAAACAAAGGCTCTGCACCTGCTGTCAGGCCCGCCAGAGTGGTGTGGTGCCATCATTCAAGCCAAGAGGAACGGGGCCATCAAAACAGACGCACGCCCTTGCTGGTTCAGCTGCTCCCCTCCCTGGTGCTGATTTCCTGCCAGAGTGGTGGCCAGTCCAGTTTACCTTACAATAGTGGCCTAGACATGGCAAAAATTGCAAGCCACACATCTCTTGGGAGACACAAATAAATCTAGTCAGTTCAGACCTGGTTTCATTGACCTCCTGTGAGAGAAAAAGTCAGAGAGGCCACATGTGGATTCCCTAGTGCAAATGCCTGTTCTCTGTGTTCTTCTTGTGTTCATGTTTGTCATTTCCCTTTGCTGGGAAAATGGTAACAGGATGTAGCCTGTTCACCATGCCCAGGGAAGGGAGACGAGAGTCTTTATGACGGTTTGTATCTCATTCTGGACTTCATCCTACTTAGTGATTGAAGCTTCAACCACCACTTCTCACTTCTCTTTGAATGGCTCTCTCCAAACTGTTAACTTCAGAATTCTGAAATTTTGGTGCTAAAAGTTTCCACTGATATTATCTAATGTAACCTCCAAATTTAAAAGCTGAGAAAACAAGTTCTGTAATGCCAAGTGAAGGGGCCATTAAAACCAGATTAGAACCTGCCCTCTGACCCCCAATCTTGTGTTTTTCCCACTTTGCCTCATTCTCTCTGATGACTCCTACAATATTTCACCCCCCTTACTTTTATTTCTATAGAAAATTATGTATTGCAAGTGGTCATTAGTTTTCATGCTCTTTGTAATAGTTCCCTGGCTAATCTCCCACCTGCATTCTCAGCTAAGTACGGAAGAGTACATCTTTAAATGTTTAAAAGAGCTCTATATTTGATTACTTTAACTTAAAAAAATAGTTTCTTATTTTCCCAACAAGATCAAAATCGGACCAATCCACTTTTTTTTTTTTTTTTTTTTTTGCCTCTTTCCAACAGGGTCTCTTAAGCTCTCCTACAAACTGATAGTTCCCTGTTCTTGAACTACAACCCACAGTTTTTCATTTACTCTTCCTTATATTTGGAATAGCTTCCCCACTTCTCTGCCTACCATTGTCTTCTCCAGCCTTCAAAGTTCAGATGAGTGTCACCTCTTCAATGAGGTCATTCCTTAGTCTCCAAACTGACTGTAACTTCTTTCTTTTGTGTTATGCTGTGACATGCTATTTTCTCTTTCATCTAGGACCCAAGTCAACAGTACAGTTAATATTGTATATACATTATTCTTTAAGTACTTTTAAAAATTTCCCCTCCCTGAAATTCTGTCATATACAATCTTCTATCCTCCCTCCCACAATACATAATATAGTGCCTCGAATATGGTAAATGTGCAATGTAGTTATTGAATGTCATACTATTTGAGCAAAACCTGACAAAATTATTATTCTTCTAGTTTAGGAAGTTTAATTTGTATATATAGCAACAGAACATCATGTAATTAGAATCCAAAGACAGATAGATGTTCTCTCTCTCTCTCTCTCACACACATACACACACACACACACACACACACACCATGCGCACACACACACTCACTTTCATTTTTGGCAAACAATATAATTTTTAAGTCTTTAAATTGTAGTAAAACACACACAACAGAAAATGTACCTTCTTAGCCATCGAATGTGCACTTTAGTGGGGTCAAGAGTAATGTTGTTACACAACTTCACCACTCTCCATCTCCAGAACTCTTTTTATCTTAAAAACACTGAAACTCTAGCTGTGTGTTGTGGTGCACACCAGTAATCCTAGTGACTCTGGAGGCCAAAGCAGGAGTTTACTAGGTCAAGACCAGCCTCAGCAACTTAGTGAGACCCTGCCTCAAAATTTAAAAGGGCTAGGGGTATAGCTCAGTTGTGGAGTGCCCCTGGATTCAATTCCAAGAACCACACACACAAAAATATTGAAACTCCTCATTCATTAACCAATACCCATTCTCTTCCCTACGAGTCCCTGGACAACCACAGTGTACTTTTCATCTGTATGAATTTGGTCATTGTAAGTGCCTCATTTAAGTGATTCATACAGTATTTGTATTTTAGTGATGGCTTACTTCACTTAAAGTGTCCTCAAGAATCACACGTTGTAGCATGTTTCAGAATTTCTTTCTTTTTAAAGTTTCAACAATCTTTCATTCTACCAATATTTACATCCACATTTTGTTTATCCATTTATTCACAGATGAATACATGTTTTGCTTCTACTTTGGGCTATTATAAATAACTTTATGAGCATGAGTGTAAAAATATCTTGTTCAAACCCTGCTTTTAAGTATTGGGAACATACCCCAATATGGAAATTCTGGATCATGTAATAATGATACTTTAATTTTTTTAAATATTTTTTAATTATTTATTTATTTTAATTAAAAATCATAAATTTACATAGGGCAATATTGTTTGATTCATTCTGTTATTTTTTCCCTTCCCCCCACCCCTCCCACCCCTCTTTTCCCCCTATACAGTCCTTCTTTCCTCCATTCTTACCATCCTACTTAACCCTAACCCTAAACCTAACCATAACCCTAACGCTAACCCCTCATAACCCCCCTTATATGTCCTCATCCGCTTATCAGCGAGATCATTCTTCCTTTAGTTTTTTGAGATTGGCTTATCTCACTTAGCATGATATCCTCCAATTTCATCCATTTGCCTGCAAATGCCATAATTTTATCATTCTTCATGGCGGAGTAATATTCCATTGTATATATATGCCACAGTTTCTTTATCCATTCATCAACTGAAGGGCATCTAGGTTGGTTCCACAATCTGGCTATAGTGAATTGAGCAGCTATGAACATTGATGTGGCTGTATCTCTGTAGTATGCTGATTTTAAGTCCTTTGGGTATAGGCCAAGGAGTGGGATAGCTGGGTCAAATGGTGGTTCCATTCCAAGCTTTCTGAGGAATCTCCATACTGCTTTCCAGAGTGGCTGCACTAATTTGCAACCCCACCAGCAATGTATGAGTGTACCTTTTCCCCCACACCCTCGCCAACTCCTATTGTTGCTGTGTTCTTGATAATCGCCATTCTAATTGGGGTGAGATGAAATCTTAGCGTAGTTTTGATTTGCATTTCGCTTATTACTAGAGATGCTGAACATATTTTCATATATCTGTTGATTGCTTGTACATCTTCTTCTGTGAAGTGTCTGTTCATTTCCTTAGCCCATTTGTTGATTGGATTATTTCTATTCTTGGTGTAGAGTTTTTTGAGTTCTTTATAGATTCTAGAAATTAGCGCTCTATCTGAAGTATGAGTGGCAAAGATATTCTCCCACTCTGTAGGCTCTCTCTTCGCATTGCTGATAGTTTCCTTTGCTGAGAGAAAGCTTTTTAGTTTGAATCTATCCCAGTGGCTGATTCTAGCTTTTATTTCTTGTGCTATGGGAGTCCAGGAAGTCTGATCTAAGCCAACAAGTTGAAGGTTTGGACCTACTTTTTCTTCTATAATCTGCAGAGTCTCTGGTCTGATTCAGAGGTCCTTGATCCATTTTGAGTTGAGTTTTGTGCAGGGTGAGATATAGGGATTTAGTTTCATTCTGTTGCATATGGATTTCCAGTTTTCCCAACACCACTTGTTGAAGAGGCTATCTCTTCTCCATTGCATATTTTTGGCACCTTTGTCTAGTATGAGAAAATTGTATTTATTTGGGTTTGTGTCCATGTGCTCTATTCTGTACCATTGATCTACCTGTCTATTTTGGTACCAATACCATGCCGTTTTTGTTACTATTGCTTTGCAATAGAGTTGAAGATCTGGTATTGTGATACCCCCTGCTTCGCTCTTTCTACTGAGGATTGCTTTAGCTAATCTGGGTTTCTTATTCTTCCACATGAATTTCATGATTGCTGGCTCTATTTCTGTAAGGTACATCATTGGGATTTTAATTGGAATTGCATTGAATCTGTATAGCACTTTTGGTAGTATGGCCATTTTGACAATATTAATTCTGCTATCCAACAACATGAGAGATCTTTCCATCTTCTAAGGTGTTCTTTAACTTCTTTCTTTAGTGTTCTGTAGTTCTCATTGTAGAGGTCTTTCACCTCTTTTGTGAGATTGATTCCCAAGTATTTTATTTTTTTCGAGACTATTGTGAATGGGGTAGTTTTCCTAATTTCTCTTTCTGAAGATTCATCACTTATACATAAAAATGCATTGGATTTTTGAGCATTGATCTTGTAAACTGCTACTTTAGAATTCACTTATGAGTTCTAAGAGTTTTCTGGTGGAATTTCCAGGCTCCTCTAAATATATGATCATGTCATCAGTGAACAGGGACAGTTTGAGTTCTTCTTTTCCAATTCGTATCCCTTTAATTTCTTTGGTTTGTCTAATTGCTCTGGCTAGAGTCTCAAGAACGATGTTGAATAGAAGTGGTGAAAGAGGGCATGCCTGCCTTGTTCCAGTTTTTAGGGGGAATGCTTTCAGTTTTTCACCATTTAGAATGATATTGGCCATGGGCTTAGCATAGATGGCCTTCACAATGTTAAGGAATGATCCCACTACCCCAATTTTTTCTAGTGTTTTGAGCATGAAGGGATGCTGTATTTTATCGAATGCTTTTCTGCAACTATTGAAATAATCATGTGATTCTTAACTTTTAGTCTGTTGATATGGTGAATGACATTTATTGATTTCTGGATGTTGAACCAACCTTGCATCCCTGGGATAAAACCCACTTAATCATGGTGTACTATATTTTTAATATATTTTTGTATGTGATTTGCTAAAATTTTGTTGAGAATTTTTGCATCAATGTTCATTAAGGATATTGGTCTGAAAATTCCTTTCCTTGATGTGTCTCTGTCTGGTTTAGGTATCATGGTGATATTGGCTTCATAGAATGAATTTGGGAGGGTTCCCTCCTCTTCTATTTTATGGAATACTTTGAGAAGTATTGGAATGAGCTCTTCTTTAAAGGTTTTGTAGAACTCGGCTGAGAACCCATCTGGTCCCGGACTTCTCTTTGTTGGTAGGCTTTTGATGACCTCTTCTATTTCATTACTTGAAATTGATTTATTTAAGTTGTGTAAGTCTTCCTCGTTCAGTTTTGGTAATTCATATGTCTTAGAGGTATTCTGTTTTGTTGGAGTATAGATTTTCAAAATAGCTTCTAATTATGTTTTGTATTTCACTCGTGTCTGTTGTGATATTTCCTTGTTCATTCTGAATTTTAGTAATTTGAGTTTTCTCCCTCTTTCTCTTTGTTAGTGTGGCTAAGGGTTTATCAATTTTGTTTATTTTTTCAAAGAACCAACTATTTTTTTAATTTTTCTGATTGTTACTTTTGTTTCAATTTCGTTGATTTTGGCTCTGATTTTAACTATTTCCTGTCTCCTACTACTTTTGGTGTTGGTCTGCTCTTCTTTTTCTAGGGCTTTGAGCTGTAGTGTTAAGTCGTTTATTTGTTGATTTCTACTTCTTTTGTTGAATGCACCCCATGAAATAAATCTTCCTCTAAGTACTGCTTTCATAGTGTCCCAGAGATTTTGATATGATGTGTCTTTGTTCTCGTTTACTTCTAAGAATTTTTTAATTTCCCTCCTGATGTCTTCTGTTATCCATTCATCATATAATAGTGTATTATTTAATCTCCAAGTATTGGAGAAGTTTCTTTTTTTATTCTGTCATTTATTTCTAATTTCAATCCATTATGATGTGATAGAGTACAAGGTAGTATCTCTATCTTCTTGTATTTGCTAACAGTAGCTTTGTGGCATAAGACATGGTCTATTTTAGAGAAGGATCCATGTGCTGCTGAGAAGAAAGTGTATTCGTTCTTTGTTGGATGGCATATTCTATATAAGTTGGTTAAGTCTAAATTGTTGATTGTGTTATTGAGAGCTATGGTTTCTTCATTCAGTTTTTGTTTGGACGATCTATCCAGCGGTGAGAGAGGTGTGTTAAAATTGCCTAGTATTATTGTGTTGTGATCTATTTGATTTCTGGAATTGAGAAGGATTTGTTTGACGTATATGGATGAGCCAATGTTCGGGGCATAGATATTTATGATTGTTATGTCTTGCTGATTTATGCTTCCCTTAAGCAGTATGTAATGTCCTTCTTTATCCCTTCTGACTAGTTTTGGCTTGAAGTCCACATTATCTGAAATGAGGATGGATACTCCAGCTTTTTTGCTGTGTCCGTGTGGATGGTATGTTTTTTCCCATCCTTTCACCTTTAGTCTATGGGTATCTCTTTCTAAGAGATGAGTCTCTTGCAGGCAGCAAATTGTTGGATATTTCTTTTTAATCCATTCTGCCAGTCTATGTCTTTTGATTGATGCGTTCAGGCCATTAACATTCAGGGTTATTATTGTGATATGATTTGTATTCCCAGACGTTTGACTCATTTTTGTTTTTTAACATGATTTGGTTTCTCCTTTATTTGGCTATTCCTTTAGGCTAGTTCCTCCTGTTGCTGATTTGCATCGTTGTTTTTCATCTCTTCCTCATGGAATATTTTGCTGAGAATGTTCTGCAATGCTGGCTTTCTTTTTGTAAATTCTTTTAGCTTTTGTTTATCATGGAAGGATCTTATTTCATCGTCAAATCTGAAAGTAAGTTTTGCTGGGTATAAAATTCTTGGTTGGCATCCGTTTACTTTCAGGGCTAGGTAAATGTTGTTCCAGGCCCTTCTAGCTTTTAGGGTCTGGATTGAAAATCTGCTGATATTCTTATTGATTTCCCCCTGAATGTAATTTGATTCTTTTCTCTCGCGGCCTTTAAAATTCTTTATTTTGTATGTTAGGCATTTTCATTATAATGTGCCTTGGTGTGGGTCTGTTGTAATTTTGTGTATTTGGAGTCCTATAAGCCTCTTGTACTTGGTTTTCCATTTCATTCTTCAGATTTGGGAAATTTTCTGATATTATTTCATTGAATAGATTGTTCATTCCTTTGGTTTGTTTCTCTAAGCCTTCCTCAATCCCAATAATTCTTAAATTTGGCCTTTTCATGATATCCCATAATTCTTGGAGATTCTATTCATGATTTCTTACCATCTTTTCTGTTTGGTCAACTTTGTTTTCAAGATTAAATATTTTGTCTTCAGTATCTGAGGTTCTGTCTTCCAGGTGTTCTATCCTATTGGTTATGCTTTCCATGGAGTTTTTAACTTGGTTTATTGTTTGTTTCATTTCAAGGATTTCTGATTGGTTTTTTTTTCAATATCTCTAACTCTTTATTGAAATGATCTCTTGCTTCCCTGTATTTGCTCCTTTAACTGTTGATTGGTGTGATCATTTAATGCCTGCATTTGCTCTTTCATCTCCTCCTTCAATGCCTGCATTTGCTCTTTCATCTCCTCATTTGCTTCCCTGATTGTTTTAATTATGTACGTTCTGAACTCCCTTTCTGACAATTCTTCTGCTGTGCTGTCATTGGGTTTTATTGATATAGTATCTATGTTTGTTTGGGACATTTTCTTCCCTTGTTTTCTCATATTGGTCAGATGTCAGAGGGACTTTGTGATATTGCAGAATTCTTCTATTGGCTTATAGTGTCCCTGTAGATTTCCAGTGTATCACCTTCCTGCCTTCAGTAGCCTGAAGTCTTGGAGTAACTTGATAATGCAGTGCTTCCAAGGAAAGCTGCCCCTAGCCCGCTACTGGTTCCAGGGCTTGGAGCTGGCTCTGTGTGGAAAGGTTCTCACTGGGGGGCCTGCTCCGAGAAGCTAGCCTGGAAAGGCGCTTCCTGCCGGAGGGGCCAGGCTGCCTGCTGCTTGGGGAAGTCCCTGGCTGCCCTGTCCCAGTCCCTGAAGCAACCTGCGGGCAGGAACTCACGGCCCTGGTTCAGGGACTTGAAGCTTGGTTCTGTGCAGAAAGGCTCTCACTGGGGGGCCTGCTCCGAGATGTTAGAGAATCTGGCCCTGTTCGAGGAGCCCACCACCGGAGTGCACAGGGCTGCCTGGGGAAGACTCTAGCTGCCCTGCCCTACCCTAATAAGCCACCCGAATCCCGGCCTGCCACCCGGGCAGTGCTTCACTGGGTGGGGGAGACTCACCCCGTGGCTCTATTTTAGTCCGAGTCTCTCAATGCCTCCCCCTCTTGAATCCTGGGTTCTGGAGCAACTGGAGAGGCAGTCACCCTCTAGTCCGCCATCTTGGATCGCCCCGTGGAAAAAGCCTGCAGCCAGGAGGGCCGGGGGGCAGGTCCGCCTGGAGAGGTCTCTGGCTGCCTTGCCCAGGTCCCAGAGGCTGCTTGCGGGCCGGAGGTCTCCGCTGGCTTGGGGACTTGTGGCTGGCTCTGTGTAGAAAGGCTCTCACTGGGCGGTCTGCTCCGAGAAGCTAGCCTGGAAAGGCGCTTCCTGCCGGAGGGGCCAGGCTGCGGGCTGCTTGGGGAAGTCCCTGGCTGCCCTGTCCTAGTCCCTGAAGCAACCTGCGGGCAGGAACTCGCGGCCCTGGTTCAGGGACTTGAAGCTTGGTTCTGTGCAGAAAGGCTCTCACTGGGGGGCCTGCTCCGAGATGCTGGAGAATCTGGCCCTGTAGGAGGAGCCCACCACCGGAGTGCACAGGGCTGCCTGGGGAAGACTCTAGCTGCCCTGCCCTACTCTAATAAGCCACCTGAATCCAGGCCTGCCGCCCAGGCAGCGCTTCAACGGGTGGGGGAGGCTCACCCCGTGGCTCTATTTTAGTCCGAGTCTCTCAATGCCTCCCCCTCTTGAATCCTGGGTTCTGGAGCGACTGGAGATGCAGTCACCCTCTAGTGATACTTTAATTTTTTAAGGAACCAACATACTTTTTTTTTTTATCATTCTACATTGAAAAGTTGGATTATTTTTAAAAGTATTCTAAAAGTCTTAAGATGTAACAAAGTATTGGAAATAAGAGATAATGGACACCACAGCACTGCTAGTTAAGCTGTTTTGTTCAGATGAATCAGGGCTGGTATTCGAAAGCTAATTTAACGTGAAGACTATGACACCCACCTCAGTGGTTCCTGAACCTGCCTACATCAAAATCCTCACACCAGATACCAAGAGCTAGAACCTCTGGAAACGTGCAATTATACAGAGCTCCTCCAGTAATACATTGCCTGGTTATAGGTCATGAGTCCTCTCTGGACTATGAGTATGTCTATAACCTTGTTTAGGAGCTGATGGTAATGGTGCAGTTAGCATTTGTATTAGTCAAATTTTCATCACTGTGAGCAAAATACCTAACAAGAACAACCTATTTATTTTGGCTTGTGGTTACAGAAGTTTCAGGCCATGTTTGACTGGATCCATTGCTTTGGGCCTTAAGAAGGCAAAACATTATAGTGCCAAGAGTATAGCAGAGGGTGCTGATGAACTCATGGCAGCCAGGAAACAGAAGGCAGGAAGGGGCCAAGGAGAAGATAAACCCTTTTAAGCCACGCCTCAGTGACCCACATCTTTCAACTAGGTCTCATCTCCCAGTAGTACATTCAGCTATCGATGGATGAATTCATCAAATGAAATAATCCACTAGCGACGTCAGAGTCCTTATGACCCAACCATTGCCTGAAAGCCCCACCTCTGTACACATGAGACTTTGGGGGACATTCCAGATCAAACCTGTTTTACTTTAAATTATTTAGTTGTTTAGGTAGATTCACATTTAAGCGTGCCTTGAGACAAAACACTGTGTCCTCAGTGAACTCCAGAACAGTGGGCCTGAGTAACTGGAGACAAGTCACATGGACTGTGGAGCCAGACTCCAGAGGGAGAACATGGACAGGACAATAGATGGATGTTCAGCAAATCAGTGCCTTTGGATTTGATTGGTCCTTCACGTGCTGCTCAGGAAGTACAACAGAGGAACAAGTATAGGTAGGACTCAGAAGCCAGATGGTTTAAAGTCAGCACCAGAGGATTCTATCCTTAGGGAGCAGATACAAGGCAAAGCAACAGATAGGAAAAAGAGCATAGTTCTGGAAGGAAGAAGAGATTTGGCAATTTACAAAGTTCAGAATTGGGCACAATGAAACAATTGGGCATAAAATAAGAAAAAAACTATCATCAAAGGTGACATATCTCCTTCCGTCTTGTCTTCCTTTTGTCATCCTTTCACCCAGGCAATGGTAACTGCTGTGGACCTGCTTGGTACCTGGTAAGGTTGGTTCATAGTGCTTTTCTATAATCCTCTAATCACTTTTACTTAAGATAAGGAATGCTTCAAAGGACTCACCATGGCCTATTGTTACTAAAAACATAAAAAATGTTTGATTTTCTTACTTTAAAAAGTGTAAATGTGCATATTTTCCCAAACAGGCTGTGTCTATGAATAAAAGGCACTACTTTTCAGTAGGTATTTCAACAGTACGATTAAAAGGGTCTTTTCCATCTGTCAGCATAGTTTTGAATTCCAATTTTGCCATCTCTCTCTTGATTAATTCAGGAAATGATTTATCAGTCAATCAACAGTTTTTTCCCCCGATATATTTTTTCCTTCTGTCTTTTGTGCTCTACTGTATGGATTTTCATTGCTCATTAATGTGTGAGCAGGAGTAAGAAAAATAGCTAAACTAAAATTAGTTACCTTTCCTACCTTTTAGCAGTGGCTAGATAGTCTTTACTAAAGGAAGAAATTGGAACTGTGAACCAAAATTAAGCTTTTGAATTATCAGAACATTTCATTCATCCTTTTTATTCAAAATCTCATTAAGGGTGTTCACCTAGAGTGGAAAAAATGTTTCATGCAAGAACACAGTCTAGTTTCAAATGTTTTTTGTTAATTCTGAACAAGCAAAAGTTGTATTTATTTCTTGACTATTTAGGTTAGCAATCTTAATTTAAGTTATGCTGCCCATACTTTCATAATTTATGTATTTGTTAATTAAATTAGGAATATTATCAAAACAAAACTGAGCTTCAATTTCATTTTGAAAATATACTTTTTACCACTAAAAACATTTTTATAGCTAATATAGAACAGAGCATCCTTTGAATAGAAAATCATCATTACCCAAATAAAGCAAGTGTTTTGAGTGTCCCTTTAATCCCCTAAGGGTATGTTATTTCTGAGTATAACATAGTGTTGACTTATCTACCCCTCAGTAAGTGACTTATTTTAATGTATCCATTATTTTTTCTGAAACTGTATTCTTTTTTTGTTTTGTTTTGTTTTCTTTGACTCATTTTATCTTCATGGCATCTTCGTTATTAAATAGCTATTTAGGGTTAGCACCACTGAGTCTCTGTGGAAGACATTTAATGCCTGAGGAGTAGAGAAACAATTAATTATTCTATCATCATTTTTATTAGAAACAATGTGAAAATTCAACATAAATGCTTTCCAATGGCAAAATTTAATAAAAGTAATATGATTGGGAAATCTTTCTATTTCTACTCTATTTTTTTCCAATTTTTTTTCTAAGTATGTGTACCCTATAGAATGTACCACAGGAAAATATGATTCTGAGATAAGGTGAGTTTGTTAAGTTCAATGCTCATTAGGTTTTTATGACCTGAGTAAACATACTATAAAATAATCTATGACTTTATTCAAATTTTTCCCATTTATTTAGACAGAAAAACTTTCCCTCCTGTCCTGAAAATTCTGTTCTAAGAAACAAATTTCAAAAAACACTGATTCATTTATCCATGCTTTTACTTATTAGTACCTATGTCATTAATTATATTAAACATGTAGTACAAACAGTTACCATCTAACCAGTCAGCTTTAAAATCAACCTTGATTTGGAGTGACATCAAGAAGATCCAGAATAGGAAGTTTCAGCCTTCATCCACTGAAACACTAAATTGGCAATGATAAATATAAACAGAAATATTTTTATGAGATGCTCAGACTCCAGTTTATAAGTTGCATTAACCCACAGAAGCACAAAACCAAGAACAGACACTGAATTAGGTAAGATGAACAATTTTACTTTACTCACATTTCTCCTCAAGCAGGCATAGATCAGCACCAAGAGAGATTGCCTTGACCCATGACTTCTCTCTTGAAGGGAAAGAGAGACAGGAGTGTGCACCCAAAATTTATGGCCCTTTAAGGCTCTATCTGATGGCTCTTTTTCTGTTTCACTTCGTACCAAGAGATAAGGATACTAGCATAATTTTAATAGCTGGGGACAGCTAAGAACAAAAAGAGTGAGAAGGTGGCTTACTGCAGCTAGAATGGTTCTGCAAGACTGAGAGAAGGCACACAACCCTGAGACTTCCCTCTTTGGAAGTGAGGGTGAAAAGTGGAGCATGGAATGGACATCCTGGTCTATGTCTGCACTGCCCTAGGGAAAAGGGGAGAACAGGTTACCGAAGATAGCCTAGCTCTGCAAGATTGAGAGAAGGTGCAAAATCATGAAAAATCTTCCCCAGGAGGAAGAGAGGACAACAGAACATGCACATCCCTAGAAAATATTTGGAAGGCCCCCAGAATCTCTAATAAGACTGATTGGTAAACTCTTTCCTTATTGAAGCCAGTCTGTAAAGACAGAGAGGTGGCTTTTTTTCCAATACATAGTCACCAACATACAGCTGCAGGAACATGAAAAATCATGGAAGTATTACACAACCAAAGGAACAATTCCAATCCCTAGTAACTGACCCTAAAGAAATAGAGACCTATGAATTACCTGACAAAGGATATATTCAAAATAATCATCTTGCTAATACTCAGTGCATTACGAGAGAAAACAGACAACTATATGAAACTATATGAAACAACTATACGAAATTATATGTGGACAAAATTAAAATATCCAAAGAGAAATAAAAACATAAAAAGAACCAAACAGCAGTTATGGAGCTGAAGAATACAGTGGCTGAATTGAAAAATTTAATAGCTTTAATTCTCACACTTGATCAAGCAGAAGAAAGAAACAACAAAATCAAAGATAATTCATTTGTAATTATCTAGTTAGAAGAACAAAATTTTTTTAAAAAGAAAAAATGAAACAAACCTAAGGAACTTATGGAAAACCACCCAGTGAACTGGAATATGCATAAAAAGACTTCTAGAAGAAGAGCACAGAGAAAAAGAAACAGAAAACTTCTTAAAGAAATAACAGCTGAAAACTTCCCAAATCTTTGGAGATATACAAAATCAGTCCAAAATAGGCTGAACACAGAGAAAATTACTTTTAAACACATTATAATCAAATTGCCAAAAGTCAAAGATAAAGAAAGAATTTTGAAAGTAACAAGTGAAAAATGATTTATCACATGCAAGGGAACTTCTCTGTAAGACAATTAGGTGGATTTCCTAACAGAAATCTTGCACGTAAGAATGAAATAAGTGTTTTAGTCAGCTTTTTCTCTGCTGTGACTAAATGACCCAACCTGCATAATTATAGAGGAGGAAGAGTTTATTTGAGGCTTCATGGTTTCAGAGGTCTTAGTCCATAGAAGGCCAGGTGCATTCCTCGGGACTCAAGGTGAGGCAGAACATAATGGCCGGAGAGTGTGGCAGAAGGAGGCAGCTCGCTGATGATCAGAAAGCAGAGAGAGAGACTCCACTCACCAGATACAAACAAATACCCTAAAGCTATGCCCCCAATACCCTACCTCCTCCAGTCACACCCCCACTTGCCTTCAGTTACCACTCATTAAATCCCATCAGGTAATTAATTCACTGATTGGTTAAGGTTCTCACAACCCAATCATTTCTTCTCTGAACCTTCTTGTATTGTCTCACATGTGAGCTTTTGGGGGACATTCCATATTCAAACCATAACAAGTAGGATAATATATTCAAAGCACTAAAAGAAACAAAAAATCCAAGAATATTAAACCCACCCAAACTGTCTCCCAAAAATGAAAAAGAAATGAAGATTTTCCCAAACGAAAACTGAGGAAGTTCATCATCACTAGACCTGACTTAGAAGAAGTTCTAAGAGTTCTTTGAGTTGAAATAAAAATATTCTAAACAGCTAGGTATGATGGTGATGGCCTATAACCTCAGCAACTCAGGAGACTGGGATTAGGAGGATTGCAAGTTCAAGGTCAGCCTGAGCAACTTAGTGAGACCCTGCCTCAAAATTAAGAAATAAATAAATGAAAAGGACTGGTGATGTGGCTCAGTGGTAAAGCATCCTGGGTTCAATAGTGTATAAATTACTTTTAATTTTAGTATAAAACTTAAAAGAAACATTAACTATACCAAGATTTATTAATGGACATATAATACAAAAGATGTAAATTGTGAAATCAATAAAATAAAGTGTTGTGGATGGAGAAGTAGAATTTTTATATGTAATTGAAGTTAAGTTGTTAACAGTTTAAAATAAGCTGTTACAACTATAAGATATGTTTTATGTAGTTGCAGGGTAACTACAAAGAAAATAACTATAGAAGACACAGAAAAGAAAAAGAGGAAGAACCAAATGCCTATTATTACAAAAAATAATTAAACACAAAGTAAAATATCAGAGAGGAAAGTATAAAAAAAAGAACTAGAAAATAGATGGAAAATCATAAACAGAATGACAATATTTAAGTTCCTTTCCATCAATAATTACTTTCAATAATTACTTTAAATGTAAGCAGATTAAATTCTCCAGTCAAAAGACAAAGTTGCTGAATAGATTAAAAGAAGAAAAAAATGTTAACATTAATGTGCTAAAGAAAAGAACAATAATGAAATATTCCCAGGACCTTTAGTATAAGTCATCTTTATATACCCTTAAAATCACTATGACTTTCCCATTGAAAGGAAAAGTAGTAATAGTGATATGGCAATCAATACCATGTGTTTCCTCAATAAATGAACTATTTTACATTCTATTATTTCTTAAAGATTGTCATTCTTCCCAGTAAGTTTTCAGTACTTAGAAGGAAAATTAATAGTTGTTCTTTCTCTGCTTACTTTTCCTTAAACTAATATCATGCTTCAGTGAATATTCATTATTTTCTTCTTAATTAACTGAGTTCTTACTTTATATGAGACTGACATTTTCATGCACCTTTGAGAAAGTCAGTAGCATGGAACAAGCATTGGTGTCCACATATTTGTGTCCCAACTCTGCTCTTGTGAATAAACAAATCCACTTAGCATCTCACCAAGCTTTCACATTGTAGGAGGTAAAGAAATGAGGCTTCAAAACATTGATTCCTGACTAGAGGGCTTGGAAAAATAATTAATGTAGAACAGAAAAGCTAGATGTCACCTCAGAAATAATCCATTTGAGGAGTACTCCATGCTGGCTGCAGAGTAGAATCATCTTGGCAACTTTGAAACAAACAAGCCAGCAAACAAAGAAATGGTGGTATACAAGATCTCATACCCAAGCATTCGTACTAATTACTCTGTGGTAGAATCTGGAGACTGAGATTTAGTATCTTTATACATTTTATATATCTTTAGTATCTTTATATATATATTTATATTATTTATATATATATATATATATCTGTATATACATGTGTGTGTGTGTGTGTGTGTGTGTGTGTGTGTGTGTGTGTGTGTGTATAATCTCCATTGGTTGAGGGGCAATACTAAAGGGCAGTTAGGATTGAGAGAATGGATCTTCTCCAAATCCCTCATGGTGAGTGAGGAACCTCTCAATTAAGTGATTATCTTGCTTGCTGTTGCAAAAATAATTAGCTATTTTGAATTAGAAAATGGATTTTCTGACTCTTTTTTAAAAATATTTTCTTTTTAGTTGTAGGTGGACATAATAACTTTATTTTATGGTACTGAGGATCAAACCCAGTGCCTCACACGTGCTAGGTGAGCATTCTACCACTGAGTCACAACCCCAACCCCAACTTTCTTATTCTTAACCAGAGCACTTTCTACTAGATGGAGTTCCCTCACTTCACCTCACCACTTTCCTTGACTGTATGACTTGGGTAAAGTATATAACCTCTCTGATTTCAGGTTTTTGCCTTATCTTGCCAAGGGAACCTGAAAAGGACAATTTTGGGATCAAATAAATGTAAAACATGCCTGTGCATATCTAATTCATTAGAAATGACTTAAACCACATTGTTCATTGTGCTAACTGATAGAATGTTTTCCATATCAGTTTTTCACTCAAAAAAGTGCTTTCTTTAATTTTTATTTGAGGCAATCCTTTGGCCTAATATTTACTCCTAGATTTGGCCTCTTTTTATTGAATCTACTAATTAGTTTTTACCACTATCCAACCTACTTTGGGACACAATTCCTTCTTAATTAGTTTTTCAAAAGAAAATAAAAATAAGAATCCTGAAATAACTGTTAGACTCCACATCTTGGGTCATGATAGAGGGTTAATGCACCACAAAATAAGAAGTAAAAGCAAGTGAAGAGAAAGTACTTTCTCCAGACTTCTCCAAGGGAATCCATTAGCCTATCCCCTTTGGAATGGCCGTTTCCTCTGCCTGTTGTGCCCCTACCGCTCTGAGATGCCCATCTCACACAGAAGGTTCTCCACCTGGTCAGCTGCTCCCTCCACTCCAGCCAAGTGTCCTTCAGTGTTTTGTTTTGTTTTGTTTTGTTTTGTTTTGCTTTTAACACGCAAGGGAAGACTGCAGCAATGGGAAGGAGAATGAGTACCCAGGATTGGATTCCAGGACTGCCAGTATGTCTCCAACTGTGCAGGTGATCTAGACAGCCTCAATGCTGGAACTCTGGGTGACTCTTGGGGAGCTCTTCAGAGTTGTGACATCATTTGAGGTCTATAAAAATAGATGAGTTGTCCAGCAGGTGGCTACTGTTCTAATTTCCCACCTAAGGAAAAATGCAGGAAGTACCACTAACAAATGCATAACTAGCTTCTGGCTACTGATCCAGGGGTTGCATTATCCCTAGACTATCAGTATTTAACTTGATGCTCCACTGGGAATTGCAGAGCTATCTGTCTGGTCCTCATTACCGTGAATAATCAAATGTTGGAAGTATGTCAAAGGGCATCTATGAACATTGCTTTTCACCTGCCATAAAGTGATGG
This sequence comes from Sciurus vulgaris, assembly GCF_902686455.1. Lineage (NCBI taxonomy): Eukaryota > Metazoa > Chordata > Mammalia > Rodentia > Sciuridae > Sciurus > Sciurus vulgaris. The sequence goes on from NC_136467.1 coordinate 64,344,458, forward strand.
CAGTTAGCAGAAAAATCATTTCATGGAAGGTCCACAGAACGTGCTGATCCAAGCAGCTAACGTCAGCCTCTCTAAATCAATCATGCCATGGTTTTAGCCTAATTACTAGAATTGGTGTTCAGGCTAAAGAAGTCAGTAAATAACAGAAAGTATGTTTTACTGCAAAACGGATTGTAATTCCAAGTAAAGATGCTGTATATGAACAGAACTGTGCTGGTTGCAGATGTTTTTCAGTCCCAATCCTGGGTAATATATATATTACACAAAGGGAGAGGGTGGCCACAAGTGGCAAGGACAGATGCTCCCAGCAAGGCATCACAAATCAAAAGTAAACCTAAATTGTCCACAAGAAGTGTGCCATGACTGGTAGAATGAAATGAGACAGACTAGATTTTTAAAACTGCTTTAGATGACTATCTTCTCCAGGGGAAAAAAAAAATATGCTTCATTTCTAATTCAGTGCCTGTTTGCCTTGCGTAAAACATGCAGCCAGTGATACCAGCTAAATGAATCCTGTAGATAAGAAGAGGAAAGTGCATTGCTAAAAGTTATCCATGGGTCAGCCTTATTGCTACAAATTCTCTGCTTCCAAAATATGAAAGAGATAGATCTGTGACCATCAGGAGGAGCACACTGTGGTTTTACTGTGGGAAATTGAGTCAGTTTCCCACAGTTCTGTCCAGTCTTCATGATGGTATCTTTTGCTTGTAGCCTGTTCTTTTCACACTTCATTACCTAATCTAATTTCTGAAATGCGAAAAGTTAATGGTTTCTTTAAATCTGAGAACTTGTTGAGCCTTTTATTTTCAGGCTCTAAGCCACTTTGATGGGTATAACCATATCTCACACCAAGCATAATGCATGTCCAAAACATAATTTCATATTCATGTTAGATGCATGCTTATGAAATGGACTTGATGATGTGGTCACTGTCAACCATTAGAACTTTCAATTCATATCTTTATATTCTGAACACTTTGCCAAACACTTTCCTATCTACACAATGAACTTCATTTATTTCTAATTTATCCTTCTCTCTTCCCTCCTTATCCCCTCCCTCTTCCTCACCCTGCACCACAGGGTATGGTTTTGGAATAATAATCTCCTATCTAATTAATATAATTTGAGGGCTACTGATGAAAATGTATGAAACTAACTTTTAAAACTTTTTGTAAAATGTTTAAAAAGTGTAATCTTAGTCATTTCCTCCAGAATTATTTATTTAAGAAAAAATTTAATGAAATTCAGGTGATAATTCACACTGGATTTGTCCAGATTCCTAGCCCAAAACTCATGGTCACTATAGGTATATGCATAATCTTCTTTTAAACCACTTTATTTACATAATGATGCCCTGTGGGTACACTGCCTGACACAACACTAAAATGGTGCCAATAACTTAGATCAGCTTCTGTGCTCCAGCTCCTTTGTCTCCAATGCACATGTTATGATTTGGATATGAGGAGTCTCCCAAAAGCTCATGTGTGAGACAATGCAAGAAGGTTCAGAGGAGAAATGATTGGGTTGTCAGTGTCTTAACCCAATCAGTGATTTAATCCCCTGATAGGGATTAACTGAGTGGTACCTGAAGTGGTGGGGTGTGGCTGGAGGAGATTGGAACTGGGCGTGACTTTGGGGTATATATTTTGTATCTGGAGAGTAGAGACTCTCTCTGATTCCTGATCTCAATGTGAGCTGCTTCCCTCTACCACACTCTTCCACCATGATGTTCAGCCTCACCTCAAACCCCAAGGAATGGAGCCAGGTCCTCTGTGGCCTAAGACTTCTGAAATAAACTCTTCAGAAATAAACTTTTCCTCCTCTACAGTTGTTCTGATCAGATCTTTTAGTCACAGCAGCAAAATAGCTGACTAAAACAGTTCAAAAGCCACTACCCTGATGTCTGTCTTTACCATAACCATGCTTTTTCAATGTGGTTTTCATCACTTAAGTGCCTAAATGATACATTATTTAGTTGAGTTGTTTTTTACCATTTTGGAAAGGATGTCCTGTTGTCCAAGATCCTCTAACACTTGCTTTTGTCCCTCAATAGAACCTTCCTGTGATTCACTCTTAAATCTCCATTTACAACAAACTAAAAAATATTTCAAGGAAGGAAGACAGGAAGGCAGGAACGCAGGAGGGAAGGAAGGAAGGATACAAGGAAAGAAACAAGAAGGAAGGAAAGAAGAAAAATTATAGGATGAATGGATGGAAAAATACAGGCTCCAATTCATGTCGTGGTGATGAAGTGTTAAGGGCTGTGATTCTAAGAGGGAAGATTTCTTCATTTTGTGTCTGCAATGAGAAGCTCTAGTCAAGGAGCAACTTTCAAATGAAGTTCTTTTGTTATACAATGGTGCTCTTTTTGTGTACCTAAGATCACCTGCTGATCATTGGCATTCTGTAATGGTATTAGGGAGGACACAAAGGAAGAAAGGGAACTGACATGTATCGCCTGCTCAGCAATGTGCTACACGTTTTTTCCTTTTAAAGATAGGGTAACTGGGGTTCAATTTAGTTAAGTGCCATGCTTTGTAATGTCAGAGTCAGGTACAAAGTCTGTGTTCTTTCCAGGACTGCACTGTTGTCTACCCGTCAGGAATTTTAGGAAACAACTGAAGAGACAGGGACAAGAAAGAAACAAGTATTGTATGTTTATTGATGGCCAAAAGGCTGGACTGGAATAGAACTGTGATTGGAGTGGAAGAAGAGAGGGGAGATACAGGCCAGGGTTCGAGCTCAAGCTACTGACTATATGGAAACAGTATGAAGGCTAAAGCAGAATGACTTCACAAGAGAGACCTTATGAAGAGATTCAGCTTAGAGCAACTTATCTAATTAAAATGGTCAAGATTTGATAGCTGTGCCCATAGAAGTGGAGAGAACTACCTCACCGAGAAGACTGACTTTGAATACTCACAGCATGGCTAGAACATGGTAGACAATAAATAAAAGTCTGTTAACTGAATACTAGAAATATTGTGAAGGAAGAAATGTCTAACAATTCTAAAATATGTAATAATTCAAAAAGACTGAAAAAAGTACTCACCATCACTTTTAGCCTGAGAATTGAAAATCCAAACCACAATAAGTTATCAACGTACCTCAATTAAAATGGCTAATAACAAAAAGACCAAAAAAAAAAAAAAATGCTGATGAAAAGGTAGAAAAAAAGGAGTTTTTCTACACTATTGTCGGGAATGTAAAGTAGTGCAACCATTAAGGAAAACTATGGAGATACCTCAGAAAACTAAAAATAGCACCACCCTACGATCCAGCAATCTCACTACTGGATATACAGACAAAGGAAAAGAAATCAGTTTCTCAAACAGACATTTGCACTCCCATGTTTATTACACCATAATTCAAAATAGCCACAAAACAGAAAAAAATTGTTTATCAGCAGATGAATGGACCAGGAAAATGTGATATATAGACAGAATAGAATATTACTCAGTCACTTAAAGAATGAAATCCTGTCATTTGCAGTGACCTGGATGGAACTGGAGATCTTTATGTTAAGTGAAATAGGCCAGGCACAGAAAGACAAATGCCAGATAGTCTCCCTCATGTGGAAGCTAAAAAAATCAAATTCATAGAAGTAAAGAGTAGAATAGAGGCCACTAGAGGTTAGGAATGATAGGCTATAGGAGAGAAGTTGGATAATAATAGGTATTGAAATAAAGTCAAACAGGAGGAATAAGTCCTAAATTTCCCTAGCACAATAGGGTTCTAGCACAATAGCACTATAATTCATAACAGTTTATCATACATTTTATAAAACACTAGAAGAGAGGAGTTTAAAGATTCCCAACACAAAGGAATGATAAATATTTGAGAGATGGAAGCACTAATTACCCTGACTTGATCATATACATCACATACAGATATAGAGTCATCACACCGTAAGGAGCTGCAGTTTCCATACTTAACTCTTCACATGAGATTTGACACATGACCACTAGGATTGAGGTCTCTTGCCATCTGATGGGTTCCCACAGTAGAAATTCAGAAGAAGGTAAATTTTATCAAGAAGAGCAAAATATACAGGTGAATTGTGCATATGCTGTGGAGGTTCAATGTTTGCAGTAAAAGTAAAATACTCCAGGGGTGTATTCAAACTATGCACAACTTCGGCTGACACTTAAGGGTTGTGTCCTGGTGAAAGGCTGCAGGAGACCTACAGCTCACGATGAAGCATGATTCTCCATCTTCCCACTGACTAGATCCCTTACTGTGCACATTATAGGCTATGGAGCATGCTGCACAGCCTACACTTAATGGTTCGTTTTGAATTGATCACTAACTTTATGTTTATCACCTCCAACTAAGTTTTAAGACCTGCAAAGAAAGAAACCATTTCTTTGCTCCTTTTGATAGTCTCTTGTCTAATGCCCTCCTAGGCAGAGAGTAGGTACTTAAGAAAAACTTTTCTAACCACCTAAATATTCTTGGATCATAAAACAGGAAAACTGTTTTCAGTTATATAGCAGGATTCACCACATGGCAACTGTTTTATCCATCTGCCCTCATCCTCACTCTGCTGGTTGGAATAATCACAGTTAGAGATGAGATGTAGGAGAGTTGCCTTGATAACACTGGAGGGGGCAGTGGTTAGAGCCACTGTGGAACTGCACTGAAATACGGAGAAGAAGTTCTGGCAGAAGCTGTGCAGAATTGTTAGTAAAAAGAAAAACCTTACTCTACATTGATATTACTCTTATTTTTATCCTATATATTGTTTGCAGCCTCACTTGTTCTTCCCTACCAGATATGCATTGTTTGTCCAGCAGCAACCTTCTCTTTGTGTGCCCAACTCCCCCTCTCCAGGTGGTCCAAGTGGAGCTGTCATTGGCCTCCCTACATTGTGAAGATGTGCCCTTGACCACCTGGTCAATCATACCCCTCCACCAGCACAAGTTGTGGCATGAACCAAGGTCCATTTTTCCATGTGATTTGCTGTAGGGACACAAAGACTGGGACGATCTCTCCTCCTTGTGAGCTATAAGCTGAAAGCAGGTAGGTTTACAGATACTCTATCATCTTTCCTATCATAGCAAGAGCTCCTGCCTGCAGAATGAAACCATCACAGAGTTGACATGGGAAGAGGGATGGAAGCCTGGTATCACCTAAGCCCCTCCATTATGCCATGCTCATGGCAGCCTGCCCTGAATTTCCCAGTTACATGAGCCCAAATGCCCTTCCTGCTTGCTATATTTGGAGATAGATTCCTCTTGCAATTGAAATGAAACCCCATCTCAAATGCTCTTCCTATCCTTACCTTTCCTCATCTGATTTTTACCAGTCTCCTGGTTTCCATCTGTCAACTACTGTTCTAGAGGAAAAATTTCTTTATCTCATATAATTTTTTCCAACCCTAAAGTACCTAAAATAATTCTTTGCACAATGTGGTAGGTGCTGCTAAAAAGCAGACATTCCTCTTTATCTGGATCCAATGAATTCCAGCATGTGCTGGAGAGTAGATTGTCTGTGATGTGCCTGTGGGGGTGGTGTCTGTTTCCATCCTTGTCAATGGTCACTCAAGGGACCACTTCCATTATGGAATTCTTGTCCTTTAGTTTGAAACTTCTTTTAAAAATTGGCTTTTTGCTATTCTCTCTGTTCTTTCTTTATAGAATTCTCATTTTTAAAAAATTTTAATATTCCAGAAGGTCCCTTTATTTTCCTATTTTTTCTTTCCTATCAGTCTCATTTTGTTGTACTCTCTAGGGTGTTATCTGAACTTTTCAAATATTCTACTGACACTGTCATTCTGCTGTCACAATTTTTAATTTCTGAGAACTCTTTGCTTGTCCTTTGAGTGTTCTTTTCATGGGACTTTATAAATATCTTTTTTTCCTGAGGATGTTATGATTACTTTTGAGGTGGTTTTATTTCCCCTGAATGTCTGTTTTCCTCCACATTTTTTTTCCACTGAATTAATCTTTTTCACATCTGATTATTTTGGTCTCTGTAAATCATGGTAGAGGTTTCCTCAGGTTCTGAGGATCCTGGGTTGTTGGCTCACATGTAAGGATGGAGGCTTGGGGTGCAGTGGGCAGAGATCCCAAAGAGCAGTCCTCTCTGGAGCAAGACCAGCAGCAGAACATTCAATAGAGGATCTTTTTGTCTCTTCCCTGGGGCTGTCCTCTCCCCCTGAGTTCATCCTTCAACTGCCATTGCTGAGATGAGCCTTGTGGGAGCTGAGGGAGGAAAGAGCTCTGAGGATGGAAGGGAGCTGTTAATCTCTCTTTCTGGTTACAGTTCCCTGCCACAAATCTAACTTGTTGCCTTTACTCTCTCTTTAGAATTAACCTCCACTCTTCTGCTTATATGAAAAAGGGCTGTAATTCAGGCTCTTTTGGAGAAGGGGAGAAGTCTGAGAACTTACCTACTTCTTCAACTGAAGTTCAACCATTTCTCCTGATAGCTACACCTAACACTCCGATGCTGCCACTTGGATACCTTGGACTGATTCTCAGCTTCTTCTACTGCTGGTTTTTCTCAGGATTCTACTAAGTGTCCATCTGCTTTCCGTTTTTTAATGTTTGGGTTTTTTTTTTTTGTTTGTTTGTTTGTTTGTTTGTTTGTGGTACTGGGGATTGAACCCAGGGCCTTGTGCTTGCGAGGCAAACACTCTATCAACTGAGCTATATCCCCAGCCCAACGTTTGTTTTTTTATCCTCTTCTAATTTCTTAGGTTTTGTTGGTGAATTCTCAAAATAGTCCCTTCACTATTGCTTTAGTAATGCTTTTTGAGTGACAGAAAGTTGTATGTAAGTTCTATAAGCCATTTGCACCTGGAAGTTACTTTTATTATTTCAATAATATGGAAATCTCACAAATAAGAGGCATTCTTTAAATTACTTACATAACACAGGTGTCAATCAGATTTGACTGCCCCGCAACTGGTAGCACTTCTTCATGCCTAACACTGGTCTTAAAGCAAAACCCAGCTATAATCCACATTCCTAGAAAGCCAAGTGAGCACCACCAAGCCTTAGCAAGTACTGCCATTACTTTTATACTTTCAACTGAAGAGTTAGTGAACACTGCAATTTGTAAAATTGGAATAAAAAATAAATGTTCTACAAAGAAAAAGACATGATACCAAGTAAAGCATGAGATAGGAATTATGGGATGGAGGTTGTAGAATGGGCAGATGCATTTGAGAGATTGTGAGATGGAATAAGTGAAAGACCAACTCTCATCCACCACAGGTCAGGAACACCTCTGCAAGCCCACATAAGAACTCAGGAATACGATAGCTGAGTTTTGTAAAATTTATTTAGTCTTATTCGTGGCTTAATATATGTATCCTCAACAACATTCTGTGCATGCTTGAAAGACTGTATGTTCTGCTGCTGGCAGAGACAATGCTCTGTGTATGTCTATTTTATTTATTTGATCTAAAATGTAGTTCAAGGCCAATATTTCCTTGCAGAGTTTCTGACTGGATGATATATCCATTAGTGGAGTATAGAAATCTGCTGATATTGTGTTACTGTCTACTTTTCCCTTTAGATCTGTTAGTATTTGTTTTATATATTTAGTAATCTGATGTTGGGTGCATATTTATTTATAATTTTATATCCTCTTACCTACAGTTAAAAGTTACTTTACCCACTATTATAGTATTCTGAATTTTATGACATTTATTTTTACCAGTGAATTTTATACTTTTGTTTATTTTTGTTAGTTATTAGTGCCTTTTCATTTCTATTTGAAATTTCTTATAAGTCAGATCTAGTCATAATGGACTCCCTCAGCTTCCCTGGGAAATTTTTTCCTTTCTCTCTTCATTCCTAAAGAACAAGTTTGCTCACTATAGTGTCCTGACTGTTTTTTCTTTCAGCATTTTGAATATATCCTACTTCCTCCTGACCTATAACATTCTACTGAGAAAACTGTTTTCAAAATTTTTTCCTTGACTTTTTACAATGTGATTATAATGTGTTTTAGTGAATATTTCTGTTCTGAACCTATTTGGGAACTTTTGAGCTGTGTTATCCATCTCACCCAAGATTTGTGAAATTTGTAGTAATTATTTCTTTGTGTAAACTTCCTGCCATTTGTCTCTTTCTCTTCCCTTTGTGGGACCCCCATAATACATATACTGTTTTATTCAATGGCATCCTATAAATCCAGTAGTCTTTCTTTATTCTTGTCACTATTTTTTCCTTTTATATTTTCTGACTGGATAATTCCAAAAGACCTTTACAGATTATTTCTTCTGTCTGCTATTAAAGCTTTCCTTCATATTTTTCATTTCTTTCACTGTATTTTTCTGTTCTAGGACTTCTGTTTAATTCTCTCATAATTTTCTAGCTCTGTTAAAATTCTTGTTTTTCATACATTGTTTTCCTGATTTTAATTAGTATTTATATTCTCGTGTATCCTGTTGCATTTCCCTAGTATAATTATTTTAAATAATTTCAGGTAATTTGTGTATCTTAATTTATTTGGGGCCAGTTACTAGAGATTTACTATATTCCTTTAGAAGTGTCATGCCTCCTTACCTTACTTTTCCATACTTCTTGTGACCTTTTAATTGATGTCTGATAAGTTAGTGGAGAAGTCAGCTCTTTCTTACTTTGCAGACTGGCTTTAGTGAGTAAAGACATTGATCTGTAGTGTGAGAGCACTGTTGGGTACAGTTGGCAGCTTTGACTCCAAGGGGTGCAGTGGTGTAGCCACAGTGCATCTCCATTAGCTAAGTCAGCATCAGTGAAGACTGGGGAGGCCTGGGCAGTCAAGGCTGTTTCTGGCAGCAGTGATGGCAGTGTGGACTGATGGAGTCGTCAGTTTTGAGGTTTACTGGAGTCCTTCTTTTCTTCTTTTCTCCATAAGGATGATTTCATGCTAAGGAGATACCTATTGGCCCAGGGTCTAGGGCAGTTCATGAGGCACAAGGGTTTAGAGCACTTGCAGAGCTGGAGCTCTGTGCTCAGTGGCTCTCAGAATATCATGGCACCTGAATCATGATCATCAGTGCAGTTGCCAAAGCATGTGCAGGTGCTGATTATTGTTGGTCATTATTCCTGCATTATGATTCAAGTTAGAATGCTCTCCTAGTCATCCAACTTCTCTTTCCTCTTCTTCCTCCAATGACAGAAAATGGCACTAAAAGTACTTAGAGAGTCACAAAGTTTTATTTAATTCACTCAATTCTTAGTGCCCAACTAGTTCTCTGCCAAGTTTTCTGAAGTGCAAAAAGACAAATGCAAGCAGTAGAGACACTGATGTTCTAACCTTCCTAGGAACTCTGGGCTGCTCCCACATGACTGCATGCCAACAAGACTTCAGGGAAACAGCTTCTTTCTTGACTTATACAAGTGGGTTTTGACTCTCAGTAACAAACAGTTAATTTAGACAGACATCAGACACCAATGCAAGCCAGCTCTGAGCAAAGAGCCAACAGACTTCAGAACCAGCAGCAACTTCTGCAGAAGGCTAGTTCTGGTGTTCCACCAGTCTGTTTTGCTGGTATGTTTTCTGCTTTTTAGTTTGCCACACTTTCAAAGAACATCACAGAAGATATTAAAGAGTTGAAGAATATTTCCTTTAATAAACTTTTTACTTATACAGTACACATGACTTCTCTAGCTCTAAAAGACTTTGCAAAACTTGTAGGCTTGAAGACACAAACAATGTAACAGAGGTATGAACAGGCTCTTCTCCATTCTGCTCTGCACACCTCTTTTCTGAGACTTTAGAGCTTATATCTGCAACCATTTTGAAAGTGTGAAAGATAGAGCAGAGAACTCCTGAAAAGAACTGTGAAAAGAAGTAGGTTCTGAGTTATGATATCAAGAAATGAAAGAGGAAGAACTGTGAGTGAAATACTGCCCTAATGCACCTCATGAACATGTAAGAGGTACATTTATAAACTTTGTCATCCAGCCAGTTGTCACTCCCAGAATTCCATTCCTCTTTTTGTTGTATATTTCCTATAGCTAAATGTTTGGAAGGGAAGAAAAATGCATTAGTACGAAGGAAATAATACTGTTCATAACAAGGCAAACTGCTGGTTCAGAGAATGGAGCAAAACTCCTTTGATTTCCTCCTAAAATTACCCATCTCTGAGTACAGATGCCCTCTCTGATCTGTCGAGGATTCTGTTTTTCCATATCCTTCCTGTTTGTTTACTTCACCAGAAAGTCTGGACTATATTTTATCCTTCTGCTCCCACCTAAAGATACTGGATTTCAATTTCATTGTGCCATCTAGATTCTCCATCTACTTTCACAGAGCTGTAGAAGACAAAGCAGAAGGCTTTAAGTTTATCAGATACTTTGTGTTAAAATATTTTTGAGGTAAACATACCCCTATCTCTTATAATATAGACTGCTTCTATCATCATAATGCCAGGGTATAATTATCATGTGGTCCCTTTTCTCTGCTGTGTCAAATATCTACTTCTATTGCTTTAGTTTGGCCTGTTCAGTTCTCTGGGAGAGAGACAAGCCTGCTCATCTCCTTGACTGCTATGAAGAGGGATGCAGAACCCTTCCTATCTGGCACAATCTTTGTAATCCAGCACAGTTGCTTTATTAAAGCTCACCAGACAGAATATAAATCCTCTCAGAAGCTAGAATATGAAACTCACACTGTTTTTTTTTTTTTCCAATTATTGATGCTGGGAGGATATGAAGTATATTAGTTATGCAAAACAGACCACCTGATCAAGGTGGCAGAAGAACTGAATTGGGTGGTGACTGGGATGTCAGTAGCCAATGACTTTTCAGGAAAGGCTGAAATTCCAACTACATGGAGTTGCCCATCACACAGAGTTGCCACATGGGCAACTTTCTGAGGGTTCCAGCCTTCTCTGCTCAGAGATGTTCCTACCTTTCATAGTGAACCAACTTTGCAGATTCTTGTATAGTAACAGGGGGTTGATACCTGCTAACCTTTCATCTATAGAATGGGGTCTTTGTAAATGTGAAGGCTATTTATAATTGAGGATAGTTATGTTAGGTGTAGAAAATATAAATGAGCACAATTGATCATACAACACTCTTTCAAAAGCTGGTTTCCTACTCCCCTACGTTCTCTCTAAGTCATATAATTACACTGTTTTTTTCTTCAGGAGGAGGCTTCAGAAATAAATATGCTTTATTATATGTAAAGCTTGAAATGCTAACCAAATCATCCTCTTCCCCTTCCCTTTCCCAGATCCCAGGAGACTGAAGCAATATCAGTAATGGAAACACCTGGTTGTGGGAAAGATACACAACTAACAAGTCCTTTGAAGGAAAGCTTGCTTGCTCTTCAAAGTCAACCAGGATGATGGCAAAGGGCAACTTGCTAATAATGATTCCTTATTTTAGTGCGGAAAAAATATGCTCAGTGGTCAAAATTACTCATTTTATAAACGCAGTCTTCAAAATGTTTCTAAATATCACAATTCACTATTATAAATACTGTGTTATTAGAGAAAATAATATTTATTAAGATAGACTCAGAGTTCAGGCTGTCCTGTATTAAATATGTCATAACAATCCAAGAAATGTTTCAGTAATCTGACCTTCCTATTTCAAATGAAAATCAAGTATAAGCTTTTTCTGTTACATTAACAATCATATAATCCTCTAAAGCTGGCTTTTACAGCATGAGAGGATTCAACATTTTGTAAGACATGTTAGAGACACTGTTAAATTGAATCTTCACTTTTTATGAATAGAATGACATTTAGTCTTCTAAAAGGTATTCCTTTGGGGAACAATAACTATGTACTGGTTGGCAAATTGATATAGGGGAAACATTCAATTTGGTAAACATTTCTTTTTATTTTTTTGGAAATGGAAATAAATATTTATTGAGCACCTACTATTCTGAAAATAAAAATTTCTAAGAGAAATTTCATGGAGATTTTGGAACTATTTTAAAGTTTCATTTTATTATTTTTATTTTGTTACATTTATTTTAAATTTACATACAATTACTATTTTAATTGACAATGTATATATTTGTGGGAAACTAACCTTTTTAAGAGTGAACTTGTTCCGTTATTAATTGCACTTATTTACATGTTGCAGAAACTTTTTAGTCTGATAAAGTCCCATTTACCTATTTCTAGTCCCATTTACCTATTTCTGGGTGTTTCTTGATGAAATACTTCTTGAACACCTACTTTGTTCAGCACATAGTATGCAGTCAAGAAGTATTTAGTCAATTTAAAGCTGGCTTTTACAGCATGAAAGGATTCAACATTCTCTAAGACAATGTTAAAGACTTTCTTAAATTGAATCTTCACTTTGTATGAATAGAATGACATTTAGTCTTTCTGAAAAGTATTCCTTTGGGGAACAATAATTATGTGCCAACCATAGTAGGATAAAAATGAGTAAAAGATCCAGATTATGTCTTCCAGAAGAATGCATTCTTGTTGGGGAGACAACAAACGTTGAAAAATTAGAAAATATGACAAGGTGTAATGTGGAGTAGAAATAATAAATGCTGTGAGTAAGATGGCAATGAAGAGAGAAGAGATGTTAAGAGAAGCCTGGTAGATGAGCAAAATCCCAGAGGACAAAAGAACATGGTAGATAATGGGACACAGTGAAGAGATGTGAGAATAGCTATTCCCAGGAGGACGGATTAGATCAGACAAGAAGTTTTAATCCTAGGGAAAAAGATTTTTGTAAACCATCGAGTGATGGTAGGTTTTTCAACTGGTGAAATGAATCATTGCAGCGGGTGGCAGAGCATGTAGACTAGAGCAAAGGCAGAGCCTCTGCAAATGTGAAAACGTAGAGGAGAGCTTTTGCAGTAATGTACCCAGGAAGTGATCAGGCTCTATTCTAGAGTCCATGGGACTAGAAAGGAAAAATAAAATTGAGAAGCTGAGGGAGATAATGGTTTATGATAGAGCCTAAAGGGAAATACCGTGCTAAAGATCAAGACTCAGCGCCGAGCTGTCGGAGTTAATATTCATTGGAAGTTGTTTGAGTGGGTGCCTAATAAATAGTAAATCTCAGATTCTTAGTGCAGGTAACTGAGATGTTGATAAACAATAAATGAAAGACAATAATATCATAAACACCTTCAAACTGGCTTTGCTGCACAAAATTGAAATTATGGTTGCTTAAGGTCATATCATTTAATTCAGTAAGTTCAGTTTTAAAACAAACAGGCTAATTTAGTGATGTATAGGAGACAGTTAGCTTTTGAATATTTTCCTTTTTGCCAGGTTGTTTTGATGTGGGGACTGACACTAGTGTATGCAGAAAGGTGAAGCCTTAATAGGGTTTATGGGATATTTTGACATTTCCAATAATGGTCTTCAACTACCAAAAAAGACTGTTCATAGAGGTGGGTGACTACACTTTCGATGAGTAAATATTTTCCATAGAATCATTCACTAAGACCAAAAATTAAAGAGGGATTTTCACTGAATGTCATATGACTTCTAAAACACAATAAGTGACTTCTGAGAAGGAAGTTTGCTCACCACTCACCGGTCTTCTAAAGGGCTGCCACCCCCTCTCTTTCCTGTCCCTGGTTTTCAATCACTTCTTTATTGTTATTGCCTTGGCTCAAAGCTCCCATAATAACTTCTTGCTTAAGCCTAGGGACATGGAAATCAGAGCAATTGTCATAACAGAACAACATGGCTCTGTATGAAGGGCTGAAAATGCCAGTCAGTGATGAGAAACAGGCAGACATGATGAACTACATTAGTGCCAAAGTCACAGACCAGAACCCCATTTCCGAACTCCCTACTCTTGTTTTATCTTTAAATCTATAAACTTTCAATATTTCCCTGCAAGAGAGTATTTTCCTATGAAAGTCAAACGAGCAATATTTCGTCAGAGACTGGAAGAGGTCATTAATAATTTAATACATCTTGCATAGCTCCAGGTTAGTGGCACCATATAGGTGTCTATTTCTGGGCCAATTGTTTTTATGTAGTTACTGTATTCTTAGTTCTAATTAAAAATCCACACTAGGGAGGATCTGAAAGCTATGGAGATGCTGCCACCTTGAGGATTTTTCCTGCCCATTTGGAGTTTTACCTTGAAAGATCAAGGGCAAACTAGTGGTGGTGTTGTTTGACTCTATAAAGAAATAGAACTAAATTCTAGTTCTCTAGTTTTAGATCTCACAGAACATGGAGATAAGCATACTGGCAGCAGGTGGCACTTCACATTTTCCGGCCAAATGTTTTGGTGTCAGGTGCCACATGCACTGGTCAGGGGTGACCTTCCACACTTTCCTCTCTGGTTCTGCCTGGATTTACATAAGCTCTTCATGCAGGTCACCCCCGCCTCTCATGAGTCACACAAAATGATGAGAGAAAGAAGGAAGGTTTGCATTTCATTAAAAATGGCATGGAACGAACACCAATAACTTAAAACCACAAATAAAGAAAAAAAGAATGACAAAACCCTATCCTCGCCAATGCTCCCAAATTCTATCAGTTCTTTTAGCATTAACTTTCTACCTCCAACAACTATGATCTAAAAACTCCCTGCTCAGAAAACAAAGGAGAAGGGATGGATGGAATTTCATACCTAAATTTATAACAAGGAGTGCAAACGCATTGCCAAATTCATTATTGCCTACAAATGAAATGACAACAAGATGTCTTACAGAAGGTGCTCTTTATTGACAAGTCGTCATTTGCTAGAGTTTTAGTTCTATGTAGATTAGATTGAAGTGTTTTTAAAAAATAAACTTAAGCAATAGACAGTTAATTTAAGGTTTTAAAAAAAGTCTTATTCCTCTGCTTCCAGAAAGACTTCTCCATTGGCCCTTGAGTGAGTTCCCCTGAATCCTTGGTCATCAAGGTGCTTGCTTCCAGCATGCTGAGAAAAAGGACTTGAACTTCTTTTGACCTGAGGTCTCAGCACTTGTATGGGGCAGAAATAGTTCCATTTGCCCATTAAAAAGCTTTCATTTGCAAGCACAGATGAAATTTCATCTGCTTTGCATCAGTCTAGTTTATAACTCTAGAGAACTTGGCACCACCACCTTAAACCCCATTATTGGTATTTCCACTTCTGAGGGGAAATAATACATTAACGGCTTGCTTTTTGTTTATTTTGGTTTTGCTTAAAAAATAAAACACAGTGGCGCCCTGAAATTTTTTACCCCTCATTCAAAGCTTTATTCTGGTCTGCTTTCTCAACTGAGCATCTCTGGAACGACAGCCATATGTTTTGTTTTGTTTTTTTTCTTTATGTGCATTGCCAAGCAACCTGGAACTCTGTTGGCAGTTACAAAAGCTCTCTTGGACTGCTGAATCCACTCCATTGGAAACAATGTTTTATATATAGGAAAATAAAATGGCATGTTTTAAGTTTTCCCTTTAGAGAATGTAATCATGAGAAAAATATGCTCTCTCCTACTGCAGATTCTTATACTATAAAGGTGCTCCCCAAGAGGTACTTGTTAGATGCATGAAATGCAGTTAAATTTGAGGGGTCCAAAATCATCTTGATTGGACATTGACAACAATGCAAAAGAGTTGATCGAGATCACTACAAGACAAATCTATCAATGACAAACTTTTTGAGGACATGGTCTCTTGCATTTAGGAAATTTATAGTTATTGATTAATGAATGAGATTTAAAAAGAAAACAAAGAGAGGTATATGCTGGGGGGTGGATGAGAGCTAATAATTATCAGTGATCTTGCTTACAAAGCCCTAGGCCTGAGGAGGGGCCAGGAGATGGATGCTATCAGCATCCCTTCACAGAGTAATATTTCCTAGAATTCACCATATCCATTTCTGTGTGTATGGATGCAAAAGTGATTGTGAAATTAATGCAAGATCCCCTGAAAACCAGCCCCATTGACTTCGACAAGAATGTTTTTTGCCTTCTTTTGGCGTTGGTTTATTTTTGCAGCGTCAAACACTTGTAACTTGGCTATTCTGCCTTTTGGATTTTGTACTTGCTAATAACAGTACAGAGAAACTGGCCCCAAAGTACTTATCTGAACTGAATATATTTTACTGCTTAAGAACAAATCTCTGCAAAAGGATGTATAGGCATTTTTCTATCAAATAAAAATATTAAAAGAAAAAGGTTCAGCTTATTCTACAAAGTTAAAAAAGATGGGGATGGGGAAAATGCAATCTTTGAACTTCTCAATAAGTTTAAGATATAATGAATATTGAGACTCATATTCCAATTTTGTAGTCTTGACCCAATCTTAGAAGTTCTTCTAAAATATTAGGATATTTTAAAACTCAATGACAAAATAAATTAGTATGCTATTCACTTTTATCTCTTCTTAATCTGAAAAGATACTATACTGAAAGTTACTATACTGTTAATACTATTTACTAGAATTATGAGAATTTTGAGAATCTGTACGATTAACTTTAAAAACATAACATAATAATGGTAGCTATAAAGAAGTAACTGTGCTAGAAACTTTAGATACTTCATCTCATGTAGTCTTTCTGACCCTGTGAGGAAGTCCCCCTTACTATTTCACTTCACTCTGCCCTGTGCAGAGATCAAGCAACTAGCTCAGAGTCAAACAGCAGTAAATGGCAGATCAAAATTCAGACATCTGGAGTCTAACACTGGAAATCACCTCATGAGCAGTCACTCAGTAAAGATCATCTTATAATAATTCATTTATTCTATTTTCATTTGGAGATTCTATTTACATTGACTGTTAACATTAAGCACATATTTTCCTTTAAGTAGTGATTTTTGGTATCCACAGTATCTATATTCACTTCAGGGAAATTCTAAAAGCATCTGCTCAGGTTCCCACCCTTGCCCAAGTTATGCTGAAAGAAGAAAGAGTCATTTAAATTACTTAATCTCTAAAAAGTCACAAGAATTTTATTTTAGATAAACCAACTTGGTAGTAGACTTTTTAGGTCTAAAGAGGACAGTTGAGTTAGAGAGCTAGCAGATGAAAAATGCATTAATTCTGTCACAGCATTAAAAAGCTTTCCCCACCTCTTATTGCCCACAACCCTCTTCACCCACTCCCCTCAAAAAAAACCACTTAAGAAAGAAACTAGTAAATTTGCTGGGAGTTTTATAATATTGGCAACAACTACCAGTAAGTCTTTTGGCTTTAGATCTATTCCTTGCACTAGGAAGAGATCCTAGAATTGTTTTATTGGTAATGGCAGCATGTCCCTTATTATTTTTTCACAAGAAAAATAAGGACAGCTACAAACATCTGAGGCCCTCAACTTACCCATATGGATCAACAGAGTCTCAATCTACATTTATGCCCTGTGTTCTAATTAATGAGCGGTGTTATAGTGCCTTTTACATGTATATCATTCATTGTAGATGTTAACTACCACAATGAGTAAAGAGAGAGGGTTGAAAGTGTTCCAAAAAGATTTTTCACGGTTCACATACCAGACAGCCATGGGCAAGATCAATTTACAACGGAGGGCAGAGGTTACAATGAGAGTCTTTCTCCTAATTTTGTTTTTAAAAATAAGTGCAGTAGAATTAGAAAGACTTTTTAAAATGATCTTATTAAAATTGTACTTGGTAGGCAAATATTGCATGCAATACTATTTAGTTTTTCTGCAACTAAAATGAATAATAAAGCATCTTGGGAATTTTGTGAGAATGCAATAAAAGCTGAATTTATGAGATATTTTTTTCACCTAAAAATGATCCATTTAATGCTTTGTCCTCACTCTATAAGAATAAAGGGAAAGCTTAGGTTAGTGTAAATAGACAGCGAGCATGCATAAGTATATTTTGAATCAGGAAAAATAAAAGGATGCTGATGTTCTTCAAAAGTAAGATAATGCTTAAGTGCCTAGTCCTCACCTTGGTATTCTTCCTGAAATCTGTATCTCATTTTCATTATACAGTGACTCCCTTCCTACATTTCTTACTAAACCTGGAGAAATAGCAACTCTCCTTCCCTTTCTCAAGCTTTCTTGGCTTCAAGTAGCTTACAGTTCTTTTCATGCATCTCTTTAGCCCTGGGAAAATTTAGCCACACTTTCATAAACTAGGAATTACAAATGCCAAATTTATGAAAACCATGATATTATGTACAGACTATGTATGTATGTTGGGTTTTCTGAAACATTTTCCTACCTTCAAAATTAGATGAATTCAGTCTAAGTTTAAATTACATTTGGTCAAAGATACTTTTTGTTGCTTGCGGTTTTATTTATGTTCTAGCGATTATAGCCACGGTTTGAATAAGTTCCCTTGCCTGTGAAGAGCTTGGACTGATGAAAGGGATAAATCACCTCTTATCCATGATGCTGCATACAATGTGACATAAGCCACCTTGCTGCTTATTCTGGGCACTTCATTATTCCCACTGCTGTCAGACTCCTTGGTAATCCTATTTTAGCAGCCTGAGCAAACTTGGAGAGTCACAGAGCATCCAGATACTCTTCCCTGGAAGATAGTTGGATAAGCCACCTCTTCTTTCAGACGAGTGTAAGTAACTTAGCCTATTCATACACTTAATTTGGCCATTCTTTGACGAGCAAATCCACCTTCCCTTCAGCTGGATTTTAAGTGTACATCTTCCCCCAGATTTGCACTGATTCATTCCTCCATCCCTTTTCCTTTCTGATGAAATGCCATTACTTTCCCGCGTTTCCTTCTCTATGTCCTATGTTCTTCATGGGAAAAGTCTCCTGGATCTTTAAAGTGGTTGTGTGTTTCACAAATAATTACAAAGAACCTTTCTAACTGGGAAATATTTTTGAAATCCTCATTCTAAAAGAATCGTTCCCTTAGAAAATAACCAACGGTAACTTTATTACTGTGTTCTACTGAAAAGAAGTCTTCCTGCCTATACAATAAAAATGAAAAGTGAACAAGTCCCTCCCCATCAAAGACACACACTAAAAGATATCCATGAGAGGTAGTGACTAAGATACAGACCACCACTGAGTAGGGCACAGACCAACTCCTAGATGGGGTGACTTGTGCAAGTGTTTGAATTAGCCTGGACCTCATTTTCCCCAACTAAAAATATGAAGAATTACATTAAGGTACCACAAAAACTCCGTCCAGCCTAATAACAATATTTCAATTTTATCAATACGCAAGAGAACACAGCTTTGATATTTGACCATGTCTCTTATACACACGTACCTGTTCTTATTTCACACATTTAGTCTGCAACAACTCTTCTCCTTTACTTCCCTTCTGATAACTAAATCATGCAGGTAAATCCAATTAAGGACAGGCCTTCTCTCTCTGGGCACCAGCAGAGCGGCCAGCTGCTGATCATTAGAGTCCCTCCAGATTCAGGTAATTCTCTTTCAAAAACTAATTAGAGCTCTTACATCAGGATTTTTGACAAAAAGATATTTTCTGAGAATAACTCCAAGGCAATATGGGCAAAATGATAACCAGCTTTATTAGACAGCTGAATAAAACATTGAACAAATTACAGTACCTGTGAGTAAGCAGTTGGCAGCTGTATTTTCTTTTCCGCATAAACTTCCCTGTTAAGTGTTAACTCATTTCAGCCCATTTCTTCTGTCTTGGGCATCTTCTTCATGAGGTCCTCCTGAGCTGTGCAGTAGTGGGGTCTCTACTGCTGTCCATCTGAGCTGCTGTGAATGCTTGAAGACACAACAGACCCTGGCTCTGCTGGTGTTTCTCAATTCCCAGCCCTCATGATTATTGAAGCTATTTGTGGAAAATGCTTATAACTTCTTTGTTTCTTGGCTTTTTCCTTCTGGCCTGCTCATAGAGATTCTCTTCTGTCTCTCCCACTCCCCCAGACACTGAATTTCTGAGACAATGCCATCTCCATACCCTCTGCTGCCTTTTGTTGCCCTGTGACTATTTCAACTCTCTTCCTACACTTTTCTCCAAATAGGGCAAAACCCATAAATGAGGGGACTGTGCTAGGCCATCAGATAAAACTCTTTGCAGCCCACTTGCGTAGGCCATCATCTGGGACTGCCTACCTAGATATTTCTATCTTTGTTCTAGGATTTATTTTAGAGGAGCAGCTACTTCTCATTCAGATGATGTCTTGGTAAACCGGGAAAATTTTAGAGACCATGACACACATTACCATGAGGCAAATGTCTACAAGAAAGTCAAAGAAATGTATCTATAGTTCACTTTTCTTTATTTGAAAGCATTCGCAGAACATACTGGAGCTCACTGACTCTTAACCCTTTCCTGACCAGGACCTACTGAGAACTTACTATGTGCCAGGCAATATCCTGAGTGCTTTTATGCATTCTTTAAGAAAGGTCTCGTTATTGTGCCCATTTCAAAGATGAGGAAAATATGACTCAGAGACAGTAAGTAATTTGCTCAAGGTAAAATAATAGCAAATAATAGAGTTTGGCTTTGACCTTAGGCAAGTTCCAGATACACAATCTGTTGAACTCACTGCATGTACAAGTGTAGGAGGGGAGAAGGGCATGGTTTAATTCCACTGAACAGCAAGTCTTCTTTCCCTCTTTCCAAATCAAGTAAATGCTTGGCTAAGATCCAAGAATTTGAGGGAGGGATGCTATTTTGTTTGTTTCGTTGTTCTTAAAAAGATAAAATTGGTATATCTGCCCCAAACTATGTCCTGATTTGAACTGAGAAAGAAAATGTTTTTATTTGCTTTGAGGACAGGTACAGATACCTTCAAATGTTGCCATTAGAATAAAGAGAAATAATATGTAAAAATGGGTAGAGGAGGAAGGAACTTGATTTTATGGGGAAAAAATTGAGTCCCAGGGATTTGAGAAGAGTTGCCTGAGTGTACGGTTTGTTAGTGATTGGGTGGAATTAGAATCACTGATTTCTTTTTCAGAACTTTTTCTATAAATGGACAATGCCTCTTGTCTGGTGGAAGTACACGTATTAAAATAAATGTTTTAGCCCTGCTATTATCAATGGGTGTACATTTTAAATAAAATTGTATATACTTTTCTTTCTTTTCTACCATCAATGTCAGTCAGAAGAAAATGTTGAGAAGTCAAAGGTGGCAGCAATTGTGTTGCTTTCATCATCCCAACACTAGGAAGGAAACAGTTCCTTCTCCCTGACTCTGCATCAGAGAGACTGTGGCAGAAACTAGATGAAGGAGAGTGTGGTAAAGAAGACGGAACCAGGTTCACCATCTGGCAGCTGAATCACTCAATCCAGCCATATTCATGGTGCCTTTCATTTAGAAATTCGTTTGAAATAAAGTATCTTATCAAGCCCTTTAAATTATCTTACGTCCCTAGAATTGAATATGAGAGGAAGTCATCTTTAAACAAATATTCCCTCTGTCCCCAAATCGTCAGCCACAGACTCCTAAGGCAAATATGCAAATAACTTGGCAGTTCAATCATGAGATCCCTCCATGTTCTCTTTGCAAAGTTGGACATACAACCCCTGAGGCCACCAAATCATGTCCAGATTCTTGCCTGTGAAAAAAAATACATCCCTCCTTTCCCTTTTGTATTGAAAACAGCAAATCCCATGAGGTAAAGTTTGGAGAGTTTCCATAATACATTTCTTTACATAAAGTGATAGTATAGTCTGAATAGATTGTCTTGTTTTATATGTGTTTGGATTGATCTTATTCCAGTATATGGGGATTGGACTGTGTTTCTAAGCATATTCTAATACTATTCATGTTTTTTTCCCTTCATTTAGTTTGATGACTTAATACTTTTTGTTGAACTATATTGAACTGATTATCATTTTAAAAGTCTCATGATGACTGTGTAATAGATGACCTCACTGCTCCTCCAGCCTCCGTGGCTCTTAGACCAAGAATGGGCCGTCATCCAAGGCCTATCAGTTCATTGATTTGTCCAATTTTCTCTCCCAGGAAATTGACCACAGAGACATGTAAACTACAATAATTGAGGGACTGGGGATTGAACTGAAAATTCAGATTGAAGCAGAGTCAAATTTAGTGACATGACGAGTGAAAGCCACCAACAAGTTGAACGTTATAGGAAAGCTAACTTGGAGTCAATGAGAAAGACTGAAAGAAAACAGTTGAGAGACTGTGGATTCTGAGGAACACAATAGCAATTCCCTAATTTCCAGAGGAATGTTGGTTCCTTGCTCCTGTCTTAGAAAATGCACTTTCTTCCTACATGTTCTTTAAGCTGTTACTACAACCTTTAAATTACTCCCTCTGTGCTGAAGCCAGTTTATATTATTTTGTGGGGTTTTTCTTTTTAACAAAATTTTAACCAGAAAGTTCACATAACAATCTTGTTTGTTTAACCATACTTTCATGAAAACTATGAAATCTCAATTGGAAAGAATTAAACACTTCCAGATTTTTGAAAGCTTTTTTATTTGTCATGTTTCCACACAAAATCTATGTGTGAAGTGAGACTAATCAGCAATATGGTTAGTTGAGCTCTGCTACCATCATGGTGCTCATTTGTTGAACAGAAAATATATGCAGTTTCAGGCCTGAGGTAATTATTCATCTTCTGTTAAATCTGAATCTCCAAGTCATCATCAGGTAGCCCAGATACATTATATAGAATACCAGCACTTGATATGGTTCTAAGCTAGAATGCAGGTTAAACTTTAAACATCAGGTATACAAACTGTAAAAGACACACACACACACACTCACACACACACACACCCCACCTCTTTCCTCTCTCCTCGCACCAAACACACACAATTTAAAAGGAAGCAGCACCACACAGTGGTAGCACAGGGAATAGCGACTGTCTGACCAAACACCAGCTTTTGTTCCTTTGAAAACAGAGGACTAGTTGATTCTTTGTTTTTTGTTTTTTTTTTGTTTTTTTTTTCCTCGAGTTTAGATGTGACCAATGTAGTATTGTTTTCTGTTAAAAAAAAAAAAAGTATGTTTTCACTTCTTTACCTCTTGACAAGAACAATTTTTGGATGGATTTCAAACTTATTAATAGATGAAAATGCTAACAATGAAAAAATAGTTGTCATACTTTACCACGTGTGGTTGTGTTTATTATAACCAAATGTATTCCAGGAAAAAAATGATTGAAAAAACACTACTGCCTGAGGTCTTTCCTTTTATTCTTTGGCAAAGAGAACATTTTATTACTAAATTTAATCTGCTGAAAATCAAATTTTATAACTGAAAATTTGGCACAAATAAAACCATTGGCTTATATTCATTTAATGTGATTACAGTGATTGCATTAAATAAATGAAAGTAAAATACACCTCTGATATTATACATTTAACTACAGTTTGGCTCATAATTTATTCTGCATATGAAGTACATAAAAAAAGGTCTGAAAATCATTCCACCTAGTTTAGTCTAAAGATATTACTTCTTCAGTTCTTTGGAGTATGAAGACCCTAATTTCTAGAATGTATTCAGTTTGTGTCACAATGGGATGTTCATCATTCCTCAATAATGCTTGATCTCTTAATACCTTCCCTGACAACCTCGGTGGACAGCCTTCCTGGGCATTTCTCCATAAGTGAAGAGTTTTCAAGAGAACTTCAGCAGAATCACTGGTGTCTAAAGAGTCATTTTCTCATTATTTAACTTTTTAAGCCTTCTTGCTATTGAAGAAAACACGATCAGCAGCAGAGCTGAAAAATAATCTTCGGTTAAGAAGAATGCGGGGCCAGGATGATCAAAGCTCAGAGAGCACCTCTGAATGGTTAATGGAGCATCTGAGTGAAGACAGCCCTATCACAGCGGAGGTGATGCACTGCATGAAGCCAGCCTGGTGCTTTCCATGCCTTGATATTCTGCACATCACCAGAACACAGAGAGGGAAGTCCTGTATTGCTACTATATTTCCCTATTCTGGGTTTCACGGGCAGGGGGAGATTAGAACTAGCCAATTCCTAAAGCCAGTAAAGGAGTTGCCTGCAAGCTTGGTTTTCATATGCAAATCAGCCAATCCAGAACCTACACCCACAATCCAGAACCTACACCTCCTTTTACTGAATTGAACTCACACTCAGGCCAGCACCTTCTGCCCTAATCACCCAGGGTCAAGCTACAGACTTTAGAACAGCCCCTGCACCTCCTGAAAGTATTCCGCCTGTCAATCTTAAGCCTGCTTATACTTCTTGTTCGGTTCCTTCTCAAGAACCACAATAAAGAATCTTGCCAGCACTTTCCTCTCCTTGTCCCTCTACATCCTGACTAAGCTTGATGTTTCCACATCTGGCCCTGCATGAGGAGTCTGCATCCTACAAAGTCTACATTATCACACAGGGTCTGGAAGTGGAAGAATTTCTTTGTTCATGACAGCCATTTCCTTGTCAGTGTGTCCTGTCCTACTGGGTTAAAACAAATACTGAGTATGTAAAGTCTAGCAGTCTAGAACAGGTCCCTAATAAAATAATTAGTTCCAACTTTTTTTTTTAATCACACTGGCTTTTAATTGATTTTAAAGTGCTAGAAACAAATATAGAACTGATTAAATAACCAAGGCATTCATTTGTGGTAATCAATAGTTGGCACATTTACATCTTTGCCTCACATGGCTTGATGTGTTTGGCAGATTATGACGTGCTATATTTTGACTAAATAATTAACTTCCAGTCAGCCTGATAAATTGCTTCTCTCTTCTCATAGCTTGTGCCCAATTGACTCTGCTGTTCAGTTTTCTCTATTGGAGTCAGAGTGCCCCAAAGCTCAGCCCATTTCATTTGTGAAACTAAATATCGTTCTCCTAGGGTTATATTTAATTAAAACACAGCAGTATTTAAGAGAAATATTTCACTTCAGAGGTCTAAACCCGCCTTTGCTACTATAATTACTTTGCAAAACTCACACTGTGGCAAGATAAGAAAAAAAAGCAAAACAGATGCAATTTTAGAGTCACTATCTGAAAGCCAAGAACAAAATCATCAGGAAGCAGAAGTCTTTTTTTTTTTTCTTTTTTCTTTTGCTTTGTTTCTATCTAATAAACCCACACACAAAATATATCAACAAAATATCATCCAAGGTAGATGCTCAGGTCTACTGCATTTGAATTTTGTTGAGTTAAAAAAAAAAAAAAACACAGCCTCTGAATCTTGTACCTGAGTGTTCAAGGTGTGTGTGGTTCTACACACGTGTGCACATGTGTGAGTAAATGGGAGCATGTATGTATGGAGGCACTATCTTACTTAAATACTATGTACAAGGCACTTTGCTTGACCACTGTACATTCATTCTTATTTAAATTCATTCATTCTTATTTGCCTAATTCTATAATATACATGATTCTTACCATTATAGCCCTATGTAATTAATTCATCAGCTTCACATGTTCTCAATAACATGAAGACTAAAGTGAATGAACAATTAAGTTTCATGTATGGGTAGAAAACTGCTAAAAGTCAAAGTGCTTTAGAAATTCTCCTTTGTTGATATGGAATTAACATTTCTGTGCCAGGCATTTACTTGCTTTCCTCTTTAAGCCTTACAACAGTCCGGGACATGGAGCTTATTCTCTTTCTCCTACTGAGCTACTGAGGAAAATGAGGCTTCCTAAAGGAAACATGACTCAAAATTGTAGCTCTTTCAAGGGAAATCTCAGATGGTGAGGTAGATAATAATTTGGGATATTAACGTAGGCTTCTTTTCACTTCGTTTTCTTGATTTTCCTGTGACTTTCTCTGCACTGAATCAGAGGCACTCACGGCCTTCTTGCAGGTAGGCAGATGCAAAACCCTACAATGAAAATGGTGGCAACATATGTCTCACAGAGAAACCTCCTGTAGGTTCAACCTGGTACCTTGGAAGGAGAAAGCAACTGTCTAGGTCAGGGCTTCTCAAACTTACTGTGGTGAAGGAGCCTTTGTTTTTAAAATAAAAATAAGACAAATAAATAAAATACTAAAAATGTATGACCAGATACATGAAATGTTAAAACCCAAAGTAATAAAAGACACAACCCTCAAGCTTGAATTATTAAATTCTATTGCTACAAAAGTTTCTAAACTCCTACTCATGATTGCTGTACTCAATCTCACTGAGAACCGGTATTACAGTCTGTATATTTGTGTACCAGACAAATTTGTATGTTGAAATCCTAACTTCCAATATGATGGTTAGGAGGTGGGGCCTTTGGGGAGGTAATTAGATCACTAATCACCAGCCAACCTGTAATGATGTGTACCAACATATGGCTTTCCATTTTAGAAATCAATTACTATTTCATATGCTCATTTAAGGATTTGGAGTCATAAACAGGCAAATATCTGAGTGGTAAATAACCCTCCTAGAAGATGCACTGAGATGTTTTGTTAACATGCAGACCATGACATTGTGCTAATGAGACCTTGCCCTCTAGGCTGTATGCCCCCCAGTTATGAGTATTCAGCTATAGTGCATGGATGGGATTGTCAAAACTCTTGGCCACAGGAGATTTTTTTCTTTTTCAAATAAATCTCTGTGCAGAATCCCAACACATAAAATCTCAATTTAGAAATCATCTAAAAGAATTAAAGAACTAGAATCCCATCCACTAGTAATTTCTTTACCACTCAGTCTCTGAGGCTATGCAACATCCTGGTTACATGAAGAACAAACTGGCAAACTACTTTGGGGTCTTGACCCACACTGGTAGCTATCTATTCTTGGAAGAAAACTGAACTCTGGCCTGTACCCAGGAGCATACCTTCCTCATATTTACAGTAGTCAGTTGCAACAGATGACACTATAGTGTGGGAAAGTATTGACTGATGGTTAGAAAAGAACAGTTGAGGCAGAGTAGATCTCATCTCTGAAGACATGGCAAGTGCAATACTGTAGAGGAGGTTTAACATAAAACCACTTCTATGTGGCCATATCATTGGAGTGAACTACAAGATATGGTTGCTTTTATTCACTGTTGCTTACCAATAAGATAATACCTTACAGCAGAAGCCTGAAAAAATCTCAGGTTCCCAACTTTATTTGTGGACACTGACCCAACTAAATGACATCAACAACATGTATTTAGTACCAATGTTTAATAAATATATACAGGTTTATTGTTCTGACTTCTTGAGATGACATCTGAAACAAGTTTTGAGAAATAATGACATGAACATTTTAAGCTGTTTTCCACTTCCTTATTCTTTGTTCTACATTGAGGACATAGCTTCTTTCAAGAGTCAGCCTTCTAACTTTCCATTAGGTTGTATAGAGCTATAATGACACATGGTAGCTATTATCATAATCAATACCAAATACAAAAACAAAAGATGCTTCATTTTAAACATGACCAATTTCTTAATTCATTGGTTTAGGAAAATAATTTCGAACCAACATGTTTATGTTTTATTTCAATTATACCTTCATTAAATTCATACATTATTTCTCATTAATTTATCTTTAAAATGCATTTATTGAACACCTACTTGTAAGAAGTCCTATGTTGGGATTACTAGAGTTAATAAGCAGTGGTGGAACTAATGGCCTATCTACAATTCAGTAGGATTGTCACAGTTTTAGAAAGAGGTGGAAAACTTCCTAATAGAACCTTGAGTCTTTCAGGCCTGCATTTTGGTTGAATTCACCCCAGTTTACTCCAACGACAATCTCTGTGTCTTAAACCATTCAACATAATCCTGTTCTCCTGACTTCACCCAAGAACAAAACTCATGATGGAATTTCCTTAGTAGGAAGCAATGACAGGTGTGATCCATTGACTGCATTATCACCATAAGGGACACTGTCCAAAGGGCAAAACCTGCAGGAAAGAGAGCAGAGCTGAAAGAACTTGAAGAAACAGAGTCAAAGTCATGATCAAATCAACCCTTTAAGGTTTTTTTTTTTTTAATTATGTGTACAATAGAGTAAGAATTTTGTATCTCTTGCTACAAGAGCACTCAAACTGAAACACTATCTGGAAGTATAAACCACAAGAAAGGTGAGAAGTTATTAAAACAAGAATTTAGAAGTTTCTCAAGCAATCTCAGTGCTTTTAAAGACATTTAAAAGTGAGATAAGAGTTCATCGCTAATTCCAACTAAGAGATGAATTTTCTTCTAAAGCGCCAGGGAAAATAATCTAGTATCTCTTTTGAAAGGAAAGAAACTAACTTTAGGATCAGTTATTCACCTAGATACCATCTTGCTTCCAGGTAAGTGTTTCATGTAATTCTCTCCTCTTTAACTTTAGGTCGCAAATAAACAATCTAAAGTTATATCTCAAGACCTAGAAAAGCAGGAACATACTAATTCCCAAACCAGTAGAAGACAGGAAATAATTAAGATCAGAGCTAAAATTAATGAAATAGAGATTAACTTTTGGAATTGTTAAATGTGGTTCCAGAGTTTGAAATCATGTGAACCAATAAGGAAACTGGTGAAAAGAAAACAAACTGTGGCATACATGTCTCGTTCCGTAATTTTCACCTCTGTCCCTCATTCTCAGCCAGTCGGCCCCAGTCATCCCAGCTCCAGAAGTCTATGACTTTGGGTATCTGCTAAGAACCTGCTTTGGATTTGATGCTCCACGAGTCACCGCGAATCCCAAACATCTCTGTGAATTCTGTAGACTAAGCATCCCCTGGACGTAGGTGAAATTTACTAAAAATAACTGGCAGGCTTTATTTAAAGTTAGAAGTTTAGTTTCACTTAATACATAAATTTGGTTTACTTAGAGCTCATTGGCATGAAAATTTTAAGAAAGGATATTGCTTTTCTACTTTTAAATATTTGTTATGTAACAATAACTTTTCTGTTTTATTTCTTAGAAAGGGTGGTCCAGATAAGTTGCATAAACACTAGGTGGCACTATAGTTTGAAATAACATTCAGTCAAACACTAAAACAGCTAAGGTTATATGAGATGGTAAAGCAAACAAACAAAACACAATAAATCCATATTTAAGAAGGTATTAAATATTAAAATTTAATATTAATTAATATTAATTAATTAATTAATTAATATTAATTAATATTAAATATTAATACCTACTAGAGGAGGGTAATTAACTTTATGTTGTTAATTAATTGACTTAATGAATTAACTTATATGACCTAATAGATATTTTTCTTTTTATTGGAGCAGTATACTTATACATAATGGTTGGGTTCATTTTGACAAAATACATGCATGGAATTTGATTTTAACCGCTGTCTTCCCGTCCCCTGCTTTCTCTCCCCTCCTCTCTCCTCCTATTCTCCTTCTTCTACTCTATTGATCTTCCTTTTGCTCATTTATGTATTTAATTGTGGTTAGTACATTCTAATATACATAAAAGTAAAATTCCATGGGGTATATTCATATATGCACATAATGTGATTTTGCTAATGGAATGAACCTGATAGATTTTTTAAACGATAATGTTCCTGTCCCCTAATTGAAATTAGATTCATATTTGCTGGAAGGCAGCAACTGAGTAAATCAGGTATAATTATTCAAAAATTTCTTCATTTTTCTAGATGAAGCCTCAGTTTAGGTTTCAACATGTCCACTGCATTTGAGAACCGAATAATAATTTTTCTCAGAAAATGAAAGCATAATATATATATATACTATTATGTGTTAATAAAAATAGATTATGTGGGAAGCTAAGAATTATATTTATTGATTTTTCCTAGTTAAGTCATGTATATATAAGTAATTTATATCTAATACACTCAGTAAATTATGTGTACTGCTTATACATTTTGAATCTTTTCTCAAAGTAGGTTTTAATATATCAAAATGCAGCATTTTCTTGATTTGTTGTGATCTTTGTTAAACAGCTTCAAGAAAGGAGCACATAGATAGAAGCTATGAACCAATGATGGAGCCACTGAGCCCCACCTTACTGGGGACAGATCTTAGAAGGTTTCCTCTCAAAGTCACAAAGTAAAATTTAATTGTGAAATAAAATTGATTTTTAAAAACATCATCTGAATATTTGACCAAAGACTATGTAGAGTAAATGTAAACTTATTTTTAAAAATATTTTTATTTCTTCTAATTGGTTATACATGACAATATAATGTATTTTGATACATTGTACACAAATGGAGCATAACTTCTCTTTTCTCTGGCTGTACATGGTGCTGAGTCACACCAGTAGTGCAATCATACATGTATCAGGGTAATAATATCTGTCTCATTCTATTGTCCTTCCCATCCCCTCTGCCTCCCCCCTCCCCACCACACAATTCAAGTTTCCTTCATTCTTTCCTACCACCCGCCCCCCCGACACTGTGAATCAGCATCCACTTATCAGAGAAAATATTCGGCCTTTGGTTTTTGGGGATTGGTTTATTTGGCTTAGCATGATATTCTCCAACTCCATCCATTTACCTGCAAATGCCATAATTTCATTCTTCTTTAAGGCTGAGAAATATTCCAGTGTGTATATATATTTTTTTTCTTTATCCATCTTTTGAAGGACATCTGGGTTGGTTCCATAGTTTAGCTATTGTGAATTGAGCTGCTATAAACATTGATATAACTGCATCACTGTACTATGCTGATTTTAAGTCCTCTGGGTATAAACTGAGGAGTGGGCTAGCTGGGTCAAATGGTGGTTCCATTCCAGTTTTCTGAGGAACCTCCATACTGCTTTCCATAATGGTTGCATCAAACTGCAGTCCCACCAGCAATGTATGAGTGTACCTTTTTCCCCACATTCTCACCAACATATATTTTTGCTTGTATTCTTGAAAATTGCCTTCTGATTGGGGTGAGATGAAATCGTAGTTTTGATTTGCATTTCTCTAATTGCTAGAGATGTTGAACATTTTTCACGTTTGTTGATCAATTGTATTTCTTCTTCTGTGAAGTATCTGTTCAGTTCCTTAGCCCATTTATTGACTAATTTAAAAAAAATAGGGTTTTTTTGGTGTTAAGTTTTTAGAGTTCTTTATCCTGGAGATTAGTGCTCTATCTGAGGTATGTGTGGTAAAGATTTACTCCCATTCTATAGACTCTCTCTTCACATTATTGATTGTTTCCCTAGCTGAGAAGAAGCTTTTAAGTTTGAATCCATCCCATTTATTGATTCTTGACTTTACCTCTTGTGCTTTTGGGGTCTTGTTAAGAAAGTCAGGTCCTAAGCTGACATGATGAAGATTTGAGCCTACTCTTTCTTCTATTAGGTGCAGGGTCTCTGTTCTTGTGCCTAAGTCTTTGATCCATTTTGAGTGGATTTTTGTGCAGGGTGAGAGAGATTTAATTTCATTTTGTTACATATGGATTTCCCAGCACTATTTGTAAATTTAATTTTGTACTACGTCAGAGAGGAGAAAGGTGTCCTCTTTTCTGATGGTTCAATTTATTTTTCCTAATGTTTTCTGCCAGGACCCAGTCTCTCCTATGGAATCTAATCTGGTTCAGTGACTGGGAAGAGAGATTTCCAAAGCAATTAGGTAGGTTTTGTTAGAGACGTCACCAAGACTGTCCTCATAAAACATTGCTTTGGTGGTTGTATAAGCTTTGAATAGACTCACGGAGGTAGGGATATCATTCTTATACCATAAATAGGCTAAAGAACTAAGAATGAGGTTATTAAGTTCTGGACTAATGACATATTGTTTAGTTTTTACTATTCTTTAAAAAAGTAAAAATATTATACTTTGGAGAAAGAAATTATAATTGAATTATAAGCAACTACAAAAATACATAAGAGCTCTAAAGTAGTCAAAAATCATCACTATGTAATGAACTAATTTGTTTCTAAAGAACACTATTAAGGATCTTGTAACATAAAAACACATGAGATGATTATTATCCTTCAATGAACTTACAATTTTGGAGGGAAAACTACAAACATCCAAAAAGTAATAACAACAAAAATCTAAATAACTGTTCAAAGCAGATACAGATAAAAAATAAAAGGTAATGCCTAATATTTCCTGAATGAATAGTACAAATATGAAAGTGTAAAATTATTTGGGAGAACATATACATATTAGTTGGTGCTTAGGCTAAACTACTCTAAAAGAGAGAGACAGAGACAGAGACAGAGAGAGACACCTAAAAACTGGAAGTCTCAAACTATGCAGACCTTCGGAGGAAAGGTTGTGTAGGGAAGGAGATAACAGGAACCAAAGCCCCTGCTCTCAGGTTGTATTGGTTAAGATGATACCAGCATCTAGAATAAATATGGCAAACTTTTCAGTGGCTCAACATAGTCAGTTCTCACTCGCATGAGGTCCGAAGGGTGGTCTGAGGGATGATGGGGAAGGTTAGACATCTACTCCTTGCAGAAATTTGGCGATCTAAGTTGACTGAGGCTCTGCCATCTTCTATGTGGTCCTGGACATTGTCATCAACATTTATTGCTTGCGAAAGCAAGGAGACTCAAAAATTCCTTTTAAATGTTCATATTATTTTGGTTGCTTCAAGGTTTTTTGACAATAAAATTCCCTCAAACCTTCAAAACTTCTAAGATAGCTGTCTGTCCCTGCTACTTCCTATGGTAGGCAAAATTCTAATAAGTTCCCCAAGATTACTACTCCATGCTATATATACCTTGTATAATATTGCCCCCTTGAGTTTGGACAGACTTGGGGATATGATGGGATATCATTTCTATGATAATGTCACTAACCAACAAAGTTTATCAAAAGGGAAATGATAAGGATGAGCAAGACCTTATCAGGTGATCCCTTAATAGAACTGAATCCTACCTGAAGAAAGAGATTCCATAGGGGAGAATCTCCATTCCACATGGTTGGCTTTGATGATAGAAAGCAGCCTCCAGGAGCTGAAAGCACTCCAAATGATATACAGTCATGAAATGTGTGCCTTTGCTCTACAACCTCAAGGAAGGGAATTCTGTCAACCACCAGCGATTTTGGAAGTGGATCTTGAGCCTCAGATGAGACCACAACCCCAACCAGTACTTTAATGCCAGTCATGTGAGACTCCAGCAGAGGACCCAGCTACACTGTGCCCAGACCTGTGACTTATGAACTGTAAGGCAATAAACATGTTTTAAAATGCTAAATTTGTAGCCATTTGTTATGCAACAACAGAAAGTTAATTGTATTCCAAAGTTCCTAGACATGATTCTCAAGCCCAAATTATTTTTCTTTCTTCCTCATACTTTTTCCCCCTCAACCTAAAGTATCTCCCTCAAGGACATAGGCTTAGAAAGAAAGCCACAACCTTAATGTGATGCTTTCCATAAGATTAAGTATTAGTGGGATTTTCTTTCTTAAAAACTTTTAAAATATTACTTCTTCCCACTTACAGGCTATATGCAGTTGCCATTTCCCATGCCTCAAAAATCTTAATTTTCTGGACTGACTATTGCCTATCCTTTCTCTTGCAAACCTGCTAATTCTTGCTTGTGTTTTTCTCTTATATCATCTTGCTAAATAAAACCAATTATAACAACACACATTGCTCATAGTCTATTTGCCAACTACATTTGAAAAAGTAAGCAAAAAGGATAATTTTAAAAGAACAATATAACCTACAAAAGCTCTTCATAAAAAGAACACAACAATGTGGGCAATCAAATAATAGAACATAGGGACAGTTTTGAAAGAACAATCTTGAAATTATAGCATTAGGCTTAGAAAGTTTTTGGTCACATTTATTAAAATCCACAAGGGACTATTACTCTCATGTTATTTATACATTTCCAAGGTAGCGAGATAAAGAAAACCCATTTTTAAAAAAGAATTACAGCTTTTTAATTACAAATCCTAACAAAGAGAGAATAAAGATAAAAAATATATAGACCAATCTAGACCAATCTATTTTGTTTGTTTTGTTTTTGTGGTGCTGGGGACACAACTAAGGGCCTCATGTGTGCTAGGCAAGCACTCTACCACTGAGCCACTTTCTCAGCTCCAGACCAATCTCAGTTTTTAGCATGCTGTGTAATCCAAAATATTGACAAAATACAGATTTTGAATATAGATGCGAAAGTCCTAAACTATTAGGAAAGAATCCTGAATTATAACACACACAAAAAAATAAACCCCAGCAGGAGTTGTACTGTGGTACTGTGAGCATTGTTTAATGTTAGTCTTGGTTATCATCATGAAAATACATCTTATTATACAAATAGGCCAAAATAGAGAACCACATCAACAAATTTTAAAAATATGTCTGATGACATTAAACATTTATTTCTGGTTAAAGTTCTCAACATAAATAAGATATAGCATATTTTCTTCATATGGAAAAGAAATGAAAAACCTATTTCCAGGCAGCAGTCAATGATGTCATGCTTGATGATAGGAGAGCATGAGGAATATTTATCACCATCACAATTATTTGACAAACTATTGGAAGTTTGACTCAAAATAATTTTAGGCAAAAATTACAAATATGATTGTAATTTGCAAGTAATATGATTCAAACTGATTGAAAAAATATTAAAACTAATCCATGAAAACATAGATAAGACAAGGCAACAGATGGAAAATAAATAGGCAAAACATTTTAAATATTAATAAAACATAATGGTAAAAATTCTTACAATAATATGAAAACCAAATACTTAAAATGGACTTAATAAATATGAAGAACACACAAAACAAAACCTTTAATTCTTTTTAAAAAACATTCAAGAAAAGTTGAAGTCCTATTAGCAACAAAAACATTTGGAACACTCTGCTAATCAATAGGAAACCTCACAATTATCATCATAATGTATTCCGTTTGAATTAGAGATTAACCATAAAAAATAAGATTCCAAACATGGAATAAAGTATTGGTGAGCATTTTTAATTTTGTTTGAGTGTGGACTTCCTAAGCCTGACTTCAGAGGAGGATTCCTCCAAAGAAAAAGATTGGTAGGTTTTATCAACAAACACAACAACAACAACAACAACAACAAAACAGAAAGAAAGAAAGAAAAACTTTAAGACAGTTATTTTCAATAGAGAGGAAGTAGCTGTAGTCAAAAGGATTGCTTCTCCTCTTTCCCAAGAATGGAAGACTATCATAGTGTGTGTGTGTGTGTGTGCGCGCGCGTGTGTGTGAATGATAGAAAAAGAAAGAATTCTAAAGTTACTCTTGCTTCATGTAATTTTAAATTTTTATTTGTTTAATTATTACTATTAAGTGCTTAGTATCTGCCCAGCAATTATCATATGGGTTCAACTTCATTATTTTTGTTTTACAGAAGAAAACTGAAACTTAAAGAAATTATTATCACCCTTATTACCAGTGCCACAGTAACATTGTTAGCAGCTTGTATATATTCTACATATTGTGCTAAATACTTTTCAAGGATTCTCATTTAATTCTCACATTGATTCTATGAGTAGAAACCATCACTACTCTAATATTCAGATAAGAAATCTCAGGCTCAGAGATTAAATAATATGACCTACTTGTAAGTGGCAACTTGGAATGAGCCCACATCTGCTTTCACTCACCTTTCCCTAGTTAGCCAGTGCTCTGAAGCATTAATTATATTGTTTAAATTGTGTTGAAATTCTCAAATAATCTTGAAAGTAGACATGAGATTTTTATATTTTTCAGAAACAAGTATTTATTTGAAGATTTTGAAAAATATAGGCTTAAAATTACTGTAAATTCAGTAAACACCAAATAACATGTTAAAATGTAATATAAAAATTGAAGAAAATTGTAACATGTTTAATAATTATTATTAATTGAATGCCTACTGCATGCGAACACTGTTTTGGGCACTGGATATACCATGAAGAAACAGACCTCTGTCTTTGTGGAACTCACATTCTAAACATAGGATTAATATTTTTGCAAATCACATTTTTAAATGAGCAGGAAGCCAATATATAAAGGGAATAAGGACACAAATAGGAGAGAATGAAATGAAGTTTCAGGAAAATATGATTTTACTCTTATTAGTAATGAAAGAAATGAAATGTAACCAACAATAAGGTATTACTTTTGAGCTACCAAAAGAGCAAAGATTAAAAGGAATGATTACATTCAGAGTTGGAGCTGCATGTGAAAGACTATAAATATTTTACTGGAGGGAACATAAATTGGCCCAGAAATTGATGCAAAACTGTGGGTACATGACCATTACTATCTCTCAGAATTGGACCTAAACAATCAAAAACAAGGAATTGAATAATAAAATGGAATTTACATAGAAAGAAACATTATTACATCATTACACATGATGATTAGATTGCTCTTACCAAAAAGAAACATTAAGATGGGCTATATGGCCTGCACTTGGCCTATACCCAAAGGACTTAAAATCAGCATACTACAGAGATACAGCCACATCAATGTTCATAGCTGCTCAATTCACCATAGCCAGATTGTGGAACCAACCTAGATGCCCTTCAGTTGATGAATGGATAAAGAAACTGTGGCATATATATACAATGGAATATTACTCCACCATGAAGAAGGATAAAATTATGGCATTTGCAGGCAAATGGATGAAATTGGAGAATGTCATGCTAAGTGAGATAAGCCAATCTCAAAAAAACTAAAGGACGAATGATCTCGCTGATAAGCGAATGAGTACATATAAGGGGGGGTAGGAGGGGTTAGCGTTAGGGTTAGGGTTAGGTTTAGGGTTAGGGATAAGAAGGGTGGTAAGAATGGAGGAAGGAAGGACTGTATAGAGGGAAAAGAGGGGTGGGAGGGGTGGGGAGAAGGGAAAAAAATAACAGAATGAATCAAACAAGATTGCCCTATGTAAATTTATGATTTTTAATTAAAATAAATAAATGAAAAAATTTAAAAAAAAGAAACATTAAGAAGTGAATACTATCATCATGTGAATAAGAGGCTACAGAGAAAAAAAAGAATAAAATGAACTCATTTTTTATTAAAATTAGTGTATCTAAATCCTAGTGCAATACTGAAAGAGTTGAGGGTTTTTTCATTTTGTATATCTAGGTTTTAATAATAATGGATAACTTCTATACTTTTTAGGCTGCAACTGTACCACCTTAAAACTGTGCGAATCTACTAAGTTCAGGGAAACAAGTCAAAGAATTCACAGAGCTTTTGGAATATAAGTCAAAAAGGCTGTAGATGAACTCACTACCCCTATTCTACTCTGCCTCTGCTCCCTGACTAAATCCTATCAAACCTGTTCTGTGCAGAGATAAAACGCGGCACTAGAATTAGAGGGTATACTTCAAATCATTTTCCTCTAGAAGATAATGCAAAACACAAAAGTTTAGTATTTGTTAGGCTCTAAAAATAGAGTATTACTACCAATGTCTCCAATAGTCATTAAAGATGTGGAAACTTTGAGGCATGGTTAGCAGGTCACATATCTTGTTTGCCCCTGGAACTTGGATCATGTCTTCACATTTCATCAGGTGAGCCAAATATGGCATCAAGGGAACAGCTAATTCCCTCTGGTCTCCTGGCTGCTACTATTAAATGACACTTTTCATCACTACTCAAATGTTAAGGAACTGAGTAGAGCAGATACAACTTTGTTTACATTGGGAGTGAAATCATTTGTTAAGTTCAGGACTTGCCTAATTGAAGCTACTTGTCTAACAGTTTATTCAACTGGCAAATCAAATTTGTGTTTTCCCTTCACTAGATTGGTATTTTTAAAACAGAGTATAACTGCCTATGGTATTGGTAATACATAGATGTATCTCACATGATTTGTTAACAAAAGACCCTTTGAACCTAAAAAGAGAGCATTTCTATTGGAGAAATGATGATATATTGCCCATGTCCAAATTTTCACTGGAGATTGTCATCTAATCTAAGGAAAGGCATCGGGTTTATAAAGGGTTTAGAGTTTTTAATTATGAGACTGTAGGGATCACCTGTCAGAAAAGGATAGATTTTTCTTTCATAATTCCCAATTCTGCAAAAAGAGGTCTAAGTTGAAGAATCAAGTATGCTCGAACCTAGGATGCTCTTGACAAACTAAATTCTCAAAAACATCCACATTTAAATGTTATGACAATATTTAAATTAACATCCCACATTATTATCTAAAGCTTTTACTTAAATGGTGTGTTTTATAGTTTACAAAGAACTTTATGTAGCTCTCATTTAAGATAATTCACAAAACAACTCTAGCAGCTCAGGTCCAGTGCTGGCCCCTGAGGCTCAGGTGCTAAGCAGGTCCCATTCAAATCTAGTTCTTCTGAGTCTATGTTTAGAAACATTTTCGGTATAGTCAGTCATCTTCCTGTGTACTGTGTTCTCTTTGGGTTAGCTTCAACTTGAGCTCAGCTTTGAGTAAAATGATCCATAAATTTTTCATGCTGATCACAACTCTAGGCATTAAAGCTAACGGTGGGGATGGCAAATAGTTGACATTTGTGCTGGCAGTCCCCATTTTGACACTGCACTCTTTCCTGCTATTCCTGGATGTGGCCTCAGAATCCTTCATGCATCTAAATTAATTGGATTTGGAAAACCAGAGGAAACCCATGTTTTCAATCCTGGAATAATGTTCTGCCATCTTCCATTTTCCTAATTCTTAACAGTTACAAAATCACAAAAAATAATTAAGTGCCTCTGGAATAAATACATTTCTATAATTTTAACTATAGATCATTTACAACAGCCTTCAGATTTTTCCCCTCCTCTCATTCCATCACAATGTTATTTTCCTCAAATCCATTTTTACTATGCTACTTTTCTTTTCCAGCATCTTCATTGGTTCTCCAGTGACTGCTTAATAAGTCCAACCTCCTTGCTATGGAATCCAAGAGCCAAGACCATCTGGCCCAGCCTGTCTTCTTAGACTCACTTCCTTCAGTTCCCCAAAAAGAACCCCAATCCCAGATGAGAGCCACTGTTTCCTAAGATGTTCTTCTTAACATCACTTTCTTTTGATGAGCTCTGTCAGAAATGCCCTTTCCTTCCTTATCTTACTCTGAATTTATTCATCAAATTCTTTGCCTTTTACATAAGTCGACCAACTGCCTTCTGAGTGTTAGTTCTGATTCTTCCATTCATCAGCTATAAGAGCCTGGACAAGTTACACAACTAACTATGAGTTACTCTACATAAAAGTCTTAAAGCAGCAACAGAACAGAGTAAGTGATACACAAGCATTTGCTACTAGTATCATTATTGTCATTTAAGAAGTGATTGTCTTCCATTACCCTCTAATACCTTCAGGCAATGTCTTGTGATAAGACTCCCTACACATTGCCTTGATACCTTAGTATTCATGTATATGTACTATGTCCTCTCAAAATTTTAGTCTCCCATAGGGAAGTTACCATGCATTTAATAGATTTTAACCTCACAAAATTAATAATATAGTGCTTTGACATTATAAGTGATCAATAGATATTATTGAGCTCAATGTTTGGACAAAATAATGCAATCTATAGACCTAATTTAATATGTATTACATTTTCAAAATTGACTGCCTTTTTTCATCCTACGTAAAATAATAAGCAATTTTTTTTGCTAGGCTCTTGGAATAGGTGATAAATTTAAGACACAATTCACCTTCTGACTCCCAGTTTAGGACTGCTTAAGCTCTTCCAAATGAGTACTACTTCTCTACATTTAATTGATCACAAAGGACAAAATTACTTCAACCATACATTTTTGGCCTATTCCAATGTTTATTTAGCTTAAGGGTTTTCCTCAATTCTAGCCAAATGATTAATTACCAAAGATATCATCATCTCCATCTTTAGTCCAAGTAAAGCAAGATTATTAGCTTCTTCTCAAAGGATCTATTTTTCTTATCTTTAAATTGACTTGAATCCTCTTTTAAGATTCATTCTCATTCCTTTGCTGAAAAGAGAGTATAGAATCCAATGCCAAGAATCAAGGATGAATGAGTTTCTGGAGATGTTGAAATATTATCTTGTATTTTTCATAAAAGTTACATGCTTGCCTTGTGCTCACTATGATTGATAAGACTCTTGGAATCTGGCTGCATTCGTGTGGATTTTCTCCATCCCAGAGTTTTCTGACTTAGTTTTAGACCCCAAGTGAACTGTTTTGTAATGGGGTTTACAAACCATTCTCTAATATATCAAGGAAATTCTAGGAGGTGTTATGTGCACCAGCTAATTTACTGGCATGAGCAGATGTGATGAAATCTCAATTTCTTCCTCCAGGTCAGAGCTATCAAATAAAACCAGACATTGAAGGGCTCCTAAGGAGCCATTCTTAATGGGTGATCATTCAGTTTGTTATTTACCCACTACTCGTGGTTAGGTCTGTAGATTTAATCTTTTTAGCCTGTAGACAAGGCTGCCAAGGAGTGAGTAAGTAGTGGTGGTGAGGGGGAATCTAAAGCCTTATTAAAATTAGTCAGGGTGTGCTTATTGCTTTTCCTTGGTCTAAGGGCAGCTTACCTCTCATAGCATTAATGCAATATTTCATAACGTGACTCATCGCACAAGAACCATGGCACTCACATCTGGTACTTTTTGTTTATTTACATCACTAGAGTTCATCACTGGATCATTTTTAATAATTCAAGAGCCTTTTCTATTAGTGTTTAGGTTGCCCACATGTAGAAAGCTATATTGAGAATGTGCCAATACACTGCAGTGAAGACTTAAATAAGTTTACAAAATGGTGGGTACATTTGTGGTTGAAAGCCTAACGTGATAAATGATAACCACAAAAATACCACATGTGAAGAAATATTTTGTTTTTTTAAGAAAAGGAAAGGCACTAAGGGAAGATTAGATCTAAAGTTTTCCCAACGGCTTATGCATTGAAAATTGGAAAAAGACCAACCTCTGGAAACTGTTAAGATTTTTTTTTTAAGGGATTAGGCCTGAAAGCAGCTGAGGGATAACTACTCTAAAGTGAGAGATGGATTGTGCCCAATTGATATCAGATGTCTGAAGTTAAACACCAAGTAATCTTTCCATTTTACTTTTCACGATAGTGACAGGCAAATCAGAATCTATTTCTGATGCTCTTTCACGGCAGATACTGGAGAATCTGTCCTGCCTTTGTACATTTGGTGTTTATGACAGGTCATATTTTCTTTGAAAGCCGTAAGAATTGAAGCATATACCAACCCAGGAAGTGGCATAAATGGCCCAATAGAGATGTTTCCAGTCCCCTAATTATATCAATAGCTTTGAAAATGTGCCAGAAGAATTGAAAAAAAAAAAAAATACTTCGATGATATTGCATTTTCACTCAGTGAAAATACTGTTATTTTTGCTCATTGTAGAAGTTACAGGTTATTCACTGTTCAATGAAAAGATAAAAATGTATGAAACTACAAAAAAGTAAAGATCACTTCACAGTCTTTCAGATAACCACTTTTGTTTGTAAGTATCTTCCATTTCTATGTGTACATATAAAACTGCATATCCAAGTTTACACATGGAGGACTATATGATATAATATATTTTCATCCCACAATATTTTATGAATATTTTCTTGTCAATAAATACATTTTTAAATGGTCATGTAGAATTATATTGGACTTATGTACTTTAGGCAGATGGATATTGTTTTCAATTTTTTTTGCTATTATAGATAAAACTTCATAAACAACCTCCAGCATATAATTTGGCAAATTGGTACAATTGTTTCTTTGAGGTAAATATTTAGATGTGAAGTTTCTTGGACATAAAGATTGTTCATTTAAATTTTTGATACATATTGTCTAATTACCCCTCAGAAGAACTTTATTGGTTTACCTCTAAAATAATGCATTATCAAGTTAATTTACTTTGTTAATACTAAGTGTACTGTTGAAAGTATTCAGTTCCTTCAACTTTTTTATTGTTGCCAGTCTGATGAGTGACAATATTTAATTGTTGAGTTTCTATTTTATTTTAATAATAGTGAAGCTTAAAATATTAATGTGAATTTTTAATCTTTTGGGAAATGTAAGTTCATTATGATCCTGGTCATCTCTTTTTCTATTACTGATTTTTAAAAGCATATTTTCTTGTAATATAAAAGGGAAGATCAATTTCATATTATGTCGAGTTCAAATATTTTTCCTGGATTATTATTTGTCTTTCAACTATGTATGTAGTATTTTTAGTTGTATAAAATTTATAATCAATACCATCAAATGTTTATGTAATAAATTTTATACTTCTTGATTTTATGTCATAAGATAGCTAGAAAAATATCCCACCAAAATAATTTCATGTTTTTACTTTTTTGCCTTAAATTTTATGATTCATGAGTGATTAACTTCTATATGAGGATAACTACTCTTCTGCTTAATATTTTAAAGCACTCTTTTTATCTACCAAATTGAAATATATACATGACTATCTTTTTGCAGTCTTTCTTCAGTTTAACTAGCACGTCTCTTCCTATAGCAGGAACATCCGCTCTATTACTACAACTTTTTCATGTCATGGTAGCTAGTGAAGAAAGGACCTTCAATAAATGTAAAGACTATTTCTGCTCTCCTTATCATATTTTCTTTTAGATGAAACTTTTAGTCAAGTTCCAAAAGATTCCCTAAATTCTAAGTGAGCAGGTAAATGAATTAAGTAGAATGAATTTTTGCCCTCTGGTGGTTTTGTAATGTGTCAACACAGGTAGTCTGAACTACATTTCCCAGAACTATATCCCCTCTCCTGTGTGTTCCACTGAGCGTGGGTCACAGATGGTCTGGGTGGGTGTGGAGCCATTTTGCAGCTCACACACTTTACCGTGAATTTGCTGACTCTCTTCGTTGATGTTAGGGGCCTTCTGGCCTTGCAAGTGTTCCACCATCTCTTTAGATCTTCCTTCAATGTCTCTGACCCTCGGCCAAATGAATGTGGCTTCTGGGCCATGATGAAAGTCCCTAGTTTCTGCAGGATACAACAGCACCAAGATCTGAAACAGGGCCAGGACTAGGGTGAGAAAAGTAAAGCTCATAGGACATGAAAGTTAGGGGACACTCACTTTTGGGTTTGCCTAACAACCACCCTATTCTTGCACAAACCTGGGAGTGTGAGCCGACTTCAATTTGCACTACAGGAGCCTTGCCTATCTCATCTAGTTCAAGTACTACGTGATGTAAGAGAACTGATCCAGGTTTTTATTAAACCTCATGGACTCCAGATTTTACATGTAGATTCCAACTTGTTATTGCTCTGTTCCTATCTGCTAGTCAACTTTCTGTCTCAGCTCTTTGTCTGGTGGATTTCAAGCTCCAGCATCAGACATGAAGACAATAGCTTAGCTTCCACAATTGCATGAGGCTAAATCCTTAAAACAAATCCTTCATACACACATGCCTACACACACACACACACACACACACACACATGCGTGTGCACATGGGTACACACACACACACACATACACTCCAGAAAATTAATTATCAAAAAAGTTGAACATCCCTACTATGTGTAAAAATGATTTCAAGAATCAGGAAAAATAGAGTCAGGATTGTGGCTCAGTGACAGAGCACTTGCCTCATATGTGTGAGGCACTAGGTTCAAGTCCCAGCACCACATATAAATAAATGAATAAAATAAAGATTCATCAATAACTGAAAAAAATAAAAAAAGAATCAGGAAAAATAAATGAGTAATAATAAATCAAAAATTCACAAAAGAATTAAAAATTCAAATTAATATTTTAAGTTTCACAATTAAATAAATGAATATAAACACAATTTAATATCATGTTTTACCCATCATATCGACATGATGGTAGTTAAGTATTCTCCCAGCTCCATTATTTTTCCCTCTTCCCTCAACATCCACAAATTCTAAGTAACACATTATATAAATCAGTACAATTTACTATTTTATCTTATTATGGTAATCTAAAAAACTCCAATTACTCCCTTTTTTTTTTATTAACTCACTGAAGGTTTTCTTTAGCTAATGCTATCATTAGTCTTGATGATGTCTCAGAAAGTACTTATTCGACACTCTGGGCTCTCAGACCCTTAAAATCTTCACTTTCAAGCATCCTGCCCTCTATCTCACCTCCACCACCTATGTATGGTTACATATTGTAATGTGCTTTCAGAGGGTGCTGTGCCATGTAAGAATCTTAATGATCAAGTACCCCATTGTCATGGAAGAAGTGGTCTATTGAACACATAAGACTTATAGAAATGAGCAAAACTCACCTCAAAGTGGATCAAAGACTTAAGCACTAGAACACAGTTCCTGCACCTAATAGAAAGAAAAAATAGGCCCAAATCTTCACCAAGTCAGCTTAGGAACTGACTTCTTTAACAAAACCCCTAAAACACAAGAGGTAAAATCAAGAATCAATAAATGGGATGGATTCAAACTAAAAAGTTTCTTCTCAGCAAATCAATAATGTGAACAGAGAGCCTAAGAATGGGAGAAAATCTTTACCACCTGCACCTCATATGGCGCATTAATCTCCAGCATATATAAAGAACTCAAAAAACTCAACACCAAAAAAAACAAATAACCCAATCAATAAATGGGCTAAGGAACTGAACAGACACTTCACAGAAGAAGAAACACAATCAATCAACAAACATATAAAAAATGTTCAACATCTCTAGCAATTAGAAAAATGCAAATCAAAACTACTCTAAGATTTCATTTCATCCCAGTCAGATCGACAATTATCAAGAATACAAGCAATAATAAGTGTTAGCAAGGATGTGGAGAAAAAGGTATACTCTTAAATTGTTGGTGGGACTGCAAATTGGTGCAACCATTATGGAAAGCAGTATGAAGATTGCTTAAAAAACTTGGGATGGAACCACCATTTGACCCAGTTATCCCCCTCTTCGGTTTATACTCAAAGGTCTTAAAATCAGCATAGTACAGTGACACAGTTTTTATCAATGTTTATAGCAACTCAATTCACAATAACTAAACTATGGAACCAATCTAGATGCCCTTCAACAGATGAATGGATAAAGAAAATTTATACACACACACACACACACACAATGGAATTTTGCTCAGACTTAAAGAAGAATGAAATTATGGCATTTGCAGGTAAATGGATGGAGCTGGAGAATATCATGCTAAGCAAAATAAGCCAATCCCAAAGAAAAGGCCATATGTTTTCTCTAATATGCGGATGCTAATTCACAATGTAGAGGCTAGGGAAGAAAAGAGGTACTTTGGATTAGGCAAAAGGAAGTGAAGGAAGGAG
Source organism: Sciurus vulgaris (assembly GCF_902686455.1). Classification (NCBI taxonomy): domain Eukaryota; kingdom Metazoa; phylum Chordata; class Mammalia; order Rodentia; family Sciuridae; genus Sciurus; species Sciurus vulgaris. The sequence goes on from NC_136467.1 coordinate 64,389,254, forward strand.
AGGAGCTAAGGGGGTAGGAAAGATAGTAAAATTAATGGGACATTATTACTCTATACACAACTGGTGTAACTCTGTATCATGTACAACCAGAAGAATGAGAAATTATACTCCATTTATGTATGATGTGTTAGAATGCATTCACTGTCATGTATTACTAATTCGAACAAATAAAATAGATAAATAAATAAGGATTCTAGGAACAAGGGCTTAAAAACTTAATCAACATCCTCATAACAGCAGCAATTTTCTACTACTGATTTTCATTTATGATAATTTAATATGCATCCCAGCACCTACATTTTAGCCTCTTAATACCTTTGTGCATCTAGAGGAAACAGGTGAGTGCCAGAATGACTGAATCTACATCTGGAGTAAGGAATAAATCAAAATGAATGTGTAATATATTGTTGTTTCTGGAAATCAAGACTATTTTTCTGAAGGGTTTCAAAGGAGTTACTAAAAGTTGTACATGAAGACTGCTTTCACAATACTAAAATGAATTTGGTATAATACTCAGAGCAACTTGATTCTATAAAAATCACTATTAGTCTATATTGGTTTTCATATAGGGAAAATTAATATGAAGTGTATAAGAATATCAATCACAATAAAAATGAAGGGTAAAAAAATAGGACATGATTACTTTTTATTTTTTTTTTTTTGTACTGGGGATTGAATGGAGGGGTACTTTACCACTCCCAGAACTGTTTGTATTTTATTTTGACATAGGATCTTGCCAGGTTGCTGAGGGCCTCGTTAAGTCACTGAGGCTGGCCTAGAAATTGTAATCTTCCTGCCTTCACCTCCTGAGTTACTGGGATCACAGACATGCCCCACTGCATCCAGCTTACTTTTTAAATTTAATTTTGGTAAATTTATGGCCTTTGTCTATGTGGATACATTTTTTCTATACTTATATGCCTGTCTATGAAATGTATTATTAAATCCTGAAATTACCACCATTTGGCCATTTGGACTTACAAAAATGGCAATTTCATATGTCTCAACCAATAAGTATGCATTTGTAAGAAATAAAGGGTATAGCAAGGTAATCACCAAAGCTACAAACATTAAAAAACCGTACAAATAACTCTAAGAAATGATTTGCTCTAGAAGTCACATAGAACAACCAGTTAAAAAGCAAAGAGTAAGTGATCCAATAAGAGATTAGCCCAAAATCTTGACAGGAGTACTCACTGCACAAAATCATCCCCTCATCCTTTCTATGGCTCTGTTATTTGTAATGAAAATGTGATAATGCCCAACAAGGTAACTTTGAACAAGAAGGAATATCTGCAAGTAACTGTGAATTAGGATGAAATACTTGATAGAATGGAGAAGCATCATTCAATGTGAAGAAAAGATCTGGTTTAGAGTGTTGCCTGCAAGCAGCAACTGAACATTGAGTATAACAGGTTTAAATTTGGAGTAACGCCAGGTCGTCATAGGAGAATGGCTCTGCAGCAATATTTGGTGACCCTGCATTTCTCCAATTAGGTCATGTAAGCAAGGCTTAACTGCAGCCTGCCCATCTTGGCAGAACATCCTGCAGTTTCTCATAGATATAAGCCTGGTAAGGAATGATCAGGAGAGATTCTTATTCCTCCCTTGTGAGAGGTGACTTCTAAGCTATTTCTCCCTAATTCAGTTGAGAACATGACTTTCATCTTGACCCTCCCTTAGGGTACAATTGCAGACTTCTATGAAGTCTGTGAAACTGGCTGAAGTTTAGAGTTGGCTCCTTTCCAACAAAGCAGCCCACCACTCATGTATTATCTGGCCTCTCTTATTTGGTGCCATTTTGTGGTACAAGGGATATAGGGAGCTGACACTATGCTACTTGCTTTTGCTGTCAGAATCCATCTGGGTTCATTATGTTTTGTTTTGTTTTGTTTTTGTTTTTAACCAGATGAAGCTATGTTAGTCCATGACAAGTCAAGACAACATGTGCATTAGTAGCATTTGTGGCCCTGGTTAACCACTGTGCGGCCACTTTGGGAATGATTGACTGCTTGACAGCTCTCTAACTTAATTTAGTTGCTGAGGCTGGTCTTGAACTTGTGATCCTCCTGTCTCAGCTTCCCGAGTCACTGGGATTACAGGCATGGGCCACTGTGTTGGCTCTCTATTCTAATTTAAAATCAATTGTTCTCTAGCTCAGAAATGAACATTTCAGCTTTTTTTTTTTTTTTTTTTTTTTTGGTTTAGATACAAGATGTCAAACCAAGAGCTCATGTATAAGAAAATGCAAGAAAGTTTAGAGGCAAAATGCTTGAGTTATGAGAGCCATAACCTAATCAGTGCATTAATCCCCTGATAGGGATTAATCAGCGCATTAATCCCCAGGTAGATAATTGTGGGTAAGTAGAAGTGGCTGGAGTAGGTCAGTCATTGGGACACGCTTTTGGCATATATATTTTTGTACTTGGTGAGAGGAGAGGTCTCTCTCTGCTTCCTGGTGGCCAAGTCCTAAGCCACTTTCTTCCACCACACTTCACCATGATGTTCTGCCTCACCTCATGCACAAGGCAATGGAGTTGGCCATGTATGGACCAAGACCTCTGAAACTGTGACCCTGAATAAGTGTCTTGTCTCCAAAATTGTTCTTACCAACACTTATTATTGCTTGTATTTTTGATAATTGCCATTCTGATTGGAGTGAGATGAAATCTTAGAGCAGTTTTGATTTGCATTTCTCTAATTGCAGGAGATGATGAACATTTTTTCATATGTTTGTTGACTGATTATATTTCTTCTTCTGTGAAGTGTCTGTTCAGTTCCTTAGCCCATTTATTGATTGGGTTATTTGGGTTTTTTTTTTTGGTGTTAAATTTTTTGATTTCTTTATATATCTTGGAGATGAGTGTTTTATCTGAGGTACATGTGATAAAGATTTTATTCCATGCTATAGGCTCTTTCTCCAAATTATTGATTGTTTCCTTTGCTGAGAAGAAAATTTTTAGTTTGAATCCATCCCATTTATTGATTCTTAATTTTACTTCTTGTGCTTTAGGAGTATTGTTAAGGAAGTCAGTTCCTAAACTGACATGGTGAAGATTTGGCCCCCTTTTCATTCTATGATTGTCAGGGTCTGTGGTACATATACAGAGTGGAATATTAGTCACCTTTAATGAAGAATGAAATTATGGCATTTTCAGGTAAATGGATAGAACTGGAGAATGTCATGCTAAGTAAAATAAGCCAATCCCAAAATACCAAAAGTCGAATGTTTTCTCTTACAAGCAGATGCTGATCCACAGTGTGGGAGTGGGTAGGGAAGAATGAAGGAACTTTGGATTGTATAGAGGGGAGTGAGGGGAGGGGTGGGGTAGGTGGGGATGGGAAAGATGGTAGATTGAGACAGACATTAGTACCCTATACACATGTATGAACAAAAATTTTAATAAAAAAATAAGAAATAAAATTGTTCTCATCAGGTATTTGAGTCACAGCAGCAAAAAAAATAGCTGATTAAAACACGGACTGTCTGAAACATTATCCTTCTTATTTTACATCTGGAATAATTGATGATGTCTTGAAGAGATAAAGAAGTACTAAGATAATATATTTTTAAAAGCACATAATTTTACTACTTTGAAACAGCTTAAATAAAATAATAAATGTTTATCACTGTGATAAATTATGTGTGTTTAAGGTAGCAGAAGCACTTAGAAACTAAACACATTAAATCATATTTTTTCCTAATATTTAGGAACTGTATTTGAAATCCATATCTAAATGTTTAATAATTTTATTCATAAAGTTTTGACTTATTAGTGATTCATTAGTTGTACAAGTATTGTTTAATTTAAACGTTTAAAATTTTAAAATGTAACAGATTTATGTTATTAAATTGAAAATTCAAATTCTTAAAATTAGCACTAAGGTTTCTTTTCCTTATAAAAAGAAGTCTAGCCATTAAGATCCACCCTGCCTGCCTCCTTACTCTAGCACACACTCAACAGAATTTGGAATCCATTGATCTTACTAATTTATATTGTCCATCATCTCCTTCCTGGCTCAGTTCATATTCAATCTCCATAATTGCACCTTTACAAGCATACTCCATTTCCTTATTTTTTTTTTTCTACACCAACTCAACTGGCAAAACACAGGTCCAGGAACCTGATGGTTTGCCTCCTCCATAGCTTGCCCACAATTAGATCCACTAGTCATACTCTGACCAAAATTTCAAAGTGGGCCCTTCGCATTGCTCAGCAATCCTAGAAAATTCATTTTCTCTCTGCTGAGATGACAACTTTATACTTTCTTCTCCATTTCAGATCTTAAATATCTTCTCCATTCTCTGTTTTAACCAAAGACCTTGCTTTTCATTTCACTGGGAAATTAGAAGGAATTTGAAAAAGAAAAAAGTAACTACCTCATCTTCCCACCAGCAAATGTACAACTTATCCATTTATGTAGCCATAAATTCTGCCTTTCTTCTGTCATCAGGGAAGGCTGCTACCTCCATTTATATAGTGAACTGCATTCTCTCTTGCCTGTTCAAGACTCCTCCTGCAATTACCTACATTTTGTCCCCTACACATACCTGATGCTCTTTCTCAAGCAGTATAAAAATGCACCAATTTTTCACATTAAAAAAATACACTTATTGACTCCAAATCCTCCTCCAAGCTCCCTTTTTTTTCTGCTCCCTTTTTCAGCAAAACTCCCATGAGGGCTTTCTATACTATCTGCTCCTTTTGGACATTCATTTCTTTCCATTTACTTCCTCCAAATCACTTGATTAGAAGAATTCATGTCAGAGTTTGTAGGGACTTCTGGGAAATTTCTTTCCTCTGATGGAAGAGTTTTCGGAGTAGCCCTATTTCTCTTCTCCTCAGTGTTACTGGTGCATCTGTCTTGCCAGATGTATTTGTCTTGGAGAACAAACACATCACAAAGAGAAACTGGGGAGAAGAGAATTCAGGTAAAATGGCCTAGTCACAGCTTAAGTTAACTTGAACCCCTTTTTGCCTCTGGGTTTTGTTCATTTTTTAATTTTTTTTTTATTTTACTGTGTCTTTTTAGTTATACATGACAGTAGAGTTCATTTTGATATAATTATACAAGCATGGAATATATCTTATTCTAATTAGGATGCCAGTCTTGTGGATGGACACAATGGTGAGATTCACTGTGGTTTATTCACATATGTACATAGAAAAGTTATGTCATATTTATTCCACTTTCTTATTCCTATCCTTCTCCCTTCCCTTCATTCCCCTTTGTTTAATCCACTGAACTTCTATTCTTCCCCTCCCACCCCCCTTATTGTGGGTTAGCTTCCATGTATCAGAGAAAACATTCAATCCTTTGTTTGGGGAGGGTTGGCTTATTTCATTTAGCAGGGTAGTCTTCAGATCCACCCTTTTACTGGCAAATGTCATGAAGTCATTCTTCTTTATGGCTAAGTAATACTGCATTGTGCATATATACCACATTTTCTTTACTCATCTGTTGAAGGGCACCAAGGTTGGCTCCACAACTTAGCTATAGTGAATTGTGCTACTATAAACATTGATGCATGCCACTTTAGTACTATGATGATTTTAAATCCTTTGGATATATACTAAAGAGGGGGATAACTAGGTCAAATGGTGGTTCCATTCCTAGTTTTTTGAATAATCTCCATACTGCTTTCCAGAGTGGTTGTACCAATTTGCAGTTCCACCAACATCGTAGGAGTGTACCCTTTTCCCCACATCCTTGTCAATTTTTATTGTTACTTGAATTCATTGCCATTCTGACTGGAGTGAGAAGAAATCTCAGTGTAGTTTTAATTTGCATTTCTCTAATTGCTAGAGGTGTTGAATGCTTTTTTAAAAATATTTGTTGACTAATCCTTTTTTTTTTTTTTTTTCTTTTGAGAAGTGTCTATTTAGTTCCTTTGCCCATTTATTGATTGGGTTATTTGGGTTTTGTTTGTGTGTTTTGGTGTTAAGTCTTTTGAGTTTTTTGTATATCCTGGAAATTAATGTCCTGAGGTGCAGGTGGCAAAGACTATCTCTCATTATGTAGGCTCCCTCTTCACATTCTTATTTCCATTGCTGTGAAGAAGCTTTTTAGTCTGATGCCATCCCACTTATTGATTCTTGATTTTACTCTTGTGCTTTAAGAGTCTTGTTAAGAAGTCAGTTCCTGAGCTGATACGTTGGAGTGTTGGGCCTACATTTTTTTCTAGTAGGTGCAGAGTTTCTAGTCTAATTCCTAGGGCTTTGTTCATTTTTTAAATTACTGAGTATCTCTTATGGGAAAGCACTACTCAAGGTACTGAGGTAGCTGTGGCCAAAAGATAAAATCTCTGTTCTCATGAAGCTTTTATTCCAGTGGAAAAGAAAGATCATTTAGAAAAAGTAATTAAAGTAGTATAATTGAATTAGGTCTAAGAAAAAAATGAAGCCAATTAACACAGGAAAAGCTAGAGTAACATTCATGGGATATGGCATTTTCCATTACAGCAAACCTCTCTTTACCTCAATGCCCTGAATAGTATCCAACTCATACCTGGACCAGCAACTGACAGTAAAGATGGGATTTGTCATTACCAGTGCTAATAGAGTTGATTTCATTGGAAAACATTGACAGTATAACTGCAAAAGGGTAGTTATCTGGAAAATATCTTCTTCTAGGAATGTACAAGGCAACTGGAGCTTGGATGGGCAACAAGCAATGACTCTTGCAAGGACTTCCATTAAATACCACTCTATGAAGGCTTTCCTTGACTTCTCAATTTAAAGTGGGTCTTCTTATAATATTCTCTGTCATAGTATGCTAAACATTTTCTTCATTTCCTTTTTTCAATTTGCAATTAACATTTATTTGTGTAATTATTTTATTTCTATTTCCTCTACCATAAGTCGTAGACTCCATAAAAGTAGGGCAGATAACGTATCTATTTTATACCCCATACTTCTCACATTGCCCAAACACAAAAGCCATTGTAAGTACTTAGTGAGTGAATTTGAAGAACTTGGTTATTTTTCTCACAGCTCCCTCTTGCCTGCAAGTACATGACCTTCAGAACTCTTTTGTCTAATTAGAAAACCATAGTAGGAAAAACAGGGTGAGTTGGCTTCACAATTGCTCCTTCAGACTTGCCTCCACTGCTGACCTGTGATGTGATAACAGTGACCTCGTCCCTGTTTTTATTATAACTCACCCAGGGCTTTGGCCCTGGCCTCAAGCTGAGGAAGGTGAACAAGTCCTTCAGAATCCACACTGCAGACTCTCTCATCACCATACATCAGCAGGAGCTTTGTGTTGACTCCTGACATGGAAACAACACCTTGGGTATAACCGTAACACACCTGAACAAAACCTTCAGAGACACTGATGCAGTTACCAGAAGGTATTTTCTAAATCAGCTTAGGTGAGCTCTTCTCATGAATTTCTGGTTCTTCTTGTTCAGTCATATGAGTGTCAAATATCGGGGTTTCATATGAGAATGACCTTTACCTTGCCCCATCATTCCTAGATGTCTTCCAACACATTTGAAGTGGTGGAGGATGGAGGGGTAGAAATCTTACCTGGAATTTTTTACAATTCTAATTTAAAATTGCTTTTGGAGGAATTTACATATTAAATAAAAGTTCATTGTTTCGGTATAAAAAGCCATAGAACAAAAGATGAGTATCCAAAATATCTTTTACTCCCATAGCAGTGTCTCTGTGCAGTGTCCTCATGGGGGTCATCTGTTGGTAGAGGGCTGTTTCTGGTTCTTATTTGCTTGTTTGTTTTCCTAACTGCAAGATAAAATGTAGTCTGTGACTACCTTCTAATAAAATTCTGTATCAGCGTTTTGCACTATTTGAAATAAGCTCCTAAATTGTTCTCGTTGCCAACATTCTTGCTGATCTTAGACTCAATTTCTAAATGGCAAATGAAGCAGTCTTTCTAAAGGGCAAACATGTCCACATTCCCTGCTCTTTACTTGCCTTTGGTGCTTTCCCATTGCTTACAGAAAAGAGTCTGGAATCATAGCAAGATTTACTAAGCCTTCACAATCTGGTTTATACCTATTCTTTCTGCCTTGTTTATTCATTGGCTCACTCATAATAAATAAATATTCATTGAACACTTATTTAGTGTGAGTCACTGTTTCAGGCACTGAATATATGACAATGAACAAAACAGCCAAAATCTCTACCCTAATGAAGCTAACATGCCAGTTGACAGAGTTAGATAATCGTTATTTACCAAATTGTGGCCCTCAAAGTTTGTATGTTGCAGTCCTAACTCCCTATGTGACTATATTTGGAGACAGGAACATTAGGGAAGTTATTAAGTTTAACTGAGGTCGTAAGAGTAGAGTCCTAACCTAAAGAACTGGTGCCCTTATGAGAAAAGGAAGAGATACTCAAAGCACATATGTAGAATAAAGGCATGCCAGGACACAGTGAGAAGGTGGCCATCTGTAAGTCAAGGAGAGAATTTTCACCAAACACCAATCTTGCTGGCACCTTGATCCTAAACTTTTGGTCTCCAGAACTGTGAGAAAATAAATACCTGTTGTTTCAACCACATAGTCTGTAATATTCTACTATGATAGTTCTAACAGACTAACACAACAAACAACAAAGCAACACAAAGTATATCAAATAATCACAAGTTCTTTGAAAGAAAATAAAGTAGGAAGGTGGTTTAAGGTGTGTGGGGAGAGGAAATGCAAGTTTAAATTGAGCAGTCAAGAAAAACTGTGATTGCTAGTCCAGGAATGGTGTTATATGACTATTGACCAGCTATTCAAGAGGCTGAGAGAGGAGAATCACTGGCCCAGTAGTTGGAGACCAGCCTGGGCAAAATAGCAAGACCCCTATTTTTAGAAAAAGAAAAAAGTCTCATTGAAAAGATGACATTTTAGTTGATACTTGAGGGAGCTCAGAAGTAATTATGTAGCTATGTGGGCAAAAAAAGCATTTCTAGCACAGAGAACTGCAAGTACAAGGTCCTAAGGTGGGTTTGAGCCCAATGGTACAATAAAAAAGCCAATGTAGCTGCAAGGGTTAATATAGCAAAGTAAGATTTCAGAAAGGAGACAAGGGGCCAAACTACATTCTTTCAGGCTATTGAAAGGACTTTGGTTTTTACTCTCAGTGAAAGAAGAAACCATTAGAGAACTTTGAACAGAGTGACATAATCTGAAAATACATTTGTGACAGGATAGCTCTTGGCTTGTGTTGAAATTAGATTTAAGGGAAAAGGCATAACACAGAGACATATTGGGAAGTTCCTTAAGGAATTCAGTTGAAGGCTGATCAGGGCTTTGACTAAGGCAGAGGCAGTGAAGATAGTGAGAAGTGGCTGCATCCTCAACATATTTTGAAAGTATGGGCTACATGGTTTCTTATCAGATCAGAAGCAAAATATAGCAGAAGGGTAAATTCAAGAATGACTTCATGGTTTTCAGACTGAGTCATTGGAAGTGTGATCAGCCAAGGAAATAGAAGACTAGAGGTGCCCAGAGTTTGATTTAGAACACTGAAACATGAAATGCATATTAGTCAAATGGAGATGTTAAATAAGAAGTTTGGCATGAGTATGGAGTTCAGAGGAGATGCCTGGACTAGGAATAAATATTTATATATTATTTGCTTATAGATGGTAATTAAAGTTTTGAAACTAGGGACTGGGGATTAAGCTCAGTGATAGAGCACTTGCCTGAGCAACTGGGTTCAATCCTCAGTATTACTAAATAGAATAAAAGCTTTAAATGTAGATGCAACCATACACCTGGTATGCATGGATGTGGATACCAGGTATGTCTCTGTGTGTAGAAAAGAAGAGGACCAAGGTCTCTTCTCTGAGCTACTCTAGCATTAAAAGTTCAAGAAGATGGGGGTAGCGGGAGACAGAGACAGAGCAATAAGAAAAAATATTTTTCACCAGATATTCCAGAAGAAAAGTAAAGGAAGTGTTTTAAAGAGGAGGGACAATTGAGTCAAATGCAAATAGAAAATCAAGAAAAGGTGAATGCTAGGATTTGGCAATTAAGTTTAACAACATGTCATTCATTAGTGACCTCACAGGTACAAGTTTGGTGGGGCAGAGAGCAAAAACCTTTCAGATGTTCAAGAGATTATAGGAGAAAAGGAATTGGGGCCAGTAAGGACAGGAAACTGTTTCAAGAATTTTATTATAAAGAGCAGGAGATATATAAACTTATGAATGAAGTAGGGTCAAAACAGAGTTGGATTTTTTAAAAAAAGGATATTCAAATGTTCATTGGAGAGTGATAAATTAGTGTTCCAGAAGAGGGAAAAAAAGAGAGAATTTTAGATTTGGTGACTAAGGACAGCATCTAGTGCTCAAATGGAGGAGCCATCCTTGGGTAGGAATGTAGCACATAGCAGCACATCTATAGTGATGGCAGAGAGCACCAAGAGCATGGGAACAGGTGAACTTCATCAGTATGAGTCCTGTATAATTTCCCAGTTGTTCTGACCTCAGACAGACAGGTCATATGTGGGCTCCCTGCTATGGTTTGGATGTAAGGTATCCCTCAAAAGGTGATGTGAGACAGTGCAAGAAGGTTTAGAGGAGAAGTGATTAGGTCACAGCCTTGACCTAATCAATGGATTGATTTCCTGATGGTATTAACTGAGTGGTAGCTGGAGGCAGGTGTGGGTGGCTAGAGGAAGTGGTTCATGGGGTGGGAGGCATGGCTTTGGGGTATGTATTTGTATTTGACAAGTGGAGATCTCTCTCTACTTCCTGATCATGATGTGAGCTGCTTCCATCTGCCACACTCTCTAGTCATGCTGTTAATGACACAAGGAGTGGAGCCAGCCTTCTATGGACTAAGACCCCTGAAACTGTGAGTCCTCAAATAAATTATTCCTCCTCTGCAATTGTTCTGGTTGGGTCCTTTAGTCAGCAGGGAAAAGCAGACTGAAACACCCCTTACACACTGATGTCTGATGTCTTGTCCAGAAATCTTGAAATAAAGGCAAAGTATGGACTTTGGAAAGCACCACACAGCATCTGAGGTTTATGGTGCATCTTGGAAAATGAGTTTAGGTCTTTGTCTTAGCTATACTTGAAATAAGAAATTTTTTTCTGTTGTAAATAAAAAGTTCATAGTGACTTTTCCAGACAAATGACCATTTTTAAATCTTTAGATCGCAATCTCTCTATGAGTTTACTTTTAAATTTAGGATAGAATGTATTAATTGAGCTTATTCTAGTGCTTTCTGTGAACAAAATTTGCACTGTGTCCTGATGGTCCTATTAAGACACCCATCTATCTGTAAAGTGGTTTCACATAGTGGACTACCCTGATCAGCTGCTCATCTTCTCTCAGGGAAGGGATTAAGGTTAACCATGGGCTCAATGTTTAAGCCGTAAGTGTTAAAAGAGAAACAAATCTGGGAAACATTGGGAGAGTGCATTTATCTTCCTTTCTCTTGACATTTGCTTCCATTGTAGAGAGGCACAGTACTCCTGACCTCTCTCTCTCTTCCCAGAGATGGATAAAGTGCCTTATCTGATTGATGAGTTTGTAGGGGAAAAACTGGGCAGGCAAAGCTCAGTTCCTTCTTCAATTTCTTCATCAAACCAGACTTCTGCAGAGCCCATTTGATCTACGTAGCTACCTAAATTACCTCCTGATTACAAAAATGTCCACACTCTGGCAGTCTGGTGTTTCCTGTGATTAGCAGGGCAAATCTGCTGAATTCTGTGCTATGCATTTTTAAAACCCAGTATCCCACAAACAGGCAATCTACTCCAATATCAACTTCATCTGAGAAAAGGGTGATGTTTTGACCTCTCATATTCCCTGTTCTTTGTCTGTCTTTTATATAGTTTCAAATTTATATGCAGAAATGGGGACCTGCTTAAATTTCTAACACCAATAATTCCATTCATATAAAGGATATGAGCCCAAAAGCTATGGCTTCACTAATTTAGGTAAATTTAGGTATGAATGCATTTGAGAGTATGCCATTTTATTACTTTTACATTTATACTGACATTTTGCATATGTATATGTTTGACTGTCACTGCCAAGTCTTTAAAATTCATCCACAAAAAAGTGAACTATAGGCAGAGTGAAATTAACATAGGTTTCAGAGCTACTCAAAGAACCTCAGGTTATTTTATTGCTAGTAGTAAAAATGAACATAATTCCTTCTGTGTATTTTAAATTATATTTAACACCACCACTCTCTAGGATCTATTTACCTGGATGATTATACATTAAAATTATGCCTGCAGTATAAACCAGATAGAACATTTTTAATCTTCTAGGCAAAGAAAAGGAGTTGTTTGGCATCTCACACAAGTCAACAAAAAATAGAAAAGCAGCTGTTTAATGAGGATTTGCTAATTTTTTTCAATAATTACATACAAAATGTGTACTCCCCCTGCACACACTGAAAAGCTCAGCCCTCAATAAGGGGATATCACATGCTAGCCAACTTCAATGGGAGTGTCATAAATATTGTTTCTTTCTATCAGTGCTTCTCATTCGTCACAATTTAGTAGTTTCAGTAATGGAAAATCATGTTTGAGCAAAAAGAGCTATTTACAAATGCAAAAGAGCCTCCAAAATAGCTTTCTGAAAAAAAAATCCTACAACTTTTTTGAGAGGAGTCATATTAAGTATTTGATTTGTGTTCACTGATTATGTTCTAATACTTACCTATAAGAATGAAATGTAAGCTTCACTTGACCTAACGTGTGTTCAGTTTTAATAACATTTTTCTTTGTTCATCACATACCAATTGCTCATACTTTACCAGACACTAACATTTTCATGCCATTTTTAACATTAGTCATCATGTATTTAAGTATGTTTTATCAGGTGTCACATCAAAAATACAGTGGAATGGTATAAAAACATAAACATAATATTTTTTCTAACTACTGTAGGCAGTCACAAAAATGAATGTATTTGACCCCCAATTCAGAGACTTCATAATTTGAACAGACATAAAATGTGGGAATATGAATTCAGCATTTGGAAAGCCTAAATAATTAAGCTAAACTGTCAACCAATCAAAAACATCCATGCTTTCAATAAAGAAGATCTCTGGCTGAGTCCAATTTGTTAACAATATTCTGATCTCGGAATTAAAAATGAAGAAACACTTTGGCAAAAATGGTGATCACTTCTCGACATGGGTATGGACAGGTATTCCACCAAGATCATATAGCTTGTGGGCAGCAGAGCTCAGATTTAAATTCAGGGCTGTCTTCCTGCAAGGCTGTCCTTTTTTTTTTTTTTTTTTTCTTTCTATGCTATGAAGTATTTCGGATAATGATCCACTTGTGTCAGTCATCATTTGCAACTTATCCAACAAGCATGGGGCAGTCCTTGGCAGTAGTTTAGAGGAGGGCCAGTCATTCCGTCTCAGGGAGGATTTTAAGGTCTTTTCCTTCATTGATATCATAAGTTAAGTAGTTGGACTAACTTGTCAAAGATGTACCTAATGTCAAGGTGAATTTGACATGGAGTCATACACTCAACTTAGTTTTCTACAAATATCATAAATAACATTTATGACCATTTATAAATGTACTGAGTTGTCGACACAAGCTGTACCATTTGCAGGTCTTGCATCAATATTGTTCAAGACCAACAGTTTATGCATACTAAGGAAAATTAAGTGGCAACAAGGCAAGTAAATCAGGACCTTCAATCCAAAAGTGATTTCACCTAGAATTTCTTAAAGTGAATAAAGACTATGAATTTTCTGCCTTCTTATCCTTCCCTCCTCCTAGATTTTACTTTTACAAACAATGCCACAATAACTGGGTTTGAACATGTAGTGGAGTAGTGAGTAGCACTGTGGGACAGTTTCCTAGAGCTGGAAACACAGGGTGAAAGGATACACATATGTTCAAGTTTAAAGGATTCGGAGAAATTGACTACAACTTTTGGCACATGTACTTCCTCAATTTACCCATGACTATAATTTGAAGCTCCAAGTAATTATTAAGAATTACAAATAAATGAGATGTTCGTACTAGAAATACTTGATTAAACATAAGGTAATAATAATGACAATAATAAGCCTGATCATTACAGAAAAAAGTAAATATTTGGAAATGACTCAACACTGAAACTAAGAGCTGACAGGAAGCTTCAGAAAGACACTAGGGTTTGAGGTGGTGAACAGCACTATTTGTCACGTAATGTTAACAACACTGCACTTTCGCCTGGGTGTCCACCTGTCCTAAGAGTTGAGTGGTAAAGGATTCGGGTTACAAATCCCTGAGTTCTAAAGATACTAAGCATGCTAAACTTTCATCACAGACTCATATAATCCATCTCCATTAGGGAGAGTAATGCACACTGATAGCAGCAGCAACTGTCAACAATCTGCACTCAACCACCTCCATCAGGAGGTTTCCTCATAGCCAATATCTCAGAATCCTTCAAACTGGAATATGTGGGTATCCTTGGACCCTGCAGTTCCACATCTAGGAAACTCTCCCACAGTGCTACTCACTACTGAGTTGTATGTACAAGGAGAATCGTTGTAGCATTGTTCATAAAAGTGGTACACCAGGTGGAAGGAAAACCACCTGGGAGGCTGTGAGGGAGGGATTAAATGATCACCATGAAGCCAGTCATCAAAAAGGATAAAGCACAGGGGCTCTGGGGCGGGTTGCGGCTGAGGCAAGAGGATCACAAGTTCAAAGTCAGCCTCAGAAAAAGCGAGGCACTAAGCAACTTAGTGAGACTGTCTTTAAATAAAATACAAAATAGGCCTGGGGATATGGTTCAGTGGTCAAGTGTGTAATACAAAACCGATACTCCGCATTTCCAGGTGCAGCCATTTCTCCCCGCCTCCCAACCACTTGTCAATCTGTGCTCCCCCCGCCTCTTATGTTACAGTAATTTCCCGCCTAAGCTTGCAGCCATTTTCCTGCTTCCCACATTATGTGCTAACATGATAGCTAGCTATTGGTTCATCAATCAGCTTGCAAGTATTCTCCTCTGCTATTGGTTCCCTCCAGCCCGGGAGATTCCAATATCTGGGAGAAGCTCCACGTCATTTTTCTCTTTTTCCTTTCTTTTCACCCCGGAGCAGACCCGCTAGTCGTCCACATAATAAAGTCTCTTGCATGAGCTGTGGATTTTTCTGGGAGCTATTTTGTCCAGCCGCAACTGAGATGGGCGAGCGGCAGTTCCACGGGAGGGACTGGAACTGCCAAGTCCTGAGCTGAGCTGCATTTTTCCTTACAAAATACCCCTGAGTTCAATCCCCAGTACCCAAAAAAATAAAAATAAAAATAAACGTAAGACTTTTTGGAGCAATGTGAAAAGCTCTCCAGGATAAATTATAAGGTAAAAATAAACAAGGTGAAGAATAAAATTATATTATGATATATTTTTTAAAATGCATGTATTAGTGTATGTGTATATAAATGTATAGAAAATGAACTGGGAAAGAGTATATAAATTTTTGCACTAGTTACCTCTTTGGAAGGGAAAAACACTGGGAAGAAAAGTAAGTGGAGGGAAGTGTACCCATTTTCTGAATATCCTGATATTTGGATATCTTATAATGCAAATCAATTCCTGGGATGCTTGTATAAAAAATACAATTCAGTTATTACTCTAGAACAATCCTTTTTATTATCCCAGAGTCATTAAACATTAAAGGATATGTATGTTTATATAATAATGAGTATGTATAGATAACTATTTTTAAGTAACGATTCTCTTCTCTGAGATATATCTATAGTTATAATTCTTTTTTGTTGAAATCATGTGTAAATAAAAAAGTATATTTAATCTGTATAACAAACCAAGCTAATCCAGACATTGAAATCAGAATATGCACACACATTATGTTTGTAATCTCATAATAAAACTATTCTCTTAATTTAAAAAACTTTGAAGTGGTACACAAAAACATGAAAAAATGAATATCATGTGATGTTTCAATATATGCATGTATTGTATAATGTTTAAATCATGTTAAACATATCTGTCTCCTCCAACACCTATCATTTGTTCATAGTGAAAACATTTAAAATACTTTTACCTAGCTTTCTTAGATAGAAATACACCCTTGTTTTTATAATCATTCTGTTGTGCAATACCACATCAGAGCTGCTTATTCTTAACTCTAACATAGGACCCATTGATCACCCTTTCCACATCCCTCCCTTGTCCTCAACTCTCCTCAGCCCCTGGTAAGCACCTCTCCACTCTTCTGAAGGGTCAGTTTTTTTAGATTCCATATATGAGATCATGAGGTACTTGTCTTTCTGAACCTGGTTTAGTTCATTCAACATTAATGATCTCCAATCCATCCATATTATCACAAATAACTGGATTTCATTTTTTATGACTGAAGAGTACTTCATTGTGTTTATGTACCACATTGTGTTTATCCATTCACCAGATGGACACTGCGGTTGAGTCCATATCTTAGCCCACAATAATAAACAAAGGAGTGTAGATGTCTCTTTAACATACTGATTTCATTTCTACACACCCAGGGTGGGATTGCTTGATCATATAGTAATTTTATTTTTTATTATTTTGAGGAAATTCTGTACTGTTTTCCATAATGGTTGTACTGATTTACATTCCAACTATCAGTGTGCAAGGGTTTCCTTTTTTTCCACATCCTCACTAGCCTTGTTCTCTTTTGTCTTTCTGATAATTGCCATTCTAATTAGTGAGGTGATATCCATTGTGGTTTTGATTTGCAATTCCCTGATGATTAGTGATATTGAGCATTATTAATATGTTTGTTAGCCATCTGTATGTCTTTTTTGGGGTAATGCCTATTTAAGTCTTTTGTCCATATTTAAATCAGTTTATTTGGGGTTTTACTGTTGAGTTGTTTGAGTTCCTTACACATCCTGGATGTTAACCCCTTGTCAGTTGTGTAGTCTGTAAATGTTTTCTCCCGTTCTGTAAATTGTTTCTTCCTTCAGATTATCTTTGTCCAGAAATTTATCTACATCTAGGTTTTCCAATTTGTTGCCAAATAGTTGTCCACAATAGTCTTTTATGATCCTTTGCATTTATGTGGAATCAGATGTAAAGTCTATCTTTTCATGTATAAGTTTATTTATTTGGATCTTTTCTCTCTCTCTCTTTTTTTTTTTTTTTTTTTTTTCCTTAATCTGGCTAAAGGTTTTGCCTTTTGCCAATTTTTATTTTTTCATAAAACTTTTTCAATTGGTCTTTTATAGTGCCTTTTGTCCCTATTTCATTTATATATATATATATATTTATATATATATATATATTTTTATATATATATACCACATTTTATTTATCTATTTATCTGTTGATAGACACCTAGGCTGGTTCCACAATTTGGCTATTCTGAATTGTGCTGCTATAAACATGGGTATGTATGTATCATCTAGTAAGATGACTTTCATTCTTCAGGATAAATACTGAGAAGTGGTATAACTGGGTCATATGGTAGTCCCATGCCTAGTCTTTTGCGGAGCCTCATACTGATTTCTGTAGTGATTGTACTAATTTACAGTCTCACCAACAGTGTAAAAGTGTACACACTTCTCAAAAGAAGAAATACAATCAACAAATACATGAAAAAATGTTCGATATTATTTGCAATTAGGGAAATGTAAACCAAAACTATAATGAGATTTCATCTCACACCGGTCAGAATGGCAATCATCAAGAATATAAATAGCAGGGGCTGGGGCTGTACTCAATGGTAGAGCACTTGCCTAACACATGTGAGGCACTGGGTTCAATCCTCAGCACCACATAAATAAAAATAAGTAAAATAAAGGTGTTTTTAAATACCACATTTTAAAAACAAAGAATACAAATAGCAACAAATACTGGAGAGGATGTGGAGAAAAGGGAACACTTTTACACTGTTGATGAGACTATAAATTAGTACAACCAATATTGCCTTGTCAGGCACAGCAGGCATGCCTGTAATCCCAGCAGCTCTGGAGGCTAAAACTGGAAGATTGGGAGTTCAAAGCCAGCCTCAACAACTTAGCAAGGCCCTAGGTAACTTAGCAAGACCCTGTCTCAAAATGATTAAAAAGGGCTTGGTATGTGGCTCAGTGTTAAGCACTCCTGGGTTCAATCCTTGGTACAAAACAAACAAACAAAGCAAAACAAAAATCCCACCTGGCTTTTTTGGAGAAATTAACAAGCTGATCCTAAAGTTCATTTGCAAATATAAGGAACTCAGAATAGCCCAAACAATCTCGGGGAAAAAATAAAAGAGAGAACCTATAAAATGAGAGAAAACCTTTGCTAGCTACTCTTCTGACAGAGGATTAGTATCTAGAATATATAAAGAGTTCAAAAAACTTTACACCAAAAATATCAAATAATCCAACTAACAAATGGGCAAATGAATTAAATACATACTTCTCAAAAGAAGAAATATATAATTTAATTTTGGTCTGACTTTTATTTTTTTCTTCTACTAATTTTAGGATTGTTTTGTTTCTTGTTTTTCTAGGTCTTAAAACAATAGGCTGTTTCATAGAAATTCTTTTTCTCCTCCTCCTCCTCCTCCTCCTCCTCCTCCTCCTCATCCACCTTTTAATAGAGGCATTTGTTACTAAAAACTCTCTATTACCACTGCTTTTGTTGAATCCCATACATTTTGGTATTTTTCCCTCATTTTCATTGACTTAAATTTTTCTTTTGATTGTTTTGATGATCCACTGTTTGTTCACTAGCAAATTGCTAAGTCTCCATGAATCTGTATAGTTTCTGAAACATTTTTTGTTGTTTATTTCTAGTTTTATTCCGTTGTGGTCAGAAAAGATACAGGATATAATTTCAATTATCTTCAAATCCTTTGAAACTTGTTTTGTGGTCTAATATATGGCCTAGACTACGAAATGTTCTAGAGACAAGAATGGGTAATCTGGGCAGCTGAATGAATTGTTTTGTAAATGTCTATGAAGTCTATTTAACCACAGTGTGGTTTAACTCTGATGTTTCTTTGTTGATGCTTTTTGTTGTTTGAGGCAGTCTGGATGATCTGTTCATTGATGAAAGTGGAGTGTTGAAGTCTTTCACTGTTTTTATTCTGGATCATCTCTGTCCCTTTATATCTAATAATATTGTTTTATAAAATTGGGCCCTCTGGCATTAAGTACATATACCCTTACAATTATTATAACTTCTTGTTGAATTGATGCCTTAATCATTTTATAGAGATCTTCTTTGTCTCTTTTTACAGTTTCTGTCTTTAGGCTATTTTGTTGGACATAAGAATAACTACTTCTTGCATTATATTTGTTTGCATGGAACAACTTTTTCCATCTTTCAGTTTCCCCCTATGTGTGTCTTTAACGGTAAAGTGAGTTTTTGTAGGTATCATGTTGTTGTCTCTCATTTTATCCATTCAATCAGTTTGTATCTTTTAATTGGGGAACTTAGTCTATTTACATATAAGGTTTTACTTAATATATAAAGACTTACTCTTTTCATTTTGTTAAATTTCTTCTGTTTTTTTGGTGTAGTAGTCAGCGTTATCTAGAAGGAAAAAACCAACTGTATATTTATCTCTATATCCATGTATGAACCAACATGATTTGTGTTTTAAAATTAAGCACAAAGACCACTTTGCAAAAAGTGGCACTCTATCAGACTAAGCCATGAGACAATCCATCATTTGTGCATTGTATTGCATGGTATATCACCAAATTCATCATTTCAACATTTGTGGTGTGAAGGAGCTTCATTTATTAGGTGTTAAAACACCTAATTCAAATAAGCTCTCTGCATCTGCACTTCACAGTTTCTTAATGATCAATGTACAATAATAAAACTGTTGGCTATGAACATACTAAGAAATTAACTAATCTTTAAATATTGTGATCATGGACATCAGTGGTCATTAGGTAGTCATAAAAATGCAATGAAAGATTCGTAAGTCTAGACGTTATCCTAAGCCATATACCTTGAAGTACCCAGAGCTCTCTGCCCTCTTTAACTTCTAAAGGTCCAACATGACACGATTCCCCTGTGTTGTCCTTTCACTGACTTTTTTCATTATTTCCATTCAAAATCTTTTCTACCTTAATCCTATTTCCTTTATTTGGGTCAATTTCTTTCTCCTAAAATCTCAAGTATTTTACTAACAGATAGATGATAGATAGATAGATAGATAGATAGATAGATAGATAGATAGATAGATAGATTTTTCTTTTTTTGGCACTGGGGATTGAACCCAGGGGCACTTTATCACTGAGCCACAGCCCCAGTTCTTCTTATTTTTTATTTTGAGACAAGGTCTCACAAAGAGGTGGACTTCGAACTTTCAATCCTCCTGCCTCAGTCTCCTGTATCACTGGGATTACAGCAGCATGAATGATATTTTCTCCTCATGACACCTGAGTTTCACTAGAATGAAGCTGGTATGATCTTATCTTGACCTTGAAGCTGGTATGATCTTATCTTGACCTACATTTTCTTATAATAATAACCTTGGGGGCTATCTATTTTTGTTCTTATAAAATATTCATTACAAGCATGGAAGACCCAACTCTGTTGAATTTTTTCCCTCTTTATGCCTCCTATGAAGGCTAAGTGTCCTATTTGTCTCAATTTGGAGAGCCAGGAGAAGAGAAGGAAAGAATGAATATATTGGATGCCTCCTATATGTTAAACTTTGTGCTATACGTTTTCACGATTACTGCTATTTAATTATTCCAACTAACTACATAAAATGGATATTATTTTTTTATGGTGAAAATGAAGAAATGATGACTTAGGGAGTAGTGTAAGTCATTGAATTTTACAGTCATTAAAATGCAGAGTCTTGGCACCATAAGTCCACAACACCAATGAAATTCAATTTTTGGAATATGAAATTTCGGATGCAGCTAACATTCATTACAAAACTCTTGTTTGATCCTCCTTCAACTTTTTGTCATTACACACCTCTCAACTCCCATAAGTCCTTAAACATTCCTCAGATTAGAGAAAAATTGGTCCCACTAAATGGGAACATTGAAAGAATATCTGCAGTTGGATTAATACAAATATTCAAAGAAAAACTACATTGAAGCTCAATCTAGAAAAGACTCATACAAATATTTCACTGCACACTATATCCACAATTCAGAGAAGTTTTAAGACAGCGAACACAGGGGAATGAGATACCACTAAGAGAGCTGATATTCAATCAAGTGTGAACAATACAACCAATAGACAAGACGTGTAGGAAATGTTGCTCTTTGTAGAAAGTGTTAAAGTGTGGGTGTTTGATGCTAACCTTAACACTTCATAGCTTGAACAGAAACTTTTGTATTATTCTTTTTCCAACTTATTGGGTTGCATAAAATAGTATTCAGTTTCCCTAACCTGGGTGGTGTCTAAATAAAAGGTTTTAGGAGTTGGGGGAGGGGGATAGAGAGGATAAAGAGAACCGGAAGGATGATATTGGCCAAGGGCATGCAGTAGACAAAAGGAAATGCTAAGTCTATGGATAAGGATGCCTGACTGATGTTAGTGATGCTCTAAATTATTTGACAAACAAAGCAAAGAATGAAGGAGAAACTTAATAGTTCATTTTTGAAGCCAGTATATAGTGATATGATATCATAACATTTACTCAGAGAAAGTGATTCAACTTCAGAGATTTTGATTCAAAGAAAGAATGGTGAGAAAAAGGGAGAGGACATTCGACCTGAAACCTTTTAACATAAGCTAGTCTGTGACTCTGGATGAAAAGCAATTTTTATCCATTTTCTGTGTGGTTTCTGAAGAGATGATGCAATTTCACAAGTACTATACAAATTAACAATAGTTACATGTTTCAAGAATTAGTATTAGCTGACCAATTTTGAATTTCAGATATTAAAAGGTAAGACCAAGAGTTTCTGGAAGGGTTTTCTGCTTTAAATTTTAAAGTAATGCATGTTCATCCTAGGAAGTTTAAGCAATATAAAAACACATAGTATTCAAAGCACTCCTTCCCAGTACCCCCATCCTCAGCCTGGAGAGGTAACCACTAGTAACTCTTGATAAGTATCTGTCCATACCACTAAAACATTGTTCTGAAACTAGATCATTATTTTACTTCTGTGTGACTACTCTCAAATTCTCATTCTTTTTAATAGCCCTGTAACATTCCATAGCATGCACCATCTGTGAATTATAGTCAAGAATGCACCAATTATCTACCAAATACATTTTACCCTCTTGATGAAATTTTAGATTGTATCCAATTTTTCGACAATTTCTGCTGTGATAATTGATCTTGAATATATATAGAATCTTAATATTGTCATTAAAGGAAAAATAAATCACGAGTTATCTTAACAATTTTTCTGTAATGCAGTTATTAGGATAAATTCCTTTGTTTGAGACTTCATTTAATAAACTTAACAACTATGTAGTAACCATTTAAGAAATGTAGTTAAGTAGCAAGCAAGGGAGGCTTTATGTAAATATAAGTATGAAAGTAAATTTTCACACGGGATATATTAGAGAATGAGTCAGGGAGATCTGGGGCTATGAATTAAGGATTACATCTGAAAGTTGTTAGTCATCCATGTCAAAGTCTGTAGCCTCAAATTTCTCACTAGGGATAGCAGAAAAAATTCCCAGTGCTATTTCATTCAGGTATTTGCAGGGCTGGGGAGGAAGTATAGGCAGATTTTGATGTTTGTCTCCTTATATCCCAAAGATTGGTTTTTAGAATTATATATTTATCAAAAAAAGCACACTAATGTAATAATTTTTTAGACTGATACTTTTGAGATACTTTGTTTTTGAATAGAATGGATTTGATTTTTGTTTTTTGGTTTTTTTAAATGAAAGGACATGAACAAATTTACTCATGTACTAGACTGTATAAGTGCCTTTTAAAAATCCTAGCACCTACAACTGGAAATATACTGTGCCAGTCATTTAATTCCTACAGAAATAAAAATGAAGCCCAGAAAGGCTAAGAGGCTTGCCCAAGGTCACACAGCATAGAGAGTACCAAAATCCAGGCACATGTATCCAGTTCAGTACTTTTTTCATCATTCCATTTTCATGAAAATAATAATCTAGAAAATATATCAGTTAATGTTGTTAGTTTATTTATGCTCATACAGTCATATGCAAAGGGAAATGTTGGTAAGTCTCTGGTTTGAGTAATAATGATGAGACTTGGAATAGCATGTGAGGCATCTACACCCTACCATGGGTGAAACACAGCTGAAAAATGCCAATGCCTCTTAGCCATTGGGTAGGATCAAGCAGAATGAGCAGCTGTCCAAATCATAATTAACTATGTGTTAACAATCAGGAGATATGGAAAGTGACTTGAAGAGAAATAAACAACACCTGAACCATTTGTGACCCCTTGTTGTTTTGAAGGTGGTTTTGCTTTGGTGGCTCTGTCCATAACAAGATATGGGATCTGGTAATACCAAGGGAATCCAAAGGAACTTTACCTTAAAACAAAATAGAGTCTGCAAATAATCCTATAGGCCAAAATGATTTCCCTGTATCCCTAGACCTTTCACTTGAGGTGAAAGATTTTTCACATTACTACAGTGTCCACTCTAATACACAAATGACAATTGAAAGCAGACCGCAGCATATTTTTTTTATTGTAAACAAATGGGATACATGTTGTTTGTCTGTTTGTACATGGGTGAAAGGCATACCATTTGTATAATCATAAATTTACATATGGTAATGTTGTTTGATTCATTGTATTATTTTTTCCCTCCCCCCCCACTCCTCCCACCCTTCTTTTCCCTCTAAACAGTCCTTTCTTCCTCCATTCTTGTCCCCCTCCCTAACCCTAACCCTAACCCTAACACCA
This sequence comes from Sciurus vulgaris, assembly GCF_902686455.1. Taxonomy (NCBI): domain Eukaryota; kingdom Metazoa; phylum Chordata; class Mammalia; order Rodentia; family Sciuridae; genus Sciurus; species Sciurus vulgaris. The sequence continues at coordinate 64,413,013 of NC_136467.1, forward strand.
ACTCCCCTCACCCTCCCCCTTATGTGTCATCATCCACTTATCAGCGAGATCATTCGTCCTTTAGTTTTTTGAGATTGGCTTATCTCACTTAGCATGATGGTCTCCAATTTCATCCATTTGCCTGCAAATGCCATAATTTTATCATTCTTTATGGCAGAGTAATATTCCATTGTATATATATACCACAGTTTCTTTATCCATTCATCAATTGAAAGACATCTAGGTTGGTTCCACAATCTGACTATTGTGAATTGAGCAGCTATGAACATTGATGTGGCTGTATCTCTGTAGTATGCTGATTTTAAGTCCTTTGGGTATAGACCAAGGAGTAAGATAGCGGGGTCAAATGGTGGTTCCATTCCAAGTTTTCTAAGGAATCTCCACACTGCTTTCCAGAGTGGCTGCACTAATTTGCAACCCCACCAGCAATGTATGAGTGTACCTTTCTCCCCACATCCTCGCCAACACCTGTTGCTTGTATTCTGGATAATCGCCATTCTAATTGGGGTGAGATGGAATCTTAGGGTGGTTTTGATTTGCATTTCTCTTATTACTAGAGATGTTGAACATTTTTTCATATATCTGTTGATTGCTTGTAGATCTTCTTCTGTGAAGTGTCTGTTCATTTCCTTAGCCCATTTGTCGATTGGATTATTTGTATTCTTGGTGTAGAGTTTTTTGAGTTCTTTATAGATTCTGGAGATTAGTGCTCTATCTGAAGTATGATTGGCAAAGATATTCTCCCACTCTGTAAGCTCTTTCTTCACATTACTGATAGTTTCCTTTGCCGAGAGAAAGCTTTTTAGTTTGAATCTATCCCAGTTATTGATTCTTGCTTTTATTTCTTGTGCTATGGGAGTCCTGATGAGGAAGTCTGGTCCTAGGCCGACATAATGAAGGTTTGGACCTACTTTTTCTTCTATAATCTGCAGAGTCTCTGGTCTGATTCCAAGGTCCTTAATCCATTTTGAGTTGAGTTTTGTGCAGGGTGAGAGATATGGGTTTAGTTTCATTCTGTTGCATATGGATTTCCAATTCTCCCAGCACCATTTATTGAAGAGGCTATCTTTTCTCCATTGCATATTTTTGGCACCTTTGTCTAGTATTAGAAAGTTGTATTTATTTGGGTTTGTGTCCATGTCCTCTATTCTGTACCATTGATCTACCTGTCTATTTTGGTACCAATACCATGCCGTCTTTGTTACTATTGCTTTGTAACAAAGTTGAAGTTCCGGTATTGCGAAACCCCCTGCTTCATTTTTCCTGCGAAGGATTGCTTTAGCGATTCTGGGTTTCTTATTCTTCCAGATGAATTTCATAATTGCTTGCTCTATTTCTGTAAGGTACATCATTGGGATTTTAATTGGAATTGCATTGAATCTGTATAGCACTTTTGGTAGTATGGCCATTTTGACAATATTAATTCGGCCTATCCAAGAACATGGGAGATCTTTCCATCTTCTAAGGTTTTCTTTAATTTCTTTCTTTAGTTTTCTGTAGTTCTCATTGTAGAAGTCTTTCACCTCTTTTGTGAGATTGATTCCCAAGTATTTTATTTTTTTTGATGCTATCATGAATGGGGTAGTTTTCATAATTTCTCTTTCTGAAGATTCATCACTTATGAATAAAAATGCATTGGATTTATGAGCATTGATCTTGTAACCTACTACTTTACTGAATTCACTTATGAGTTCTAAAAGTTTTCAGGTGGAATTTCCTGGTTCCTCTAAGTATATAATCATATCATCAGCAAATAGGGATAGTGTGAGTTCTTCTTTTCCTATTCGTATTCCTTTAATTTCCTTGGTCTGTCTAATTGCTCTGGCTAGCATTTCAAGAACGATGTTGAATAGAAGTGGTGAAAGAGGGCATCCCTGCCTTGTTCCAGTTTTTAGGGGGAATGCTTTCAGTTTTACACCATTTAGAATGATATTAGCCATAGACCGCAGCATATTAAGAGAAGGGTTTCTTAACCCACACCAAACTCTACATTGTACAGTCTAATGTATCAACCATAAGAAATGTTACTCATCCATCAATGTGGAATTAAAATGCTGACTTCTCAGTGACTAGTCTTCAACTCTCCAAGGATAGCAATTATCTTTACACTATGATTGTAATTATATATGTGTGTGTGTGTGTCTGAATATATGTATACACTTTCATAATAACTATATGAATCTCTATCTCCTGTAATTGTGAATTTCTTGAGGAGATAAAATTGTATTCATCATTGTTTGCCAAGAGATTATTACACAGCAGGTAATCAGAAAATGAATGTTAAATTTGTTATGGTCAGAAAGTAGAGTTAACTATTCTTGTTAGAAGAAAAATGTATATATATTCTATATAAATGGTCAATTTTAGTAAAACAATATGCAAGAAAATGTGCTTAATACCTGATTTTCACAAACATAATTTCATGTTTTTTTTTGCTAACTCACAAAGCATTTACTGTGTCTCAAGGTGATTATAAATGTCAGCCACTGCTCTGTAGAATGTGTGCAGACAAGCCAGTTAATGCAAATCTCTGGTTGACAGGATGTCAAATAAACCACCTGTCTTATTTATTTGTCTTCACAAGACATCGCTTACGAATGCACTTTGACACCTGCTAGAGTTACTCATGAGCTGGAATCAGGAATGGAAGTCTATAGTCCTCACTCAGGGCACGCACACACTCACATGTTCCTCATCAGATTTTAACATCCGCATTCAACTCTGTAGTCACTTACCATGTAGAAATTAAAGTAAAATGAGCCAAGTAAGGCTTTCCCAAGAGCACTCAGGTTATGTAGTTTTTTAAAAGTAAACATTTCCTCCAAGCACTGGTAATTCTCCTCAAAAGATATTAAAATATATCCTGCTACCGGTCCATCTATACAAACGATGAAACGATAATCTGATTTTGGTCTCAATAAAGTAGAGCAATCTTAAAGGATTAAAAATTTCAGGTGTCTGTAATTCTTGACTCCAAAAAGGGACCAACTAAAATAAAAATTATAATTCCAAAAAAATTGGAAAGTTCTCCTGACTTTAAAAAGAGAGCGAGAGAAGGGAGGAGGGGACTCATCCAAACATCACCTTGTCAATTATTTGGAAAGGACAAACAACTCAGCTCTAAGATCCCTTTTCATAAACTTGTCAGGTTTTTTGTTGCCCTTTCCAAGTATCAGGGTTCAAGGGTTACAGGTTATCAGTGACCTAGAAGTATCAGAATTTAGTGAATAATTAAATTGACACTTGGTGATAAATGTTCTCTCTATATTTAATTGATAGTTTCTTTCAGAATGGGCACAGTTGAGCACAGGAATTTTCTGATATGTTGAGGCCCTCACAAGAGGCTCAGCCTTTCCTGGTCACACCTAAATGAATCATCCACTAACTAAACTGGCTGGTATGTTGGTAACTAATTTTCCTACATTTTTCTTCTCATGAATAACTCTAGGAAGGAGCTATGATCCTCCACAATATATCTCTGCAGTGTCCCCATCCTAATGTCAGTTATGGGGACCTTGCAATCACAAGTTCTTCAGGTCCTTCAACCATGGCATGGAGCTGGGCTCAGAAAACTTGAGATGAGTGATCCACCACAGATAAATTCAAGTTCATCTGCTGTGTTACAGGAAGAAAGAAAATGGTGCCAGTTAACTGACACAATGCTTTCTTGAGACTTAGAATGTTCATTTTATACTTAAAGACCTCTTACATACTTCTAGTGACACAGATTTTTTAAATTAGTTATCATTCTTATGCATGCACAAAAAGAAAAATAAGCAAAATAATTTCATTAAGGCACTCCTAAAATATTTTTATATTCAGAGTTCAACTTCTCTGAACAAATTCATGCTAACATTGGTAGGATCCAAGAAAAACCACAAATGGAGAGCCACATACCACATTTCTAAATAATTGGAAACTATAAACCAGAGATTTGCTAAACTAGGATATGGAAGAAGTTATATCTAGAATTCTGGGTCAAGCTCCACAGGAGATAAGAAGAGCAAGTATCCCCTTCCCCAAGCTTGCTTTTCTGACTCAAAATTTCTAGATATTTTTCAGTACCCCTCAAACTACTACCCAACTACACAGGAGAGAGTGTGTCTGTAACCCCAAGACTCTGCTCTGCCTAGACACTCTGTGTACTATGATTGAGTCAACCTGAATCAAAGCAGCCACTTTCTCTGGTTTCCCAGAGCAGAATCCACAATGTTCTCCCGGCCTTTCAGACCCACTTCCTCTAAGAAGTGAGTGGGAACTAGTCATCATTTCCACTTGGTTGCCAAGCTTTCCAAAAATGTTGTTATAAACTGTAAAAGGAACAAGACATGTTTGTGTTTCATTGGGTGTAAAGCATGAAGCCCTCTAAGGGAGGGACCTAGAGCAGAGCTCTCCTGCCTGGCTCCAGGGCAGCCTGGCTTTCCCATCATGCTCTTACCTTGAGTCAGAGATGTGCAAGTATTCAACAATGGCATCTGCTGTGTCACCAAGTACGCTAATGATGAACATGTCTTTAAAAGTGCTCTACTATTTTTTTTTCCCCAGGATTTTGTCTAAGTCACTAATCAGAAACGTTTTCAGATGATAGAGCAAAAAATAAAATATTGGGACATTATTTTTAGTATATGTACCCATTTTCAAGTTAGTAGATAAATATAACATGTGATTTCATCTTAATACTTGTTGGTATCTGTGAATAAATGTCTAAAAAACTTCCTATGAGAAAAACATATTTCTTAATGCTTAAGCAAATTTTACATTTATTTTTCTTTTTACAATACTCTTTGCGTGAAGAAATCAAGATAAATATTTTCAGCCTACAATTTTCCAGTCCTCACTTGAGCAGTTTTAAGACTTTGGAATAGAAACTACTAGGAGCAAAAATAGGTTTCAAGGAGAGAAAAGAATATTCAAGCTAAAAGAAGAATAACTCAGTGCTTGTTGCCAGTTGAGGTTGCTGGATGGTGAGGACTTCCAGATTTCCTTCTCAAAGTCTTCTCCTGTTTTTTTCTTCTACCTTCCCTAATTGTGGGATACAGGGAAAACAATACCTTCAAAAGAGAAATAGCCTTGCTTAAAGTGTTATTTTCATTTTTAATCCCGAATTATCGCTAAAGATATAATGATCTGTTAAAAATACTAGATTCAGATGAGTTTCCACAGGTGCTTAACAATCCAAAAAGTCACAATTATTTTTAAGTAACAATGAAATATCTAGAAAACCTCTAAGAAGTTTGGTAGGCTGATGTCAGGTGATGGTATATATCCATTTAAATGATATATTTAGATGACATATGTCTACTTAAAAAGAAAATACTGAGAAATTGGGAATACTTTTTAAAAGGGTTATTACTTCAACATAAAGTTCTACAAATATTTGAAACTGATGTCCCTTCATTAGAAATGAGTACCCTGGGATCTCATTTACTGATAATAAGATTTGGATGGGAGGAAGAGATGACAAATTAGCTTTTAATTATAATAAATTTTTAAGTGTACTCCAAATATTGCATGGGACACGTTATACTTTAAAATTATTCAGTCTTTATGTGAAAATCAAATTTAACTGAATATTCTGTATTCTAGCTGGCAACCCCATGTCCTCCTCATAGCCTCCTCAAATCACGTAAAGGTCAGTTTTATATCACCCCCATTTCAAATATGAAAGTTGAGTCTCAGAGAATTTAAGTAGATCAAGATCACACAGCTGGAAAGAGGCAGAACCCAAGTTAGCATCTAAAGCCCATGTTTCAATCCTACATTCTGTGTAACTACACTAACTGAAATTATTTCTAATATATTTAACAACATGCAGGCAATATTCTGTGTGCTTTAAAAGTAGCTTAATTATTAGTGCCGATGAAGTGGGTACTTAATTACCTTTCTATGGATGGGAAAAATGAGGCACGGGGAGTTTAAATGACTCTGAGTTCACATAACTCCTAAGTAGTGAAGTCAGGTTTCAAAACCAGACCATCAGACTGCATAGCTTGCCCTCTGCTCTCCATTCATCACTACGCAGTTTTGTCTTAATAACACTGTCTCATTTCCAACTCTTAATTAAAGATGCACCAAAAAATGACCTCAGGACAAGCCTTAGAATGTGATTGTTATTGACAACATAAAAAGACTAGTTACATGAAAAGCAGGATGTTGCAGGAGATAGAAGACATCGATGACATGAGTAGCATTAAAATATTAAGAAACATTGCTCTTGAAATTTGGAAAGAGCAAGGAATATTAGGGGTTTAAAACACTGAGTCATTCAAAAAGTTCCTTCATAGATTTTGAAGATGATTATGCTTCATGTAATTTCTGAAGCAAACTTACTTTAAAGAAAATATTTTCCATTAACTCACATTTCCTAGTTGTGAAGTAAGTGAACATATCTGCAATGCCCAGCAGCTTTCCTTTTCAACCTAGATGCAGCCCCACTTGCCCAGAGGATCATTAGTATGTCTTCCCACCATCTCGATCATGCTCAGATCTCTACCATTAGGCTCTCATCAAATAATTGACTTAGCTTATCCTTGATGGAGCATTTGTACCTTGTTAGATGCACTTAGAAAAAATGTTGTAACTCCTACAAACAACTTAATTATAATGCTGAGAATTTTAGGCACAAGGACACATTGTTAGGGGAGAGAGTTTTAGATTAATCCACCTTTTGGCTTCATTCATATATCTCTGATGTGATACATCAGCTAAAATTAGACTCAGCTGCATAAAAGAGAAGAAAAAATAGCAACAGTTTAAATAAGAACGAAGTTTATTTCAGTCTCATCTGAATGAAATCCAGAGATAGAAAGTTCAGAGCTGATCTGGCAGATCAATTATGTCATCAGGAGCCCAGTCTCCAATTTTTTGTGCCTTGCCGTCTCCAGTGCATGGTTTTTATATTCACTATCAATTCAAGGACCAAGGTATTACTAGAGCTCCAGCCTTTATGTATATACGCCAGGCTAGCATTTACCCTTTCAAAGATCCTTCCTGGAAGTTCCACATGCTTCCACTTTGATCTCTCTGTCTGAAATTTAATCATAAGATGCATAAAGCAAAAGAGAGTTGAGAATTATAGCCGTTTAGTCACATTTTTCAAGATTATGTTACAAAGGCAAAGGGATTTAGGAGGCAACTACTCGTCCATGGAGAGCAGGACCAGCTATTTCACCTGGAAGTGAAAATTGCCTTCCTGTGACAATCTAAGGTCTAAGGACAACTGGATGTTTCAGGTGTCACTCAAACCCAGATAGCCCCTAAACTTTGAAGCCCTAAAATCCTCAGCTATAAAATGACTGTGAAACAACAGCACAAAGTGATCAATGAACAAACACATACCCTTTAGATTTTCTTTGGAAGTGTGTTTAAAGGATGATCTTAACTTTCACTACATATATACACTGTTACTTAACAGTGACAATAGCTAAACATTGGAACAGACTTTTTCAAAGAATCTATAAGTCCTTCTTGAGAGATGGTAGAATACAGTACAGGTATTCATGCTGAAAAGAATCTGAACAGGAGTATGGACCAGTTAAAACATAGATATGATTTGGCCAAGTTCTTAGCTTTAGCATTTTAAATGTAGATGCCAAGTGGATGATTGACATGACACTTTTAAAATAAGTTCTCTAAAATATTATTCAAATTCTGGCATAAAGACATTTACTATAACTAATAATGGAATCTTAAAACCAGGTCTTTGGTTTAGATTGTCAAAACTTGAATAACCTCTGTGCTCACTGCCATATTTTAGGATCTTATTATAAATCTGTGTGCTTAATATGTATAATATAAAATGAGCATGGGGTTACCCTTAGTTTAAAGCCTTTAAATAATTATATTTCAACCTGAGTTTTAGTTCCCTATCAACCTCTCCTTTCTCCAAGCATATTCTGATGGTGATCGACATCTCAAAGGTCTAGACCACCTGTGAACAAAGTTTTAAATATCAACTTCTTAAATTAATTATGTATTAAGTTTGAAATAGGTTTGAAAAAAGAATAATAATCTATGAAACCTACTGAAACAGACTTAAATCAAAAAGGAGCAAGAAGTCTACAAAACTGTTTTAATCTTTTATATAGAAGGAAATTTATCAGATTTTGTTACCAGCAACAAATTGAAATATATGCAATTAAATTTACTTATTTTGTGCTAAATATATCAGTTCATGAAATGTTAATGTATGAATATGAAGTTAATGTATGAATGTCGATTGTATGTACAAAAATGATACTTTTTATTCTTAAGAACAGAGTTGTTAAGTACTCTGTCTTCCTTTTTTCTGCCAACACATTACTGGGTCCGAACTCTACAACCTCTGAGAGACTACAAATTAAATAAAAGTAATGAACCCATGAACCCTGCCCTTTGAAAATCTTCAGTGTGCTGATGTAGAAACCACAGATATTAAGAAAATGCAAACATACCAACCCTAGTACTTCACTAATATAGATCATATTCATTCCTGTTTTAAGGTAAACTAGAAACATAATAAAATTTTGAAAGAACATCTTCATTGGGATTCATATGTTTATATCATCTTTCATGTTATTATGAGTTATTCATTGAATTCTATCTTAGCTTGACATTGTTGAAGTTTACCTTAGCTTTACTTGAAATCATACTGCTTTTAAATAGTTTGTAGTTACACTTCACATGTCTCTTATAGACTTTCACATTCATTCAACATATATGTATTGAGCTTCCTGTGTACAATATGCTGTTCAAGAACAGAGATTAATTAGGTTTTGTCTTATTCGTACATGTAGGGATATGTCCAATTGTTGAATCACTGATAAGTCATCTTCAAGCCCCAAGAAGTTTTTAAGTCATTCATCTACTTACTTCTTTACATTCCTTATTCTTTCCTAGGGCTTCAAATTCTGCCCTTTAGAAAAATGTTTGTCAAACTCTTGAGTTTGTTCATATACTGAAGTCTAGTAGTTGAGGCCAAAAAAAAAGTTGAACAGGATAAACTAGAAAAAGAGCCCTGGCCATTTTAAATATTCAGGTGGTCCTCACTAAGAAGGGAATATTTAAGGAGTTAATCCTGCAAATCTCTAGTGAAAGAGCACACAAGGAAAAGAGAAGAGCCTATAAAAGATAATTCATGTTCTGGGAATATGTTCTGGCATTCTAGGAAGAACAAGGAAGCTCAGGCTCCTGCAAATGTAGCAATTGTAAGCAAATGTGAAAAGCCTGGATGAGATCATAGTTCTCTTCCTTTAAGATTTTTAATTTATAAGAAAAACAGAAAGGATAATTAATCAAGATTACATTCTGCTGACCTAAAAGTAGTATTACTTCTATTGTAAATACTTTTACTTTCTTTCACACAGAAATCCACCCACGCTACTTTTCACAGGTGAATTAAGCCCATCCTTCAAGCTGACCCTTCTGTCCTATTTCTGCACCTCACCAATTAATGTGGACTTTTAATATCATCTACTAATATATCCTTTTCTGCTCAGCCACACCCAAGACCTTTAATCACGTTCATCTAGAGGCAACATTGCACAGAATTATATGAAATTCAATGCATGCCTGTAGCTCACAATACTCTCAGATAGAATTACCACATCTAGGCTCTCAACTCTTCAGCTTTTCATCACGCATTCCTCCATCAAACTCTGTAGTCCTTAATACAGCTGCCTCTCTATTATCTGTGCTGATGACACGGAGGGGTAAGTGAAAGCCACAGAAAACTTGTAACCTCAATTTAACCTTTGATCTTCCCACTTACTGCCCTTTACATGAGTTGATAATGAGCAGTGAGGTTGACAGATTGAAATGTCGCCTCCTTCTGCCCTCGGATATAAGTGTTAATGAACGTGTATATGACAAGGGGCTGACAGGATATTAGAAAAGGAAAATAAGGGCCTGGAGGACCTGTATGATGGTCAGCTCTCCTGCATGATTGAGTTTATTTTAGCTATTTCTTTTATACATTATCCTATGAGTTGGGGTTGAATATTGTGCTCTTCTGATTTCTGACTTTGTGACCAAGGAAGTTACTGAGTACTTCCAAATCACAGATTTTCCATCTATTTAGGTAACTAAAATATTCATGGCAATTTCATAGTTCAACAGTATAAGACATAGCTTTCCATTTCAATTTGATCTCTTCTAAATTCTCAATAACAAACTCATACACACAGAAAATTGCATTCTTCAGAGAAAATTATGACTCAAAGTCATCTTACTGGCAGGAAATGAGAAGATTTTTTTTTTTTTTTATTAACATGATCAATGGAGTTGACTTCAGAATCCTACCTGGCAATATGTGCAGTATTTTGCTACTATAAGTGAAACTTACCTACCAGACTAAAACCAAATAGGAAAAGGTAGTACCTTCATAACTTCCTAAATACCTCATTGAGACCTAGAGGCTGTTTCAACAGGAAATTTAGCAGGTATCCTCCAGATTTGGATGCTTTTGTGAACAAACCCTCTGTCCAATGCCTCTTTTCTATTTCTCTTCAGAGATCCTAAGTTCTGGGAACCAACACAACAGGAAATAGGAGGTGAATGACTGACAATGATATGCCACCACATTAGAGAATTAGCATTTCACTTATTAGAATCACAATAACAAAAAACTACAGAAATAGAACCTAGCTTACACTGAAATGGAAAGTCACCTGTTGTCCACTGGCAGTTAATCCTCCAACGTATTTCTTGTTGTTCAGTTTTTCATAATGCATGCAAACTTTCCCTTCAGATGGATTTCACCCAAATTCCACCACTGCAGTTGTAACACATTTAGAAGTGAAACCAGAACACAAAGTTTGGGGAAGTAATGATTTATGCAGGTCACTGAACCCTAGAGGATAGAAGTCAGTGTTCTGTGACATTTGATGAATCATGTAGTTAATGTCAATAATGCAATGTTTCACTTTTCACCTGGTTATTGGTGTCATGAAGACACTGGGAAATTTTATACAGTTCTAGTTAATTCTAATACCTAAAATAGCATAGACTAATTAAAGCTTGACGAGTTTCAAAGTCTCCAAAGACATCTATCTGTGCATTGCAGGAAATGACTGGAGCAATATTGTGTGTGGTTAAGTCTGTAATTAGGCCAAAGATTAATTTGTATTTATTAAATATGACTTTTTTTGCAAGTGACATGGAGAACATATTTTTTTAAGATATTAATATTTTCTACCACAACTCCAGCATTTAATCACCTGGCATTTCCAGACTCTAGTGAATATATTAACCAATTATTAGAGTATTATCAATTCATCATTTTTTTTACAGTACTACTTTTCTACTCATCAGAATTAATTTTCTGTTATTTCAATCTAGTTAAGATAAAACAGTTCCAATTTGAATTGATCCTATCTGAATTCTGCATACGATCCTAGCTGTTAATTTCTCATTAACCTCTTGTGTGTCTTGGTTCTCAAGGACACCTATGGCATAGTACACAACTTCCTCTACCCTCTTACCCCTTAGTTTATAAATAGTTCACAAGTGAAGTTGAGATTATTTCAAGTCAGTCTGGCTCAGAGTTCCATGCTAAAGTGTTCCTGCTACAGTACCATGCATCTCTGTATATTCAAGAATTGTCTGCTGATTGAATTGAAAGGAGATAAAAAATTTTTCTGTGATGAAATAATATGCAGAATTAAGTAATATTTAAAATTGCATCAAAGTAATATGTAAAAATGTATAATCTGAGTGATGTGTTTATATTTTAAGAATACTAGAGAATGCTACCCTATTAATTAATGGAAAGGAATGGATAACCTTGAGAACATAATTTATATTATCGGGATGCATAAATTCAAGACCCTTACTAGGAAAATATATGGAAAGGTGAGCCTTTTGAACACTTTACACTGTTGGTGAAACTGTAAATTAGTACAACCACTGTGGAAATTCAAAGGTAGGCTCCTCAAAAGACTAGGTATAGAACCACCATATGACCCAGTTTATCACTCCTCAGTATTTATCCTTAAGAATTAAAGTCATGCATGCCCATGTTGGTAGCAGCACAATTCACAATACCACACTATGGAACCGGTCTAAATGTCTATCAACAGATGGATGGGAAAAGAAAATGTCATGTATGCACAATCGAGTTTTGTTCAGCCATAAAGAAAAATGGCATTTGAAGGAAAATAGATGAAACTAGAGCCATCATGTTAAGCAAAATAAGTCAAACTCAGAAGTGAAGGGTCACTATGTTTTCTCTCATACACGGAAGCTGGAAAAGAAAAAGGAAAGCAAAGGTGGGATTGGATCTCAGGGAAATCAGTAGAGAAAAGGACAAAAAGGTGGGAGATGGAGGGGTCGGGGGGAATGCTGGGGAGTGATAGTCACCAAATTATATTGTTATATTGTGTGCATGTACACAATAAAACATGCATGTAACAATAAATCCCATCAATCTGTAGAAGTATAATGCACCAATAAAACATGTGGGAAAAAAATATTGAGCCTTTTACTATGAATGCTGTGATTCGTCTATAAAGTATTACTCTATGAATATAAAATTTTATTCTCTTAGCATTTATGAAGGGCTTGTAGTCAACTCTGCTGAAATGGTTTATGCACTATAATGTTTTTTACATATCCCTTGTTTTCTCTAATTTTTATGTTATCTTGAAAATTTCAGTAAAAATAACTTAAGACTATAATTTATATTAATAGCCTCTGACATAAATAATTAACTTATATTATTAAAGTTTAAACCACAGATCTGATTATTATGGGTTATACTGGGTTATATGATCTAGAGTAAAATAGGTGGCCAATAATCTAGCACAGCTCCATCAGACCACTGGCAGGTGCCTGGGGCCATGGGGATACCACTCCAATATTCAAAGCTAACATTTGAGATGCTTGCCTCCTCATTTGAACCTTTGTTTTCCTGCTAGAGAAGTCCTTTGTCTTCCTCTCCATCACTTGGATTCTTCTCTTGTAAAAATAAGTACCCAGGATATTTTTAAATAGGCTTTGTTATAATCCATTATTTGCTTTCCCCTCCACACACCAAAGTGAAATGTGAATCCACTTTTTCTGAAGAGTGGATAATATAAAATATAAAGGATTTATTTTAAAATATAAAGGATGATATTACCATAGCATTAAAAAATCCCACTAACAAGCCCTTAGATAATATCACAATATTTTATGGTATCTAGGTCCAATTTAGATATGTTTGAGTGATGTGACCCTGAAACAATACTGGACTGGAACCAGATATTTACAAACAGGTTAAATCTCAAAGGTCACTTCCTAAATCCATTTGTTCAAAAGTACACAAGTACCCATTTCAGCCCATATGGGGCGCAGTGCTGACACACTTTTGCTTTGGACAGCAACTTTCTACATATCTGTGAAAAGTTAACATATTAGAAATTCATGGGTCTTGGAGATTCCTAAAATTATTTTTTCTTATCTACCACAGTCACCAAACTCCAAGCTCATCACAGAAATTTGTAATCAAAACTCAAAAGGACCTGTCTTCTAAAACTCCAGCATTGCCTTACTGTATACTCCGAAGTGGGTAGAGATTCAGCCAAAATGTACATTCTCATTTGACCATTTGAGTAGAGAATAAGCAGGTCAGCATGGGAACCACCACCTTCTTTCTGAATTTACTCCCAAATAGAGTCCCAAATAGTTAGGATAACAGGAACAGCTGAAAGTGTTCTTGGTGAGTTTGTTTCACTGATGTGTAAAGCAAGGCCCAGAGGAACAAGACTTTGGTTGTCTCTTAACCCCATAAGTGGAAGGCAGAACCCCCAGTCAACATCCGTTTCAGGTGCTTGTGTCCTTTTCCAATAAAATAGAAAGAAGTTAACACTAATGACAGTTTTTATCAACTTGATCCTCAAACTTTGGTCAAGCTAAAACATGGCACTAAAGTCTTATATATAAAGGATTTCATCTCTGTTATTCTAGAAATCAAAATAAATTACAGGGACATTTAAAAGGAAAAGATCAGACAGAAAGGTATTTATCAGTTCTGTTATCAAAGATAAGACATGAGTGCTTGAAAATTTAAATTATAGGTCATTCCATTTTCTTTTGCACAGTGCTACTTCTTTTCTTAAATAACCTCCTTTCATCTGACAATTATAAGATTCCTTAGTTTTCTTAATTGCATACTGCAGAATAAATCTGCCATGGTATCTGAGACAGTACATTCTGAACTGAGAGATTCTCCACTGTTCACTCCCATTAATCTCTAGTCAGTCTTAACTTCACATGAGTGCCAGAAAAGAGAAAGGCAGGCCTGGGGCTGAATGTTATTTATTTTCACCTTGGATTAGTGATTAACAGAAAATGTAGATATCCTTTCTCTTGTATTAGACTATTTTCACAATTGATGTTTTCCTTCACTTCATAATCTGCTTTCCCATACTGTTTTTTTTTTTTAATCTCTTCTTTTGCCTTTGATGACAATTTAGCCCAGAGGAGGAAAAAAAAAAAAAAAATCAGTTCAGACTATCCCAGACGAAAATGATTGAAAGCTTCCAGAGTTGAATTGGAATAATCTACAGTCATTCTAGCTTCTGCACAATAGTATAGAGAAGGGAAACTATCCAAAAAAGATGCCTGAGTCAGGGCCAATGAGGGAATGAAGGATGCTCTTGTGTATATTGAGTGTGGTGGGCTGAATGAGTGGCAGGTTCTGAATTGTTGTAGGCAGGATTCAGTCAAACAGGTGTTCATCTAATGGGTTAAACAAAGCAGCAGGAGCCTCGAGCCAGTAACTGTACTAAGACAAGCTGGTAGCAGCCTCAAAACTCCTGAAAGTCCAAGGATCTGGCAGTTTGGGTCCATTCAGGCTAGTGGCTAGCATGAAAAAAAAAATTCTAACCCCAAGGATGAGAGCTGACCAATTAATAGTTAGGATCAGACCTAACCTGGGCCTTGAAAACACTACAAGGACATCATTCAAATTATACTATATGCAGGGTTCTCAAGATAGCAGATGAGCATGTGGCAGCATTTCTCTTAGGTCAGCTATCCAGAACTCAAACAGCAGGAATAACATGTCTCCCTGAGATCTAGAGTGAAAACTCCTGATTCTGGATGGGCAGTCTGCCCTAGCCCAACCAGAGACTGTTTGATTCATAATCAGATATATAAAAAAGGAAAAAAAATCCTCTTCTCCAGGGACAATCTTGGGGCTGCAGCTTCATGGAGCCCAGGGAAACTGGAAACCAACATCTGTGAGTTTGCACCTAGGTCTGCCTGGGCCTGTCTGAGACTAGCAAACCTGTGGAAGGTCAGAAAATGGGTGCATTTCATCAGGAGAACACAAGTTATGGAGGCAGAAGAGAGCCAGGATCTCCCAGCTCTGTGAGCTCTGAGGCTTGTGGGATTAATGTGACTGGATACAGCAGGTCAGAGTTGGAAGGTTGGAAGAGGGTGTGAGGTCATTTTGCCCTCAGCTCACCCAGACAGCCATTTCAGCACCCACCAGGTTCCTAGCCCATCCCAGAAGGCACTCATCCATCCTGCCACTAGCCTGGTCCTCGACTCCCTCCCTCTATAGTCTGGCATCCATGAGTCCTATTGAGACTGGCATCAGTCTAGCACCCAATAGGGTCCTCCATCTCCCCAGTCCCCAGTCTCCCAATCCCTCCCTGCCTCCTGACCCAGCCCAAAACTCCCAGCTTCTTGACCAGCCTGCAGATCACAACACCCAGCCTTGATCCACCTAACACTAAATAGCTGGATCCCTAATGTGGCCTGGCTCCAAATTGGAATATTCCACACATGGAATAGCCAGTGATCTACCTAGGCCAGTGCCCAGATTCACCAGTAACAATAGGTTCCAGCACATGCCCATAGGTCCAGGACCCTGACCTTGATCCACCCCACAAAAAACAGCTGGATCCCCAATATAGCGAGGCACCAACTTGCACCACATGCCACCTAGCCACCAGACCCACCCAGTTCAGCATGCAGCTTCATGGCTACCTGCAGGTCCTGACACCTGCCAGCAGGTTTTGGTGCCCAGACTTGATCCAGGCCACACAGAACAGCTGATGACCCCACCTAATTGCTGATAAGGGAAACTGAGAAACTTCAGAACTCCAGTGGAAACATTTGTTCAATTTTTCACTGAGATCTTATTTTCCTATTTTTTCTTTTTCTCTCACATTTCTACCATTTTTGAGACCAACTATTTTTCATGCATGAGGACTGGGACATCTGAATAGTATATTTCTGTTTTGTTTTGCAGTCTTGTATTTATACCACTTGCTTTCTATTTTTAAATTTTTTAAAATTTTTATTTTACATATTTTTTTCTCTCATCTGTTTCCTTTGATTCTCCCTCTGTCTTTCCTCCTGCTAACAATCAACCTCAACTATTCCCTTTTTCACTCTTCCTATAATTTTTTACTTCTGTCTTCTCTCTTCCTTACACATACATCACATCCTGTTCTTTCTTTGTCCACCATCTAAAATTGTAAACCCTTTTTGCAAACTTACTGTTTTGATTGTAGGCAATAAACACATCACTTGTGTTTATTACAACAAAACTGCAGACAGCATAGTAGGGGCTATTTATTTAAGTCTATATACTGTTTGCATTGGTTGCTGTTATTATTAGTCTTTCCCTTAAAGTCAAGGTACTGGAAACCTTCAGGGACACTATATGTCTACAGGGTAGAAAACTATAATGCCTCAGATACACACTGCTAAATGGGCAGACACATGAACAACATGAAAAAAACAAGGAAACAAAGCACCCCAAACAAACCAAGATGTGCCAACAATAGAATCCATTAACAAAACTGTGGAAGAAATGTCAGAGAAGGAGTTTAGAATGTACACTGTTAAACTTATCTGTGAGGTAAAGGACTATGCAAGGAGTGAAATCAGAGATAAAATTCAGGAGGTAAAAGGTCATTTCAATAAAGAGAGATTCTGAAAAGAAATGAAGCAGAAATCTTAGAAATTAAGGAATAAATAAACCAAATTAAAAATTCAATAGCATCACCAACAAATTAGACAACATGGAAGACAGAACCTCAGGCAATGAAGACAAAAATAAAATTGACCACTCAGAGAAGATGTTCAAAAACCATGAAAATAATTTCCAACATGTATGGGATAACATGAAAAGACCAAATTTAAGATTTATCAGGATAGATCAAGGTGCAGAAATACAGGCCAAAATAATGCACAATCTTTTCAAAGAAATAATATCAGAAAATTTCCCAAACCTGTTTAGCAAATGTGAGGCACTGGGTTCGAGCCTCAGCACCACATAAAAATAAAGGCTTTTGTCCATATACAACTAAAAAAAAAATTTTTTTTTAAAGAATGAAGTGGAAAATCAAATACAAGGGTCTTATAGGACCCCAAATGTACAAAATTACAACAGATCCACACCAAGTCACATTATTTTAAAAAATCCCTAGCATACAAAAATAAGGATAGAATTTAAAGGCTGCCTGAGAAAAACAACAGGTAGCATTTAGAGGGAAACCAATCCAGATCTCAACTGCTTTCTCAACCCAGACCCTCAAAGCGAGGAGGTCTTAAAATAATACTTACCAATCTCTAACAGAAAATGGATGCCAGCCAAGAATACTGTACCCAACAAAATTAAGCTTCAGATTTGAAGATGAAATAAAAACTTTCCATGGCGGACAAAACTAAAAAGAATTCACAACTAGATAGTCTGTACTACAGAACATTATCAAAAATATTCCATGAAGATGAAATGAAATAATAAAAAAATAAAACCAGCAAAGGAAGGAACTACACCAAAGGAATAGTCATTCAAAGGAGAAACTAATTCAAATTAAAAACAATAAATAAACCAAAATGACCAGGAATACAAATTGGACCTCAAAAATCTTGAATATTAATGGTTTAAACTCATCAATTAAAAGATGCAGACTGGCAGATTGGATTTTAAAAAAGAAGACCCAACAATATGTTGTCTCTAAAAGATTCACCTCCTAGGAAAAGACATTCATACACTGAACATGAATGGTTGGGGGAAAAAAAAAACATATCATTCACATGGATCAGGTAAATAAGCAGGGGTTTCTATCCTCATATCAGATAAAGTGGACTTCAAGTCAAAGTTAATCAGAAGGGACAAAGAAAGATATTTCATACTGCTTAAGGGAATTATACAACAAGAAGACATAACAATCATAAATACTTATGCCCCAAAGAATTTGCACATCTACATATATCAAATAAATCTTTCTCAATTTCAAGAATCAATTAGACCACAACACAATAACACTGGGTGATTTTAATACACCTCTCTCACTACTGGATATATCTTCCGAACAAAAACTGAACAAAGAAATCATAGAACTCAATGATACAATCAATAATTTAGACTTAACAGATATATATAGAATATTTCATCCATGAATGAGTAAACTTTCCTCTCAGCAGCACACAGACCCTTCTCTAAAATAAATTATGTCTTATTCCACAAAGCAATTCTTAGCAAATATAAGAAAATAGAGATGATACTCTGTATTCTATCAGATCATAATAAAATGAAATTAGAAATCAATGAAAAAATTAAAAATAGAGACTACTTTAATATCTGGAAACTAAATAATATGCTATTGAATAATGAATGGATAGCAGAAGAAATCAGGGATAAAATAAAAATATTTAAGAGGTAAATGAGTATAGCAATAGAACATATAAAAATCTCTAGGATACTATGAAGACAGTGCTAACAAGAAAGTTCTTTGCATTGAGTTCTGTTATTAAAAGAATAGAAAGTCAATGAATAAATAACCTAACATTACATCTATAAGTCCTAGTAAAAGAAAAACAGAACAACAGCAACAGCAGTGGAATACAGGAAAAATTCAAAATCAGAGTTGAAATCAATGAAATTGAAACAAATTTAAAAACTGAAAAAATTGAAAAAACAAAATTTTGGTTCTTTGAAAAATAAATAAAATTGATAAACTCTTAGCCACACTAATGAAGAAAGACAGAAAATTCAAATTACTAAAATTCATGATGAAAAAGGAAATATCATGAAGAACACAACTGAAATACAGAAGATAATTCAAAAATATTTTGAAAAGTTTTACCCAGTAAAATAGAAAATCTTGAAGACATCAACAAATTTCTAGATACCCAAACTGAATCAGGAGAACATACATGATTTAAACAGATCAAACAATGGAATAGAAGACACCATCAAAAGCCTATTAGTTAAGAAAAGCCCAGGATCAGATGAATTCTTAGCCAAGTTTCAAAGAATAATTAACACCAATACAGCTCAAATTATTCCACAAAATAGGATAGGAGGGAACCCTCCCAAACTCATTCTATGAAGCTAATATCACCCTGATACCAAAACCAGACAAAGACACATCAAGGAAATAAAAGTTCAGACCAATATCCTTAATGAACATAGATGCAAAAATTCTCAATAAAATTCTGGCAAATTGCATACAAAAACATATTGAAAAGATAGTGCACCATGATCAAGTGGGGTTCATCCCAGGAATGCAAGGTTGGTTCAACATATAGAAATGAATAAACATAATTCATCACATCAATACACTTAAAGACAAGAATCATAAGATCATCTCAATAGAAGAAGAAAAAGCATTGGATAAAATACAGCACCCCTTCATGTTCAAAACAGTGGAAAAACTAGGGATAGTAGGAATATACCTCAACATTGTAAAAGCTATCTGTGCTAAGCCCAAGGCCAACATCATTCTAAATGGAGAAAAGCATTCCCTCTAAAAACTGAAACAAGACAGGGATGCCCTCTTTCCCCACTTCTATTCAACATAGTCCTTGGAACTCTAGCCAGAGCAATTAAAAGAAAGAAATCAAGTAGGAAAAGAAGAACTCAAATTATCACTGTTTGCCAAGAACATGATTCTATATTTAGAAGACCCAAAAAATTCCACAAGAAAACTTTTAGAACTAACAAATGAATTCAGAAAATTAGCAGGATATAAAATTAACATCCATAAATCAAATGAGTTCCTATACATCAGTGATGAATCCACTGAAGGAGAAATTAAGAAAACTACCCCATTCACTATAGCCTCAAAAAAAAAATATTTGGGAATCAATCTAACAAAAAAGAGGTGAAAGACCTCTATAACAAAAACAATAGAACACTAATGACAGAAATTAAAGAAGACCTTAGAAGATGGTGTTTTAGTCAGTTGTTTCACTGCTATCACTATAGGACCTGACCAGAACAATTTTAGAGGAGGACAAGTTATTTGAGGGCTCATGGTGTCAGAGGTCTTAGTCAATAAACCACCACCTCCATTCCTCGGGGCTCCAGGTGAGGCAGAATATCATGGCAGAAGATGTGGCAAAGGAAAATAGGTCACATGTTGATCAGGAAGCGGAGAGTGTCTACTCTCCAGATACAAAATATATATCCGAAAGCCATGGCCCCAAGTCCCACCTCATCAAGCTGCAGTTACCACTCAATTAACCCCTACCAGGGGATTAATTCACTGATTGGGTTAAGACTTTTATAACCCAATCATTTCTCCTCTGAACCTTCTTGCATTCTCTCACACATGGGCTTTTAGGGAACACCTCACATCCAAACCATAACAGATGGAACGCTCTCCTATGCCCTTGGATAGGCAGAATTAGCATGGTCAAAATTGCCGTACTACCAAAAATGTTACACAGTTTTAATGCATTCCCTATTAAAATCCCTATTTCTAAAACTAGAAAAAGCAATTATGAAATTCATTTGGAAAAATAAGAGACCCAGAATAGCCAAAGCAATCCTTAGCAAGAAGAGTGCAGCAGGAGGTATCACAATACCAGACCTCAAATTATACTACAGAGCCATAGTAACAAAAACAGCATGGTACTGGCACCAAAACAGACACATAGACCAATGGTACAGAATAGAAAACACAAAGACAAACTCACATAAATACAGTTACCTCATACTAAACAAAGGCACCAAAAACATACATTGCAGAAAAGAATCTCTTCAACAAATGGTGCTGGAAAACTGGAAATCCATATGTAACAAAATGAAACTAAACCCTTATCTCTCACCCTCACAAAACTCAACTCAAAGTGGATCAAGGACTTAGACACTAGAACATAGGCCCTGTGCCTAATAGAAGAAAAAAGTAGGCCCCAGTCTTCACCATATCAGCTTAGGAACTAAATTCCTTAACAGGACCTCTAATGCAGAAGAGGTAAAGTCAATAAATGGGATGGTATCAAACTAACAGCAAAGGAAACAATCCATGTGAAGAGAGAGCCTATAGAATGGGAAAAATCTTTACCACATGCACCTCATATGGAGCATTAATCTCCAGGATATAAAGAACTCCAAAAAATTAACACCAAAATAAAAACAATCCAATCAATAGATGGGCTAAGGAACTGAACAGACACTTCACAGAAGAAGAAATACAATCAATCTAAAAATATATGAAAAAAATATTCAATATCTTTAGCAATTAGAGAAAAGCAAATCAAAAATACTCTAAATTTCATCTTGCTCCATTCAGAATGGCAATTATCAAGAATACAAGCAACAATAAGTGTTGACGAGGATGTGGGGAAAAGCACACTCATACATTGCTGGTGGGGTTGCAAATTGGTACAACCACTTTGGAAAGCAGTATGGAGATTCCTCAGAGGACTTGGAATGGACTCACCATTTGACCTAATCATCCTACTCCTCCATTTATACCCAAAGAACTTAAAATCAGCATACTACACTGATGCAGCCACATCAATTTTTACAGCAGCTCAATTCACAATTGCTAAAATATGGAACAAACCTAGGTTTCCTTCAACAAATGAATGGATAAAGAAAATGTCATATATATATATATATATATATATATATATATATATATATACAATGGAATATTACTCAGCCTTAAAGAAGAATAGAAAATTATGTCATTTACCAGTAAATGGATGGAGCTAGAGAATACTACACTAAGCAAAATAAGCCAGTCCCAAAGAACCAAAGACTGGATGTTTTCTCTGATATGTGGATGCTAATTCACAATAACAGGGGGGCTAGGGAAGAATATAGGTACTTTGAATTAGACAAAGGAGAGTGATAGGAGGGGAGGGGTTATGGAGATAGGAAGGATAGAAGAATGAATTGAGCATTATTACCCTATGTGCATATATGATTACATGCCTGGTGTAACTACATCATGTACAACCAGAACAAGAAGTTATACTCTATTTATGTAAAATGTGTCAAAATGCATTCCATTCTCATGTATAAGTAATTAGAACAATTTTTTTTTAAATTATGCTGTATGCAACTGAGCTCACAGCAGCCAAATTGAGGTTGAATCCTAATGAAGAAAAGAAAACCAAGGGACTGAACAGACATTAAGAGATAGGTCCCTGTTGTTCTCTCACTCAGACATATAGAATTCCAGACTTAGTACTATTTCTGGAGACTTTTGAGTCCCTACTTGATCTCAAAAGTTAGATTTAATATAATTATCAATCAAAAGTTAAATAAATATTCACTTAATATTTTGGAGATGTAGAAAATGTATTAACCTATAAGTTTTGATTTTCATTAATCAACAACTACTTATTTAACATCAACTATGGTACCATGAACTGTTGTAAACAATGGAATACAGCTCGAAGATGACAGCTGTGTCACAGCTCACTTGAGCCTATGTTTTGTAGGGAGACACTAAAAAGGGAAATAAGATGATTTCAGATACCCGTAAGTGCTATGAACAAAACTAAGCAGACTAATATAATAGAGGGGCATTGCCTTGGGCACAATGAGACCAATGGTTAGGGAAGACGTCTGTGAGAAAGCAGTGTTTGGGTTGAGACCAGAATGAGAAGAGAGTGTCAACCCTGAAGATCTGAGGGGAGATCATTTCAGGCAAAAGGAACCAAAAGTGCAAATCTGTGATTGGAGAGAACTTGCTGGATTTAAAGGATAGGAAGAATTCTGGGGATAGGAGAGACATTGTGAGAAAGAGGACAAGTGATAGCCAATTAGGTCCGGGAAGTGAGCAGCTCATCACATAGGGTCATATCCAATTTAGTTAGGAATTTGTATTTTATTCTAAATCCTTAATGGAAAAATTTGAACAAGGGTATGGCATGGTCTAATTTATGTCTTGAAAACATCAGTCTGTCTATAGTTTGAAGAAACTAGCCACAGGAATCTTTGTATTAACTCAACAATGAGGGGATTTACTGGTCCATGTTGCTGAAAAGTTCAGAAGAAGAAAGGTTTAAGGTTTAAGGTCAGTTCACTTCATCTATCTGAGTTCTGACAGCTTTGCCTCTTACTGTGATGACTTTGCCTTTGTGCTGGCTGTGCAAAACGGCCACCAGAGTCCATTTTACCTCATACTCTCTCCTTCACATACAGGAAAGACTAGGCCAGCTTCCTTTAATGATTTACCAAGGCCCCAAGCTTTGCATTAAGTGAACCAGTTCTTTGGCCAGATAAATGTCAGGAACTCATTGGGTTGACCGTGTATTGTATGAACTGATGACTGTTACAAAGGTCATTCCACACAAACCAAATGTCTGCAAAGAGGTAACTGGTGGTTGTAAAGATAATCATCATGCCAGGAGGAAGAGAGAAAAAGGCAGAATTATATAGAATACTTTAGACACAGTTGTCCATTTGAGACTTAAAAGTGACTTGACTTGGGACGGTGGCAGTCAGGTAGAAAGTGGATAGCATATTTTGAAGACAGAGACGAGAGGACTTATTGTTAGATTGGGACTGAGAAAGTTTGCTTTTAATTTTTTTAAGTACAAAAACCAAGTTAGAAAACACTGCATCTCTTCCACTTCCACTCCAGGTCCTCCTCCAGGCCAAATACAGATTAGGACAGAAGGATGAATGTCAAACTCAAGTCTCAACCAACCAACACCAAAGAGCAGGCTTCTGGGCTTTTCAATTCCAACCCCTTCTAGGCACCAATGTCAAGTCACATATGAGCATACATAATGACTGGACTCTTGGGCACTTTTAAACCAGGGGAGAAACAAAATTTGAATTACATACAGAACTTCATGTTCATGCAATTTTAATTTAATCCTCTCACACAGAGCTCAGGTCATTTTCCTCTAAGTCTGAGACCCCCTCTGAGACAGAGACTCCTCCCATTTTCCTTTCCAGATCCTTCCTCATGTGTTACCATCACAAGGTTGGAACCTGAGGGAATTAATTATGTTCCACATATCTGTGCTGGCATTTATATATAATACTTCATTAATCTGAATAGCATCTCTATTCATTCTCAAAATGAAGAAATTCAGATTGTGTGGGTTGGAGATTTGAAGTGAAAGGAACTACAATTTTGGAAAGCCCACTACGTGCTACTTCACACATTCTGTATTGAGTAACTGATCGAGCAATGCTACCATTACTACAGGAATAAGATAAACAAGACTTAGGTTCAGTATTGTGTACAAGGTCCCACACCAAAGTAGGGGTAGGGCCAGGATTCCAGTTTTGTTTTGTTTCTGAACTCATAGTCTTTCCTTCACCCATTAATGCCCACCATAGACATAGATGGGGAAAGGCTGAGCTCTGCTTGGGTGGATGTAGAGAATGTGAGAAAACTCCTTTAGGAAGCCAACAGACAATCCCTCTCTCCTGACTACAGTATCCCAGACTATTCTTGGGAGAATTTCTTCCATTCTTCATCACTGCTCACCCTAACTCTCCTTGGCAATGCCTGCTTGACTGTGGATCCTCACGATAACCACACTCTGGCCACATGTGGGTCATATACCTATGCGTGGGTGGGAGGGAGGTTCATAGCAGTAATGATACATTTTGTAGCACTTTCATACACGTTCATTCTGTCATTTGATCTTTCAGCAAGCCTGAGAGATAAACATAGTGGATATTTTCATTCCCTCTTCACTTATGGGAAATCTAAATCTCAGAGAGGTAAAGGGACTGATCTAATATTGTTTGATGCCAGAAGGAATACATTTTATCTAAATGTATGCAAATATATGCTAGAGAATGAGACTTCTATGCAAACAAAGATAGTGGGTAATTTTAATTTTTTTCCTCCTCTAAAAACACCATAATGGGTTAGGTAGTTACTTCAGGAGCAACGTTTTAGAAAAGAATGAGCATATAAGTGGCCTTATAATTATCATAAAAACTATCTAAAGATCCCCAGATTTCCCATTTGCAGACATAGGAGGAAGCAGTGCTTGGGTGTAGATGGCTCTGAATGCTAATGCAGTTATTGTTTTCTACTCCTGTGAACATCCTGGGATCCACAGCCCTAGTGTGGAGGTGCTGGGGAGACTGTGCAAGACACACACTCCTGCTGTCTTTCAAGGGCAGCCTTAAGGTCACATTATTTTCTACTAGGCTGGCACGGCTTCTCTTCTCACCCTGCAGGGCCCCACGCTGTCATCTGTCAAAAGCTTATTCCAAATTTCAATGCAGATGAAATTCACCCAGACCATGTGTGACAGCAATTTGAAAATAGCAATACGCATGGAACACATTTGAGTTCATTTGTGCAAAAGGCATTTATTGAACACCTACCATTTTCTGCACAAGATGTTGAAAGATGGTTGATTTAAAGGCATGGATAATGAAGGACCTAAAATAAAATTTAGTATCCTCAAAAGTTTGTGTGTGTAGGTAGGCACATGGTAAAAAATTGAGAAGAAAAAAAAAAAATCAAGCAGAGAGCGGTGGTGCACACCTGTAATCTCAGTGGCTTGGAGGCTGAGATAGGAGGATCAAGAGTTCAAAGCCAACCTCAACAGAAATCAAGGTGCTAAGCAATTCTGCGAGACCCTGTCTCTAAATAAAAAATACAAAATAGGGCTGGGGATGTGGTTCAGTGGTCAAGTGGCCCTGAGTTCAATCCCTGGTACCCAGGGGAAAAAAAAAAAATCAGTGTGTTTCTATTATTTGTACTACTAAAAAAAAAAAAAAAAAATCTTCCAATGTAGGAACTATACGAACAATATTTTCTTTATTTTTTTCTTAGCAACTTGCATAGTAAAACCAGATAAATGCTATTCACTGATTCAATTCAACAAATCAGTCAGTTTGAATGAAAGGAGAATTGATTTGGATTAATGCCTGTGTCTGCTTTATTCACTGCCAAAAAAAATACACAGTAAATTTCCTACCAAGCATGACAAAAAAGATGTTATTGTGTAGGAAAAGTGAATAAAATTATAATTACCCCTTTTCAACTTATTTGGCTATTTATTAGTACAAATAATAATTAGTGTGCCATTTTATTCCAAGTATGTCACAAATAATGTTTGTTGAAAACCTAACTAAAATCATCCTTTAAATGTACAAGATATTTCTTTTCAAATGTAGTCCTTGTGCTTCAGAAATGACTAGATGAAATTTTACCTAATGTTTTTAGAAAGTAGAAATGATTAATAAATTCTAAATGATGACTTCTTCTTGAAATAACTGTTTTTCTTTCTTTCTTTCTTTCTTTTTCTTTTTGACCTCTGTCTTATATGTATGTTGGATGAAATTTATACTATTTCTCTATGACTGACATTTTTGTCAAAAATCCTAGGTCCAAAAAACATCCTAATCTAATAAAAGGGACTTTGACCACATGTTCTTAATTCACTTCATAATATTTTAAAAACTGAAGAGTAGACAAATCCAGAATGTACAGAATTCTGCTGCAAGTCTCTTCAAAAAAGTCAATGATGTAAAAAGTGAAAGAAGAAAAGGCAGTGGACTGTTCTAGATTAAAAAGGGATTCTTAAAATAAGACAAAGACAATGCAATGTTAGACGATCTAATGTCATTAGATTCAGGATTTTAAAAATGACTGTAAAAGAACACATTTGGAGAATAACTGGGAAAGTTTAAGTTCATTTTTGCCAATATGGAAGTATTAATTTATTATTATTTTATGAATTTATTCATTTTACAAAGTGAAAGAAACATAGATGTTAATTTTCATTGTTAAACCTTTTTTGCAGATTCAAAATTCTTTAAAAGAAAAAATTGGAGAGACAGTAACCCAAAAAGGAAGAAGTAACTGAGGGTTAAGGCACTGAGTTCTGCATCCTGGTCCCCATCAGGCAACACCTGGACGTAGCTGACCTGAGTGTCAAATGTCCTTCTACTGCAAACAGAAAACATTGATACAGCTTTGCTACTGCTTACCTTTTATCAGACAGCACCATCGACTTCTTCACAGACAGGATATGCATGCATTCATTTATCCCTGAAACAAAGATATCCTGAACATCCCTATGCTTGATGCTGGAGATGCTCAAGGAAACCTACATATTGAGTGACAACAGAATCTATCCACATGATAGTATGTTTGAGAGTGAAAGAGAATGTACTGATAATACTTTGAATTATTTTTTAAAATATTTTTAAAAATATTTCTTGGGGAAAAAATGTGTCTTTCCTAAACTGGTAGTTCCTTTTACTACATTTGTATTTCCATTCAAAGCTTGAAAAAAGACCACAGGGCAGGGTGAAGTTCCAATTGGAGCAGAAAGACAGTGTTCGTATGCGATGGACATACTCAGTTTTGTATTATTTGTCAGGAAATATAGGGAAGTTATTCAGCTGGGCAGATCTAAGGATGAGTTTCCTCCAGGTAAGTTTATCTATTAGTTGAGGTAAATACTTTTGCTTCTATGACAAAAAGAAATATGATGTCTTACATTAAAAAAAAAAAGTTTATTTTTCTTTTGCATAGTAGTTGCAAGATGAAAAGTCCAGGTTGTCCAAGAGACTTATACCCATGAGCTTACTCTGGAGGACCCTGACTAATGTATATACCTTTCTTGGAACTGTACCATCTAGGGTATTGTAGGTCTTCACATGCTGCCCTGGATGGGTCATATGTCTGTGCTCTTGTTAGAGCCTTCTCACATCTGGAAGAAGACAGGCCCTGGAGCAGGGTTTCAATCCTCCTAAGAAATTCTCACATCACATATTTCTGTTCTGGAAAACAATATAAAAATCACAACTTAACTTTTCAGCAGACTCATTGGCAGGGTTGGGAAGCCTTTTGAACCTGCTACTGTCTCAAGGTTGTGTCCCTTCAAAACTTCATTCATTGAAATCTGATCACCAATGTATTGGTATTGAGAGGTGGGGGTCTTGGGAAGTGATGAAGTCAGCAGGGAAGAGCCCTTGTAAAGAAGATTAAAGCTCTTATAAAAAGAGGCCTCAGAGAGACCCCTCCCTTCTTCCACCATGTAAGAACACACTGAGATTTGGTTAATGAACTGGAGAGCAACCCTCACAGACACTAAGTCTGCTGTCACTTTTATGTTGGATTTCTTAAGCCTCCAGAACAACAAAAAATAAATTTTTGCTATTTATAAAAATAGAGAGAGCCAGGCATGGTAGCACACACCTGTAATCCCAGCAACTCAGGATGTGGAGGTGGGAGGATCACAAATTAAAAGCCAGGCTCAGCATCTTAGTGAGACCCTGTCTCAAAACAAAAAATAAAAAGAATGAAGATATGGCTCAGTGGTTAAGTATCCCTAGATTCAATCTCCAGATTGAGTTGGGGGGAGGGAGGATGCCCTCACCAATGCAAGAGAGCTTCATTCAATCCACTGAGGACTTAAATGGAAAAATAGGGGAAATGTGAATTCATCCCCCCCTTATAATCTGTGACAACCATCTTCTCCTGCCCTCAGACATCAGAGCTCCTGATTCTTGGACCTTTAGGTTTGAACTGGAATGAAACCATGATTTTTCAGCTTGTATACAACCTAACAATCCTTGGGAAAATTACAAAGATTAGTGCCACCATGAAAGACTTGGAAGATGTAGACCCATGTGATCAAGCAGATTCAATTGTCTTGTATCAGCAGCAGATAGAGATTCTGTTCAAATTCTTTTTCTAAGCCCTTTGAAATAAATTGTAGGACTTTGGATTTTAGATCAAAGCCATGCCATCATCCCCAGATAGCTATTCTCCTCTTGGGAGATAGCTCTTGGCCTACCACTGTGCCTTAGTAAAGATTGAACATTTGACAATGGGTCACCACATTGCCATGTCACCTGAGCTGCCCATCATAAACTGGGTGTTAGCTTGACACACTGAGTTATAGTTAGGCATGCACAGCAAGACTCCATCAAATGGAAGTGGTATATTTGTGATCAGGCCACACAGATCCTGAAGGCACAAATTAGTCATATGAAGAAGTGACTGAAATGCTCGTATTCCTCACTCATGCTACACAGCCTCTTCCTACCAGCCTGCACTTATGGACTCATGGGAAGTCCCCTATGATCAAAGAAAAGAAAACTAGGGTCTGAATTACAGATGGTTCTACCTGATTTGTAGGCACCACCTATGAGTGGCCACCACTGGCCCTTTCTAGGACATCCTGAAGAACAGTTGTGAGGAAAATCCTACCAGCAGGCAGAACTTCAGACAGTGAATCTGTGTGTTTTGCTTGAAAGAAATGTCCAGACTCACAATTATAGCCAACTCATGGGTTATAGCCAACGGTTTTACTAGATAGCTGGGAACTTTGAAGAAATGTTATTGGAAAATTTGTAACAAAGAAATCTGGGGAAAAGGTATCTAGATAAGCCTCACTAAGTGGTCAAAAAATGTGAAGATGTTTGTGTCCTGTATGAATGCTTAGAAAAGTATAACCTCTGCAGAGGAGAATTATAATAATCAAGTGTATAGAATGACCCATTGTGTGGGTAATGATCAGCTTCTTTTCCTAACCTAACAACCCACAATGGACTTATAAACAAAGTGGCCATGGTGGGCAGGGATGAGGTTATGCATGAATTCAAGCAACACTTACTTCAATTCACTATGCCAACCTGGCTACAACCATTGAGGAGTGCCCAGTCTGCTCACCCCCACTAAACTATCATCCCCCCAATAATCACCACAGCTACTTGAAGGCATATTGATTATACTGGACCTCTTCTATCAGGATGGAGCAGTGTTTCATATGAAATAGAATAGAAACTTATTTCGATATTAATTTTCCTTTTATACAAGCAATGTTTCTGTCAAATATACCATACACAGACCTACAAAATGTTTTCATCTAACATAGTGGTATTCCACAGAGAATTGTCTCAGAGCAAGGAACTTGTCCACATAAAAAGAAGTGTAGTTATGTCTACATGGTCATGGAATTCACTGGTCTTACCATAGTCCACAGAATCCTGAAGCAGCAGTTTTGATAGAACGGTTGAAGTAGTCTTCTGAAGGTTTAGTCACAGTGCCAGCCAAGTGACATTACCTTGTAAGACTGGGGCAAGGTTCTTCAGACAGCTGTACATTATCTGAACCAGCATCCAGTATATGGTACTGTTTCTGTGAAAGCCAGCATTTACCGATCTAGGAATCAGGAGCTGGAAATCAGAGTGGCATCCCTCACCATTACCTTTAAAGACCTGCTAGCAAAATCTTTGCTCCCTGAGAGTTTATGTTCTTCTAGCTAAGAGGTTTTCTTTCTAGAAGAAGAAATGCTTCCACAAAGAGATACAACAATTTCCATCCAGAACTAGAGACTATCATGCTAAGTAAAATAAGCCAGTCCCAAAAAAACAAAGGCTGAATGTTCTCTCTGATGTTTGGATGCTAACACACAAGAATGGGTGGGGAGGGAAGAATAGAAGTTCATTGGATTAAACAAAGGGAAATGAAGCAAAGGGAGGGGTGTGGGAATAGGAAAGACAATAGAATGAATCAGATATAACTTTCCTAAGTTCAAATATGAATACATGACCAGTGCAACTCTGCATCAGGTACAACCACAAGAATGAGATCCTAATTAGAATATGTTATACTCTATGTATGTATAATAGGTCAAAATACACTGTACTCATGTATATCTAAAAAGAACAAATAAAAGAAAGAAACAATTATTCCATGGAGCAGGAAGTGAAGACTTTCCCTCAGTTTCTGAATCAACAGACCAGGAAGGAAGTTACAACATTGATTGGAGTGATTGATCCTCAATACCAAGAAAAAAAATTGAACTACAACTTCACAATGGAGATGAGGAAGAACAAGTCTGGGAAACAGGAGCTTCTTTAGTCTAGCATTATCATGACCTGTGATAAAGGTCGATGGAGAGCTATTATAGTCCAATCCAGGCAGGATTGGTAATGGCCCAGGCCCTTCAGGAATGAAGGTTTGGCTCACCCCACCAGGCAAAGAAATACAACACGCTGAAGCACTTGCCAAAGGCAAAGAGAATACAAAAATGGATGGAAGAGTTATAAATAAAAACTACAACCAGTCACAGAAACAGGAATCATACTTGTTACAGATAGTTTCTCCTTATTTTATTATGCATATGTTTATGTGAAAACAAAAAATAAAACAAACAGGTAGAAGGACAGAAAATTCTCACTTCCTGTCTGAGCTGAGGCATCTATCTTTTTCTGCTCCCAGACACCAGAGCTCCCGATTCTTGGACATTAGGACTCGGACTGGGACTTACACCATGAGTTCTCTTGGTTCTCCAGCTCGCAGACTCCACACTGAGGAACTTCTCAGCCTCCACAGATGTATGAGTCCATTCCTACGATAAATTTTGAAATACAAACACACATACACACCCTGTTGCTTCTGTTTTTTGGCAGAACCCTGACTAACACAGGGTGCAGAATGGAGCCTATAATAATCAAGGAATAAAGAGAAAAGGGGCTCAAGTGATTGTGACCTTTGAAAGTAACAGTGAAGAGAAATGGAGGTGTTTGTGATCTGAGAACAGAGTTCAAGATTATAGAGTTGGAGAAGTTCAGAGTGACAATCAGTTCTTAGATATGGCTGGGAAATTGTATAACTGGTGGACAGAATGGAGGTAAATATTAGTTACAGACCCTGAAGAAATTTCCATTAGTCATCTTTTTGGGTGTCATCTAACTATAGGCCTACTCTAATATCAAACTAAAGAAATTTATTTAAAATTTCAATAGGGCCTTCTTCTCAGTTATCAAAGTCTATCTTAACCCATGCAATTGACAAAAAAATAAAATCCTGGTAGGTTCAAATTTGAAACTTGCATGTACCCTATCTATCCTAAAGAATTAAAGGCATCATATTATAGCCATATACATATACCCATGGTGATAGCACAGTTCACAGTAGCCAAACTATGAACCAACCTAGGTGTCTATCACTGGATGAATGGATAAGGAACATGTGATATACATACGCATACATACAATGGAGTTTTATACAGTCCTAATAACAAAATTATGTTATTTACAGAAAAATGGGTAATACCGGAAAACATTATAAGTCAAACTCAGAAGATTAAGGGTCAATTTTTTTTCTCAAATGTGGAAGCTAAAGAGGAAAAAGGAGAAGAAAATTGTGGTGGGGAAATTTTCATAAAAATTGGAAGGAGATCAGTAGAGTAGAGGAAAGGGACCAGGGGGAGGAAAGAGAGGAGGAAAAGGGGAAATACGGGAAAATTTTGACCAAATTATATTGCTATTGCATATAAATATACAAATATGTACAAATCACAATGTTATGTACAACTGTAATTCACCAATAGAAAATATGAAAAAATAAAAAATAGAAATCTCAAAAAAAAAAAAAAAAACCCTACTTATGGTACTTATGAATTGGCCACTTAGTTGTCACTGCCACCAAGTGGTCAGTAGTGAGAACTGCATTTAGTGCTAGAATCAAATGTCAATGGGGCATTTGCCTTTTCAACATCAAACTCTCAAGCTTTGCAGGTATACTAACACTCCAGCATAATATTTGTGAGACAGTTTCTCAGTGAAATGTGAAATTTGTCAGTCTCTTAAGTAAGAAATTTCATAAAATATGTAGAGTGACAGATTATCTATTCTGACATATTATTCTGACATAATCATAATTTCTTCTGACGATTTGGGGGGAAAGTTATTTTCAGAGTAACTGTACACTTATGAAAAAGAAACTCCAACACATCAAAAGGCAGAAAAAGTAGAAATTCTTGATGGTACCATCTCTGTAGATAGACCTGAATCTCCAGACTTCAAACTTCTCAATGTCAAGGGGTATTTCAATGTGGTTGACAAAATGGATATACACAACAAAATGCAGGAACCGCACATGTCCTCTTCTTTTTTCCTGTATAATGGAGCTGTTTTTGCACAAATAAATAAGGATACTGTGTACCTTTGAAATACCCATTTGGAAGACAATAAAGTGAAACTGGCCGGCATTAAGAGCAATTCAGTGGGACCTCTCCAGTCTCTGACTTTGTTGTGACTTTTCACTAAAACAAGCGAAAAATGAAGATTGAAAAATGAATAGCTCCTTTGTTTGCTCAACAGTCATTTACTAAGCACCAACCATGGGCCAAGTATATGCGTACATATAAGATAAGCACTATAGTGCTTAACATGCTCTGAACAGTGAAGATACTGATAAACAAGAGGTCAAACTCTGCCTCATAGAGCAGTGATAGACATTATGTGTCACAGGTAAAGAAACTGAAGCTCAGAAACACAGTAAGCAATTGACAAAATGAGATTCTACACACTGGTGTATCCTACAACAAAACCTATACTTGTCATTTTTATGCTACAAGCAAAGAGGTGGAACCCCTGTTCCTTTGCAATTTCTGCAAATTCTGCCATATAGCCATTGTAGAAAGCTTTCTGACACACCCAATATCCTTGATAGCGAAAATCTCTCTTAAAACTTAACTTATGAGAGGTAGACTTAGTTAAGTATCCCCACATTTCTCTTCTCCTGATCATCTTTTTTATCACATTGCTTATTGCCTTATGTTGAGATTACTCCATCTGCGGGTCTTTCTCTGTCACAGGATTGTGTGCTCTTTAGGGCAGAAAACAGGACTTACTTATCTTTATAGCCAACACCAAACTCAGGCACTGGCAAGAGAAGGAACCAGTAGCACAAGAATTTGCAAAGAGTAACATCTTAAAAGTGCCCCATTAAATAGCATCCTCTGCCCACTTCACACCCATTGCTTCATTCTGATGGATTCTTGATAAATTCTTATTGGCCTGAACTTATTTGACTGTAGTCTGAAAAGGGAGAATGATAATGTCACAGGGAAAAGTGACAGATTAAGAAATCTCACCTTTCAGGTGGATATCTTTTCTTTCTTCCATGAATATAATACCCCCAAATATACTGAGGGAATAACCCCTTCCAATAATCACTTTCTTAAGAGCCTCTTATCTTCACATGATGCTTTGCCATGGTTTTAAAGTACTTTCTTATACTTAATCGCATTTGTTCACCTCATTAAGTAGTATTATGGTTTGGATCTGGAATGTCCCCCAAAGGCTCGCGTATTGAATTCTTGGTCCCCAATGCAGCAACATTCAGACATGGGGCTTTTGGAAAGTGATTGGATTAAATGGGCTCTGACCTCGTCAGGGGATTAATTCACTGATGGCTCAATAATGTGATGGCATAATGGAGAGGTGGTGGAAACTGTAGGATGTAGAACCTTGTTGGAGGCAATGGGTCTTTGGGGACATGCCCTTGGAGATTATATCATGTCCTTTTCCTTTCTCTGCTTCTCAGTTGCCATGAGGTAAGCAACTTTGATTCACCATGCCCTTCTGCCATGATGTTCTGCCTCACCCAGACCCAGGGCAGTGGAGTCCACCAACCATGGACTGAAACCTCTGCAACTGTGAGCCAAAATAAATTCCTCCACCTTTAAGTTTTTTTCCTCAGATATTTGTCACAATGATAAAAAACTGACTAACACACATCGGTTTAGGACAAGTTATTTTCCCCCATTTTTTCCCAAAAAGTTTATGGCTGAGAGACATTAAATGATTTTCCCAGGAGTACAACCTATTAAAGCAGTCTTAGACTTGATTTTAATTTATATCTAGAATCATACAGAGATTTGTTTTCCTTAACATGCTTTTACTCTGAATTTTAAAAGCAATTCAACTGTAGACGTGTCTTATGATACAAAATAGGTTGAATATCTTATGTTTCTCTTTACTGTATGGCAGAGCTATTTTGTTCCAATACATGAGGACACAGTGTATCTTTGAAGTAAAGAGATTAAATTTGCCATGATTGAGAAACAGTAAACCACTGAGTTCTCTTCAATATGTTCCTAGATTAATGGTGTCTCTCCACTTATCCTGGAATAAATTAAATAGTGCTCTGAATTAAATAGTGCTCTGAATAGTACGCCATTAAAATCAAGGGCATTTATAAATTACTAAAACAATAATTCAAAATATAAATCCATGATGCTTTGCCAAATATTTGTAAGTATTAAAATGGAGGAATTTAAAGAGAATGGATGGATGAAAGTTCACATGGAATAGCAAAACCTGAGCATTCTGAGCTATTGTCCCCTAAGAAAAATATTGATGATGCCCCACAGAAGGGTCATGGTGCCCACATTTACACTGTTTACAGCTTTTGTCTGATCTTAAAGGCAAAGAGAATAGATGGTAACACTCCTATAGACAAATGGTGAGCAGGACAAACAGGTGGTCACTCCCAGGAACTTATAACACTGAAATGAGATATATTAATCATCACGCTGGGACAGCATGTATTAACTGAAGTCGTCCTAGGAAAACTGGGATATATAGTAATCCTGGTACGAAAGTAGGCATTTTTCAGAGAATGTTGGAAAACTATTTTCCCTACAAAATATGAAGTGCAGTGAAATTTGCTCAAGTGAATTAGCTGAGATTGAAAATAAGGTTCTAGCTGGGGATCCTTTCTATTTCAGTTCAGGATAAACTGGAGACAGAGCAGAGGGTTATTGAATCTGATGCAACAGGAGATATAGACTACATTAAACCAAAAACATTTCATTTAGATTTTCTTGGTTAAAGCCTTTCATTATTCTCAAGCATGAAGTTGGATGTTAATATTTATTTTTTCTTTGTATATATTTTCATCTATTTTATATTTAGGGGAACTGTTCAGTAGATAGTATAAAGTTCTAATTCCAAAGATTAAAGGGCAGCAGTTCATAGTGAATATTTGCAATTGTCTTTTTTCCAGCATCTCTCATGATTTTTTGAATTATTTTTGAAAAAAATTAATAATTATTTTTAAAATAATTTTTATTTAATAATAATTATTTTTAAATAATTATTTTTCAAATAATAACAGCCAGACTCTGCACCCTGACTCATTAATCAGTCAAAATTCTGGTGTTCCAAATAAGCAAACCTGTTAAAATAGACTTCCTTTAAGAATACTGAATTGGCCTGTCTCACTTCTATCTGGAAATGCACATCACTCCTCCATTTCATTGTACTAATATTATTTATTTGTTTATTTTCACCAAAAGATTGTAAACTCCTTGTTGGCAGGGATGATATCTTATCCATCCTTGTATCCCCAGTAACTGGAATAATCACTGGTGTGTAGGACATAGGTTGACTTGTTGGTTCACTGGTCTATTGGCTAGTTGGTTGTTTTCAAGTTGGTAGGCTGATTGATAGGTTGGTTTGATTGGTTGGTTGGTTGGTTGGCTGGTTAGTAGGTGGGTTGATTATAGTTGAGTGGCCCAATAACATGTTGATTGATTGTCTAGGAAGCAGACTGACTGTTTGATCAAATTAATGAATGAATTAACTCAGAACTGTGAAGCAAAATCTTTGGAGTAAGTGGAATCTGTTCCACCCATTAGCCCTAGATGTATTATTCTAGAAAATTATTACTATGTTATAAATAGAATTCTACATTAAGTAAAATTTCTTCATTAATGTAATTTATTCAGTTTCTGAATATTTTAAACTAATTTTTGCATTTCTTCATTCTAAAAATTTCTAAAATATTGTATTGGCATAACTGTATAATACAATAAAATCCCAAGAAAATAAAATTAAGGCTAAGAAGCCAATTATAACCTACCTAATACGTAAATTATAATTCCTTCATAGTATGACACACAAATTTTAATATAAGTCTACTCCCAGGGGTGTTTGTTAGGCCTCATGAATACACAAGATATGAGTTAGGGATCATTGAATAGATAATAAATATTTTCAATCTCATCACTTGTCTTTCTTCCTTATAGAATATTTTCTTCAGAACTCTGAGCATTTAATTATTGGGGATGGATATCTTTTAAAAGTTCCACTGTGGTGGTTACCAGAGGCTGGGGAGAGTAGGGAGGCAGGAGAAGGATGGGGAAAAGTTGATTGATGGGTTCTAAGTTACAGTTGGATAAGGAGCAAGAAGTCCTGGTGTGTTATAGCACTATATTTATAACAGTAATGTACTGTAAATTTCACAAGGTTAGAGGAAAGGATTTTGAAAGTTTTCACCAATAAGAAATAAGAAATGATAAATGTTTGAGGAGGTAGATGTGTTTAACTTGATTTAAACATTATACAATGCCTACATGGTACAATGTATACATTATATTATACAAGTCATTAATGTAAAATTCAGCATCCATGAGAAGGTAAATGGGAACTTATTAATAAGCAAAATGGCAAAATGTATCAAAACATTACATATAAAATTTTTATGTTTTTGTCACTTAAAATAAATTTTAAAGATAAATAAAATTTCCTCTGCTCAAAAAAAAATGCAAATTAAAGAGTAATGAGACTTTTACTAACACTTTAGTCCACAGCACCTTACCATAGACCAGGCACCTATAAGCAAATGTAAGAAATAAAGAAATCCACCTAGAAAAAGGGAGAGAAATAAAAGGTAAACCAAGTTTTCACATCGTTTACTACATTCCAGGTCACAATGAGTTGTGGTTACTAAGATAGCTTATGATAATCTATGATCATTCTTCAAAAGATTGGAAGGAAATAAAGTATAAATTGTCACACAGACATCATTGCCAAAGCTGGGTTTTGAACATAAGCCCTTGTGAGTATTTGAAATGACTGCATCTGCCAAGGCCCCTTAGAGACTATAAATGGTTATCAACAATGACTCATAGTTACCTGAATTAAATTTATGAAAATCGTTTCTTATATGTTTCCCCAAAAGCCTGTATTTTCTACAGTGCTTGAGATACAGCCTCAAGTCATGGTATTGAGACCTAATTTTTAAAAGTTCTTCTGCATGTGCTGCACAAAATGAGAAAAAAGGAATTAAGCAGCATTTCAGGTTATTCATTCTCACTTTTAAGACCAACTATGACTTTTAAGTGGCTTGGCTAGTGAATATTAGATATGTGATTTTATTAGAACCAATGCATTTAATTAAAATCCATCAGTTTAATTTATTGATCATTTATTTTAAAAATAAAAGTTCTTACACTGATTATAAAATGACTGTGAAATATGGCTAGCATCAGGAGTGGAAAATAACTCCTAATCATTTGGAAATTTAGAGCCATACTAGACAAGTCATTGATGTAAAATTCAGCAGTCATGAGAGGGTAAATGGGGACATATTAATAAGCAAAATTTTACAGAGTTCAATTGATTGGTAAGGCTTGAAAATTATTGTCAATTGTCCTAAGAGTTCTTCTCAGGTTTCTTAATAACAAGTCTAGGATTTTAAAAAAACTATTCTTAATTTTTTTAATTCCAACATGCCTGTTCTATAGGATCGTTGTGATATAATGGTGTAAAACTGAAAGGAGCTAATAAATGAGTCAACTTGTTGATTGGCTGGTTGATTGACCAGTTGGTTGGTTTTCTGATTAGTTGGTTGACTGCTCAATTGGCTGACTGATTGCTAGGTGTGTTGCTTGGCTCAGTGGAGCATCATCTTCTCTCATCCTCCTTGGCCCAGCAGGCTTGTTAGGATATGATCTTCTACAGTGCCAGTGGTACAAAAAAGGCAGTGAAACTGCATAATGTGAAGTCCTAGACCTAGAATTCTCATGCCATCTCTCTAATCTACATTCAACTAGACAAAGCAGATTGCATAGTCAAGCCCAATGTCAAGGGATGATGAAATATGCTCCATATGTGATAAAGCCATCCTAAGAAAATGGATCCAGGAAGGGTTATAAGAATGGGACCAATACTTCTTTCACAATCCTAAATCTCTTTGATTGTAGATCATCTCATGGGACTGGTATGCTCAGAACATACTGTCTGAACCATTGAAAGATCTTATTAGTATTTTGCAATGCTTCTGTTATGGGCACAACAAGGTACCAAACAGTGAAATCCTGAGGTGTTGCAGTCTGAGAGATGTTTAAAAAGTACTGGAAGGTAAGTGGACATCCACTTAGATTGTTAACAGAGAAAGAATTTTCATGTTAATGGGACTGTAAAATCCCTCCTGTTGTCACAGCTTATCAAGAACTCAGTCCCCATAATGAATGTAGACACAATCCATTCAGTTTAGAGAGAGAACATGTTCTCAGCCAAAATTCTGTAAAGCATTTTGGAGGAAGCCAGATCCTTCCCCAGAAGGTAGTAAAACTAAATTCTTGGAGACTGTGCTTTCAGTAAGTACAGTGCTGAATACCAATCTGGACAGCAGATGGATTGTGAAGAGAAGTCATATTCCTTCCCAGGCTTGGTAGGCAGCTCAAGAACAGCATGGGGCCACAGAAGACAGCCATGCCATGTCAGCAAATATGTCCCTGAATGTCTCTTAATGAGAAGGAATAGACACCAGGGCCTCTTTTGGCCCATGGTATATACATGTGTAGAGTACAATGTACCTTATGCTCATCAATATGTGGTTTTAATAATCACACTAATTCCTTTTGTTTTTTAAACAAAATCAGATTAGTGATCTCCATGAAGAAATCCTGAACCAGATAAAAGTTTATCTAATTAGCATGGTTATATCCAGAGTAGGACAAAACCAGGTCAGCAGCACTTCCCCCACACATCACCTGTAACATTGAGAAGTCATTAGTAAAGTATAATAGCATCCATGCAGAGTTTATTATAAAAGTAAATAAATAAATGTAATGATACTTTTAAATGAATATATAAAATTGACACCAAAATGTAAGATGAGGTCACATATCCTCTATCAACATCTATGGGAATTTTCAAACATAAGTAAGAATGCAATTAAATCTCATAAGGTGACAGTTTCCTGAATAGTGATCTCCAGCACATGCTTTTTGGTGACTGATGCCTGGTAAAACAGAGTGCAACATACTGGGTTATAATTTTTTTAAATGAATTATTCATTTACAAAAACAGATTCATCCTTCATTTATTCATCCTTAAATTACACAATTGGATGTAATTTGATTGTCATCATCATCTTCATTATTGTCAATCAGTGGAGCAAAGAATTGAAGTTGTAGAAGTTAGCATCACAGACTCTCCCGGTATTTTTAAGATGGAATAAACTACAAGTGAGAACGGCAAGACAAGCCACGCTGAGTACACTTGGAGAAGACAAGATCTGGTCATAAAGAGCAAAGTTGAACAGAAAAATTAACTATAAGATTTTAACTTGGAAAAAAACTCATAAGACGAATGAATTCATGATGGGCCACATTTTACATTATCAGAGAAATAGGAAATGCTTTGTCCACAAGGCATTGCAGAGGTTTGGATCATCAGCCTACAAGATGGACAAAGGGTCTGTTGTTATTTTTTTCATCAGAGTTGCCTTGAAATCCCCCACTCTGAACCCCAAATACTCTTTTTAAATTCCATCTCCTATACTTATTGATTTTTCTGCAGAGATTTTAGAGCATGTACTCATTTAGAGATGTCTTTTTGCATAAACTCTAAGTCTAAAGTAACTGCCAGTTCTGAAATGTATAAGCAATGACTCTATACTTGCTTTTAAAAATTCTGATCTGTTGTTGAATTTTGGAACCAATTTCTCCACTCTTCTAAGTTTTTTTCTTTTTTTCTTTTTTCCTTTTTCTAATTTAATGTGTAATGCATGACATTTTGCTACACCACTTTAACCACTCATAGGAAAGGGAAGGATTCTAAAAGGTGTTATAATGATCATGATTATCTTAGGGACCACCTATTGAGCACTTATTACATGCCAGAACTGGCTAAAGTACTTTTGCATGTATTGTGTCTATAAAACCTTCTAGCATCCATAGGAGGTAAGTTTCACAATTCTTACTTTGCAAAATAAGCAATGGAGGATGAGGCACATTAAAAAAAAATACATACATACATATATATATATATATATATATATATATATATATATATATATCTCCAAGATTATACGCTTAACAGATTGGGATGGGATGCTGAGTGGGCTGTCTTCAAAATCCCATTGAGCCCCTTGGATAAGAAGTAATTCAGTCAGGCCCTATGGTACATGCCTGTAATTCCAGCGGCTCAGGAGGCTGAGGCAGGAGGATGGCAAGTTCAAAGCCAGCCTCAGAAACTTAGCAAGGCCTTAAGAATGTGCACAGCTCAGTGGTTACATGACCCTGGGTTCAATCCCTGGTACCAAAGAAAAAAAAAGGTGGAGGAGGGGGGAGGAGAAGGAAGAAGAAGAACTGATCCAACTCCAGCTTCATCAGTGTCATCTTATTTGCTAAGCAGTGACTAAGGCTAGCAGATTTGACCAAGGGGCAAGTATGAAGTTCAAGTCGTTATCAAACAATTTTGTTGAGTTAATAGTTTGGGGGATACCAAAGAGATTTAATGGGGCTAAGTCAAAGTATTTTAAAAGAAACTTGTTCCTTGGTGGTATTATAGGTTTTCTTCTCCCCTCCCTTCCTAGTCCCGGTTGCCTTTTTAACCTTTGGGACATCAATAAATAATTGTGGATATTTAAAAGGTCGTATTTTTATTTCTTAACTGCCCGACTGAAAACATCAACAAATGCTCATAGGAACCTATTTGACTACCAGAGTCCAGTCGAGAGAAGCGCTTGAAGGAAGCGGGCGAGAGGAGCGATGTTACCATTTTATTCGCGAAGGCATCCCAAGCTCCTAGGAGCGAGAGCAGGGCACTGGGCAGGCGTTCAGTAACGGCGTGCTGATTGGAGGAAGCGTGCTTTAAGTGGCAAAGGTAACCCCCCTTTTGGTGCGTGTGGCCCTTTCCTCCCCTGACACCCACTTGGGTGGAGATAGGGTTGGCACGGGAACAGTCCGAGACTTCGGTCCTGGATCAGACCCTCCCCCTACTCCCCACCTTCCCGCCGCTGGAACCAGTTGTGAGCGGTTTTGCTACGAGGGCCTGTGGGATAGGTCTGCTGCCCCTGAGAGAAGAAGGGCATCTGGTAGCCGTGTCACTGTGCGCAGCTGGAGGCCAGCGAGCCCCATTTGGCGTTTCCGCTGCTCCGAGGGCCAGGGGTGCAGCTGGCGGCACCGCGGCGACGGTCCGGCGCGCGCTCCACCCGCCGCTCCTCCCACGGGGCGGGTTCACCTTCAAGTGTGTGGTGGTAGCCGGGATCTTCCCTCCATCCCCAGAAGGTACAAAGTTTGGTTCTGTGGTGGCAGCTGCGGGACCGAGCTGGGGCGGGCGGCCGGCGGGTTTCACACTTGTAAAGAAAGTGGACACGGTGGGAAGAGCCGGGGAACGACTTTCCGGGAAGCAATGGCCGCAGCCCAGAAAGCCGGAGCGCGGGCGGCGCATGCACCCCGCGTCTTTAGGGCAGTAAATGAGTTGAAATAAAGTAGCAAAGGCGAGGCACTGCTCATTCCAAAGCAGGATTGCAGGATGCCTTTTCCTGAATTAGAAAAGCCAAATACTGTTCATCCCCCATAGTTCCCCTTTGTTCAGGTCCCATGTTTGCACCCTCGGATGGCCTTCTGTCAAGTACCCCTCCTGTCCAGCACTTTTTTAAATTTCTATTATTCATATGTTACATGTACCCTGTGAGGTCATCTGAACTTCCCAGAGACCCTAAGGAAGTTTGCGGATGTCAGAGTGCATAGGTAGGAGGGAAGTGGGCCCTTTGCCAGTCAGCATGCAAGTTCTTAGAGCCTTTGAGAAATTCTTCCTACAAGTGCTTTTTTTTAGCAATGAAAGAGAACTATGCTTCTTGTACTTCTTGATGAGACTTTGCCTCAAAACCTAACTTTATTTGAACTAGAATCTTATTAAATATTCTCTAAAACTACTACTAAAGAATTAGCCATAAATATGAAACAGTTTTGGGTTTGAGGCATGCACAGATACTTGACTGAACTTAGCTCACTGCAAATTTGAAGGTGGTATGTTTTCTAACTTTTTAATTTTGCATTTTCCTTCCCTTTTCAATCTTTGCTTAACAATCTACATTAATATTTCAGACACCTTAGGTGGCCTGTACATTGATGACACTTTATTCCCTATGCTAGAAAAACTCTTTCCTTGGAATTGGATTGCTTTACGCAGTTTAACAACCTGTGTTAAGCTATGAGTCAAGCATATTGCCCCTGTAATTATCTTGTCATAGCTATAAGACGATAGATAAGGGCATGTCTGTTCTGCAAAGCCAATTCAATTGTGACATTAAACAGATGTCATGATCAAAATGAAACACAAATATTGTTCATGAAATACCAGTTCATCCTATTCATAACCAGACAATCAGCAAGCCCCTAACTTCACCACCAAGTTATACTCCTACACACAAGGTAAGTGTGCTGTACTTTGAGGACTGATAAGAAAAACCCCAGCAGCTCTGTCCTCCCTCTCCATCCATCTCTAGCTTTTCTGAGGAGGCTGACCTGGGGCTAAATCTGCAGTTAGCCATGCCCCAGGAATGTGTACTCATGTCTGGAGTTTCTTTCAAAATATTGGGCCTCACCAGCTGCCCTGTCCCTGCCATTTCCCACCCTTTACCTCCGTTTTTGAACACTTTGATTCCTCTAACCCCAAACTATCAAGTACTAGGGTTCTAACCCATTGACATAGGCCCTTCTTCTGGGGCACCACCTTTTCACTTCATGCCTTCATGATGAAAGATGTCATAAAGATCACTCCGAATAAAACCGGAAGTGCACATTTAAGGACCCATACTAGATGTAGCTTCAAGGCTTATAGGGTTCAACAAATTTGTAGTGTGCTTTATTGAATTAAAATAGAATTTTGTACTCTTTCTATACTCTCAAACCTAAAAGAGTTCCTGTTGGATCTCAGCATTTGGCACAACTATCAGATCACCTATTGCAGTAAATTCCACACACATGCACACACATACATGCACACACAGTCAATAGTTTATCTGTGACTCTAACATGCTCAGAGACCTAGCTGGAAACCATGCTTTTATTCTTAAGATTTATGTTAACATGTAAAACATTGGCAAAGCTTTGACCATAGAGAACTCAAGTTTCATACACTCGTAGCTCATTACACCAATTTTGAAATAATTTGTGTACTAGTGGGTTTCCAAGTATTGAAAATACTAAAGTCTCACCAACTGGGTCCCACCTTGACTTCCCAAATCTTCTAAATAGTTGGGCTACTTATTTTACCATGCTCTGATCACTCATCTTCATGAAGATGGAACTTAATTTTTGTTATTGTTTTTTAAAGTCTTTCAACTAGCATGAAAATGCCTTTTAACCTTAACAATGTAAAATGTTCTTTAAAACCCAGATACCATGGCCCTCCATATCTCCAAGTTCTATATCCATGAATTCAACCAACTGCAGATCAAAAATGTTTGGGAAAAAAATTGCATCCATATTGAACATGTACAGATTTTTTTCTTTTAATTATTCCCTGAATAATACAGTATA
This sequence comes from Sciurus vulgaris, assembly GCF_902686455.1. Classification (NCBI taxonomy): domain Eukaryota; kingdom Metazoa; phylum Chordata; class Mammalia; order Rodentia; family Sciuridae; genus Sciurus; species Sciurus vulgaris. Next base: position 64,457,539 of record NC_136467.1, read on the forward strand.
AAACTATTTATATAACATTTACATTGAATTAGGTACTATAATTAATCTAGAGATGCTTTAAAATATACAGAAGGATGTGCACAGATTATGTACAAATACTATGTCATTTTATATAAGGGATTTTGGTATTCAAAGGTTCCTGAAAGCAATTCGCTCTGGAAACAATTGACAACTGTGTTGGCCCTCTTTTTAAAAGTCTATGTGAATTTTTCCTTCAACTAAAATTCTTCACAAATTTAAAAGAAGCCATTGTTTTTGGAGGATATTATTGTACAGAACACAATAAAACATCTTTTCAAATAAAATGATATACTGTTAGAAGTCATTTTATTGTATAAATTCCACCTAAAATATTTCATATTTTCAGAAAGTAGGAGGGAAATTTATAGTGTGTTCTTTATAGAGAATCTTGATATCAAAGACACATGTAATCTTCTCAAAATGTTTCTTGATCCTTTTCAAGCAACAAAGATAATCTATTAATGCAATATCCAAGCAGCTCTTCAAGAACAGTTTGGGCCCCTACTAGGTCAGTTTGGGGGAAAGTGAGGGGGAACATTTGGGAACCATTGTTTCCACCATGTTTAAAGGATTGAGATCAAAGGCCAACCACATGGCCTTAGAGGCAGACAGAATTGGGTTCAAGTTTTGTCCCTATCACTTGCTCACTCACAGGAGACCTAAGCAAAGTCTTCATTCTCTTAGCCCAGTGTCCTCTTGTAAAATAAAGATAAAATTGCCTGCCTTTGAAAGTTATTGTGACATTTAAATAGAAAAATGCACACAGGATCTGAGTATGGTATCTGGCATATTACAAAAGTTCTACAAATTTTTCTTACATTTTAATTCTTTACATCTCTGTGTTGGTTTTTGTGTTTTCCCTTTTTTTTTTTCATTGAAATCTAGGCAGTAATTTTAAACTGAGGGTGTATTCCTATAAGCATGAACTTGAATGTTCTTCAGTGATTAGAAATGCTTAATTTAGCATGTGCTTTGTATTTATTTTTTTCATTAGAGTCACAGGTGTATTTGTGAGTGTGACTGTCCACCTTTGCCTGTGTAAATAGCTCTCTAGTCCAAGGAGACACTAAGGCTGGTCTCTTCATTGACTCATAAAGACCTGACTTTGAGAAGTTAACACTAGTCTTGGAAAAACATTTCCTGATGACCATTCTTAAAAAGAAATTCAGATTGTTGTTCATTATGGAAAAAATTACATACCTAATGGTAGTAACTTGTGTCCAATAGCAATGAACTGTTAAGAGATGCATCCTGATTCTTCCCAGTACTTCAGAATGGTCAAAAGTGAGCAGCAGACTGGTAGAGGATAAAGGGTAAGATCTTTCTATTTTATTTCTACCTCTGGCAAATGCTGTTGGGTGATTATCCTCTTTGTCTGGCATTGAGTTTGGGTGTCTATGTGCTTCAGATAAATCTATGTCCCTTTCTTTCCATGAAAGTGAGGATGAATCTTGATTTTTTTTTTTCAGTACTGGTTATTGAACCCAGGGGCACTTCATCACTAAGCTATATCTCCAGTCCTTTTTATTTTTTATTTTGAGTGGGTCTCTGAAAGTTGCTTAAAGCCTAACTAAGTTGCTGAGATTGTCCTTTTGATTCTCCTCTATCAGCCTCCAGAGTAGCTGGGATTACAGGTGTGTACCACCATGCCTGGCTATGGATTATTTTTGACCTGTCTTGTAATTGAACTCTTCTAATCTTTGGTCTCTTAAGGAGCATATAGCACTATCGCAGCCATGATCAGTGGAAAATTCTACAGAAGGGACCACAGGGAAAAGATCTCACATTCTGCAAAATGTCCACAAAGAAGAGCAGGTCTCTTTTCTGACTTTTCTTGTGCTTAAATGGAGATTTGATGTTGGAAGCTATTGCACTCATCTGGTATCCCTGAGGGGATCAGCCTTGGGAAAACCTTACATGATGAGTACAGTGTAGAGAAGGAAGGAAAAGACCTGGATCCCTGTTGTCACCATTAGGCCACTGAAATAAGCAATCTTGGAAATACTTACACTGTGAAAGTGCCCCCAGTGGACCTTTCTGCTATGTTAAGCTGATAGGGCTGGTCTTCTGAAACTTGCAGGTGAAGGCATCCCACATGATTGGCACATCAACCAAAGAATACCAAACCAAAAACCTCTTGCAAGAAACCATCCCTTCAAAGATCAAATGAATTCACTATTCTCCTAGAGTCTGTGGTTGCTTTTGTTCAAGGGATACAGATTAACGATTTTTAATTTAGTCAGTTTTCTGTCTCAATACTTTGTTGAAAAAAAGATTAATCCTCTATATATTTGTTAATCTATTTTATTTTATTATTGACTTGCCAATAGCTTATCAAGAAATAATCCTAAAGTCTTATCATTTTTATTTTTGCATATTATATGATAACTGACTCAGTTTCTTTGATGTATTTATCCATTTATTTCTATTTTGTTTTTTTACCTCAATATTTATATTTTATTTTTCCATGTACTGTTTTGATCCTTTTTCCTTTCACTAGTTTATCTTTTAAGTATGTGCATGTATACATAGTTTTAGAAGAGGCATCATATAGTAGGAGAAGTGTGGCATTTTGCATCAAACTGGCTTAAATTCCAGCTCTGGTCTGTCTGTGTAGTTTTTAGAAAACTCCTTAACTAAAAGCAAAAGGGCTGACAGTAGGCGTGACATGATGTAATTACATAACCATTCTTAAAGCAGGTGTAAAGATTAGGATATCATGCTTCATGCCTTGAGAATTTTTAATTATGCACCTATCAGAAAATGGAAGAAGAGGGAAAGAAGGTGGAAGGTAGAGGGAATGGCCTTTTGTGTAATAAATGTGAGCCAAAAGATTTATTATTTAAGCTGGCAAAACAAGTATTCAAAGTATTAAGAACATTAAAGCATACAAAGATTAAAATATAAGAATATACTATTTTGACCAAAATTGGGTAGTGGAGGACCAGAATGGATAGAGCAAGGAAAGGGAAATGTGCTTATGCCATTTTCCATATTGAAGAACTCAGATATAATATCTAAAGTGTAAAAGTAGTATACAATATTAAACAAAGGTAACCTTTAAAGCAAAATTATGTTTCTCTAAATGTGTTAGAAAAATCAAAACAAAGTAATAGTGAAATATAGAAATATAGTAATAGTGAAATATAGAAAAAATAGATGTATTTCTCTCGTGTGTGTGTGTGTGGTGTATGTACAGTAGATAGGTATGAAAAACTTTTAGGCTTCTTTGTTATATGAGATAATAAATCTTGTGTAAGCTATTTGTGTTGTGTTTTTTGAAGCTAGCCGTTGAAGGCATCCTAAATGATTCACCTACCAGCTACAAGATACCTAACCAGAAGCCCCTTGTGAATAAACCAACCCTTCCCTCCAGAGTTAAAACCAAACATATCTATTATGATTGATGCAGAAGAGTTAATTTTCATCTTTATATCAAGAAAATAATTTCAAACTGACTTATAAAGCAATATGCAACTCTGTGCTATAGACAAGAGGTGTACCGTAAACAAAGTAGTTCAGAAAAGTTGAAAAATAAAAAGTGTAAGCAAAAGTATATCAGAAAAATTCAAACAGATATATATTTTTAATAATATGAGATTATAATATCAAGAAAGTCAAAAGAAAACAATGTTTTAAGGAGGAAATTGCAATAATGCTAGATATTGCCAGGAAACCAACCAAAATAAAGACAGAAAAATTTCTTGTATTTAGCCAATAATGAAACTGTGCAATCTTGAAAAGAATGGTTTTGTTGGGGTGATGAGGCAAAACTTAGAGTGTGAGAATCTCAACTTTCTTTTTCAGCAATTGTAATCATACTTGCTTCTAAAAGTTCAGAGTAGGAGCTGAAGTAATAGCTCCTTTCGGAGAGCGCTCGCCTAGCATGCGCAAGGACCACGGTTCAAATCCCCTGCCACTCAAATGAGAAAACAAAACTTCAGAGTATGGGGTAGGGCCCTCATAACTAGAAAGGTGGCTGTCAGATATATTCTTCTAGCTCAGATGACTGTTTGCTTCCTAGTTCTACTCACAAAATCCTCTATAAACAAATATCTAATATGAAGACTCAGGAGCAAGAACAGGGGTTCTGATTGTTTTTTTGTGCTGTTTTCTTCTTGCAGGAGGGTCACTAATACCAACTGGCACCAGCCACATAGTCCTTGAGAAAGACCACTTTCACCAAGATGGTGCTCCACCTTGGGTCCCCAGGGGAGAATGAGGTGATGAGCATCTAGTACCACTTTCTTCTTGTTTCCACATCCAACAAATAGGCTTCTTCCTCTGACATCTAGTGTTCAAGTGTTCTATTCGACCAACCTGTATTGGGAGTTTAGGAAGAATTGGAAAAATTCACTTCCCCATGGAGAATTCATCCATTCAACTCAGATGGCACCCATAATAGCACCCCCAAGAGAGTTCTTTTATGCCATAGATATTACATTTATGAACAGTCACCCTGAGTAGAGTTGAAGAAAGGCAAATTGATGAGAGTCATTAGCTAAGGCCTCAGTTAGGAGGTAGGTAGTGGTACACAGTAACTGTGAAGTAAGTGTTGATTATCTTGAAGTGACTGAAAGGCTGAGAAGGAATTTTGCTGAGGTTTGGGAGGAGGCTGCTATAACTGCAGAATGGAACTTTGTGGAAAACCCAGAAGATATTCAGCTGAGTAGGATACAAAGATGGGAGCCCAGGGTTTAGGAAGCCCTGAATCAGAGTCTAGAATACGGAATGAGATGCAGGACTACAGAATGAGATGCAAGATTACAGAGAGATGCTGGGAGGAATGAGTGTTGGAGAGAGAAACCGTTAACTCTGCCAACAAGTATGTGTTGAGCTTATGTCGTGTGTGTGAAGTAACTTACAGTTTGGGAAAAGTGGCATGTAAACACAGAACTAAAAATCATGAGGTATACACAAAACCTTGGAGTATACAGGAGGGAGAGACTTGCCCTCTGAAAATAACAAGGGTAAGCCATTGTGAAGAGTTCTCAATATCAAGAAAGGAAAGAGATTTTCACACAGAGAGAAAATAAGTAAAGGCACAAATTTGAATTAACAGCAATAATAATAACCAAGACTCACTTCATGGTAACTGTGCACACCATAACTTCCCAGTACCATGTCATTTCCTCACAACTGTATGCAGTGGGTTACGTGAATCTCCTTGAACAGACAGGGAGCCGAGGTTAAAAGAAGTTGATGGATTTGCCCAGATTCTTCCCCAGCTTCCCCATTCCTAGCCACACAGCACTGGCCAGATCCCCCAAAAGACGAGGACTTTATCAGAGGCCAGGCTTCATTTTTAGGAAAAAAGCTCCAGTCACAAGCATTTGCCCTGCAGTGGAATGTTTATTTTTTTCTTATGGTCACCCTCTTATTTGATCTTGAAACCCATTCATGCAGGAAAGTGCTTAGCAGAAAAGTATTAGTGAATTCATTTCAACTCTATGAAAGCATAGCTTTGGCTTTGTCTTAAATATGGAATATTAGGTCATATATACAGGAATTGCTAAATTTTTGTTTGGACCACAATTAAGGCAAGCTACACTTTTAAAATTAAAAATAATAATAAGAAGAAATAAGAAAAAAAAAAAAAAAAAAAAAAAAACCACTGTCTTTGATAGTGTTAAAGATTAGCAGTGTAAAAGACCTCAGGACATTTATTTTTACTGTAATACATTTCTGATTGTCAAGCTAAAATGTCTCCTATTTTGTAGCATTTGACCTATTTGAAGAAGTGCAAATTATCTAAGGGGTTTTCCTTTGTTAAATTCACAACCCTATTTTGACATCCACTCAAATATGTAATAACTTTTTATCATAAAACCTGCAACAGAAATGAATACTAAATTTTTCATGCAACCCTTCTGGGATTGTACTGTCAGAATGGATATATCTTTTCTTTGATGTTTTTGAAATTAGTTTTATGTAATCAGTACCTGTCAGTGGGACACCGAATATTGACAGAATAAAGAATTCTTCCACTTTCTCATTGCTATTAAATACCTCACTGTCATTTTTTAGAACATGCAAGATTTGACTCAGCCCTGAAAATTCCAACATAGATGGTAGTTTACATTCGTGATAATGTTGTGTCCTTGAAAAGGTTATACCTAGAAAATTCTCTCTCTCTCTCTCTCTCTCTCTCTCTCTCTCTCTCTCTCTCTCTCTCTCTCGCGCGCGCGCGCGCGCGCGCGCGCGCGCGCACACGCACACACACACACACACACACACACACACACACACACACACACACACACACACACACACACACACACACACACACACACACACACACACACACACACACACACACACACACACACACACACACACACACACACCCCCCCCTTCCATACAGTTTCAAGTCCATCCCACATACTACCCAGACAGTTCTTCACTGCCTGTCTGAGAGGGCCAGAGGATGACCTACAGTTCTATGAAATTGCCTGGACCTCCCATAGCCTCTCTGAGGCTTTTGAAATGACCTTACCAGGATATTGATAGAAGTAGCTTCGGTGTCAGCCTGCCCTGATCTGGCAATGAGATGTCCTCAGAGAGAGCATGCTCCAGATCCAGGGCTGTGTGCTGACCTTCATTTGGCCTTTCTTGCTTTCCCCTACAGGTGGATCTGATGCTGACAATTCACATACCTGGAAAATAGCACGTTCTCAGTTAAATTAATGCCAACAAAACACCCTAGCTAGTTAAGGGAAGCCTACTAGTGTGCTTTTAGAATGCTTCCCTTGTTGTAAACTATAGAGGAGAATAACCAGCTTATAAATTAAATTGGTTAAATTAAGCAAAAATCTGTAACATTAGTCACCATTTTTATATGAGGCTCTTTTGATGCTAGTAAATTATCAGGAGGAAAGAACTCTGTTACAAATTACAACTTGTAGGTCATCTGGACACAGTGCCAGGCCATTATAATTTTTTTTCCTTTTAATTATTTGACCAAAAAGGAACATAAATTTTTCAGATTTTCTTCTTTAACCCTATTTACTATAATAACTCATGTAATTCTTACAAAGCCTGTAATATCAGGATTATATTAAAGGGTCTTAAATTAGCAACAATATAACTAATCATTATATAAATTATCAAGGACATTTTCTATAGTCAGCTTCCAAGGTCGCTTTGCCTAAAAGAATTATGAGCCACAAAGGCAAGCCCCACATACCACTCTAAATTTTCTAGTATTTTTCTAAATTTTCTAAAATTTTCTGCAACTAAAAAGAAAAAGTAATGAGTGAAATTAATTTTAATACATTTTATTTAACCCATTATTTTAAAATTTTATTCCATATGTAATCAATATAAACAAACTACTAAGAATGCATTTTGCATTTTCATACCCAGTCATCAATTTGAGTATACATTTTAGACTTACAGCACACCTCAATTCAGACACAGCACGTTCGATGATCAATAGCCTCATGTGGCTGGTGACTACTCTGGTTGTAGGGAAAGCTCAGGGTCACATGCAGGCTGTGCTGTGAGGGGATAGGATTAAAAATGAATTAAACACAACTCCTATCCTCTGTGAGAGCTAAGTGCAGGGAGTCTTTCCAGATGGAGACATTCTTTGGGTATATAGGGCTGCTTGTATGCATCTTTCTGCCAATTAGAGACACTCCCAGTTCCTAAGTCACCTGACTCCCAACTGTCAGAAAATGGGTACAATGAGCTAATTTTATTAAGACAAAACACTCTACTATCCTCATCCAGAGAACCATTTTAATATACAACTGTCTGATATCTACAAAATAGGACGTGTACCTTTGAACAGTGCACAACCTGCACAATGTACCAGAAGCCCTGCTGGTTTCCTTGGCTTAGTCCTCCTGGCCATGGTACTTTCTTCCATCCAGTTCCTCCCTGCCCACACCCCAGTCAACAGCAAAACAAGACTCTCTAATTTAGTATCCTACTTTGGAAGGTCCACTGACCCTCTCACCCTAACTGCAGCATTGTGAACAGGATACATTTTGGGTGTTCAAGCCTTCTGTGTCTGTTCTTTCTCAGCCTCTGCATGTCATCTTTTTTCTTCAGGAAGTGCCAATATGTGGCCTTACTGAAGAGATGCCTTGAACTCTCACAGCTTCTTCCAGTCTTAAAAGCTCTCAAGACTAGAAACTCCCCTTAAACATGATTGCTTTCAGAGAAGGTTCAGAGGGTAGTTCTTAATTCCACACTGAGCATTTGATACCTTCTTTCCTCAAGGATTTTCATTTGTACCAGGGAGAATCATTTGTACCAGGGAGAAAAGAAAGGTTACATTCTCAGTTAAATTAAATTCAAGCATCAGTAGGCAAGTGAAAGGAAGGGCAGTTTCCTGGAGTTGCTGAGGTGTTGCTCATGAAGGGCCAGCCTGCTCTGTCTCGGGCTGGGGTGGCCAGACAGGCCCTTCATCAGCACTATCTTCCCTCACATTCTTCTAGAACTTTGCCACATATTGTTGGAACTGCTGCCTAAGTTGATTCTTAAAGTGAAGTTTTTCCTGCCTACTCAATTTGTGAGTATGATTCTTGAATTTACCACATATTAGAAGTATTCACATTCAGTTTGTATTCATTTCCAGAACAGCAATGATATGACTCAAGAATGAAATTAGCATGATAAATTGTACTTACCATCTGGCAAACTTCAATATAGTTGAATTAATTAAAAATAGCCTTGCTTTTATGAACCTCCTTAATTCTGAAGCTGAGGCAATGGTATTGACATTTTGAGCTTCTAATTCAACACTTTGTTACATTTTTTTTTAAAACCCTGGGCAAATGAGTGGAACTGACATATCAGGCACAGTAGCCCAGAGCCTACTGTGTTTCCAGGGCCAATGGATATGTTTTCAATTCTTTTCAATTCTGAAGGAAAACTGAATTTTATTTGCCTTTATGCCACTGTAGTTGTAAAATATGATTTTTCATATTTTTCTTGGAGGAAAGGACCCAGGAAAGCAAAAACGTCTTTAACCTGTGAGCAGTGAAGCAGTACTATGCTAGATGGTTTCCAGCCCCCATGAACAACCTCACAGATACTCTGTTCTTCCTAAGCAAAGAGTAATTTCCTTCAAAGATTTTTCTCCCACTACTTGCCCCAGCAACACAATGAGCTGAAGTTTTTCTAACAATCTAAAAGGTATTAGAAAAAGAAGGCATAGAACAGGAGAGCCTGGACTCTCTAACCTTTCAAATTCACAAAAAAAATTCCCTTCCATTTAATACAGTTCAGAGTCGAAGGAGTTTTTGAATGTGCTAATTAAAATGTTAAGTACTGCTTGAGCAGAATAAAATCAATTTTTATTCACACATTTTGAGAGTAACTCATGAATAACTGGGATAAGATGTCAGACTGTCTTTTAGGTCCTATTTGCTTATCAAAAGTTAAGTATCAATCTACATCAGACAAACTTCACTAAAATATAACTTCATCATAGCGGTGAAGTCAAATCTAAAAGAATTAACAGACCAGTAAGCATTAGAATTAGGCCTCTGTAAGCCTAAGATTGCTTTTAATGGGGTGGAATGTGTGAGTTGCTGACAAAGAAATGTCTGTGGCAAGAGGCCAGTGAGTATGTGAAGCAATGACAACAGCTAAGGATGCAAATCCCTTAAATTAAAGGGAAAACTGGAATTAAAACAATGGGCCCTAAGTCCCCATCAACAGTTTTACTTCAAGGCTTAGGGAAATCTTTGGGCAGACACTGGATGAGGCTGGTATAAAAGAAGCTGCCAGCAGGTAAATTGAAGTAGCATGCAGGATTTGAAGACACCTGGAGGTCTGGTGAGTATACTTGCAAATATGAGGTAACTGGGGATCACCCTCAAAAAGCCACAGGTGATGCTACATGAAAGTGGACAGGGTTGGCCAGCTTGCAGCAGCCACACCTGGGTAACTGTTTTCCAAGAAGGGCATGGGTGAAGGGTGATGAGAGATGGAGGCTACACAAATAGGGACTGCAACAGCTTCGCTCTTTCACACCATCAATCATCGTCTATGACTTCATCTCCTTGGGCACCCGTGCCATCTGGAAATGCCCCAAAGCTGTGCATAGTTGGTGCTCACCAGATTATGACTGGCTTTTATATAGGCTGAAAATCCTCAGATATAAAAAGATTGAGACTTGTACAAAATCTCATAGTTTCCTAAGGCTATAGATTGTGAACTGTGAGATAGATGATACTATATGTGATCATTATAGTTTGAAGAGATAATTGAAGATTATGCAGCTAAAATTGTAGGAGAAAAGCATAACAGAGTTTTGTTAAGCAATCAAAATATCATGTTATTCCTGGATTTTGTGTTTGTGATATTTTTAGCTTTCTTAAATGTGTAATGGTGCTGTCATGTCTTTTTCCATTTCAAAAAAGCATTCACTCAAGTTTGTATTGATAGCTTTATATTTTTCTTAAAGACCCCCCAGTTGTATAAGAAGAGGTCCCACAAATCCTGCATCAGCTCCTAACTCCATGCATGCCTACACTCAACTGTGAGATCTGATTCCTGCATCATTTCAATGGAGAGAAACTTCTCTCCAGTTATATTAAAAAAGAATTCAAATGAAAGATGCTATGACCGTTGAGACAAAGAGTGAAGTGACTTTCTGTATTAGTCAAGGTTGAGCATAAAGTTCAGTTGTTCAGTGTTTGACCATTAAAAATAACCAAGGACTACATTACTCTATGTAAATTTATGATTACACAAATGGTATGCCTTTACACCGTGTACAAACAGAGAAACAACATGTATCCCATTTGTTTACAATAAAATAAAAAAAAATACAACCAATAAAAAATAAATAAATAAATAAATAAAAATAACCAAGGAGATGAGTGGAGAGGCTGAAATGAGGTGGTAGGTATCTTTAAAATGCACTTCCAAACAATTCAATCATATTTTGACATCATCACCAACACATGGTGTATTCACCATTGGAATAAACTCCGTTAATCTCTTCTGTCCAGCATCCCCTAGTCACTTGGAGACTAATGGGAAAATAAGAAGTGAGAGGTGGAGTAGCCCCTGGGAGGGTCCTTCTAGCTGAGAGATGACCTAGCCACATTCCCAAGTCTAGACCTAGTCATTTCAGGAACTGTCTGGACAGCACCAATGGGTGGAGATGGAATTATGGGTGTGATCCCCTTTCCTCTGGTTCTCTTCGCCCTCGAACATGCTTAGAACTAAATCTGGTGCTTTGTTTGTAAACTCATTCTCTGTAGCTTAAAGGTGAGAGCCTTTGCCTCAGCCCTGTCTTGGTTCCCAGCTCATTCCTACAACTCTCACCATCCCATCTCCATCCCGCAGGCTCACACCAGCAAGCACACTCTGGGGCATAATGATGGTCATGTGGGGACAATAATGGCCGATAGTATTTGAACACTTAGTATAAAACATTATTCTCAGCACTTTTTAATGATAAATATTTTACTTCATATTAATCATCACAGCTGTATTCTGAGGTAAGTACTAACTCTTTTACCAACATTAACAGACTTGGAGAGATTACTTACCCTGAGTTACAGATTGCAAGCAGCAGAGCATTGAACATTTATATAACTGCAAGCCCTTAAATATTGGGATGTGACCTGAGGGCTTCATCAAGTTCTTCTTGATCTTATTATTTGCTTTAGACACTATGTTTGTTGAATGAATGAATGATATAAAATAGAGTATGCCCAGAGATCATTTAAAATAGAAATTCTCCAAAGAGTGTTTTAATACAATGGTACAAGATGGGTGGATGAGGTGGAAAATGAGATCCTCCAGTCTTTGCAACCTGAATTCACAGGTGTGTGGGTGTGTGTGGGAAGGAGTGTCGACAGGTAAAAGTAATTGCCTATTTTTTACTTTGAGGCTCTCAAAACACCTTCCATAACTTTTCAATTTATTAGCAGATGATTTTTTCTGATTTTTAATTTGGAAATAGTAATAAAACAAGCAGTCATAAAGCCGACTCATCAGTTGCTTCATCCTGTCTTAACTCTGTTTACTGGAAAAAAGTTGAGAACAATTATTTTAGGCTTTATTTTAAAAAAAATCAAAACTGTGACATTATCCCAGCAATGTAAGTGAATGCATCATCTGCTAGTCCTTTCGATTTATTCTGTGCATCATGCTCTTCTCCATCACATACATTTTCTTAACACTTTTCAGACTTCTTAACACAGTTTTTCTTAAAAAATAGTCTAATTTCCTTTAAATTCATTCCTCATTTTGCTTGTCTTAGTCATCATGAATAAATTGGATATGTATGAAGATATCAGTGTATATAGATGAACGATGTGAATCAGAATACATTAAACTGACACTGTCTGTCTTCTTTCAACACCAGCCTCACAAGCATAAATTTTCTTTTTTTTTTTTTTTTTTTTAAGAAAAAAACTTGCTACAAAAAGCATTCTCAACTGCTGATGACCCATTTTCTGGGGTCATAGTCCAAATAAGTGTCAAAACTTGCAACTTAAGATATGAGAAAAAGTTTTATACTTAGAAAAGTTTCAAGGGAAAAGTGCTTTCTCTTTAATACCAGTTGGGTGGGTTCACCCTAGAGATAGCACATGAGCCCTGATATAGAGATAGCACAAGGGTATCTGCAAAGAATGTTTTATGAAGTTAATCTCATATAGCATCAGATTTCATTATAAAATTAGAGGTAATTAGAGGTAATGAAAATTACCCTTAAGTATAATAAAGACATTCTGAAGAATTGACTCTGTGTAAAAGATCTTTTAAAACAGCTTTTTAAGTCAATATTAACAATATTTAAAATAGGAACATAATTTCAATACTAATGCTTAGATTTTTTTAAATGGCCAATACTCATCAACCATCAGTGAATTAATATTTTATTTATTAAACAAAGAACAGTCTATTAAGAATAGAAAGATAAGAATATGGAGCTTACTGAACCATATGAGATACCAATTTTGGTGGGCATTCGCTTTTCAAGATTAGCAGCCAAATAACTGCTACCCACTAGTTAGCAGACAAAATGAAAGATAAGTTGTTTTTCTTGACAGGGACTTATGATTTGATTGATAAATTTCCCATTTGAAATAAGTGAATTGGTAAAGCAATGAATTTTTTAGAAATATGATAGAAGGATTTACAATATTTTAATTATATAGAATTTTCACTAATAAAACAATTGGTCTTTACTTAAAATCCCAACATGTATAAGAGGTGCTACTATACACAAAGCCCTTTTATGTTTGTTTCTGTCCCTTTTTTTTTTTTTTTTTTTTTTTTTTTTTGAGACAAGGTCTCACTATGTTGCCCAGGCTAGTCTGGAACTCTTGGGTGGTTTAAACGATCTTCTACCTTAGCCTTCAGGTACCTAAGACCACAAGTGTGCACTATTATGCCTGACTTGCTAAACATGAAATTTTAATTGACACAAAGGAAAGCAGTGATTGCCAAGGAACCAAGGAACAGTGACTTTGTCAGGTGTTTGAGACACGAGTGAAGGTTATAGACTAAAGGTTACAGTTTGCTTTCAGAGTTCATTCCTCACACAGAATCATCTAACAGATTTATCTCCCACTCTCTAAAGCTTCCATCTTCCTCAGAGGACTTGATAACGGGGAGAGAAAGAAAGAAAGCAAGAGGTACACAGAGATGAAGGGGTGAGACTGAAGAACTCTGGGTTTAGATTTCAGTAACCTGGGAATTGTCAACAGTAAGCAAGTCCCCTGACTTTGCAATTTTATTTTTTATTAGACTTTAAAGCATATTAACATGTAGCTAAACTGAGTATACTCCCAAATCTTTAAAATCAGGCCATCAGTCTTAGAAATAGACTTATTAGTATGCCTGCTGACTAAAACTTGAGGAGCCATATTCCTCTAGATTATATTTGGAGACTATTGAAATTCATAAGTGATTTGGGAGATCACAGAAATTGCTATACATAATTCATTGGGAAAAGTCTGCCTGTCTAAATCATTGTTTCTAAAAATGCAGGTCATTGCAGGTCCCCCAAACTTATTCATTTGAATATATAATCCATATTATCTTTTCTAGACTTACAGAAATGCTTTAAAAGCAGTTGACATGAGTTAATTTTTCTCCTGTGCCTCAAAACATTATAATTACAAAACACTAGATTTTTTTGTTACCCTCAAAATCTCTTTTTTAAATTTATTTGTTCTTTTTTTTTATATACATGACAGTAGAATGTGTTTTGACATATTATACATATATGGAGTACAACTTCCCATTCTTCTGGTTGTTCATCATGTGGAATTATATTGGTCATGTATTCATATATGAACATAGGAATGTAATTTCCAATTCATTCTACTAACTTTCCTACTCCCAGTCCCCCTCCCTTCCTTCATTCCCTTTGTCTAATCCAGAGTACTTCTATTTTTTCCTATCCCACCCCTTTATTATTAGTTAGTATCTGTATATCAGAGAGAATATTCAACCTTTGGTTTTTTGAGATTGGCTTATTTCACTTAGCATGAGTCTGTAGTTCCATCCATTTACTGGCAGTAATTTCATTTCTCTTCATGGCTGAGTAATATTCTATTGTGTATATGTACCGTATTTTCTTTCTTTCTTTCTTTTTTTTTTTTTTTTTTTTTTTTTTTTTTTTGCGATGCTGGGGATTGAACCCAGTTTCTTGTGCTTGCAAGGCAGGCACTCTACCAACTGAGCTATATCCCCTGCCCACCATATTTTCTTTATCCATTCATCTGTTGAAGGACACATAGGCTGGTTCCATAGTTTATCTATTGTAAATTGAGCTGCTATAAACATTGATTCAAGTAACCCAATTTATTGTTACCAGAAACCAGACATTTTTTAAATGTCTTTTACCTAGACAGTTTTCTGCCCAAATAATTTTCCAGCTTGGTTAGTTTTTATTTGCTTACTTGTTTATATTTAGGTTGAACAGTGGGCATTTCTCCCTGTATACTTCTTTGTACATGGTACTTCCACAGGTCACAACATTTTTCCTTTCCTATAGCTACCCTTTTCTGAACTTACCCATTCCTATCCTTCAAGATAGTCCAAGGACCATATGAGGAAATCTTACCTATTCCATCCTAGACAATCAACTGGATATACACCAGGCACTATCCAGCAAAGATATGTTTAACAACCTGAGTGCTGCCAAGATACTAACCACTACAAATAGAAACACAGGGCAATAAGAATGGAATAAGTTGTAAACAACCAGTACTAGTGTGTGCTGAAAGAATATCAGCTCTGCTCAAAGTAAGAACTACAATAAGGTGTGAAGACAACCATGGTGCTTCTTGTGCTGTTCTGTACTTTGCTGTTGACTTTCTCTTCTGGTAACCTGTGGGATCATTATGAATAGGAGCCAATCATACTTACCCTGGAATCCTGTGTCGGCTTTTTTGCCACTGTGACCAAAAGGCTTGACAAGAATAATTTTAAGGAGGTAAAGTTTATTTGGGGCTCACACTTTCAGAGGTTTCATCCACAGATGGCTGGCTCCATTCCTGTGGGATTGAGATGAGGCCGAAATCATGGTGGAAATGTGTGGTAGAAGAAAGCAGCTCAGGACTTGGCACCAGGAAGCATAAAGAGAGTTCCACTCAACAAGGACAAAATATATACCCCAGAGATGAACTCCCAGTGACGTCCTCCAGCCACACCCTGCCTGCCTATAGTTACCACCCAGTTAATCTGTATCATGGGATTAATGCACTGATTAAGTTAAACTCTCATAACCCAGTCATTTCACCTCTAAATTTTCTTGCACTGTCTCAGACATGAGCTTTTGGGGGGCCATAATAACATTGTGTCATGTGAAATCTTGGTGCAAAGCAGGCTCCAACAAATGTTCTTTGAATTAAGAAAAGGAAATCTATATTGGGAAAACTCAATAAATAAATCACCTCCTATTATTTCACAGCTTTTAACACTGGAAGCCCATGAACAATGAATTCATTTCTCTCAACCTGTTGGAACACCTCTACTGAAATTTTAAACAAATCCTGGAATAAAGAGTTTGCTTTTCAAACCCCCAGCATTGTGGATACAATCATCATTCCTTCCATGATTGGGATTATATGTTTAACAGGGCTGGTTGGCAACATCCTCATTGTATTCACAATAGTAAGGTAAGGGCTTCTTTTTCTTTTCTTCCATAATTTGGGGAACACATTCTAAACTCCCTAAATAAGTTAAGTGAATCTTTTCCTTGTAGGATTTGCTTAATGAAATCAGGTTTAGGAAATATTTGCTTAAGATAATTAGAAAAGATTTTACAGGTATTTTGATCATACATCAAGTAATATCTGAGTTGCTGATCTCAAAATGGTTAAGACCTTGTCCGGTGCTTACTGCTGGGTCAGTCAATTTTTAGAGCCACAAGTTTCAATTTAAGCCACATATTACAATCACCTGGGAAGCTTTTAAAAATCCTCACATGAAGTTTCACTGCCAACCCATTGACTCAAAATCTTTGGAGCTGGGGCCCCCACAGGGGTTGAAAAAGCAACACAACTATTTTATTTTACAGACATAAGAGTTACCCTAAGCTGACCTGTTTTGGTTGAAGAAAATCCTTTTTACTCACCTGGGCATCTGAAGATGCAGGGAGCATAGAGAGTGAGCTGTTCCCCTCTGTGTAGACCATCCCAGTATAGACCTAACCTAGGGATATCTGCACCCCAGGACTTCCTCCTGCCTTTGCTCCACTGCTCCCTCCTCACTTCAGGTCATTTCTTCCTTCCTCTCAAGTTGAGCAAAAAGTTTTATCTGGAGAATAAGAACAGGTTATTTGTTTTCTATGGACTTGACAAAATTGGTTTAGAATTAACGCACATGTGCCCCATCATACTTGATGTCTTTGCTGTATTGATTATTTTCACAGTTAAGTTTTACTACTTTTAATCAACACAAGATATTAATTTTTTTTAACATAATATTTGATAGGGGGCTGGAGTTGTAGCTCAGCGGTAGACCACTTGCCTAGCATGTGTGAGGCACTAAGCTCAATTCTCAGCACCACATATAAATAAAGGTCCATTCACAACTAAAAAATATTTTTAAAAAATAATATATGATAGATGACAATTTTTTATTATATGATTTATGATAAAAATCAATCATATGTCATGCATATAACTACCATTTTTTAAAATGCTTGCCCATGTTCATGTGTTTTATAAGATATACTACATAATAGATGTTTCAGCATTAAATTAACCTATATCTATAACAAACTTGGTGGAGCATATAAAACTAAAATTCAGTTGTAAACTCATTTGATCCTCAAAGATGCAGTACTGCTATTATACCTGTTTGAGGAAGGAGGCTCAGAAGAGTAAATAATTTGCCCAGCATCACAGAGCTATTAAATGGTAGTCCTGGCAATTGGACCCAGATGCTATGATGCCACCTTCCAGGCTATTTCCTCCATCCTAACAAATATAATCAATTCATCAAAATTAGAAAGATGCTGTTGTATTTACTTGTGGGTGGAAGAATCCTCCACAGGACTAGTTAAGAGCAAGATCAGTTCTCCGGATGATGACATAGATGATGCTTGCCAGTTGAAATACCAAAGAAATGCTACAGCAGCATCTTACTCTAAAAAGCTCATAGGCTAGCAAAGAAGATAAGATTTAAACATATGGAATATTTTGAAAAATAATACAAAACACTAAAAATGATTAAAATAAAAAAAGAGTAGGAGAAGGTTCAAATAATAAGATCCAGGAAAGAAAATAGCAGTGTTCAAATATTCTTGGAAACTCAAAGAGGCAATAGTGCTGAGTAGAAGACTAATAGCCAGAGATGTTGGAATGGTTCTATTTCACCCCCATTTTCCTGTTGTACTTGTCACTTTTCCATCTTTCCCTTTCTCCTGGAACTAATGTAAGAGCAGAGATAGCATTACAGACCCCAGGAGTCTAGGCTGCCCTTTGGAAGTCATAGTCCCTGTGGGATCTGGGACATGCACTTGCAGGAGGAAATGGGAGCCATGGAAGAGATGCAACCACTGCCCAAGATGCCAATAATGAAGTGGAGAGAGAACAGCCTGCCTTCTCCTCTCCTCCCACCCTCCAGTGCTTCCTATTGGCCAAACCTAGTCAGCAACCAGTCAGCAAGAGAGCCCGGGAACAAAGCTCTCAGGAAGGATGGGAAATGGGCTTGAGAACCATCAGGTGAATGGCCAGCAAGGCATCCCACATATGTGCTGTTAGTCTTATTTAGTGCTCAGTATATATTGTTATTTCTGACTACGAAAGGTAAACATGGTTTTAATAGAAATTTTGAAAAACAATCATAAAACTACCAAGAATAAGATGAAAATCATACATCAAATAGGTAATCACTGTGACTACTTAACATTATTCCTTCATAATTTTTAAATAAATGTTTAAATAAATTTGAAATCATGCTCAAAACAGGGTCAATGTTCTTTTTTAATAGTATTATAAGTATTTTCCCATTTCATTAAATATTCTTCCAAACAGTGATTTTTAACAGCTGTGTTATATCTTGTGTGCTCTTGTAGAATACCATAATTTATTTTATCATTCCTCAAATTAGTGGACATTAGATATGGCTGTGTTAACCATATGGAAAACATATTAGCCAAAATTATCACAAGTCTGTTTTTTTTTATTTCAAATGTTTGGGTCATAAGAGACAGAAGTCTAATGAAGTCTGACAGCAGAAAATCTGAAGGTAAATTAAACCTTAAAAAGAGAATGTAAGTTATATAGTTAGAATTTTTTAATTTCTATTTAATTATTTTTAATTTCTATGCTATTTTTAGTAAAAAAGTCTTATGAATATAATGTGTTATTTATATTGCTTCAGATTTCTTTTTGTGCTATTATAGAATATTGTACATAAACACTTTTACTTCATTCTTTTTAATTTCTAACTAATGATCTACACTGTCCTCAACAATAGAATTACCATAATTCATTATCAGCAAATGACGGGTACCTATCTAAAGAAGAGCAAAGACCACAGGTCTGGTTGCCACAATTAGGAACTAAACAGCCACTCATGATTTACACCCCAATTCAAATGCAAATAATATCATTTACAGTCTAGGATTTATAACTGTTTTAAAGTGCGGAACTCTTTCTACCTGTCCTATAATGTCTGTCCATTTCCCTGTCCCCTCTCAATCTCCTTCCACCAACGACCTGGAGAAGACAAAAGAGACCAAGGACAGTCACTTTCTGCCCTTTTGGTTGACATATTATTTTTCCTCAAATCTCTTTTCCCTCTTGGTCATTTTGATGTTAGCCATCAACCTCCCATGGCAAAGAGCAAACCTGTTTTAGTGACATCAGCAATGACTGGAGTGTGATTTCTCAGTGTCAGTGATTTCCTCGCACAGTGTATATTGCCAGGATCTGGGAAAAATATGGCCTCTCCCTGTCTCATGTTTCACACAATTTGATAGTTTAGAAATGAAGTTCACAGACTATAGAATCTGCAACCAGTGAATAACGAAGGCATACACTAGCTTCCAAACACCAGAGTAATAGCTCCGGATCTGAAGTGAACTAGCAATTATGGCATGGTTTTAGGGTTCATTCTTATGTGGTCTTTATATTTTTTTCAGTTCCGGAGATCAAACCCAGGGTATTGTGCATGCTAGGCAAGTGCTGTAGTGCCAAGCTGCATCCCCAGCATTTGTCCTCAACTCAGATGTCACCTCTGCCAAGAAACCAGCCTTGATCCCTTCTTAGTGCCCTTTGTACTGGACGCTAGCTTTATCTCATCAAATTGTAATGTAATCCATCATTCATTTATACATATCTAGACTAAGCTCCTCAGTGACCAAGTTTATAAATAGATTTTTATAAGCCCAGAATACAATATTATGCCTGACACATTATTGGTGCTCAGTGAAATGCTTGTTGAATTAATGAACAGCACCTCCCAGAGAGATATGATATCTGTTTTTTATTGAGTTTGTCAGTTCCTTGAAGAACTGAACTTTAACTTTAAATTGTTGCTATCAGAAGACTTTTTCACCAGCAGGTAAGAATGCTACATTTAGATAGCATTATATTCATTGCAGCCGGTCCCCCAGCAGGGGATGAGTCATTCTCAGTGCCATCCACAAGTTCACTTATTTCAGATTTCTCTCTGCTGTCTGTATTTCAGGGTCTTCATTCTTTGCTATTGGATTCAATTCTACTGGAATATTTCTAATATTTGAAATATTAGAAATATTAACAGTGAGCTCAGCTCTGGTGAGGAGAATGTATTGCACAGTGGAAACCATTAATGTAAGGGCTTGTGTGGGGCTGGAGGACCTAATTCACTCACATAGCCAGCAAGCTGCTGCTGGCTGGTTGTTGGGGGATTCAGTTCCCCCCCATGTGGACCTCTCCACAGTGTTGCTCAAGTATCCTTACAACATGGCCGCTGCCTTCCCCCAAGAGACAGTGATCTAAGAGAGCAAAGACAAAGCTTCACTGTGCTTTATGTCTTGAGTTCAAATGTCACACAGCATCTCTTCCACCATGTTCTAATTGTCAGAAGCAATTTATTAAGTTCAGCACTCAAAAAAAGGGAATCAGACTCCACCTAATTAGAAGGAATATCAAAGAATTTGTGGACATACTTTTAAAACATTACAGTCAGTAATCAGATAAGTAGTGCAAAATGTTTATACATAAAACAATAGGCATTCCTTGTGCATCTGTGTCCATTTTCCTTTAACTTTTAAAATTCATTAGGGCAATTAAAATTTTGTAATAGGTGGCATAGGCGGAAGAAGGTATACATTTTCAATGTTTATCCTTGATTTCCTTCCATTTTCTTTTTCAGGTCCAGGAAAAAAACAATCCCTGACATTTATATTTGCAACCTAGCTGTGGCTGATTTAGTTCATATCATTGGAATGCCTTTTCTTATTCACCAGTGGGCCCAGGGAGGACAGTGGGTGTTTGGGGGGCCTCTCTGTACCATCATCACAGCTCTCGACACCTGCAACCAGTTTGCCTGCAGTGCCATTATGACTGTAATGAGTGTGGACAGGTAAGTGAAGAGACTTTGAAATATCCCAGTACAATTCAGAAACACCTATGCTTCCCCAGGGTCATCCCAGTTAAGCAACATCAATGTTCATTTATAACAGCAAAGCTCTTTTTCCTTTGTTTGCTTCATTGTAGAACTGATGACTTAGGAATATTTTTTTTTTTTAACTTTCACCAAAGGCTTTTTTAGTGGAAAAACGTAAAATACTAAAATCTCTGTTTTCCTAATCTTTCTTTTTTAATCTCAGTTTTATTTGCAATTCACTGCAAGAAAAAAGATCATGAAATCATGAAATATCAGAAACCAGAATGAACTCTCCACCACCCCCCAACTTTCCTGCAGTAAATCAGAGTTTCCTGAGCTGAGGCCCAGAGAGATTATGGGATGTGCTGAGGGGGCACATAGAGAGTTAGTGGCAGAGCTGAGCATCTAAGTAGGTTTCCTCAATCTCTGTCCAGGACTATTTCTGGTATGTTCACTGTCTCACAGGCATGTTACCACCTAGCAGCTCTAAAGAATCAATAGAGTGGACAGGTTATTACAGCTATGAAAAATTTCCTAGCATCAGGTAAACCATCTTTTACATAACAGTAATGTTTGGTTAATGCAAATGCTTCCACTTCACATCACACACACACACAAATGTATTCCCCTGTGTCCTGCTATGTACCACAGCCCTTTTCACCAATCACGTAAGCTAATATCATTTGAGGAGCTAATGATGGAGTCAATGAGTAGTGGAGCCCAGTTCAGACCCAGACCATCTGACTTTAGAAATGGCAGGTTGTTTATAATCATCTCACTACTGTCATAAGATGCAGGCACACTAGAATTGTCCTGCATCATCCAGATACCATGACCCCCGCAACACATCCAAGCTACCCTTTCCAGATGGAGACATAAAGACAACAATAATATGTACAGCAGCAGTGTGCTGTCTCCAAAACAACCCACTCAACATTTGCATCTACCTTTTTCTTCCCACCCCAACCAAGCACATTTGATCCTCCTTGCTCTGATATACCTTTTCTTTTTCCCTTGTTCAAATATCTCACATAATTTGCTTTGTGAATTTATGTAAGCAGGTGTTTTGCTTATTTTCTAGCCTTTCTTGCCATTCCCCTGTAGATTTCACAAAGGCAGAGTCTTTGTCCACTAATATATCCCAAATGTCTATGGCACATGGATACTCAAAAATATTGATGAATGAATTAATAAATGGATGAATGTCAGTCTTGAAGGGTGTGCTAAATTTCCCTGAGTTCATCCAGGACTTCTTCCTGAGCTCTGCCTCTTTCATCTTTCCAAGTGGGCCTTTTGGGTAGAGAAGTGATAAAAAGTTATTTAAATGGATTAAACAACGGAATGGTGAGATTCATATAAATCATTCACTCTGATAAAATGAGTAATGATGGTAACATTTTATGCATTTTTATATCCTGCTGCTATTCAGTAAAAGAATTCTCAAAATACAGAGCATGCCTCTCAATTTATAATTAACACCACATTTTTAAAATATTGCACTGTGTAGATCTTGTCATTCCAGTCAATACTGACCGTGACTTGAGAAAAGCCCATAGCTTGCCAGTGTCACAACACCAGGGAGAAGACCTTGCATGGGCCAGGCCCACTGTAGAAAAGCAACCTGATGCACAGGCCTTACCAATGCTGATACCATTCTTGAGTAACAATAAAAGCCTCTTCACACCCATACTCTGGGTGCAGAATACTGGCTTTTTATTTTAGAGGGGAATTTATCCTCCTTTAATTTTCTGATCCTAATGTTGACAGACGTGTAAGCCTGTGTGTGTGTGTGTGTGTGTGTGTGTGTGTGTGTGTGTGTGTGTTTGTTTTATACAATTGAATATACCACTTTCCTCTGTTTTGTTTTAATCTGGATAGACAAGGATGCTAAAATTTTACTTCACAGTTAAATCATTCAGATTTTTTCCTTCTGCTGGCTGTCACTCTAGAGGATCATGTGGCAAGAAACAAATGTTCCCTGGCATTTCTTATAATTCCAACCCTACTAAATTTATAAAAATGCAATCAAATCTGCAATCTTGTAAAAGAGTGCTGGAGTTTTCTTTGTAAGGCCAGAAACAAATGGTGCCATCACTATCCTATATTGTTTATATATTTATTATGTCATTCTAACAGCCACTTTAATTGATCATGTAGTTCAAGTATTTCCAATAACTATAGTTCCATTTCTCTGATTAGTAATAAACTACAAGTGTGTAGAATATTTAATACTGGCTTCCTACCTCCACAACAATGCAGAAAAATTATAAACATCTAAAATAATAAATATTTGTCTCCTCTAATCAAGAATACAAATAATAAAAGTTGGGAAGGATGTGGGGGGAAGGTACACTCATACATTGTTGGTGGGACTTTAAATTAGTACAACCACTCAGGAAAGCAGTACAGAGATGCCTCAAAAGACTAGGAATAGAACTACCTTACACATGACCCAGCTATCCCACTCCTCAGTATTTATCCCAAGTAACTAAAATCAGCATACTCTAGTGATACAGGCACATCTGTTTATAGCAGCACAACTAACAATAGCCAAGATATGAAACCAGCCCAGCTGCCCATCCACAGATGAATGGATAAGGCAAATGTGGTATAGAGTCACAATGGAGTTTTACTTAGCCATGAAGAAAAATGGAATTATTGCATTTTTTGATATATGAATGGCACTGGGGAACATCATGTTATGTGAAATAAGGTAGACTCAGAAAGTCAGGGGTTGAATTTTTTCTCATGCAGAAGCTAGAAAAAAGGGGGGAAAGGTAAGGGCACATCCCACAAAAATAGAGGGAATATCAATGGAGTAGAGGAAGGGAATTGAAGGGGAAAGAGGAGAGGCAAGAAAAGGGAGAAAATGACGAATGAAATTGACAAACCTATGCTATGTACTTACATAAATATACCACCATGAATTCCACCTCCATGTATATCTATAAAACAACAGTTTTTTAAAAACAGTAAATAAGTAGGAGGAAGACCAGTAGAGTAGAAGAAAGGGAATGGAGGAAGGAGGAGATGATGTAAAGTGGAAGCACTGGGGACTGAAATGAAGCAAATTATATTCCATGCATGTATGATTATATCAAAATGAACCTATTATGTATAACTATAGTGCACTAATAAAAATTTTTTTTAATTGCCTCCAGATATAAACTACCTAAACTTTCATTAGTGACTACTTTTGTAAGTAAGTTCTTTAGAACATCCAAAAACAGTAAGTAGAAGCCAGAATTCCCTATTCATTCATTCATTCATCCAGCAAAAATTTCTGATCATGGACTGCATGCTAAAGCATTCCAGATACAGGGTATACTGTGGACTTAAATTAGTAGTCAAGACTCCTGAGGTAGGCATTAAGTATAGAATCACTTGGCTGAATGTTTTTTGTTTTTTTTTTTGTTTTTTTTTTTTTGAGGTGCTGGGGATTGAACCAAGGGCCTTGTGCTTGCAAGGCAAGCACTCTACCGACTGAGCTATCTCCCCAACCCTGAATGTTTATTTCCACACAGTGATACATCCTAAGAAGGAAAAGTAGAGTTCTATGATGTGCAATGATAGTCACAGGCTATTGTATAGAGTGGGTGGTCAGAAAAGTCTTCTTTGAGAGGAAGGCAGTTAAATAGGCACTCAAAAAAAGAGTAGGAGGAAGTGAATGCAGATCCTACCAGGCAGGTAGAATAGTGTGTACTGGGCCCTGAAAGGGAGAAGAACTTGAATGAACTTGCTATAATTTGAATCTGAAATGTCCCCCAAAGTAGAATTGATCTTTAGGTTGGAAGATGGTGTAAGCTTTAAGAAAAGGGGCCTACTAGAAGGTCTTAAGTCACTGGGAGTGTGTCCTCAAAAGGGATTGTGGAACTCTGATCCCTTCCTTTTTATTTCACCTCTGGAACATGAAGTGAGCAGTTCTGATACCCTATGTGCTCCATACTGTGATGTGCTGCCTTGCAACAGGCCCAAAACAATTGAGTCAACCACCCACAGATTAGAACCCCTGAAACCATGAACCCAAACAAACCTTTTCTCTTTATAACTTGACTATCTTAGGTATTTGTTATAGTAACAGAAATCTGACTAAGACAAAAGACAAGAGAGATCCTGGCACAAGTTGCATCTCAGGTGGCAGGCAGGGTCAGGTGGAGAAAGAGCTTGTGGGTCATGGTAAGGAGATTCTGAATTTTATCTGAAGGCAGCAAAGCCATTGACAGGTTTTCGGCTGGGAATGGATGTTATCAGAGAAGATTCCCTAACTGATTGATGTCATTTATCCTTTATCCTTTAATTCCAGTCATTGATGGCTGGGCAGCTGTGCAGTCACTACACCTTCAACTTCCTCAACAAGGAGGGAGGGGGTCTTCTGCTCTAAGCTACAGGGAATGGACATGCAGTGTGCAGAAGGAAGGGGCTGAAACTCCTCCCTGAATGCCACAGGGTCCCTCAACTGAGTGAAAAATGTCCCTCTCTTATACAGACTTGAAAGAGCAAGGGATAGAATGTTTCATTATCATGAGTTTTTATTAAGACTACAAAACCTTGGGAAAAACTGTGACCAACAAAAATATTTTTTACATTTGTTTAATTTCTGCTTCAACTACTCTCCCGCCCCAGCAAACTGCTTTTTCAAATGGCCTTCCTTCTGAATTGCAGCTCTTTTTCATCCCTTAGCTTTCAGTTAGCTCTGAAAAATTCTTCGATTTGCTGGAGAACCAAATATATTTGATGTGTCAGGATTTCTAGTTTGATTAATGATCATCCTTTTTTTTTTTTCCCCCGGACCTAAAATGGAAGAAAAAGAAAACCTTTTTGCGTGAAATTAGCCCATTTCCTCCCTCTGGCCTCTAGCCTAAATTCCTGGAGGAATTTGCATTGTCTACACTAGTCATGCCTGTTCATCCTCACTGTGATGTCTGTGAAGCAAAACTCCAAGAGCCCAGGGACCCTACTATAAAACCGTCCTACTGGTGAATTCTTCCATCAGCTCCCACGCTTTCCTCCTTCCTGCCTCCATGTCAATCAGTCCTACTGGGAAGAGGATCATTTCCTCCTGAAGGAAATCCTTATTTTGAGACACTGTTTCCCAGAGCCTCCTTTACAAGAGAAGCACCTTTGTAGAGAAAAATTTTGCACTGAGGAATTTTACCATTATCAGTGTATTCGTGGAAGTGACAGCTATTTCAGTGAGTGGTTTATTCAGACTTGCAGGGTCAAGAGTTGTTTTCTCTACAGGTATCAGCAAGCTCTTAAAAAATATAACTTTCTTTTGCCATGATAGAGGTGTGCTTCAGAAAGGATAATAATACTAATAATTTACTCTTGTCATGAACTGTTCATCTTTGGAGCTCAGTGCTTTTATTGATTGTTCCCAAACCCTTCTTAACTGGCTTTGCAGGTACTTGGCCCTCGTCCAACCATTAAGACTGACGAGTTGGAGAACAAAGTACAAGACTATCCGCATCAATTTGAGCCTTTGGGCAGCTTCCTTTATTCTGGCATTGCCTGTCTGGGTCTACTCGAAGGTCATCAAATTTAAAGATGGTGTCGAGAGTTGTGCTTTTGATTTAACATCCCCTGACGATGTACTCTGGTAAGTTGTTAAAACATAAGAAAAATAGAGTTGAATTAAGTTGTGAAGTACTTCATCCTCCTTGTCAACATGTGAGCAGCCTCAAAGAGTGTCCTCGGGGACCCTCTTCTCACCAGTCTCTCTGCTTAGTTTTCTCCTTTACACAATCCAGATGATAGTTTGATTTGAAAGAGAGGGTAACCTTTAGAAAAAGATTTCAAATTTAATCATGTAACCTCAGTGGGCACAAATATATTTAAATATGTATTTAAAGACCCATGGGAGCAAACAGCGGGAACTCGACATTCGAGGGAGAAGATCAATTTCCAAAAGGGTCTAAGAGGTACCCAGACTTAAACCTACCAACAGGCAAAGTAGTTTGCTTGAACTGTGACCATCCCATAAAGATATATTCAAATTCTAACCTACTGTATATGTGAATGTGACTTTATTTGGAAATAGGGTCCTTACAGATGTTATCAAATTAGTCTGAAGTTATAGTGGATTAGGGTGATTCTTAAATTCAGTGGCTGAGGAGGGGAGGTTTGAAGAGTCAGCAGCAGAAACTGCAATTATATGTTTATAAGCCAAGGAACACCATGGATTGGTAGGAACCACCAGAAGCTTGAAAAAAACAAAGCATGGAGCAAATTCTCCTCCAGCTTCTCCAAAAGGACCCAGTCCTGCCAACAACTTTATCTCAGACATGTGCCTTCCAGAACTGTGAAAGAATAAATTTCTGTTGTTTTAAGACATCCAGTTTGTGGCAGTTTGTTACAGAACCCCTGGGAAACTAATAAGCAATTTACACAGCCATTGCTTATGTCTTAATTTGAAAAGAAAAAAATTAAGTCAAATATTTTCTACTTAAAACTTTGAACATAATACTGGAGTCTATACCTGAATTGTTTTTTAGCACATCCTAAGTAGGTGTCTTTTATATGCATTATCTCAAGTCATTCTGGCAGATTCCTTTTCCCACTTCATCAGTTGTCAAGTGGATAAATCATTTCTGCATTTTGTAGACACAGCCTGAGAGAATTTGAAATAGAAGCCACAAATCCCATTAAAAAACAAACAAAAAAAAAAAAACTCCCTATAAGTACATATCTTACTTTGGAATGTTGTGATAAATTTCATTGACTGGATAGTTCATAAACAAAAGAAATTTATCTCCCACTGATGTGGAAGCTAGAAGTCCAAGATCAAGGTGCTTTCATAGTTTCTAGTTTCTGGGGAGGACTCTCTTCTAGGTTGCGACTATCAACCACTCCTTCTAGCCTCTCCTTATTCCTTTAGGGTCTTTCCTTAAAAGACACTGATTACACTCATTATCTCCAAAGACAGCCCTTCTAACACCCCTCCCCCACACTGGGGGTTAGGCTTTCAACTTGTAAATTTGGAGGGAACATAGATATTCAGTTCATAACAATGCAATGTATATAATTGATTGTATGCGATTTCTCCCACCAGCATTTGTTGCCCTCACAAACATAAAATATCAACCAAATGATAACTATTTCACTAGGACTAAGAGAAACACAGTCCGACCTCCCTAGCAGGAAAGCACATTCACACAGTGAGCCTCAGGTTGTGCTCTCCTTTGACTTTGGCCTATGTCAAAAAAAAAAAAAAAAATAGAAAGAAAACAGGTTAGCTATTTTTATCAACAACTGTTGCTGCTTCTGCTCTTTGTCAGTGGTTGTCATGGGGATGTTCTAAGGATGCAACCTCTGTCATTCCTCCTAAAATCAAGTCCTTAAGGTGAACTAAGACTGAACCTCCTGTGCTATATTTAGGGTCCCTCCAATCCAGGGTATCCTCTGCCACCCTATCCACCAATGTGGGCCTGCCTCCTTTCACCAAGGCTAGGGTCCTGCCAGGAAGGAGGACACCTGGCATCTATACAAGAATGGACTTGGCACAACTGAGAATTCTCCCTGGAAGACCAGAGAGGAAAGACAGGCTGATTTTGCAACAGGCCCTCCTCCGCGCCCTCTGGAGCCTTGGTTATGAGCAAAGGCTCTGGAGTCCAACTGCTTGCCTAGGTACAAATGCCACCTCAGCCACTTATAAGCTGGGTAACCTTGGACAAGTCCCTTATCCCTCTGTGCCTCTGTTTTTTCTTGTCACATGAAGATACCAAGGGCATGATACTTATGGTGTTGCACAGATTCAGTGGGTTAAAATATGCAAAGAACTTAGACCAGTGCCTACTGTATAATAATGCTATCTGTTGTTACCTGGTAATGTTAATAGTAAAGATCAAAATAATGATGAATAGGCTCTGCTCTGCACTCAGTGGAGTTGGGCTTGGGCTTGCTTAGAGAATCTTGTCAGCGAACAATGAACAGCAGGACTTCTCTGTGAGAATGCACCCAAAGATTCTTAGCCCCTCCCCCAAGGACTGGACCCTGAAAAATCAGAGAATTGTGCTTCATAAACTACAAAAGTCAATGCCTATGACAGTGACTATGACAGTTATGTTTCTGTCTTTCTCTCTCTCATTCACAGGTATACACTTTATTTGACAATAACCACTTTCTTTTTTCCTTTACCCTTGATTCTGATGTGCTATATTTTAATTTTATGCTATACTTGGGAGATGTATCAACAAAATAAGGACTCTAGATGGTAAGTGTTTGCCTTAATTTTGCTTTACTTGTTAAAAGAACAATTCAGATATTCTAAGATACCTTCAACAGGACCTTAAGCAATAATCACTTGAAACATACCACACTTAGACATACAGGTATTAATAATATATGTTTTAAAGGCATGTTCTGAAAATAAGACATGTTCTAAAGCAGCT
This sequence comes from Sciurus vulgaris, assembly GCF_902686455.1. NCBI lineage: Eukaryota > Metazoa > Chordata > Mammalia > Rodentia > Sciuridae > Sciurus > Sciurus vulgaris. The sequence goes on from NC_136467.1 coordinate 64,486,986, forward strand.
ATTTGAGAATCTTTTAGTGATAACACTAAAATCATTGCTGTAGCTTATAAAGATTTAATTAGAACTCAAGATTCTATCTAAAGAATAATTTTATAGTTGTCATCAACATTAATTGGGTTAGTGGCATATTTTACAGTTTTATACATTTGTAAATATCTGTGATGCTATGTGCAGCCTTTCAATATTTTAACTAGAAAAGGATTTTATTAATATTTGAATTAGAAGAGAAGGGTCTCATTAGGATTAGAGGGAGATTAATTCTAAATAAATAAAACTAAAAGATTTACCTAATGACAATAAACTCATGAAGGACTTCATTATATTCAACTTGAAGTTGTGTATACCAATCTATTCAAATGAATATCAGTGATTATATAACACGTTGGGTAAAAAAATTAAATTTTGTCTTGAGTAATTTTTATGGTTGTTTTGTTGTTGTTTTTGTTTGTTTGCTTTTGCTTTTTTGGAAAGTCAAGACTGCTGGGTTTCCCTGCACACCAAATGTTAACTATGAAAAGACTTTTTAAAAGTATATGTAAGCAATTTGACCCATCAATCAAAATTTGGGACCAACCCTGGAACCAAAGGTTTAAGTCTTCATGGCTCACAGCATTTTAGCTTAACTTCTTGAAATTATTTGGAATTCTTACATTTTTAAAAGCTCATCTATTGGAATGGAAAAGGAAAACAACTACAGTTACAGAAAAACAATTAGCTTCTAACTGTATCACTGGGAACTGAGTTGGTGGGAAGGTTGCAATGGAATCGTGGGGAAGGTGAAGATCTGGACCACTGGAGGGGATGCTTGAGTTCTTTTAGTTTGCTCTTAACACTTTCTTCAGAAATGCTAAGAGCATCCTATCAAATAAAGCTCAGACTGTCCAGTTATACCTCAAAATGCAAGAAGTTAGAGAAATTTTGGTGCCTGTTCTGATCAACTGCAGAGGAGTCATCATCTTAAAATGATCTTAAGCTCCCTGACTCTTTTTCATATTATTCCCAAGGCTTATTCATCTGCTTCCATCATGTCCTAGAGAAATTTTTTATTAAATGTCTAAATGTGATACACATGGTAAAATTTTGGAAATTTACAATGAATCAAAAAAATTTGAAAATTTAAAATATTTTGTATGTTAGAATAATTTTTTAAATTACATAAAAGTAATAAAGATAGTACAGAGATTTCCCGTATGCCTCTCACCCAGTCTTCCCTCCATTGACATCTTATATTACATGATATATTTGTCAAAACAAAGAGAACGGCAATAGCATGTTATTATTAACCAAACCCTATCTTTATGGGACTTCACCTGGGTGTTTTTCCATTAAAGTCCTCTTTCCAAGATTCAATCTGGACTAACAATTGCATTGAGTTGCCATATCTCTTCAGGCTATCTGGTCTGTGAGAGTTTCTCACAGTGTCCTTGTTTTTTCAGGACCTCCACAGTCTTAAGAAATACTAGTCAGATATCCTATAGAATGTTTCGCATTCTGGGTTTTTTCTGATATTGTTATCATGATTAAATTACCATTATGTACTTGGGATAAAAAAAAAAAACACTCTTTTCATTTCAATATATCAGAAGTCACAGGATAGCAACATGATGTTAGCTTTATCACTTGCTTGAAGTACAGTTTGCCAGTTTCCTCCATTGTGAAACCACTACTTACCCCTTTCTCTACTCTATTCATGAGAAATGAGTTCCTAAGCATAGCCCAACTTGAAGTGGGAAGGAAGAAATTAGGAATTAAGTTCTATCGCTTATAAAAGGAATTGTCAAAAATCTGTAAAGAAGGTTTGTCTCTTCTCCCCTCATTTTATTTAAGACAGCATTTCTATCACTGTGGACTCAGGTATACTCATTTCAAACATTGAATTATATAATTCGGTACTATTTATTTCTTTCTCAAAATGATCTAGCTTTGGAAATTTTGGTAAGTTTTTAACAGGAATGAAAAAAAACTCTTGTCACAATACTCTGAAGTAGGAATATAAAAATGAGCTTTATATTTCACTGCAAAGGCATTATGAACTGTCCAGAAAGTTCTAGAGAATTACTGCCCCTTAATTTTTATGACTGTTTATGCTCTGTCTATTTAAATGTCTCTTTGGCAGTTACAATCCCAGCGTCCCAAAGCAGAGAGCAATGAAGCTGACAAAGATGGTGCTGGTGCTGGTGGCGGTCTTCATCCTAAGTGCCGCTCCCTACCATGTGATACAATTGGTGAACTTACAGATGGAGCAGCCCACCATGGCCTTCTACGTGGGCTACTACCTCTCCATCTGCCTCAGCTATGCTGGCAGCAGCATTAACCCTTTTCTCTACATCATGTTGAGTGGAAATTTCCGGAAACGTCTGCCTCAAGTTCAAAGGAGAATGACTCCAAGGGAAATTAACAATATTGCAAATATACTGAAATCGAACTTTTAGGGGAGGACATGAATCATCAAGAGCCTAAACAGGATTGTCTATGATATTGGGATTAGAAAGAGCAAGCAAACCGGTGTGCTGGTACCTTCTTCTCATGTATTTGTGACTCTTAACCTCATGAAACAATAGTGTAGCCATGTTATGGTTTGGTGATGTGAGGTGTCCCCCCAAACTCACATGTGAGACAATGCAGGAAGGTTCAGAGGAGAAATGATTGGATTGTTAAGAGCCTTAACCCAATCAGTGAATTAATCCCTGATGAGATTAATTGAAGTGGTAGATGTGGCTGGAGGAGACTGGAATTGGGGAGTGGCTTTGGGGTATATATTTTATATCCAGAGAGTGGAGACTCTCCGTTTCCTGATGATGCAAGCCACTTCTCTCTGCCATGCTCTTCTGCCATGATGTTCTGACTCACCTCGAGCCCCTAGGAATGGAGCCAGCCTTCTATGGACTAAGATCTTCGAAACCTTGAGTCCTCAAATAAACTCTTCTTCCCTCTACAATTGTGCTGGTCAGATCATTTAGTCACGGCAGCAAAATAGCTGACTAAAAAAAGCCATTTGATGCAATGAGTTTAATATGTTTCGTTTAGCAAGATATAAATGTTGGTTTGTTTGGGGGCTTAGGGAGCAGGATATATTAATACCCAAGCACTATGGTTGTGTATGTTATTTCACATGTCATAAACCAGTCACTGATAAAAATGGCTATGCATGACCACCAACTCCAAAACTCACCAAGGGCCTGGCCTTACCATCCACACTGTAAGCAGGTTTCTCCACTGTGAAATTACTACCTACACTTTTTCTCTGCTCTGCTCATAGGAAGTGAGTCCCTAAGCAAAGCCCAACCTCAAAGGGATAGTGGGAAATTAAAAATTAAGCTCTATTTCCTGGAAAGAAGAGTATCAACAGATTTATAAAGAAGATTTGTCTCTTCTTCCCTCAATTTACTCAGGCAAATATTTATTAGCTCCCCCAAGGTCCCTAGGAGGGGCCCATCTTACAGTGAGGTCTAAAATCTGGCCATTTGGCAATAACTTTAGAAATGTCAGTTTCATGTGGGCCAATCCAATACCTTCAATAACAGGTTCTAACTTTATCATCTATTGAATACATGCAATGTGTAAGATTTTATGTAACAAACCTGTGAGGTACCATTACCTGTGTTTACTAAGTCTGGGAAAGGTTGTGATAAGCCTAGTGCTGAACAGCTACCTAAGAGCTAGGCTGAATCCAGGTCTCCTGTTTGACTTTTCTGCTATAGCACCTTGACAGATGGTACGTACCCTGGAGAGAGTCAGTAACTTAGAGTTTCTTTTGCTTTCTCCTATAGACCCACCAAAAGTAAAGTCTGAAAGTAGTAGTCAATAGTTTAAGTATATTATTTTGAATTTAACTTGGTTCTCATACCTAATCATTGTAGAAACCAGTGTATCTGCATTTTAATAATAGTCCTTCACTTCAAGCCATTAAGTATCATTAAGAGGCATTCCCACTAGCTTTAACCATATGCTTATTTAAGGTATAAAAAGAATTAGCCCTCAAACTCATAATATTAATTATATCTATCTTTTCCTCCTTCAGTTTGTATAAAACTTGCCCTTTCATATAGTTAGGAAGGAAAGAATGCTTTGAAAGCCTATCTTTTCAACAAAGGCAAATATAATTTTGTTTGTGGATAAAATCTGTAAACCTGCCTCCTTTGTTTAGGGTCATAAAATTGTTCAACTATGGACATCTGAAACTGATTTTTAATCAGCCCTTTTTAGAAAAAAGTGTCACAGAGACCAGCTTTTAAATGAACTGATCTCCATTTTTAATCTCTCAATTATATTTGAAACATTTTAATTTTAGCCCAGCATTAACCCAATGGTCAAATCTTTGGCTGAAGATCTTTCAGGCACCATTTTGGAATAATGTAATAGTTAAATGCACACCTAGACCGATAACCATATGGAACTTACAAACAGATCATAACTGAGACATTTGAGTTCTGCAGCTGAGGTACAGGGAGCTCCACACTGAGGTTGGTTGCTCCTTTATGATTTCAATCAAAAGCTATGTCATGACTTCAATTTCAGGGATCTTCATTTTCACTTTTATAAGGTGCAACAGTCTGGATTCAGTGAATAATCCTAACATTCGCCCACCCAACAATGTGGGTCAGAATCAGATGTTATCATTGATTGTTTCCTTTTATTACCTTTTTAATACAAAAAATATTATAACTTTAAAGATTTAAGTGGTTTCAAACCAACAAGACATTTTTCTAATAGTATTTCCAATAGTACTCAAATAATTCTGATATATAAAAAATATAAATGGGCCAGTGAATTATTTTAATTTATATATATTAAAAGTTGTAAAAAAAAAAAAAAAACTAACATTAATCAAAGTAGAAAATAAAATGGGTGACTATTAAATTCATTTTTGTGCCTTTATTTTTTTCTATGCATAAGCATATTTCTATGCAGATTACAGAGGTGGTTTGAGATTCCATATGTATTTTTTATTTTTGTGCATTATATGTGTACATGTTTATTTTCAAGTAAAATTAGTAATGATCAGTTATATACATGCAATTAATACCAAAGCATTTTTCATTATGTAAAATCATAATTATATACCTCCTGTTTATTCAACTTTAGGTGCCTCATTTGAATTTCATTCAATAATTAAAATAAATTGATAGGTAAAAATTGCTTGTATATTTATTTCTGGCTCGTAAGCATCTACTTTTAAGATTTTCCTATATGAAGGATTTCATGTTTTTAAATATAGTCTCTCTTGAACAATATCAAAGATTTTATACTTAGTAAAATGTGTCTAAATATGGCCAATAGTTTGAAGACACCCATTCTACCATATTCCTAGAAATCTAAGCCCTTGTATAATTTTTGAAGTCTAAGGAATTACTATTTTTCATGGGTAATAATGTCACAAGGTCATGAAATCTTGCATCTGAAAGATACTAGGATTATCAAATAAGGAGAATGTATCCCAGATAGGTAGAATTACTTCTAACACTGGCTAACATGTGTCCGTAACTGATGAACAATGGGCAGCTAGAGACCAACAAACCATACCACAATCCCTCCTTTGTGGGACCCTGGAAAACAATTACAATACTAAGATAATTACAATTAACCCTTCATGTCCATAATAAATTCTTGAGTTTAGAGAGTAAATCAAGATTATGTTATTATGTTTTAAAAGTTATGGAATTAGAATAACTGCCTCTTCATAATTTACTTGGATTTCTTGTCAGGATGGCATATGTTAATTTTCCACTCACTTAAAGAGTTCTACAAAATTAGCCCAAAACAAAATAAAGAATTTAGCAATATTTTCTCTTCTGCAATTTTTTGTTCACAGTTCCATGCATCAAGAATTTAGCTCATTCCAGGAGCCTCCTGTCTCACTAAGGAACAGCACTGAGGCTATGACTCCTTTATGACTTCACCCTACAGGGACAGCATGAAATCGCCACACTTAACTCAGATACAGCTATAGTCCATTCAAAACCCTATGCTTAATTGTTATCTTGATTTCTGGTGTTTGTAGATTCATCATACTTACAGAACCTCTACTTTGAAGTCACTGTACGGGCTCCATTGAAAATTTAACAAAAAAAAAAAAAATATTGCCTAAAACATTATTCATGTCAAAAGACAAAATTGCAAGTTTATTTTAAACATAATTAGCTCTTTAGATTTTTTTTAATATTATTTTCTCTGGTACTAGGAATTGGGCCCAGGGACATCCACCACTGAGATTCATCCCTGGCCCTTATTTTATTTTTTATTTTGAAACAGGATCTTTCTAAGTTGCTGAGGCTGACCTCAAACTTGCAATCCTCTTGCCTCAACCTCCCAAGACACTGGGGTTACAGGCGTGCCTGGTTCTAATAGGCTTTTTTGGGGAAGGGGTACCTGGGATTGAACTCAGGGACACTCAACCACCGAGCCACAGCCCCAGCCCTATTTTGTATTTTATTCACAGACAGGGTCTCACTGAGTTGCTTAGCGCCTCACTTTTGCTGAGGCTGGCTTTGAACTCAGAATCCCCCTGCCTCAGCTGCTGGGATTACAGGGGTGTGCCACCAAGCCTGCTGTAATAGGCTTTTATTTGTGGTACTAGACTTGAGCAACACCTCAGACTACACCAGTGTTCTGATCTGTTGAAGAGAGGGATTTGACTTTACAGGCAGAAAAGATAGGGGCTGGGGATTTGGCTCAATGGTGGAGCAGTTGCCTAGCATGCACAAGAGGCTCTGGGTTAGATCCTCAACACCACCAAAAAAAAGGAAAAGGGAGAAAACATAAAGTCACTCTTCTTTTTGACCAAATAATACTCCAGGGTATATATACATCACATTTTCTTTATCCATTCATCTATTGAAAGGCACCTAAGTTTGTTCCTTAGCTTTGCTATTGTGAATTCCACCATCATGTATATCCATAGGAAGGGAACTATAACTAGAATAAGGTATATTCCATGCTTGTATAATTATATCAAAATGGATTCTGCTGTCGTGTTTAACTACAAAGAACCAATAAATTTTAAAAAAATATAGTCAGAAAAGGGCCGAGAAAAGTATAAACAGAAAACAAAAAGTAGATCAGGAAACTTCGTTATTATATTGGTCCTTAGGAAAACTGACCAGGAAAACTGACCCATTTCAAAGTTTAGTTTCAGTAGAACAAGTGACTGCATTGTGTTCTGTCTGGGCTTCTGGGACCTAGAGCAGAAAGCGTGTCCAAAGCAGTGGTTCCCAAAAACTTTGTTAAACACCCTATTGCAAGAACTGAAAATCATTGTCTCCTTTGATTCTCATAGGTCAATTCTAACCACATTGGGGTACCACAGAACTCCAGTGTGAAAAATATGGAAGACAATTATCTATCTTTCACTAATAGATCTAAGTAATTCTAAACACTTTTAAATAATAGCCATTGAAAATATCTCATGTAGATCTGTTTTCTAACAATTGACAAAATTATTTCCAGTAGTAAGAAATCAGAAACAAGGTTCTCAATTAATGTTGTGCAGAAAGCTCTGGGTTGTTGGTGTGTCAGAAGGCTCAGCATTAAGTTTTAGCCTGGTCAATAACTAGAGGTCAGATCTTGGTAAAACCATCAACCAAACAACCACTTAACTTTGTGGGTTAGGAAACTGGAGCCCACACCATGTAAAGTGATAATCTAATGTCACACAGCCTTTTATTGTCAAAACAAGACTTGAGGCTGGACTTGTAGCTCAGTGGTAGAGCACTTGCCTAGCACATGTGAGGCATTGGATTCAATCCTGTGCACCACATAAAAATAAATAGATAAAAAATAGTAATATGTCCATCTACAATTTAAAAATATATATGAAAAAAAAAAAAAAAAACAAGGCTTGAAGCTCCTGACTGTTAGTGCTTCCCAGTTTCCATGTCTCTCTCTCTCAGAGGCTGAGAGTAGGGGACTATGAATTCCATGCCACAAAGTTTGCCTTATAAACACAGTAAGATGTGCTAAAGTTTTGTGTGTTTGTGTGTGTTGTGTTGCATTGTTTTATTCTGTTTGGGTTGTTTTTTGGGGGGTTCTGTTTGTTTTTATTTTCTTTCAGGGCTTCACTGAAGCTTTCTACAAAAGGCAGCATCACTATCAGATCTGTGTTACTGGAAATAACTGGCACTTGAGTGTATGATGAAAAGAACGGGAAGAGCCTGGGGCTGAAAATGCAGGTAGAAAGTCATCACAATGGTCCAGAAGAAGGAATGATGTCTCCAACTGGGACAATAACAACACAGCTGTATACATTTAGCTCCTGCTTCTTCAGTGCATACAATGCACCAGGTATTGTGAATAATCACATATAATCCTGACACTAACCATTGGAGGTCATACTATTGTTGTCCTCATTTTATACATGGGGAATCCTGGGCTTGGAAAGGTTAAGGAACCTGCCTAAGATTACAAAGCTAGTAAGGCAAAGACTTGGGATTGGAACTCAGCCTGATGGGTCTGGGGGTTAGCTCAGTGGTAAAGCACTTGCTTAGCATACTTGAGGCCCTGGGTTCAATCGCTAGCATCACACACACACACACACACACACACACACACACACACACAAATATGTGATGCTTTTGGTCACTATGCCAGTGCTTCTTGAACTTTATAATGCATACACATCATTTGGGGGTATTATTCAAAAGCAGATTCTAATTTAGTAGGTCTGTGGTACAATCCGAACCCTTGCATTTTCTGAACTTCTACATCAGGGAATACTGATGTTGTTGGCACACAGATCACACTTTAAGCATCAAGGAGCTCTGTACGATGGAAATGAAGGAAGGAGACAGACGATATCTTCCAAACTAAATTTGGTTATGCAGAACGAGGAAGAGAGGAGAAGAGGAAATGATTCTGAGGTCTCCAGTCAATGGGAAAGTTTGTAGGAACTCAGGAAGAACTAATAAAATCTGTTTTTGTTTTGTTGTTGTTATTGTTGTTGCACTGAGTATTTAAACCAGGAGCACTTTATTTTTTATTTTTTTTATTTTGAGACAGGGTCTCACTAAATTACAGTTTGAGACTGACCCCAAACTTCTGATCCTCCTATCTCGGCCTTCTGAGTTTCTGGGATTACAGGCATGCACCACTGGGATTACACGCTGCAATCTGTATTCATTAGAGTTTCTCTCAGTCTAATCCTAAAATCAATCTTAAAAAAAAGAAAAAGGGCTGAATCACTTTTGGCAATTATTAAAATAAATAGAAGTTAACAGCCTATAGATATCTATTTACTTATTCATCTCTTGGTTATTAACAACAAAGCCTCAGTAATAATTTTCTTGGTTTCATAAAATCATTATCAACCCTTTATGGTTTTGTGTCATTACATAAAATCAGGATTGAGGTTGAGATGGAAAAGCATAATATAGATACCAGGGATTAATTGTTGCACACAGAGTATACAGAAATGGAGACGGGAGAGGGGAGGGAACCACAGGCAAGAAGACAGACAACCTGTGTCTTCATCCCTAGATTGTTACTTGCTGCCTGTAGGATATTGAGCAAGTTCTTTTGCTGCTCTAATCTTCAGTTCCCCATCTATAAATTGAGGATGATAATATCACCTACTTCAAAATATTGTTGTGAGACATGAACACTTAAATCACCTGGAATGCAGGTTAGATAGTGCAAATACTCGGTACTTTTAGTATCTTTCTCCTCATCATCATCATCTTCAGTTTTGTCATCATCACTTCAAAATATTGGTTGAAAAGCATAGCTATGGTATAGCACAATTCCCAGTAAGTCTATTTCTGCATCTTAAATCTAGGCCTCCTTGTAACTTCCTTTGACTAAATAGATTGTGGCAAAAGTGACATTGCATATAACTGCAAAGAGGACTTGCAGCTTCTGCCTTTTCCCCCTTGGAAACCTGCATGAGGCACCATGTAAGAAGGCCTCTCATCTAGGTTGAGAGGTCACATGGATAAGGTATGCAAGATGGTAGCCAACACCAACTGTCAGCCGTGTAAGTGAGACCATCTGGACCTTAGGATCCAGCTGTCTGTCCAACATTCACAGTCGTGTGGGTGAACCAGGGGTAACCAACAGAGGAATCATCCAAACTATCCACACAATTGTGAAAAATAATAAATGGTCATTTTAAGCTATAAACTCTGGAGCAACTTGTTCCATATCAACAGATAACAGAAATAGCACATATGAAAAAAAATTAGTAAGATAGTCCTTGGCAATTAAAAAAAAAAAAAAAAAAGTTGTGAGTCCTGAAGTTATTGCAGTTATTTTGAACTTTAACCCATTCCTTCATTCATTCTCTAAATATTTTTAAGTACCTAGCATAATATTATAGAATATTTGTAGAATGAGCATAGACTATCTATGACTTTCAAAAGAATATCAGAGAACATTTTCTTGCCCTTACAGAGTTTATAGTCCAGTTACCATTTAGAATGCTAATCCATGAACAAACCCATTATTATCAATTATGGTACGTGCCTATAGAAAAGGATAACACACATGAACCTCAGCAGTATGGGCCGCCTTTTGTCAGTGTTTAGACATAGAGCAGCTGTGAAATCAATTGTTTCCCAGTGATTTTATTCTAAAAGAAGATATCGCATCAAACTCAAAATGTTTAAAGTATGAGTAAACTGTTATTCTATCTCTTTTTCTGTTTAAAAAAGTAGATATAAATAAACTGCCTACAGAGATGGGGAAAACAGATGGATTTAAAAATTCAAGCTCACACTGAATGTAATTAACTTGGACAGGGAGAGAAGCGAATGACGCCTGAGATCATAGGTGCCCAGGAGACAGGCAAAGGGCTAACTTATTTTTAACACCACAGTCGTCTCAACAGTAAGGAAAATTCAAACTCGATTAAAGTCTCTGAAGAGGTGAAAGAGCAAATGAAGAGAGAAAAAAAATGTGGCTATTGGAGAGTAATTAACATTTTGACACAGTTGCCAGCCTTGAGTAGGTGTTTACTGCTTATTAGCAGTTTGGGTTTTCCAGGTCACTGCAAATTAGAAGGTCTTGTGAAAGCACTCTGGGCATGTTTACTATTTGATTCCGAAACGGGTACACCTGAAGATTCAAGTAGGTTTTGGCAAAGTACTTCTTCAGCAGGAATGGAGGGCTGCCTTCTGCGCAGAGGGGCCTTATTTGCATATTCACACAAAGCATTCTGGGATAATTAGGTCTGATAATAGAAAAATGGTCCTTGGCCATCAGATAGAGGACAATTTGGGGCTTGATGACCAGGCTTCAAGATGTCCCAGGCCATGGAGATTTGGGGCATGTCCCAGGCTACTAGGATTGAGATTTAAGTATAGTCTGATATACAAAGCCTTCCACAATGGGACCACAGTGACCATTCCACTCTTGTTCCTGCTATGTAGGTGTCCTTTGCCCCACCTAACAAATTCTGCTCATTAGACCAGGAATGTTCATCTAAACATTATTTTCTTCCTATCTCACCCCTGAGCAAGCCAGGTTCGTCATTCCTTGTTAGTATCTAGAAAGTACTTTGTGGCTCCCTCTATTATGGTATAACCAGAAATAGCATTAGTGCACTTGTCTTACCTATGACACGTAAGCTCCTCAAGGAATGTATAAACTCCAGAATGTATTGACTCATTTTGGTGTACATAATGCCTAAATATCTATCATATCATAGGTTTTCAGGAAATACTGAATTGATGAAATGAATAAATGAGAAGAGAAAGGAGACAAAGACATTCCAAGGATATGAATTCCAAAGGCATGTCAGAGTGTGTGTGTGTGTCTACGTGCAAGTGTTGTGGATATATTTGTATTTGTATTTATATCCATATTCATAATTACATGTGGGTGTAGGAAGATATGTATCTAGATGTTAACAAATAGATTTCTCATATAAAACAAGTAAAGACTTCTCTCAACCAGGCACCTTAAAAATCTTTTTCCCTCCTCCTTTCATTTCTTTATTCTGAATACAGTAATAAAGCACTTGTATATCATTTGTATAATAAAATTGCAGACATTTTGCCTTCATTTGGGTTTTAGCTAAAAGACAACTGATTTATTCTTCTTAGGATTTAATGTTTATAAATGTATATAAATAAGTTAGATTTTTAAAAATTGGTGTGATTTCAAATGTCTTCCTGTGAATCTATGAAAATATTTAATAAATGATACAAGAGCTTAACCCAAATGCATCACTTTCATAAACCTATTTCTAAACTTTAAAAAATGCCAAGTACATTTTAAGAACATTTGAAAGTTCAAAGAATAACCTTTTCAAAATTATATAATTAGATTAAGTATCAAGTGGAAAATATTCAGGTCTGTCTTATTTTCAGTGAATCAAAATCCAATAAATGCTACCAAGCTAAATGACACAGGTTCTAAAGAGCTAGTTCTATCTAATGTCTTCTCTATATGAGTGAGTTCTATCTTGCTTCCATAGAATTATTATCATTTGATGGCTATTTTAAAACAATCAAATATCTTCCTGTAATCAAGATGTGTTTCCTAAATGATATGGGGTTTTGTTTGCTTGTTTGTTTGCCTCTGAAAATATAAAAGGTATGAAAATGTTCACTATGGCAAATTTGAAAAACGAATAAGTAATATTCTTTAGAAGATAAATTTAAAAAATCATTTCTAATTCTGCACCTTCAAATAATCATTGCTAATATTATAATATTTTATTTCAAAACTAACAAAAAAGAAACTTTAAAAATGCAAAAAATTAAATGCAATCACAATGTCTTCTATTGTGTTTTTTCTCCTTATGCACGTTATTTTAACACAATTGGACAATGATATATATTTTTAAATAGAATTTAGGTTACTCCATATATAATCATAACCATTATATTTTTGAGGTCATAATTAATTCTGAGATGAACATTTTTATGGAAGTATTTGAATTAAATGTTTAAATAGATCATAGAAAAGGAATAAATAATTCAAAGAGTACTATTTTAGTAAGCTCTTCAATCTCTTTGACAAAAATACATGACAAAAACAATTTAGAGGAGGGAAAGCTTATTTGGGGCTCACAGTTGCAGAGGTCTTAGTCCATAGAGAGCCAACTCCTTTGCTCTGGGTCCAAAATGAGTAGTGCATTATGGGGTAAGGACCCAACAGAGGAAACCCAGCTCATGACAGAATCAGGTAAAAGAGAGAGAGGGAAGGTGGTGCAGGGAAGATGCACCCTTCCAGGGCATGCCCCCTAGTAACCCACCTCCTCCAGGTTGGTCCCACCTGCCTAGAGTTAACACCCAGTCAGTCCAAACTAGGATGAACTGATTAGGTAACAGCTTTCATAATCTAATCATTTTACATATGAACATTTTCTTTATGAATAGCTTGTGGAGGCCACCTAATATCCAAACCTAACAAGTATCCACTTTTTCAAGTTCTTAATACACGTTGCCAAGATCATTCCAGAATAGTTGCTACAATAGAAACACCTGCCAGAAGTAGATAACAGCAAATGTTCATCTCCTCAATAATATTCAGCATTTTTATCTCTGCTACTATGATCGGTCAAAATGTTCAAACTATTTTGATTTTGTGCATTTCTTGATTTCCCAGTGAAACTAGGCATTTTTCATTTGTTAATTGGTCATTTATATTTCACTTACTGTTAATGAGGCTCCTTGAAGATGAGGTGTTTTCCCCCAAATCCTCTGTTTATGACACATGGCAATCACTCCATAATTACTGTAAGAAAAAGATGGTATTTTAATTTAGTTTGGTCATGTTTAGCATTGTTTTTACTGCTTTTCTCACTGATTTTAAAAATTCATTTACATACTAATGCTGTAATCATTTCCCCAAATTCCTCATGTTTTTCACAATCTTGTTTATGATGTTCTTTGATGAACAATCTTTTGTTTTTATGAAGCCAGATCCATCAACTTTTTTCTTTGTGGTTTTTTCCTTCTTATGCTTTTATACATCATGGACTCCTTTCCCATTCTGAAATGATTTTTAGTAGAAAACAAAATTCACAGTTCCTGTTTTTCAAGAGAACCACTAATGTGTTCTGGCAGTCCCTAGAAAGTGAGAATGTGAGATGCAGGAAAGTGTATACTTTTCCTTCATGGATTCTTCATCTGGGGTGAATCCTTCAAGTCTACAAAATTCCATGTGCACTTTTCTGGGTAGAGTTTCAAAGGATTCGTAATTCCAAAATGACTAATGATCCTTAGAGATTCTTCAAAGAACTTCCATGTCTGATGCTATCTGTATTCCCCAATCTTGAAACTTTTAACAACTTTTCTGCAAATACAGAGTGTGACACCCCAAGAAAAAGAAGAGTAAATCTGAAGAATAGCAACTGAAGTACTTAAACTGAAGCACAAATTCAGCACAAGCTTTTCTGAAATTGCTACCATGTTGAACCCAGATTTCGACAAGTGACAACTTAGAACATCGGCTGCCAGTTTGCATAGGTGCCAGCCCATGAGCATGTTGTTGAAAATTCAAAAACTCTAAAGCCAAATATGTCAGTCTTTTCACATAATCTAGACTCACAGAATTTCCCATTTGGATGAAAACTTACAGCTTTCTAATCCTGCATCACTCTCCTCTCCACAGTGTTTCCAACAAGCAGTCACCAAGTCTATGATTAAACATTTCTAGGGATGGGGAACTCTGCTCTCCTTAAGACAATCTACTGCAGAATTTCTCCCTCCAGCCCTTATTCATGAAGACCTAAGTTTTCCATTTATCTTAGTGAAACAAGGAAACCGGGGTAATCAGATACACCTGCAGGAAATCTGCTGAAACAACTTTTCAGGCTTCTTAAATGGATGAGCTGAGATGTAATCAAAACAGCATGTCAGTGCTCTGTACAGATCCATGCTGAAAGGTTTTTGAAACAGTGTGAGATTTTGAATACAGAATACTCTTTAAAACTGAAAGCAGAATTTAAGTTATAAAAATCATGCAATAAAGTACAACCTATACTGATGTTTAGACCTCCTAACTTGGAGAAACAGGGACAGTTGTTAATTTCCATGTAGGTGATCACTAACATATAAGGTCAAACTATTTCCACGGAATCATCTAGTCATTTTGACAAAAATAAGCAACAGGACAAAGATATTCCCTATTTTGACTTGAAGAAATGTCCCAATGCCAACAAAGGAAAGTGTCTGAAAGCTCTCTGGGGTTTTCTAGCACCAGATGGTGACTGACAAAACAGACTCATATAGTGGAGAACTAGAACTGAGAGTGGTGATCTTCTCTCAGAAAATATGCATACTGATGCAAAAGCTCATGTGAAATGACTCAATCTCTTTAAATACTCATTTAAATAATAATGTCCTTATTATTTATCAAAAAACCAGCATATAGACTAGGTATAAGAATAAGCCTATTAATTTCCATATTGCCAGCAACAATAAAGAGAGGGAAGTCCTATCAGAAACCCCATGGAGGAGGAAATGCTCCAGTGGGTTGAACTTAAACAGGCAACTTGACACCGTCTTTTACCACCAGCGCCAGTCCCTGAAGCAAAGAACTCTAGTTAAACACTTTTCTGAATCTTGTGTTCTGGTGTCCTATTATGAATAATTTTTATATAGGGTTTTGGCACAGATATTTTTTAAAATGCTTATCTGTTTATGTAGGTTTTGTACTAAAAGTGTTTTGGAGCTATAGGGCACAACTTGAAAACCACAATACCAATTTAATGACCCTCAATCAACTCTTTTTTTTTAATTTATTTTTATTGTAAACAAATGGGATACATCTTATTTCTCTGTACATGAAGTAGAGGCATACAATTTGTCTAATCATACATTTTCATAGGGTAATGGTGTTTGATTCGTTCTGTTATTTTTTCCTTCCCTCCCCTCCCACCCCTCTTTTCCCTCTATACAGTCCCTCCTTCCTCCATTCTTGCCCCCCTCCCACCCCCCATTATGTGTCATCATCCATTTATCAGCGAGATCATTTGTCCTTCGGTTTTTTGAGATTGGCTTATCTCACTTAGCATGATATTCTCCAATTTCATCCATTTGCCTGCAAATGCCATAATTTTATTTTTTATGGCTGAGTAATATTCCATTATATATATATATACACACATACACACATATATATCAGTTTCTTTATCCATTCATCAATTGAAGGACATCTAGGTTGGTTCCACAAGCTGGCTATGGTGAATTGAGCAGCTATGAACATTGATGTGGCTGCATCACTGTAGTATACTGATTTTAAGTCCTTTGGGTATAGGCCAAGGAGTGGGATAACTGGTCAAATGGTGGTTCCATTCCAAGTTTTCTAAGGAATCTCCACACTGCTTTCCAGAGTGGCTGCACTAATTTGCAACCCCACCAGCAATGTATGAGTGTACCTTTTTCCCCACATCCTCGCCAACACCTGTTGTTGCTTGTATTCTTGATAATCACCATTCTAATTGGGGTGAGATGGAATCTTAGGGTAGTTTTGATTTGCATTTCTCTTATTACTAGAGATGTTGAACATTTTTTCATATACTGTTGATTGCTTGTACATCTTCTTCTGTGAAGTGTCTGTTCATTTCCTTAGCCCATTTGTTGATTGGGCTATTTGTATTCTTTGTGTAGAGTTTTTTGAGTTCTTTATATATTCTGGAAATTAGTGCTCTATCTGAAGTATGAGTGGCAAAGATATTCTCCCACTCTGTAGGCTCTCTCTTCACAACGCTGATAGTGTCCTTTGTTGAGAGAAAGCTATTTAGTTTGAAACTATCCCAGTTATTGATTCTTGCTTTTATTTCTTGTGCTATGGGAGTTCTGTTAAGGAAGTTTGATTCTAAGCCGACATGTTGAAGATTTGGACCTACTTTTTCTTCTATAAGATGCAGGGTCTCTGGTCTGATTCCAAGGTCCTTGATCCATTTTGAGTTGAGTTTTGTGCAGGGTGAGAGATAGGGGTTTAGTTTCATTTTGCTGCATATGGATTTCCAGTTTTCCCAGCACCATTTGTTGAAGAGGCTATCTTTTCTCCATTGCATTTTTTTGGCCTCTTTGTCTAGTATGAGAAAATTGTATTTATTTGGGTTTGTGTCCATGTCCTCTATTCTGTACCATTGATCTACCTGTCGATCAATCAACTCTTTTTCTTCTTCTTTTTCCCCTTGATTAATTGTACATAGTACAATTTGTGCATATACATTTGTGTGTGTGTGTGTGTGTGTGTGTGTGTGTGGTGTGTACACATGCACACACTAGTGTGTGATAAAATGTTTCTTAATCTAGGTCAAAGTCAAATACATTAGTAAGACATTATTCTAGAGGATGAAAGAGGATGGATAGATAGATGGATAGATAGATAGATAGATAGATAGATAGATAGATAGATAGATAGATAGATTTTAACTTATTTAAGAAAAGATTATGTCCCTATCACCAAGACCAGACATGATAATATTTTTCTTAAAAGTTTTTTCTACAATAAGTTACCAAAGAATTTTTTTAAAAATTTCATTAATCTTCACAACTCTCCTTTGTGGGAAAATTGGACTTACATTAAATGATGCTGTCAACTTGACCTCAAGGGAATGGATTTCTACAAAGCAGCTGACAATTTTTATTTGCCAAAGCATAGATTTTTCAAGAACATCGAATAAGATTTCAAGGTTGTGAGTAAAAATGAAATGTCAGTGGTGATTTATTTCCAATGAAAACAACTTAGACCGGGTCAAAGCCCAGATTCAGAATGCATGAAGTGCCATATATGTAGCATACCTTTTTAACTTTCTTCTTTCTACATCCAAGCCTCAGTTACTTAGAAATGGACTTTATGTCAATCGAATTATGCTATGTGCAGTATGAAGTGCATTCCACTTTTATATATAATTTTAATGTGCTAATTTAAATAAATAAATAATTGGGAAACCAGTAGAGGAAGGGATCAAAGGCAGGGAGGAGGGGAGAGGAAGGGGAAGTATTAGGGAATGAAATGGAGCAAATTATGTGCATGTATGAATGTCTCACTGAACCCCACTATTATGTATAATTACAATGCACTAATAATAAAAACATAAAAAGAAATAAACTTCATGCATTGTAAATTATTTACATAAAACTCTCACAGATAAAGCTAGGACATGTACATACATTCCCCATCACCATGAGAATGACTGTGAGAATCTCCAAGTATAATAAACTTCATCTTGAGTCTTGGTCAAAATACAATTGGAATTTTGCATCAAATCATGTAGACACTGACAATTCTTAAGAGACTTGAAAGGAAAAAAAGTGTTGTGATCATTTGATTATATGGTGGTATACTCCAAGAAAACAGAATGAAACTTACCCAGCTTCTTTCTATGAGTTCCTCAATTACAATGGACACTCAAGTCTACAATAAACCCCATAAGTGCACCAGAAAAAAAAAAAAGGAAAGAAAAAGAACCTCTTAATTCAGTCATGAGAATGTGATGTGACCTATTTTCTGTAATAGTAGACCCAAAGTCCTATTCCTCCACCACTAAAGTGATCGCAAACAGATCTAGATCGTCACAAACAGGCAATCAATAACAACTTTGTAGCTAGGTAAAAGTTGGAGGAAGACACCACATTATGGTGGACTAAAAGTGGGGGAAAGAAAGGGTTGGACTTCAGAGTTGATGAGAGATGAGAGACAAGTGAAGGGTATAAAGAAAATGTGGGTGCCAGTCCCATGACAGTCCCTGGCTTGAATTTCAAGCCAGTCCCTATGTTTTCTCCAGAAAAACATTAAGCTTTGGTGGTTATTCATCACACAAAGCAATTGTGTGCAAATCAATGTTCTATCATTCACATTACAATAAAACATATTTTTTGAGTGTTGAACAAAATACAATTTGACCTAAAATAGACTCCAAACTTCACCCATAAGTTTGGCCCAAAGTAGTCTCTGTGCATAGTGAACTACAGCCTAACTGATGTGTAAAGAAATTAGAACCCAACATCACAGTATACCCTTGTAACCAAACAAATGAGCCTCAGCTAACAGTAGTTGAGCTTCAGCCAGTCACAAGCTCCCAACTGATCAATCCATGTCCATACAAGGCAAATGATGACCCCAATCCATCAGGTGGCTCCTGTATGTCACTTACTTTTTTCTGGTTTTAAATCTCGCCTGCTCATGTGGTGGGTGGAGCATTCTACTGAAAGAATGGACATTTTTTTTAAGCTGTCTGAGGTCACCCTCCCAGTTATCTTAACTCCCTAAGGTCACCCTCCCAGTCATCTCAACTCCCTAAGTTCACCCTCCCAGTAATGGGAACAAAGCCCGTAAAGCTGTTCCAAGAAACAGCCCCAAACAGAGAATAAAAGAGTAAATTGAGCCTGATAGCCAGATAGTGCTCAAACAGTAGGATTACCAGAAACTATTGACCAGAATCTATGCCCTGTTGTAAAACATTGTGAAACATGTTGTATGTTATCAGCAAACCCAGACCCCCTTTGAAATTTCCGGGCAGCTTTGTCCCCCTTTTCCCTTTCATGTGTGACCCCTCCCGATGTGTGGTTTCTGCCTTTATAAACCTACAAGATTTTCTGCTAGGGACTCGACTCCTTGAGTTGGGTCCCAGCGCGCTGGAATAAACACCTCTTGCGGTTTGCATCAAGTGACGCCTCCTGCGGTTGATTGGGGTTGCCGTCCATCCATGGGACAGAGTTGGGGTTTCCTTTTTGGGGGCCTTACACTACCATTTTTGGTATGGAATGCTACTCAGTTCTACAACCTTTTTTTTTTTACTCAAATTAACTTTGTTACATTGAACTGCTCTCAGTTTTTCTCTTAACACAAGTAACAAAGCAGTAGGATGAATCTATGTGCTGAAGGGCCCATTTTTTATTTAATCACTCGGTTCTATTAAACATCTGGTCAATACAGTGTAGGGGAAAATAGACAAGTGGGTATGTGGTTTAACTGATTAGTCATCCTGGTTAAATTGTTGATTCCTTCATCTCAGCTACCTCCAAAATACAAGAAAGCAAGGATTCTATTTCCTAGTATTTGTTTCTGTTATCAGCGTATTAGGTTTGTTCACCACAGTATGAGCAGGGATGTGTGATGCTCACTCCACTTGTTCAGTACCAGAAAGGAGAGGTTTTCGTAGAAGGTGGTACAGGAGGCAGAAGGAACAAGAAGACTGCCCAAAGCCAGTTATGTGGATTTTGGTCTCTAAGGGTAAATTGTAGTCCTTTCAACTCTTCTGAGGAGTTGCAGCATATGAATACCAGAAGGGATTAATACATAGACCAGTAAATTAAGCTTTGAATTATATGAACAGAGACATTTCAAGAAAATATTAGGTTTTGCACATATGAAAGGGCTTGTTTTTTGTATCTCAAGGAATTACAGTATGACCTTTCTATGTTAGAAATATTATCAAAATCAATTAATTTCCCAAACTCTTGAGAAGGGACTACAATATCCTTGACTCAATAGTTTTCTGTAAAAATTAACTTTGTCTCAATCATCACTGGCTCTACTTTCTTACTGCTCCTACAACAAACACGGAGCCATCAGCCTCCAATCCATCTTCAGAACCCTCTTCCAGCCCTCTCTGCATGTGTCTCACTGCAGGATCTCTGGCAGCTCAGCTAGAACTCTCACCTCTCCTACTTCTGGGTGGTACTTCTAACAGCAGCAGCAGAAACACTGGTGGCAATTTCAGAGGTATCAGCAGCACAATTCCAATAAGAGTGGTCACATGGCAGAAGCAGGGGTGGTAGCTGATCCCTGGATTTTCTGACTTGTTCCTCCATCTTGCCCCTAACTTTTCTTTTTTTAATTTTTTTTAATATACTGCATTTTGATTCATTGTACACAAATGGGGTACATCTTTTCATTTCTATGGTTGTGCACAATGTAGATTCATACCATTTGCGTAATCATACATGTACATAGGGTAATGATGTCTGTTTCATTCCACCATTTTTCATACCCCACTCCTCCCTCTCATTTCCCTCTGTGTAATCTAAAGTTCCTCCATTCTTCTCTCACCCTCCACCCCTCCACCCCCATTATATATCATCACCCACTTATTATACCTGAAGGACTTAAAATTAGCATGCTACAGTAACACAGCCACATCAATGTTTACAACAGCTCAGTTCACAATAGCTAGATTGTGGAACCAACCTAGATGCCCTTTAACAGATGAATGGATAAAGAAACTGTGGTATATATACACAATGGAATATTATTCAATAATAAAGAAGAATAATATTATGGCATTTACAGATAAATGGATGGAATTGGAGAATATCATGCTAAGTGAAATAAGCCAATCCCACAACTTTTCAATCAACTCCCTGCATTAGCTCCTTTGTGTTTGAAACACCTAAAATGGTTTTTAACTTTTGTTATTGGACCCTGACTAATATAGACAGCATTTATTCTGATCACACATCTTTCCTCACTTGGTCCTTATATTAATTTGTGAATTAAATGTTTAGTTTAAATTTGAGGGATGAGTTTTACCAGGGATTGAACTTAGGGGCACTCAACCATTGAGCCTCATCCCCAGCCCTATTTTGTATTTTCTTTAGAGACAGGATCTCACTGAGTTGCTTAGCACCTAACTTTTGCTGAGGCTGGCTTTGAACTTGCGATCCTTCTGCCTCAGCCTCCTGAGACCCTGAGATTATAGGTGTATGCCACCGCACCCAGCTGTTTAGTTTAAATTTAAAGGTTTCCTATGCGATGTATAGCATCTGGGAAAGGAGCGTTTCCTTTCTCCCATCATCATATCATTTCCCAACATTTTCTCTAAGGAACATTAGAGTCAGTTTTCAGTTGATTGGCATCTGAGTACAAAAGTATCCATACTTTTCTTTATGTATGTGTTATCATGACTAGAAAAATTCATTGAAAGCAAGTTAGTGAATTGTTCTTAATTCTGACTTTATATCTGAGAGAGAGAACCCGAATCACTTCGATGGTTCAGTGGGTTCAATGGGGCCACTTAGAACACAATGAAGAGTTTAAACATTTTTTACACATGACACAGCATTGTAGTTCTGACAAAATAAAGTGAAAAGAGAAAAGAACTTTCATGCCAAAATTATTATTGCTAAGCTTCTTCTACTCCCCATGATTTGTAAATATTCCTTTTCCTACAGAGCAAAACTTCAGCTTTACAAACGCATCTAAAATTAGTTTCCTTGTTACATAACCTACATTTTAAATACCATAATAATAAACAACCACTTTTACAAATAAAGAAACTTTACCCAAATAGTTTTATAACTCTCCAGTGGCTATTATATGGCTTATATTGCCCATTTATACCCAAGGGGATTCAATTGATTCGTCTGAAAATTGACTAAAGTCTCTTTTGATCTTCTTATGATAGGATAACCACTTAACAAAGTAAGACCTTCCCTTTTACCAGTCCAATATCTTCTAAACAACCTACAAAGGGACCAGCTGGCAAAGGGAGGCAAGAGTGTTTGAAGATTAATTCTGCTGAATCAATTTAGAACGCTAACTTGGAAGTGTGGCAAAGCAGAACGTGTGAGTGAACATTAAATGAAATATGGTATTAAATTATCTCTGAGACATATGTGAGCCCTGAAACTATTGAAAGCAAGACTAAATGTGTCTAAATGTGTTAGGAGTTTAGCATGAGAGCTATGACTTGGTAAATATTAAATCAATAAAAAAAAAAACTTTCATAAAAGTTTCATAAAATGACAATATAACACTTTCCAAAGATACCTATTTGCCCATTTTGGTTTAAAATAACTAGCAATTAACGGCATTACTGCCTGAGAAATCAGAGGTTATGCTTAAAGTCTTGAAAAACAATTGCTGCCTTTCTTTGAACTGTCAGACGTATTTGAAAGCAGTTAGTGTATCACGTGGCAGTGGCTGCTTTCAAACCCCAATCGCCTGAAAACATATTCTACTGGCCCTAAGAAAATCAAATGAAGCCTTCAAAGAATGGCACTTTAAAACTTAACCAAACCGTAGAAATTCTTTTAAGATTTTAAAAGATTTGTCCAAAGACCCCCATATTAATAAATTAGGCAGTCGAGAACCCAGAAGTCCAGAGTCTGCTGAGGCACAGGAGTGACGATCCTGGGAACAGAGTCCTTGCAGTCAGGGAGCTCTCTCCCAGAGCTAGCCCTGCTCCCTGTCAGTCACCGGCCCTCCTTATTCACCTTGGAATCCTTTCCCCCTGACGACAAATGCCAAGTTGTCATCAAAAGTCAGCCTGCAGGACACTTCCCTGTTGTACTTGTGAATTCATTTCAAGCAGAAAATCTGCCTTCTGCAATTTATCTATTTTTAAGAAAGTGTGCCAAGTTTTTATACAGATTGAGGTACTCAAAGCTGCTAACACCATAGTAAATTAATAAATACCAAAAATGATTTAGTGATGAATAACAGTGACTTATAATTAACAAAAACTTAAATAACATTAATAACCATATCGTTATAAAGACGATTGATTAATCATTGATAAGAACCCAGAGCTCATGCCCTTTTAATGAAGTCACTTTTCACTATCAAATAATTATGTTACTATCAAACAAAATGTTAAACTTTTCTGTTGGTGAGTAATTTGAACCTTTGGGCACTATTGATGAGAATATAAAAATGCTGTAGTGACTGGAAACTGGTAGTTCCTCAAGAAATGAAAAATAGAATTACATGATCCACTAATTCCAGTTAGGGTCACAAAAAAAGATATCCATACACCCATGTATAACAGCAGCATTATTCATACTAGCTAAAAAATGGAAGCAACCTAAGTGTCCAGTCAATGGATGAATGAATAAGCAAAATGAGGTTATCTACATACAACTGAATGCTATTTAACCTTAGAAAAGAAGGAAATTCTGACAAACTATGCTACAGTATGGGTGAGTCTTGACAACATTATGCTAAGAGAAATAAGCCAGTCGCAAGAAGACACATATTGTATGTTCCCACTTATATGAGGTGTTGAGAGTATTCAAACTCACAGAGCTCCATAACAGAATGGTGTGTTGCCTAAAGCTGGGAGGAGAGGACATGGAGAACTGTTGCTTAGTGGGTTTAAAGTTTTGGTTTTCCAACATGAAAGGGCTATAGAGATGGGAAGTGGTAATGGTTGCACAACATTACGAATGTATTTATTGCTGCTGCTGTATTCTGCGGATGGTTAGGATGATCTATTTTATGTTGCATGTATTTTAGCACAATTAAAAGATTATGCCCAGACCTGCAGAAATTGTGAAGCAGTAAATGAGTGTTGCTCTAAGTCTCTAAAAAAATTAATATTGACTTTTTCAAACTTGATCAACTTATATCTGTTTTTGTACCAAATCTATAAAATTCTGCAAGATTTTATATTTTCATTTAGCTTACTAAATTTGTTTGAGTCTTTATTCCATTTGTCATAACCTTATTTTATTTTTCTGCAATGATATGCCATATGGCTAGGGTTTAACAATTTTTCTACGTTTTATATGCCAAGTTGTAGTAGGTACTTTTTTTTATGGTGCTGGGAATTGACCCAGGGGCATATTTAATCTTCCTCTTAAACACCTACATGACATTTCAATATGGCACAGAAAAAGCCATCAATTTTTCATGATGGAACTTTATTTTGCCCTCAAAAGTTGGCAGATCAAATGATATATTTCAATGGCCTTTATAATTGAAAGATAAAAATTACATAACTTCAAAAATCCTTGATTTTTCATCCAGAAAAAAAAATGACAAATTTTAGGACAACTGAGGCATTCAAAAAGCAGTAAGTCTATTAGCAGAAGCCTCCATTTCCCAGTTTCAAGCATGTTTCCAGTAAAGCAAAATGAATTTTAAAGGCAGTTCTATTCATCAGGTTCCAAACATCTCCAATCAACCCTGTGATCCTAGAAATCTTAGTAAAACCACTAGTTCACATGCAGGATCTCATATAGCCCTAAACACTTTTCTCACTTTCTCTCCCGTCATCCATGACATTCACATATCTCAGGATGTCTTCCCTGATCTCACTGTCATCTCCTACCTTCATCCAAAGTGTCTATCATTTGGCCTCCACTCTTTTCCAGTCAGATAGCTTTGCACTAGACTTTATTTCAAAGTATCCCAAATTTTTCTAATCCTGGGTATCATCTAGATAGGACATAAATAAATAATAGATAATAGAAATGAAGGAAGGAAGTTGATTCACAAGAACTTTCTTCAAAGATTCTGGTTTGGGGGTTTGAGAGAAAGTCCAGTAATTCTTTTTGTTTTTCCATTGGCTCTTCTTAGTTATACCTGACAATAGTCTCCATTGTGATGAAATTATACAAGCATGAAATATTCTAATTCAGACCCCATTCTTGTGAGTGGGCACAATGGTGGGATTTACTCAGGTATTGTCATGTGTACATAGGAAAATTATTTTAGGCTTAGTCTACTGTCTTTCCTACTCCAATCACCACCCTCTTCCATTCATTCCCCTTTGTCTAATCTACTGAACTTCCCTTCTTCCCCTCCACCCCACTTACTGTAGTTTAGCTTCCACATATCAGCAAAAACATTCAACCTTTGATTTTCCATTTATGATAGTCTACAGATCCATCCATTTACTGGCAAATGTCATAAAGTCATTCTTCTCTATGGCTGAGTAATATTCCATTGTGGATATATACCACAATTGCTTTATACATTCATCTGTCGAAGGGCTCCTAGGTTGGTCCATAGCTTAGCTATTGTGAATTGTGCTGCTATAAACATTGATGTGGCTGTGTCACTGCAATATGTTGATTTTAAATCCTTTGAATATATGCCAAGAAGGGGATAACTGGGTCAATCTGGCCCCAGTTTTTTGAGGAATCTCCATACTGCTTTCCAAAGGGGTTGTACCAATTTGAAGTTCCATCAACAATACAAGAGCATTCCCTTTTCCCACAGCCTCACCAACATATGTTGTTACTTGTATTACTTGTATTCTTAATAATTGCCATTCTTATTGGAGATGAAATCTCAGTGTAGTTTTAATTTGCATTTCTTGAATTGCTAGACATGTTGAATATTTTTTCATATATTTTTGGATTTGTTCCTATTTCTTCTTTTGAGAAATGTCTATTCAATTCTGTTGCCCATTTATTGATTGAGTTATCTGTGGGGGTTTGTTTGTTTGTTTGTTTGTTTGATGTTAAGTTTTTTTAATTCTTTTATATATTCTGGAAATTGTTGCTCTGAGGTGCAAGTGGCAAAGATTTTCTTCTGTTCTGAAGGTTCTCTATTCATGCTCTTGTTTCTTTTGCTGTGAAGAAGTTTTTTAGTTTGATACCATTCCATTTATTGATATTTTATATTATTTCTTGTGCTTTAGTAATCTTGTTAAGGAAGTCAGTTTCTATGAAATATGTTGAAGTGTTGGGCCTACATTTTCTTCTAGTAGGTGCGAGACTTCCAGTCTAATTCCTAGGTCTTTGACCTTAGAGTTGATTTCTGTGCAGGATGAGAGACTGGGGTTAACTTTCCATTACATATAGATTTCTCAGCACCATTTGTTGAAGAGGCCATCTTTTCTCAGTGTGTTTTGGTGCCTTTGTCTAGTATGAGGTAGCAGTGTTTAGGTGGGTTTGTCTCTGTGTCTTCCATTCTGTTCCACTGATTTTCTTGCCTGTGTTTGTGCCAATACCATGCTGCTTTTGTTACTATCCCTCTGTAGTATAATTTAAGGTCTAGTATTGTGACACCTCCTGCTTCACTTTTCTCATTAAGGATTGTTTTGGCTATTCTGGTCCTCTTATTTTTCCAAATGAATTTCACGACAGCTTTTTCTATTTCTATGAAGAACATTATGGAATTTTGATGAGAATTGCATTGAATCTGTATAGCACTTTGGTAGTATGGCCATTTTGACAATATTAATTCTGACTGTCCAAGAACATGGGAGATCTTTCCATCTTATAAGGTCTTTCTCAATTTCTTTATTTAGTGTTTTGTAGTTTTCATTGTAGAGATTCTTCTCCTCTTTTGTTAGATTGATTCCTAAGTGTTTACTAGTGGAGTTTTGGGGTCTTCTAAATATAGAATCATGTCATCAGCAAACAGAGAGTTTGAGCTCTTCTTTTCCTGTTTGTATCTCTTTAATTTCTTTTGTCTAATTGCTTTGGCTACAGTTTCAAGGACTATGCTAAATAGAAGTGGTGAAAGTGGGTATCTTTGTCTTGTTCCTGATTTTAGAAGGAATGCTTTCAATTTTTCTCCATTTAGAGAAAATGAGGTAGATGTTTAAAATGATGTTGGCCTTGGGTTTGTCATCTATAACTTTTACAATGTTAGATATGTTCCTTCTAGCCCTCATTTTTCCAATGTTGTAAACATGAATGGGTGCTGTATTTTGTCAAGTGCTTCTTCTTCATCTATTGAGATAATCATACAATTCTTGTCAGTAAGTCTATTTATGTGATGAATTACATTTATTGATTTCTGTATGTTGAACCAACCTTGAATCTCTGGGATGAACCCCACTTGGTTATGGTGCATATCTTTTTAATATGTTTTTGTATGCAATTTGAATACAATTTTTTATTAAGAATTTTTGCATTTATGTTCATCAGGGATATTGGTAAAGTTTTCTTTCCTTGATGTGTCTTTGTCTGGTTTTGGTATCAGGGTGATACTAGCTTCATAAAATGAGTTCAGAAGAGTTCCTTCCTTTTCTATTTTGTGGAATAATTTGAGGAGGATTGGTGTTAGATCTTCTTTAAAGGCCTGGTAGAACTTGGCTGAGAATCCATCCAGTCTTGGACTTTTTTTGTTGATAAGTTTTTGATGGCTTCTTCACTTTCATTACTTGAAATTGCTCTGTTTAAATTTTTGACATCCTCCTGGTTCAGTTTAGGTAGATCACATGTCTCTAGAAATTTGTCAATATCTTTGAGATGCTGGAGTATAAGTTTTGAAAGTAGTTTCCAATTATCTTCTGTATTTCGGTAGTGTCAGTGGTGATATTTCCCTTTTCATCATGGATTTTAATAATTTGAGTTTTTTTCCCTTTCTTTTAGTTAACTTGGTTAAGGATTTCTCAATTTTGTTTATTCTTTCAAAGAACAAACATTTTGTTTCATTGTTTTTTGAATTGTTTTTAAATCTCAATTTCATTAATTTTGGCTCTATTTTGAGTATTTCCTTTCTTCTATTGATTCTAATGTTGATTTGTTCTTCTTATTGTTGGGCCTTGAGATGTAATGTTAGATTATGTATTTGGTAGCTTTCTATTCTTTTAATGAAAAGCTCAATGCTATGAACTTTCCTCTTAGAACTGCCTTCATCGTGACCCAGAGGTTTTGCTATGTTGTGTCACTATTCTCATTTATTTCTAAGTATTTTTTTTATTTCATCCCTGATTTCTTTTGCTATCTATTCATCACTTAATAGTGAATTATTTATTCTCCAAGTGTTAGAGTAGTTTCTACTTTTTATTTTATCATTGATTTCTAATTTCATTTCATTATGATCTGGTAGAATGCAAAGTATTACCTCTGTTATATAATCTTAATTCAGAAATTTCAAACTCCCAGACTGGGGCAATATTATGGGAGTTTTTCTGAGTTCAAATGCTCCTGAGTGGCCAACACACAGTTCCCTCAGAGTCCACCACTTGCTAGTCTTATGCCCTGGGGCCTCTTTAAGTGACTTGGCTATCATTTAAAGGTATCTGAGTTTGTGAACTTTAGTTACTCTCTACATATTCATGCTTCCCATTTTGAAGAAAAATTTTAATTCCTTGAGAATAAATAAAATAGATAAAATAGAATCTCATGGTTGTATGACCCACTCAGCACTTAGGGAACTTTGTTTGGAAGGGGCTTTTGTTTTCTTTTCTTTTCTGTTCTTCCTTTATGTCTTTGATTTTGAGGTGGTCATTGTGTTTTCTGTTTAAGATAATGGCCTCCTTAAAGTATTGCCAGACTGACTTGTGAACCTTTGGGGTACAGAAATGGGTAACTGACGAGTACAAGGCTCTGATTTTGCTGTGGACTCAGAACTAGACCAAGCTGTGTTTTAATCTACAATGTTGAGCCCCTCTGCTTTGAACTGCCAGGCATTGTTCTCTGAGAATGGAAGACAATGGCATAGATGCTGAAGCTGTTAGCATCCTGCTGCTACAAGGTTCCCAGTGCGCTCATTTGGAGTGTTTAGTCAGGGAAGGGGGCCATCCTCTACTCTTCACTCCAGAGAAAAGTCTGGGTAATCTCTTCACCCTTCATAAAGCTGAAAGGATTAACCCTGTAATTTCTCCAAGAAAGTTAGAGGACAATGCTTACATTTATATTTCTTATCTTTAATGTGAGTTTATAGGGTCCAGGAAAGAATAGTCAAAAAGAGAAGGAAAATATGATATAGGTGAAACATACTAGGGCCAGGAAGGGGAGGTCTGTGAGAATGTTTCCAGAAAAGATTGACATATGAGTCAGCAAAATGAATGGGAAAGACCCTCCCTGAATGTAAGTGGAACAATCCAATAAACTGGGGCCCAGATGGAACAAAATCTGAAAGAGGGGAAAACACCCAGCTGCACAGTTTGACTTGTTTCTTGGGTGGAAGGATTTTTGCTACTGCCATTGCTAGTGGATGTCAGACTCCAGATTCTTTATCCTTTGAAAATTAACTTAAACTGTTGATTCTCCAGGGAGCTTCCAGACCTTCAGCCTCAAACTCTCTTTGGTCACTCCTGTTCTGAAGCTTCCAGCTTCAGCTTCGTGACTAAGCAGCTGCTGATGTGTCTGACTCTCAGTCTAAAAATGGTCATTGTGGAGAATGTCCAGTCTCTGATCATGTAAGCCAATCTATTAAATCCCCTCTTATAACTTCACACACACACATACTACTGGTTCTGTTTCTCTGGAGAACCCTAATATATATTCAAAGGAGGTTTTGTTGAATCAGAGAAAACAGGCTTAAACTGCAGCATGAGATATTTTAGTTAATTAAGAACAAAGTGTTAACTGAGAGTAAATGGTTTTTGGTAAGGGTCGTAACTTCTCCCTCCCCAGAACTCCCAAAAGAAGTAAAAAGAGTCCTTGGATCTGAGAGTGTCTGACTCTCATATACACACAAGTAGCAGGAGAATGGAGAATCCTGAATATTTTCAACAAACATCGCAAGTGCTTGTTCTGTGGCAAGGACAATTAATTCTAAGCACTAGAATCCAAAGATAAATAAGTCACTGCCCTCAAAGTGGAAGGAGAGCATCAAAAACAAATGAAAATTAAAACTTAAGTGCTACATATTAGAGAGAAATATAAGATAATTTGGAGCATGGGAGATAACTTTTATCTATGCCTGAGGGTTAGAGCAGGAAAATGGCCAGCAAAACTGAAAAGACCATGATTAAGTCTTGAGAGCAGCTGAGTAAAAGTTTGCCACATAAACAAAATGGGGCAGGACATGCCAAGTGGGGCAAGAGCACACTCATGCAAGATTTGGAAAGTTTGATGTGGTCAGGTTTAGCTATAATATGGCCAGAAGGGGCTGAGATGATGAGTAGGGGGTGGAGAAACTTGGATATGTAACTGGACCAGTAAGCAGATGTTAAGGGATGAAGGGTTCATAAACTAGGCTAGCTCTGAGTTAATCAAGCCTCACCAGGACTTGGATAACCACCTGGCCCCAGTGTTTTCTCCCTATCTGTGTCCATTTGTCTTTTCTTTGTCCCCTTACCACCCTTCAGGGTCTCCCTTAATTAACTGCCACAGCTGAAAGAGATGAGAGGGTTGCAGTAATTGGCGCCTGAACAGGGACCAGAAGAGAGGTTGTGGCAAAGAGGGATGAACATTCAGGCATCAGGATTTGTCCAAGATCCTAAAGTTATAATCAGAGTCAATATTTGATATGTCCTTAATAATCCACTTAGAAGAATACCAGAGATATGATATCAGAACAAGGAGTCCAATCTAAAACCAAAACTTAAGTACTAGAAATATAAACAAGGCTTGCAGATAAATATGACTAGCAGAGTACACATTTTTATGACTTCTCTCTTCTGAACTCCTAGTAAAATTCAGTGCAGGGATTTTGTGAAAGTATGATTACACAAAGGCACACAGGCAAAGAAAACTCAAGAAAAGAAGAAGAAGAAGAAGAAGAAGAAGCAGCAGCAGCAGAAGCAGCAAGTGAACAATAGTTCTTGAAACATAAAAATTGAGAAGCTGATAGAAAAATAGTAAGTGATGTAAAAGAGTAGAAGTTGAAACCAAAATGCCTACAGAAAAGGAAGACAAAGAGAAGCAAGCCCAGAATAATATAGAAAAGCAAGGTGTCACAAGGCAGAGGCGGAGTATGCAACTGAAGATGCAAGTCAATGTACTTCACAATTACGAACCCCTGAATTCCTTAGTCATCTCTGCAGCCAAGAGAAAATCTCTTTACTCACTCTTGCCGTCATTTACTAACACCCAGTCATGTTCTCCCCAGGCAGGGACCAGAAGACAACTTTCTGAATTAACTGGGCTGTATCAGTCAGGGAAGGGTAGACCATGCTGCAATTATTAATGAAGCTTTTAAAAAGTATATTTCCTACTCTCATCAGCCTGAATCAGTTCAGAATATCTTTCTCTATATCTTAGTTAAATATCTAGAACATGTGGCATATAAGGACATTACAGAAGGAAAAAAAAAAAAAAAAAAGAGCTTGAAGATCATGGAAAGTTAACCCACATCCTAGGCCAGAATTAAGTCACATGGCTCCACTCTACCTAAAAGCAAGTTGGGAAATTTACATAAGCACAGAGTACTAGATGAGCATTGTCTCTGCCATAGACTCAACCAAAAGATCAAAAGGACATTATCCATCCATAATGTAGCAATCACTACATATTAATCCTGTGATAAAGCCTCTTAATAAATTCAATGTACATAGAGTCAATTTAGCTATTTAGTGTCAAAGAATAATAAATGTTAAGAAAATTCTTCAATGAGAAAAATGGAGGCCAACCTGAATAAACAAGAAAAAAACTGAGACTGACCCCAAAAATAATGACAATGCAGGAAAAAGAAGACAACTTTACCTTAAAAACTAAAAGTAGTTTCCTCAGGTAGAAGTGAAAATATTGCATCTTTTAAACAAGAGAGGCTATTAAAATAAAAACACATTACAAATAATAAAATTTCTTAGAAAGTAAAATAATGATATCCAAGCTTAAAAATATAAATAAGGACTGAATAATAAAAATCAAAAAAATCTCTAAATACAGAAAAACAAGAAATAAAAATAAGGCAAATGAGACCTGCAATCCAGAAGGTCTAATATCTCATAAGTAATAGTCTAGAAGCAAAAAATAGGAGGAAATTTTCAAAGGAGTTCCATAGAACATTTCTTAAGACTGAAGTACATGAATTTCCAGACTGAAAAGGCCCCCAAATGCCCAGAAATTTAAAAAATTAATAACCTACATAAAGGCACATCATTTTGAATTTTAACAATACCAGAGATAAAAGAAAAAAAAAGACCGTTCCAAATTGATAAAGGAAAAAAAAAGATAAGAAATCAGGTTACCATCAGAATTTTCAAAATTATTAATGTGGTACCATCTCTTTGAAAGTTAAGGGGGAAATATTTCCAATTCATAATTATATATCCAATTACCAATCAAATAAAACAACAAAAACAAGGTTAATTAAAAATGTTTGAAACATGCAATGAGCCCCCCCACATTACTTCCCATGTGCCCCTTTTTAAGATGACAATATAGAATCTGCTTCATCAAAAATGAGGGAGTCAATCTAGAAAATATAAGGCGTAGGAGCCAGAAGGAAGCAAATTCTATGCAGGACAGAGATGAAGAAGATTCGCATCATGTTGGTGACAACTGTCCCTAAATAATTCTGCAAGAGTCCTGAGAGCAACCATCCTTGTCCAGAGAGTATGAGACTCCAGGAAAGAAGTCTCCGGGGAAAATCATAATGTATTACTTGATACATTTGAACACATGGAAAATGGGAGTGCAAGGCATTTTACCGATATATCTGGACTTACAGTGTTCACTCCAATGTACATGGATGTCACTGCTCCTGCCCTTATAAGAAAAAAGCTAACCTGACTGAAAAATCAACTAGATATTTTGTTAGATATATGAAAAAATGAGGCCATAGGACAAATGATCACCCTGGAAAAAGGTGAACACAGAGAATATAGACCAGGATACCTGAAGCAGAAGCTGCTAGAGCCAGTAAATATTGGAGGACCCGAAGGTTAGTATCAATAAAATGTTGAGGATTCAATGTAGCCTAGCTTTGAAGTTTAAAAATCCCAGGGCGCAGATTTACGGGGAAGCTTAATTTAAATGGATTTTAACCCACGGAGCCCCACGAGGTTCTCATGAGGAAGAAAAATTCTGTGTATGTTCTCAAACATATACACCTCCAGGGGAAAATTAACCATTTTAAATAATCCCAGAGCATTCTCCACAACAAAAGGTCTACTTAGCAAGGGGGAACAAAAGTTACCCAATTCCAACCCCCTCTAGCCTTTCTGTCTCACATAGGAGGAGAGGGTAACATTGACAAACACTTGTGAAGTCACAGTCCAGAGGCACAGACTCATCACATACTGGGACCTAATCATAGAAATCTCACTTTTTCCCTCTCCACACTTTACCGTCACATCATCTGAAATCCTGTACAATAATAGTGGATCATAGCTAAATGAACTATGAAGTTCAGAATCACCTTAAGAAGGGCCTCTAAGGAAACCCAAAGAGAAGAAAGAAGAGCAAAATAATGATGCAAGAGGAAATTGAAGTCTGATGCCCACAGCTAGGGAAAATAATAAACACAGCTAATTCCTGGCCAGGTAAACAAACCCTCACACTAAAGACTAAAAGACCCATCTACCTCAGCTCCTGTTATCCTGTCTGGTTTTCAACACCAAAAAACAAAATGTCAAAGTAGTACATTTCAAAGTAGTAAAATGCAAGAAAAAGCACAATTTGGAAAGACAATGCAAACATCAGAACCCAACTCAGATACAGCAGAGATTTAGAATTATCAGACTGGCAATTTAAAATAACTTCAATTAAAATGCTATAGACTTTGATGGAAGAAGTAGATGGTATACCAGAACAGATGAGTGATATAAACAGAAATATATAAACTGTATGAAACAATCAAAAGGAAATGATAGAATCTTAAACACTATACAGAAATGAAGAATGTCTTTCATGGACTCATCAGTAGACTGGTCACAGCTTAGGAAAGAATGCAAGAGCTTGAAGGGCACAGGTTAAACTAGAACCCACAGGCCAGTCCTTTCAAAACAAAACCTACCCAGTAATTTTTATGCATGCCCAGGACTAAATAAATGCTCTGCAAGTCACTAGTTTGGGGAGAGAAATCTGGTTAAGGCAATTTCCATTTCTCCCCCTAAATTCATCAATCAGATAGTTCTCCCACCCTGCCTCAAAAAGGAACAGATGAAGGTGCTGGAGAGAGGTGACACTACAGTAGAAACTCCTCATTGCAATAAGAAGCAAGTGGAATGGAGTTGAAGTGGCTATTATCTACTTGACATAGTGGAAGAAGGGCAGCATTTTCCCTAAAAGTGTGGAAAAGTTCAACATCAGATCTATTCAGGGAGTAGCACCAGACCCTCGTGGCCAGGATTTTGTTATCTCAATATAGCTGGACTTCATTTTGCCAAGAATCGGCATATGCAAATGATTGGTTAACATAAAAAGCTTCTCAAGAGACAGAGAAACCTATGGTTCTCACAATACAAGTCTGTATCTTAAGTGGCAATTAGCTTAGAGAATACAAGAACTCAAGCCAAAGGAAAATGGCATCTATTCTACAGAAGATTTCCTAAACAACCACAGGTCCATGAAATGACTGCTACTTCATCAGCAGGTCCACAAGTGGGAACATTTGAGAAGGGAAGGAAGGAACCACAAGAAACCAAGAATTCACCCTCATGTTCCCTGCCCATCCACCCCAGCATGGCACCAGCCAGGTGGCAACTGGTAGACTTCTTTATTAGCTTCAACTACCCTCTGCCTCCCTCATCACTACATTCCTGTCATGGTGCACTAGGCTTAGTAAGAGTCTGATGAAGGTGACAATTTTGGCATGAGCTTAGAAAGATACCTGTCCTTTATGTACAAGTAATTTCTTTCTGATCAAAATATTTCTACACCTCTACTCACCCATGTACCTGCTATCTCCAAGGAGGAGTTCTGTAGTGGGGTGAAGGTTATCAGATGCAGGAGGCAACCTCCATGAATGATGGTGGTCTGGGTCAAACATTGCTCCATTTATTGTTGAGACCAATGGGCCACATATGGAAGTCACATGAAAGGAATTCATCATCCCATGTCCCAGGCCAGTGCAAAACAGGACCAGATTTGAAGAGTGGTACTATATCTTATCAGACATTATTTGATCACCAATAACTGGTTTTCCCCTAAGAAAGTTCTTCTCTTCCCCCAATATGGAAGCATGTGTTGCATGTATGACCCCATTTTTCTGTTGTGCCAATATCAGCTAATCATGAGTGTGTTCCTGCCATACCTGGAGTTCCCAGCAACCAGGGCCAGAGCTCAGATCCAAAATACTGAATCATTTCTTCTAACCTCCAAGGATTTAATTTTTAGTCTCTGGAAAGAATTTCCAGCCTATAGGAAGAACTGAGTTGACCGAGTATTTCCAAGGTTAATCTGATTGGTCTAAAGCTTCTTTTAGAAGATGATCAGTTTTTATTTTGCAACTGTTAATTTTGTAATCAGGAATAGTCTTTGCCAACTCTGACAAATAAAAATTTTAAAAAACTGTTATCACTCTCCTCTTACTATCATGTTATAAAACAAAGACTATTAAACCAAAATCAGAGAATGAAGTGTATTCCTTTAAACTGAATAAATATAGCCTTATTTTAAAAAACCTAATACTACCCTTATTTGCAAAATTTTACTGAGTGCCAAAGCAAACACTGCTGTAGTGTAGCTTTTGAGATAAACTGCTCTTCATCAGTAAGTTTCAGGTACACAAATAAGTACAGGACACAAACATATAAAGAAGCAAAACTAACAAGGTGCATTTTACTCAGGCAAGTTATTTACAAAGTCTTGTTTCCTACCAAATATTTGCAAAACAACTTTTCTTCTACAGTGCCTTTCCCAGAAAATCAAATTGTAATTTTTTTAAATAAAATTACACATGTACATCAATACAAATTCAAATAAAAGATAAAAACCAATTTTAATTTGGGGTATCAAAATGAACAGCATACACAAAATCTAAAGGGTGCCGTTGGCAATAAATTTTCTTCATCAAAAGGCAATTTTTTTTTTTTCTGCTGAGTGGAAAAAGGTTTGGGCTAACAGAATTTTCAATAAATTAAAATACAGAAGCTGAAAGCAAGCATAGGAACAATGCCAGAAAGGTCCCTTTTCAGAAACAGGTTTTGAGAGCCTACACAAATTGATGTATATTTATCTTAATGAATATATTCTCCTCTGACATACCCTACTCCTCCCCTCTCTCTACCAAGCAGCGCTCACCCATATCTCCTAAAACAAAATTAGTCTGTGGCAAATAATTAATCATATTCTATCATCAAAACTATGTCCTCATTCTCAGACTATCAGCACTGTAAAACAGTAAAACACGAAGACAACAAAACCATCTCAAAAAATATTTACTAAAAGGCACTCCTTGAATGGTGACAGTTTTACTTGACCCAAACAAATTATTCAAAATCAATGGTGCTGTGCATCTAATTTAATCAGTAAATATTAATAGGTGTTGCATGTCATAAAAAAATTAGTAAGATACAGTCCCAAGATGGATGTGGTGGCACACACCTGTAATCCCAGTGACTTCAGATGCTGAGGCAGGAGTATTGCAAGTTTGAGGTCAGCCTCAGCAATTTAGTGAGGACCTATTCAAAATTAAAAAATAAAAAGGCTAGGAATGTAGCTCAGTGGTAAAGAGCTCTTAGCTTCAATCCCCAGTAAAGAAAGAAAGAAAGAAAGAAAGAAAGAAAGAAAGAAAGAAAGAAAGAAAGAAAGAAAGAAAGAAAGAAAGAAAGAAAGGTCCCATCCTCCAGAAGCAAAGAGTAATAATCTTCCCATTGTGTAGAAGCAAGGGTAACACTTCACTCTCCAGACACTTACTGAGGGCCTCGGACTTTCTTACCCTCTACTCTCCCCCTCCATCCTGAGTAAGCAGAAACTGTTTAATATTATTTTCTTGGAGGCCACCTTTTGTTGTGGCTGTTCAATTTTAAAAACTTGGACCAATCAAAAGAAAAATAACAATCTCCAGAATTACAGTTATTCTACTTATCAATAACTCTTGAACCAATTAAACTAGAAAATTCAATAAACATATCTTAGATAATTTCTATTCACAAGCATAACTTGCTGCTGTGGGACACATAGAAGCAGGTAAAGTACAGTTTGTGCTTTCAGGTTCACTGTTGAGTGGAAAGGATGTGTTGATCTCAGGAAAGACTTTGATGTTCTGAACCTAAGGAATGTAGTACTTAAGATTCCATTAACAGCCAGGCACAGTGATGCATGCCTGTTATCCCAGCGGCTCAGAGGCTAAGGCAGAGAATCGCAAGTTCAAAGTCATCCTCAGCAACTAAGTGAGACCCTGTCTCTAAGTCAAATACAAAAAAGGGCTGGGAATGTGGCTCCATGGTTAAATGCCCCTAGGTTCAATCCCTGGTTCAAAAAAAAAAAAAAAAGATTCCATTAACAGAAACAGAAGACTGTGGAGTTAGTTTCAGATGACAAATAACCTAAAAGAGGTTAGGGGCTACAACTACCGATATGGAAGTTTTGCCAGATACCTTTCTTGACCCTTCTGATATACTCTCCGCCCCCTCTCTCCCCTGCTATCTGCTCCTGGAGCCTGACCTGAATCAACCTGCATGTGTCATGTTAGCTCTGGCTTCCCTCTGGGAGCTACCAGCAGGCAGTCAGAGGGAGGGAGGTAAAATGAGATCAGGGTGTTTACTCCCCAGTATGCCTCTTGTGAGGTTGCCTTAGGCTATCTTTTCCTTACAGAAGGCCCTGGTTCTTATATGTGTACCTCTCTCTCTTTCTGGGTTTCAATAACACTCCCTGCCCTGTCTCTTCCAACTCAGAAGACTACAGTTCCACTCATATTAGCACCACATTCCTACACTATTCCATAAGCTTCCCTTCATACTACTCATGCCTACGTACTGAATTCTATCATAACTAAACCTTCCTAAAATTACTCCAATTTGTATATGCCTTCAGTTATCTGATGGGACTCAGAAGTCCCTGAATAAATAATACTTTCTCCTACAAGTGAGGATTGCAGAAAGATAAAGATCACCACAGAAAAGATCACTTAGGAATCCTTTGTACTCAAAAGGGAAAAGAAGCCACAACCAAAGAAACCATCTGTGAGGGAGGGCTAGAAAGGAAAATAAAGGTCCAGTGGTATGTAGATATAGGCCAGGCCCCATCCGGGTCCAGTCACCAAAAAAGTCATAAGAAGGTGAGTGAAGATGACAGTGGCTATTTGGAGGTTAAATGCATACATCCTTTCAAATCACACCTACCCTACTTGCTCTTAACCACTGAGCAAACCTAGTGGCTGAATGTGCCCCTCCCATCACCAGCCACCAGCCACCAGCCACCAGCCACCACCAGTCTTCAACCACCACCAAGCACACCAGTCGGCCACACTCCCTCTTGCCTCCTACCCTGCAAAAGTGACCCAGACTCTGATTTTAAATTGAAGGGCTTACTGCCCAGCTGCTGAGAGTCCTGACAGCTGAAAGTCCTCTGTTCACAGTCCTCTGCAGAATTTTCTAGGCTATTTTCATTACTAAATGATTCCTAGGCCAGTTAGAGAGTGCTTCAGTGTTCTATGTGATGGTTCTGTCTATGAATTGATTTTTCAGTCTAAGTGCATAGGATTTAGTGAAAAGAAGTTGATGCCCTGAAGTTACATTAAAACACGTATCTTCCAGTTATTTGCTAAGCTGTACAACAGAAATCTGGACTTTCATTGCTGTAAGTTGTTTAAATAGAAATGCAAAGTGACTCATTTGTGGAATATTTGACATCAATCCATGTCTTCATAAAAGAAGTATTTCTATTTCTAATCCAGGTAACTTCTGTACCTTCCAAAGACCCAATATCTTTCACATCTTTTCCTAGCTTCTGAAGATAAGCATTATTCTAATGGTAACGTGTTAAATTTTGGTTCCTATGACATTGATATGTCACTGAGTGATAGTAGACAAAAAGTTATCAGAAATTTTGTATAAATTTATCCTAAAATAATTCATACATGATTTAATCTTAAACTCGTAATCATTTACTAAGTACCCACTCTGAGCTAGGAAGCATGCCAGGTATTTCATATTCATGTACGCCTTCATTCAAAAATATTTTGCTTCTCAATCATCATAAAAACATTTTGAGTTTAATAACTATCCATTTATATGTACTCTCTACAACTATTTTTTGACCACCTACTCTTTGCAAGGCTCTATGCTAGGAGCTAGATAGAAGTCATACACAACCCCTATACACATGGAACTTATGGCCAAGTGAAGGCAACCCCCAGTATGAAATATCACACAATTAAATGTACAGCTTTGGTAAATGATATAAAGAAACATTATATCTTGCTGGAAGATAAAGAAAATAAGGGTCTGAGAAATTAAGCAATGTTCTGGAATCCTGCCTCCTTGGTGCATCTGAACTTCATAACATTGTAGTTATGACTGAATTTCCTCAATGAAAGCTGTGTCCTACCCTCACCAGCAGCAGCCTCTTGTCCCTTTGGCAGGAGGACTCCCCACCCCCACCAGAATTGCCCTTCACAGACCCCAACCTGAGCAGCCAGATTATCAGCCTCACTTCTGAAGCATGATTAAATTGGAAGGAGTGTCATCTAACTTTCAGGATAAGAAATTTGGTACCATAACAATAATATAAATCACACTGGTTTGGAGCTTATTTTAACACAATCCCTGCACACTAAGAATCCCATAAGTACATTATATTATCCTTCTCAAAGTAGTCATCACTTTGTGACTCATATTACAGTGGTCTGTGTCCATGTCAACTTACTCTTCTTTGTAGCCTCACCTAGAAGCACTTATCTAAGTAAATTTTTGTGGGCAGAAAGAAAGAAGGAGAGGAAGGAAGGAAATATCAAAAATGTAAGCATTACCATAATTAGAGGCAAACAAGGAAAAAATGTAGTACAAAACAAAGACAAAATTAGCAAAAATCAAAGGATACCAACATTTCTATTCTGAAACGAAGTTACAAACCTAATTAAGATATAAGTAATATAAAATAGGTGTTGAGTACCAACTATTTTCTGCATATGCAGATATATTTCTCCATTAGGAGCAAAGCTGGACATTGATATTTTTGTAAATAGTATGTGTGGAAAATGTAATAATCAGGTTGATTTTTGTTAATGTTCCAATATTTCTGAAAATTAGAATTTATCCTTCTCATTCTTAGCTTTTCCAGGTAAATTATATATCTCATTTAATATTAATTTGGGGGACTAGAGACTGTCTGTTTTGAAGCACGGTACCTACTCTGACCTTGACACTGAAGATAATGTGGTCCAGGCTGAACTACTCATGGTACAGAGCATGTGTGCTTCACTAGGCACCTGTTATAAAGCACATCCCAGATCTGGCACAGAAGTAATATCATGACTTCTGGAAGCATGATAATGTACAGTGTGTCTCATTAGAATATTATAATACAGAAAGTGTTAGACACTTCTTCCCAATACATAAAATACTAAATTAGGAGGAATTCCACCAAAGAATAGAAAAAAATATCAGCACTTCCTCTGAGTGGTTCAAGTTCCTGATTTGTTAATGCAAATAGTTCCCCATGAAACTTAGGGATAAAAAATATGAGCCTACTTAGCATGACCTTAAACACTTAAATATAATGACACTAAATAATTAACAAGAGTCTCTATCACTTTCTGGTTTTATAGAGTTTCATGGTTTGTTGAACAGTGAGGAATAACAGTAATAATCATCTAATTACTTTGATCCATATCCATTGGAAACTACAGGTTATAAATCTGTGTCAGGCTGTGAATACTGCCATCTGTTCTCATCACTCATGAAAAAATTAAACATGTAATTAGAAGATTGTTACCTTAATGAATAGTTCAATATTTTAAAAAAACAGAATCTTGGTTTGTGAAATTTTTCTCTAACAAAATGTTAGTTGAGATTACTTAAGATGTAATACCAACTTTGTGACTTTCATGATTTCCTTAATTTGTTTGAGTCTTTACTTGCAAATCAGGTTTTAATTTAGTAGAAAGCAGAAAATTAGACTTAATTAGAGTATTTTAAAAAAACAAACAATAACTACAAATTCTTATTTATATGCCACAAACTCTTCTCAAGCTGTTAACTACTGATCTAATCAAACTTGGGACATAGCAACTTAACTCCCTGGTGTTCTAGAAGGAACAGGGATCTCTGAAAAGGAGTCCTCTAAGTAGAAAAGGAAATCTCTTCCTTTTCCCACGGAGATCTTTTCTTCCTTAGTTTTTCCCCTGAGATCCTTGCACCAGGAATGGTTACCAGGAAGGCAGTGCCATGAAGGACTCTGAAGTCTTGGCTTAGAAGAAAAGTGCTTTAACTAGTTATCCCTCTCCTCACTGGTCATGAAAAATGAAGATTTTTGCAAGTTCTACCAAATTTATCATTTCTGAACTTTTTCTATGAAATCTCTCTGTGAGATTCATACCAAAAACAACCTTCCTATTTGTTGTTATGAGCTTAAAGTGGGATAAAATCTAGTGTTGTCTCCTCATTGAGAAAAATGTCATAAAATCTGAGAGACTTCATCAAGTATTTAAATAAAGGAAAATAAACATAATATCTGCATACTTAATTAATCCTCATAATAATCTTCAAAGAAAGTACTATCATCATTTCACAGTTGAAGAAATAGAGGCTCAAAGATGTTGAATCTCTTTTGAAGGTCTCACAGCTAAAACATGAGATTAAGTCTGTCATTATCCAAAGTGCAGATGGATGAGTGAATTACATGCAAGATTTGGAGAATACTCTTATCAATCTAAAGTATCCAAATACCAGTTGTAGTGGTACAAGTCTTAGTAATGCTCTCTTTATTCTCCAGATAACTAAATGTTTTCTCCTTAGGTCTTGTCACATACTTTTTTTCACTCTTCACCTGGCTGACTCTTTACGATTCAGTTTAAACTGTCCTTCCTCCAGAAAGTCATTCCCAAATTTCCAAGAATGTGCTCCTGTGGAATCGAATGGTTATCCCCATTGCCATTTTGAGAACTGGCTTGTCTGTGTTCCTCACCATGCTGTAGACATTCTTGTGTCTTTAATGTCTAGCATGATGCCTAATCCTAGCAGGCACACAATATCTGTTGAAGGAAATTAAGAAAGCAGTCAGCCTTTAATCTCAGCCCCAATCCACTGATTCATTTAATGTATCATTCAACCTTATTAGGTCTTATTCTTTTGGAGAGTAAAAATGATCAGTCTATGTCATTGCCTCTGGTTGGCCTAGTCCATCAGGGGGCATTCTATTGATTCTGCTATGGGTATTCACAGATGTAAATTTGTGGACTTTCCTTCCTTGATGTGGTAAGACCTGGTAGAGTTGCACTGTTGACTCTATTAACCACATTTCTAGTTTTATAAATTTGATGCTTTAACATCTGCCTTATATTCATGCACCAGAAATTTCTTGTTTCAAACCACTAATAATATGCCTGTCACCTTGCCTTGACCTCCTGCTTCCCTCTTTGCCTCTTCTGGGGAGGAGTCCTCCTCCTGGAGAGAGATAAGATTCAAACACAGACCAACTAATCCAGAGTCCATACTTGCAACCACCCTTTTGATCAGGCTCTCAAACTCTTGAAGCCACTCGACATATTCCCTAATCAGCTCAGGAACAGGCACCAACAACTATAGCCAGCCTCTTAGGCCCCAGAGCACATTATTCAGACCGGCCAATCCAAAGTCTTCCTACCCTTACTCTCCCATTCCTTCTCACAGAAACCACAATAAAGGCTCTCACCCATAGCTCCTCTCTCTCCCTTTGTTTTCTAACCAAGTCTGGTATTTCCCCCACATGCCCTTACAATGGTGTGCCAGGCCCACTCCTCTTGAGGACCGTGAATAACCAACTATCTTTTCAGAGACAATTGAGTCCTGATCTGTTGTACTGACTATACCTCCAACTTTCTGTTCATACACAACATATGAAAACACTCAGCTTTCTTCCTCTTGGCTTTTGATGTCTATAGCCTGTTCTGAGTCTTAACACATCCTCTTAACCTACCCAAGACATGTTGCTCCATCCTTAGCATCTGCTGTGATATCACCTTGACATTGCAAGGCTTTCTGACTGCAACTCAATATCTGTGCCACACAGGAATCCAGAGAGGCTCAGGAGTCTAACTAGTTACTATTCAGTGTGAACACATAGGCTGCCACAAGTTAGTACTGGGCACCCTCCATTGAGTGCTGGAGGCCGCTGCCCTGTAGGGCCCGCAGTGGTAGCTGGCCTCGCCCTAAGATGGCGCCAAGAAGCCCAACCGCAAAGAAAAATAACTTTAAGGAAGTGCTTTCTATTGGCTGACTGATCTCCTCCACGTCCATAGCTCGTGATCAGTACATGTCCTCATTACCCACCATTAAGTCTCCACGAGCCAAACGCCTGACCCGTTAGGTGATTGGCTGTTACCTCTCATAAAGCTGTGTACTTTTCGGGGTGGAGCGGGGCAGCAGCTGCGCGAAGAGAGAAGAAGAGAGAGCAGCAGCTGCGCAACAAGAGAAGAAGAAGAGAGAGCAGCAGCTGCGCGAGAGAGAAGAAGAAAAGAGAGAGCTGCGCAGGGAGAAGATGAGGAAGAAGACGGCAGCGGTGGAGGAAGAAGAACCAGGCACTGGGCTCAGAAGCTCTCCCATAAAAATAAAGACCTTAAAACTCCATCTGAGAGCCGAGTCTTCATTGTACTCGCTGGACGAGACAATTGAGTCCCAAATAAGAAGGGGAATATGTTGCCTCTAATTTTGATTTCTTGCAGTTTTTAAAAAGCATCATATGTACTCTGGATTAAAGCTGGGAGCAGGGAGCTGTCTTCCTTGTCCTATCTTCTTTGTATGTCTCTCTCTTACCACACCTGGTTCAGGAGGGGAAGGCTTTCCCACATTCTCTTCTACCTCTGTCCTAAATAATCTGTTCAAATTTATCAAGCCTAGCTTTTATCTTGTTAAAGGGGGAAGATCAAAATAAGGAAATTTAAACCTATTACCCCTCTCTTTCTCTCTCTCTCCCTCTCCTTGCCCCCCACCTCTCTCTCTATGTCTAACTTTCTTATATACTGTATCATCCTCTTCTGACACTGTAGAGTAAGCTTAGACTAAAGATCAGAAAGGAGGAAGAAGTTAATTTATGTAAAAATTTTAGTCATTTTAATATTTGCAAAAATATCCTTTTATATCAGCTTGCAATTATAGCCTTCAATTTTAAATCAGAGGAAGATGTCCTGAAATCAACATCGCTTTTATTTTGTTTCTTAGGAGTTCCTAGCAAGGAGCATGACTTCACAGAAATGAAATTACTCTCCCATGTCTGGTATAGTTCAACAAGATGAATGCTTCAACACATCAAAGAAACCTAGATATCAACTAACTGAAAAATGGAAAACATTCTATTTAAAAGAGTGCAGGTCACTGGTGATTGGTTTATAATGTTATGACTAACATTATGAAATCCTATAGCAACTCCAATGTAGGCCCCAATTTATATAGATAAATATTTTTTCTCACCTTATAGGTGAACTGTTGTAATAATTATAGGAGATTGTCTCAAGACAGGTGTGCAAAAGCCATTATTTAAAAGACATCTCTTAATGTTCTGACAATCCAGGACACTCTTACTCCTTCCAAATATATTCATATCTGTGCTGTGAGCTTTTTCACACATTGCATTCCAGCTATCACTTCAACATTTTTTTCTACTGAGAATTGCCTAGAAAATGCATTA
Source organism: Sciurus vulgaris (assembly GCF_902686455.1). Taxonomy (NCBI): domain Eukaryota; kingdom Metazoa; phylum Chordata; class Mammalia; order Rodentia; family Sciuridae; genus Sciurus; species Sciurus vulgaris. The sequence continues at coordinate 64,531,952 of NC_136467.1, forward strand.
GCCAGACTGTAGGTGTGAAACCATAAGAAATGTGAGAAAAGTGAGATTTCATATTAAATTCAAGCAGGAAGCTTTTGCTCCTTCATTCTGTGAGTGTGTAAGGGTGTGTGTGTGCATGTGCAAGCATGCCTCCACATTCACATAAGTGTGGGGTTTTATTCATACTTGAAATGTGAGGAAAAATAACAGGTTTTATATACTTAAAAGAAGTTAGTTTGAATATGCATAGCAAGACATGCTACCATGAGCTGAGCTCAGTGATGAGCTCCTGTAATCCCAGAAACTCAGGAGGTTACCAACCTTGGCAACTTAGTGAGACCCTCAGCCACTTAGCAAGACCCTATCTCAAAACTTTTAAAAAAGGGGCTGAGGATGTGACTCAATTCCAAAAAAAAAATAATAATAATAATAATAATAATAATAAAATAAATGCTATCATGAAATACCATAAAATGGAAGCTGGAGATGTAGCCTAGTATGAGTGAGATCCTGGTTGCAATCTAGAAGGAAGGAAGGAAGGAAGGAAGGAAGGAAGGAAGGAAGGAAGGAAGGAAGGAAGGAAGGAAGGAAGGGAGGGAGGGAGGGAGGGAGGGAGGGAGGGAGGGAGGGAGGGAGGGAGGGAGGGAGGGAAAGAAGAGGAAAAGAAAGAGAAAGGAAAGGAAATAATGAAGGAAAGAAACGAAAGAAAATGTTAACTGGGTACATGATAGAAGTTAGCTGCAGGTTGTTTCCATTGCCTCTTTCCAAATATTCTGCCACGTTCTACCAAAACATGCATTATTTATAAAACTACCAGGAGAAATTCTAGAATGAAAGCCATCCACTGAAATTTCAAATACTGATCTATGTTATTTATGAGGCTAGTACAGGTAGAGTAACTTAAAATTAATGCTATGCTACCTTGTTAGGATTAATTTCTAAAAGCAGAATATGGCATTTCATTCATACCAAATCACAGCATAAAAGCTGGAAATGTGTAATGCTGTTGTGGAGATTCTCCAGAATAGAAATTCTAGTTTTATAGGCCCTAGAATATCTAAAACCAGTGTTTTTTAAACTTCAGGTCATTAGGGGTCATGGGATCAACCTACAGAATCCGGATTTGTTTTTTGTTTTGTTTTGTTTTGTTTTGTAGTACTGAAGATCAAACCCAGGAACTTGCAGGTGCTAGGCAAATGTTATACAACTGAGTTACATTTTTTAATTTTATTTTTGAAACAAGTTCTTGCTAATCTGGCCTACAAATTTGTGATCATCTTGCCTCAGCCTCCCAAGTAACTGAAATTACAGACATGTCCCACCATGCCCACCTAGGACTAGTATTATTTAAACAGACAAAACAGGATATTAAATATCAGAAAAGAACACTTTTAATAAAGTTATTTTTATAAAATATGTGTGTCTACAAATACATGTAAATATGTAGGGGTGTGTTTGTGTGGGTATGTGTGTGTGTGTGTGTGTGTGTGTGTGTGTGTGTGATTGGCTGAAAGTAAAATATGTTCCTTACCATGGTTCTCGAATATCTTTCAAAAAATTAAGGAAAATGCTATCCTAAAATAGTCATCAAAGGGCTTTATCTATAGCAAACAGAGCCTGCTTACACACACACACACACACACACACACACACACACACACACACGCACCTGACACAAACTACAACTATCTCCTTACAGTTTTCTGTGGAGATGGCTTTTTTTATTTAATAAAGCACTTCATTGAACCATTTGCTTAGAGAAAAATGAATTTCTGGAAAGTTGGAAATAAGGAGAATAAGATTGCTCTACACAATAAAAAAAGCATTGTGGCTTCCACGTAGGAACCCCATAATGGAAGAAGGGGTTCCAAAGAAAAGAGTAGAGAGCTGGGGAAGAACAGTGTGGTAACAGGTGGGGTCCATGGAGAAAGGCTTCCAAGAGAAAAAGAATGAGCAAAGGACAGTGCATGTAATCTTCATTTCCAAAACTAACCTCTCTGTGGTTATGTGCTGTGACATGTTCTGTGGTGTAACTCTGACCCAATAGCAGAGCAAAGTCAGTTGGGACACAGCCCTGGGTAGGTGTTACTTTCTTTCTTTTTTTTTTAATCAATGTAAACATAGTATGCATGATTCCATGTATGTGTGTATGTTTACCCACAAAAGCACACTCGACATTTTTGTTCTTAACTTGATCCTTATGTGTTATACTACACCTTAGCAATAGTTCTATGAGTAGGTGTTACTTTCAGGTTTGTAGAACTGACCCAGGAATGGGCAAGACACGTCCTTTCCCCAGTGTGTTGGGGGAGCAGATTCTGGGGTTTTGTAATTATGCAAATATCTGTTGAATGGAAGAGAAAAGAGGGTGGAAAGTACTTGCCCCATCATTCTGTGTCACCTCTGCTGGAGGGGCCAAAGTCCCCTGTGCTTCCTCCAGCAGTAAAGCCTGTGCAGTGTCTTTCCTGGTCTCTTTCTTAGAGGTTGGTGAAAACACTTTTAAGAAAATCTGCTGCATAGACTCAAAATACAAAAACCACATACATTACTTCTTGCTGAATGTACAGCACACCCAGTAAGATGACATGTGCTCCATGAGACAAGTTCCCATGCGGAGAGGCTCCGAAGTTGACCTCATCTTTCACAGAAGAATGAGAGTGAAAGCATGGCCCCTTTCATTACACACAGATGCACCCTGATATATAAAGAGAAACAATACCACCATAAAATGTGAATTCCATCTTTCAAAGTCCTAAGTTATTCAGCTAGCATGTAAAAGAACACAAATAACAAACCAAAGTTACTCAGAAACTTCATTTTCACCAGCTGCTACCTCTTTCTTCGATTATCCTCTCCACGCCAAGGGTATGAACGCTACCAGCTGCAGCCAGCAAGATGAGAATGAATTGACATCACCTTTCTCATTTCCAATTCCATCATGTAAAGAGAATGGGAGAAAGTCTCAAAATGGTTGAAAGGCAAACTGGGAAATTAGGAAGGAAAACAAGGCAAAGATTTGAATAATCAAACTGTGAGATCAGTTTAGAGTAGTCGAGAATGTAAAGCGACTGTCATTGGTGGGAAGGCATGTGAAATTAAATTAAGGGGTCAGCAAATACAGATAGTACATTTGCTTTTATACCTAAAAGTGAAATGCCCTACTGTGTGCAAAGACTATGCTAAATGAAAGAGTAGATATCAGAAAGATGGTTTCTGCCCCACAAGGCATGCTAGGGTAGCTGATGGCGTGAGACATGAACATGAAAATACAATGAACAAGTCAGGCACGATAGCTCATGCCTGTAATCCCAGCAGCTCAGGAGCCTGAGGCAGGAGGATTGTGAGTTCAAAGCCAGCCTCAGCAACTTAGCAAGGCCCTAAGCAACTCAACAAGGCCATGTCTCTAAATAAAATATTTTTTAAAAGGAATGGGGATGAGGCTCAGAAGCACAGTGCCCCTGGGTTCAATTCCCAGGACCAAAAAATAAAAAATTTTTAAAAGGACAATGAATGATAGTTTAAAATAATTACCAAGGGTTTTTTTTTTTTTTTTTTTTTTTTTTTTTCAGAAAATAACATAAAAGTTCAGAGCACACAGGAGACTTCGTGCGGAATCTGGGATCTGATCTGGTCAGTGAAAAACAGACAAGTTTTCACATTCTTTGAGAGGCCATCTCAAAGACACTGCTGCTATAAGGGAACATGGTCATCATGACACTTTACTGTCATCCCACGAGGATCCCACAAGGATCCCTTCACTTCACTCTACACCTTCCAGCTCTTCTCTGACACACACTGCTAAGACATCTATACTGGCAATGGTACAAATGAGAGAGAAGTAAAAGTAAATTAAACTGAGGAGAAAAAATTCAGTAGAAGGAGTAGAGCATTAAACCTGAGCTAGTCTATAAGTGAAAACACCATAGTGTTGGATGAGTCTGATGGTAGAAGACAGAACCAGAGGAGAAAGTTGACCCTAAACTACTGGCTACAGATGCATGCAGAGCTGTGGATGGCTTTAGACACAATACGGGTGTGCTGCACCGTCTGTACCGCCTCCATTCACGTCTCAAGATCAGCGTCCCTGGAGGAGGCAGGGCATTGTACGATGGGGAAAGAACAGGGGCCTTGGAGAAAGAATGGTCCTGAACCCCTTCTCTGCACTTACTACCTAGAGCTGTTTCTGGCTCTGTATTTGCCTAGAGTTGAGAGACTCATCTTCCCCTTCATAGTTGCATTCCCTTCCTTCCTCTCTTAATTGTTCCTGGCTCTGTTATCAAGTCATCTGTCTCCCTACCCTCTCTCTAACTTGACTTTGTGAAGTCAATGATGGTGTTTTGGTTTTTTGGGGGGTTTTTTTTGTTTTTTTTTTGTTTTGTTTTGTTTTGTTTTGTTTTGTTTTGCTCCCTCCCCAGGGATCTGTAGGCTGAAAAATTGGAAGCAGAACGATAGAATCATGAAATGCAAGTGAAAGAATGGATCTTAATGATCACCTGCTACAACAACCTTAGTTTACAGACAAGGAATCCTGGTTCTAAGAGGTGAAAAACTTGCTGAAAGTCACAGAAATACAAACTACCTAATTGCATCTCAGTGGGCTTTCCACTGATTCATACTCCTCCTGCTCTGGGTAGTGAAGCAGACTCCAAGACCTGAGCCAGGATTGAGAAAGACAAAGCCCAAATCCAAGGAGACAGTGGGGCCATTTCTAAAGGCAGAGTGCTAATTATGAAGACATGAAGTGTTGATTTTTGACATGATGGAATACTCAGGGTTTGCATCAAAATTTGAGAAGCAGGATGCCTGGGCATATGCCTTCACCACAAAAGTGGGTGCGGTGCGCCATCTACTGGATGTCTGGACGTTAAGCCACTTGTCACAGTTCAGAATGAGGAGGTGCTTGTTCTTGTTAGCCATGCCCTAAACACACCAAAAAAACTGGCTCTATATTTAGTTCTTTTTAAATTTATAATACTAACTATCTCCCTTCTCTACACTTATATCATGGGAATACCTCTATTAATAATATACATTGATCTCATTCTCTTTTTTTTAATGGTGCTGGGGATCGAACCCAGCTAAGCAAGTGTTCTACCACTGAGCTATACTGAGAGCCCCTCATTCTTTTTTAATCTAAGCTCCTAAAAACTTATTATTAAAACATCTAATTATGCATAAAATCATAGAGAACGACACAATAAATCCATATATACCCTTTTCCTAAATTTAAAAATCATCCAATTTTTTTTTTCATTTGCTTCCTATCTCCTCTCAGCTGAAGTAATTAAGTAAAATCCCAAGTATCACATGTCTTCAGTCTTCAGTATGGTCCCTTTTTAAAATAGACTCTTTGAGAGTCCCATGGCTACAACTTTATCATTCTTTATTATCCAGTGTCAGGTTCATAATCATATTTCCCCAATTGTCTTAAAAAATTTATATCACCAATTGGCTCAAATAAGAATCAAAATAAGAATTTAATCCACTTAAGTATATTTAAAATTCATCAATTCATATATATCTAAAGAAATAAGAGAAAGTCCTCTACCTATAAGAACAAAGGGAAGGAGGAGTGAAGAAAGGAGGAAAAGAACACAAGATCTCTAATCACACATGAAAGTTACTAAGCCACACATCCCTTATTCTGAAAATGGCAACTAAAAGGAAAGAAATATATGTCCTGCCTGTCTTTCACAGATGAATTGCATCCCAGTGTACAAATTGCCCTATGTTTTTAGGGTGTTCTTTAAAGAATTCCATCTCATTAAAGTGGAAGGAATGAGACACCTACTGAACTAACAGAGGAGGTGATCTTCAACAGATGGAAACATTACATCAACGTTGCAGAGAGTCTTACAGAAGAGGGATCAGTTTGTCTTCACCTACTCGAATTCTGCAAAATCATTGCCACTAAAGGTTTTTCTATGTAGTTCCTTTCCTAAGTTTATAGTCTGGTTTTCATTCTTTTAGAATTTCTTTTTTAACTTTATGCTTAAATTTTCTGTTATTTTATAACATTATTTCACACATTATCTATCAATTTCCCACTATACATTATTCCTTTCTAACTTCACTACCCATTTTATTAACCTGATTTGGTTAATGGTCATCTTCTTTTTATCTGATGAATACCTTGATAAATTTACATAAAATTTAAACATTTTAAGTGGGCAATATCTACTGAATTCAGCTAAGAACAGGAAATTAGCATACTTGTTCTTCCTATGAGTATATGACATCTTTTTACATTTATTTATTTTACTTGTTAATGCTTACCTATTTACCTTTTATAACTGTATTCCTCACAGTTTTTTAGTCTTCCTTCTAAATATAAATAAGTTGCATATATGTGAAAATTCTTTTAACAATGTTTTCCTTAATCTCCTAGTTGGTAGGATTCTGTCATTGAGTTCTATTTCTTTTTCAAGAACTCATGGAGTCTATAAACTTTGAATTCTTTCACATTTAAAAATTTCTACCTGTTTATATCTATGCCTGCACAATAGTCTTTGGAATTTCTCCGATATAATATTCTTGGTCCTACCTTCTTTTCCTCAGAACGTTATAGACATGGTTGTTTTTTGATTGACATTTAATATTCCTCTTTTTTTAATGTTGCCAATTTATTAAATAAGCAGGATGTGCCTCCGTAGAGTCATACGCTCCTGCAGGCCTGGTAACTGCCCCATCCCCACACTGGCAAAAATAGGAGATCATTGTTGGAGAAGTAAAACTTAGGGTCTCTGGGGCCACCAGGTCTGGTCAAGGATGCTTGTACACATATGCCCAAGAGATGCTGCCCCCCTCTTGCCCAGTTGGCCCTCAGGAACTGGCAGCCAGGCAGGAGATGAGAAGCATCTTCCCTGGGGCTCCCTCCATCTCCACAGGAAAGAAAAATATCCTGGTATCTGGGGTTCCCCAACAGTGAACCAGCAGTGGACTCCCAGGGAATCTCAGTCTACAACTCCCTTCCTATTGGCTTTGTGGTCCCCCACCCATAAATATAAATACCCAGTCAAGAATGCCATTACCCCAGGGGAGACCTTGAAATTCAGAAAACAAACTCTGTGCAGAAAACAGATTGGTTTGGTCAGTCTTTTCATTACTGTGACCAAAAGACCTGACAAGAACAATTTGAATAAGTTTCAGAGGTCTCAGTCCATAGATAGCCAACTCCAAAACTCTGGACCCAAAGTAAGGCAGAACATCATGGCAGAAGGGTGTGGTGGAGGAAAGCAGCTCAGGACATGGCAACAAGGAAGCAGAGAGAGACATTTATTATTTCTATAGACAACTCAGATAAACTGATTTTTGCCTTTATAACTTACTTTATCTGCCTAAATAATGCTGTCTTTTCCCTTGAAATTCAAAGCCAGAGTAGGGATATATGTCCTTAGCGATTCTTCTCGATCCATCTTTCCCACAACAGGTTTACATTTTCTAATTCAATTCTTCCTAACTGAGGAAAATTATACTCCGTGTTATTTTTGAAGCTATTATCTGTTGGGTTTGCTGGACTTTAAAACTCAGTGTTGACTTGGCTTTACCCGCCATTCATTTCTCACATTTTCTCGAGCAATGTCTTAATCCCTCTTTTTCCTCTGACTTCATTGTGATTGGCTTAAACCTTTGCCAGATATCATGCATCCAATTTTGAGCAGCATCTTTTACTTCTTGTTCTTTCATTTTATTTATTGATTCTGCATTGGCATTGGGTTTTTAGTATTTGACATGTTTCCTTAGCTCAGTAACTTCTTTTTTTCACACAATTGTTATTTTACTTACTCATCTTTAAACTATTAATTACATATTTGAATTTAGTAAGTTCTTCCATAAAGTCTAACACTGTTAGAAACCCTTCTCAGGTTTTCATTTCTTCTTGTCTAATTCTTCATCCATGTTTTGCATTTTATTTTTCAATGCTTACTTAGCGAAGGGATAAAAAAGTCAGGGCAGCAGTGTTGGCATAGAAGCCATGATGTTTTATCATCTGCTTTTGAATAGGAAAGACTGCTTAGATACAGTGTGGGTAATTGCTTATGATCTTGTGATTCCCTTCCTCTTGAATCATACCTCTGTATTTTGCCCTGTGACTATCTGGGAGTGTTGTTTCCAAGCGCTGGGGGCATGGATAAGGGGGAAAAGCCACTGATTGCTGGCAGCACATTTGCCAAGCTGGCCTGGGACCTATCCTCTGTCTCCTTGCCTAACATCTGTGTCTGTGATCCAACCATATTGCCTTTCTTCATCTTGGCATGAAATTGTTCTTCATATGGTTCCCAAAAACCACTGTGAGGCCTGAACCAGAACATCAGCCCTGTCAACTTCATTTCTCTCACTCCAGGAGCTATTTCAACTCCCCAGAGCAGACAATGTATAAAGAACATAAAATGTGTTTTCAAGATAAGAAGAAAAGCCTAACTCAGGTGATCTTTGACCCCACCTCCCACTTGCTCAGAAGGCTATTTAAAATAGTCCTCCCCCACCCTCCATTATCCACATCCTTGCTTTAGGCAGTTTCAGGTACCTGTGGTCAACCGTGGTCAGAAAATATTAAAGGGAAATTTCCAGAAATAAACAGTTCATAAGGTCATAAGGTTTCCATCATACAGTGTTCTGAGTACCGTGATGATACCTCACACCACTCCACTCCATCCTGCCTGGGGTGGGAGTCACCCCTTGGCCCAGCATATCCCCACTCTATATGCTGCCTGCTCATTAGTCACTTAATAACTATCTGGTTATCAGAGCAGCTATGGTGATATAGCAGCACTTGTGTTCAAGTAACCCTTATTTTTTAATAAGAACAGTGATGCTGGCAATTTGGACATGCCAAAAAGATGCTGTAAAGTACTGTATATATGGGACTTGGCACTATCTGTGGTTTCAGGCATCTACCTGGGATCGTGGAACACATCCCCTAAGGATTAGCAGGGCTACTCTATATATTTTTGTCTTTATTTGGTCTTTATTTGGCTTAATTTTTTTTAAAAAAATCTATAATGAAATTTTAAAACACATCAAAAATAGAGAAACAATTGAACCCCAGAAATCCCTCTCTCACCTTCAGCTATTACCAACAAACAGGTGACTGTTCTTATTTCTTTTGTCTTCAGCTACCACTCACACCCACCCTCATCCCCACTCCACTCCTCACACTACACACCAAGACATTAGTTAATACCAGGCTTCAGATTATTTCATTTTTCATATTTAGCTGCATTGACCAAGGACATGTTTATGACTCAGACATCCTTCTCTCTAGTCATCAGGGGCTCCAACATAGAGAACTCAAGTAGTTTTTCTTTCTCCCGTAGAAACCACCCAAATGGGGAGTATATTCAGAAAGGAGTTTTACCTTTGCAGAATGTTTTCTTCATCTTCAGGACTGCCCATACCCTTCCTTCTGGATTTTTTTTTAACCAGGGCTTATTAGTGAGACCCTAGAATTTGTTCATCTTTTTCTCTATAATGATTCTTAGGTCAGAGCTCACTTCCCCAAAGCCCCATCTCTGAGGATTTCTCTACTGGGGATGCTGCATACCCAAATAAAGACAAAAATATAGAGAATATTTCCCCTTATCCTTTGGGGGTACGTTCCATGACCTATGGTGGTGCCTGAAACCACAGACAGTACCAAACCCTGTACAGAAATGGATGTATTGAGTTCAATTGCTAGGTTTGCTGGAGGGAAGAATTTAAGGTCAGATTACCATCTTGGAAACTCTAACATTTCCTTAAATATTAAAATTAATCACTTTATATTTAAATATGGTTACTTTCATTATTTGATGTGTCATATACACTTAGCAGAAGCATGTGCATGACTCTTGGGCTTTTCCTCAGTACTAGAAACGTCATAATCAACATTTACATGCATTAAACAATGCTAAATAAATAGTGTATCATCTGTAGCCAATGTACCAGCCACCTGGTAGATAATACTTTTTAAGGATTTTGTTTCTGATTTTACTGGTTTTGGACAAAGATGCTCCTAAATTCCTTTACCCCCTAAAATCTCATGTGGCCTAAAAGTCCCTTACTATAGGATTCTCCAATCTGAATTCTGAAAATTCTCCCTGTTTGTTTTGGTTTGGATACAAAATGTCCCCAAATGCTCATATGTTGGTCCCCAGTACAGCAATATTGAGAGGTAAGGCTTTGGAGAAGTGAAGGGATCATGAGGCTAAATCCACTGATGGATTAAGAATTTGATTTTATATTAGTGGGAGGTGGTGGGAACTGTAGAAGGTGAGGCCCAATTAGAGGAACTGTGTCACTGGGGGCACAAGAAATACCTGAAAGGGTATTTCTTATCCCCAGCCCCTTCCCCTCTCTCCCTCTCTATTCCCCATCCCATACAACAACCCCCCCCCCCCTTCTTGCTTGTCACGAGCTGAACAGCTTTCCCCTACCACCCTCTCCACCATAATATCTGCCTTGCTTCAGGCCCAAAACAATGGAGCCAGCCAACCATGAAATGAAACGTCTATAACCAGAAGTCAAAATAAATCTTTTCTCCTTTAAGTTGCTCATGTCAGGTATTTTGGTCACATTGACACAAAACTGCTTAACACGTTGTTAATTTGATTAACAACTAATTATGGAAACAGTAATGACAAACACTTCTTTGGGGTTGTCTAAATATACAAGGACTGCGAAGAACAAAGAATTCCCTGTATGGCGGTGTACATTCTTTGTTATTCCATGGGTCAGGGCTCAGAAACAGACCACAGAACATAGCTTATTTACACACTAAGACATTTACTACAATGATTGGTGTGCTGACAGAATTTCTAAGAGATTCAGGGAATTCAATTTGTAGGGCTACACCAAAGCAGGACGATCAGAAGCCACACAATCAGACTCACACACCTAATGCAGCAGAAATCTCACTGTTTCCACTAAGTCACCCATGAAGCTTCTGCCGAAACACCAAAAGTTTCATGGGGGTCTTTTCTAGAAAAGCTACTTAGTGAACTTCTCAATCCCAATACTTAACTGACATTATCATGGTAGAAGTTATCTGTGTGGACCTCAGCAGCATGGGATGTTGGAAATTCCACCCTGCCAAGTACAAATTTCACAATGTGAAGAACTGCCCAAATTGGGAATATACGCAAACAATTTGGGACAGCTGCAAATGGCAGACATTCGCTATGTTGCCCATTCAGAGCTCATTCCCCTCTTAATTTCTCCTTAAAGACTGTGTTTTGTTTAACTATACATCTATCCTTATTCCAACCACATAACTCAGGGGGAATAGACTTATCTTAAATTCTGAGAATAGACCCAGATTGATCTTAGAAAATCATGATGACGTCAGTCTGGGAAAGCTTATCTATAAGCTGTTCACTTAAGCTGTTCACAGACTTAGTAAGCCTGTATACACTCCACACCATACCTCACCACACCTAATCTTCTAGGCAAGAGACTCTAGTTAAGTCTAAAGATTCCTGTATGCTGCCCCAGACCCATTATTTTCTGTCCGGACACAATTATCCTCCTAACTGAAAGAGCAATGACCCCACCTTGAAAAATTCTTCACCTGCAACTTCTGAACTTCCCTGATGAGTTTCCCTCTCATCTTAGACCTGGGTCTAAGGGCACTCACAACTAGATTGTCCCTTTTCATTGCAAAACTTAGCCTTCATTTATATAAGTATATTTCAATGTTTTTCAGCCATACTACTACTAACAGAAACAAGAGCAGCAACAACCTATTACTAATTCTTGTAGGGGACTGGGGATATAGTTCAGTAGAAGAGTGCTTGTCAACATGTATGAAGTCCTGGGTATGATCCCCAGCACCACAAAAAAGAGGGGGTTCATTTAAGGCTGGATGTGGTAGTACATTTCTATAATCCTAGCTACTTGGGAGGTTGAGACAGGAGAATCACAAATTTGAGGCTAGCCAGGATGACATGGTGAGACCATATCTAAAAAACACACCACAAATAATCCCTATAGCACACAGAATGCAGGACTATCAATTCAGGTGATAAGCAAGAGAGGAACAAAACAGAGTCACACAAGTGGTTTTGAAAGGGCATCCCTTCGCCATGTCAAAACCAAAAGTAGTTTCATAACTGGTGGAAAACATGGGAAACACTGCCTGCACTTCCCAGGAGTGATGGTCTGACTGCACCTGACTTGTCAAGCTTTGGGCCTCATGTCCTTTCTAGCAGACGACCTGGCAGGGAAATTTCTTTAAATCCTCCTCTCTCTCATCCAAAGAGTCAGAGCTGCCCAAAGTCTTACTTGGAACTCCTTATTCTGCCCAACTTATGAACTGACCTCCAGCCTTCTTATCATGTCCTATGGGTCACCAATACGTGGTCAGTGCCTGAGCTACCTTGTGGTCACAGTCATTAACCTTTCACACCTTCCCAAACTGAAGAACTGTGTTTCAGGTCACCCACTAAGAAGGTCTTGCTAATAATTTATTCATTTAGTAAATTTATTGAACTACTTTGTGTCTGGCAGAGTACCAGGCACTGGGGTTAAACTAAAAATCAAGGGATAGAATCTTTCCTGGTGGAGCATATACTTTTGAGAATAAATTTTAAAAGCAATTATAAGTCAAGGTCAAAAGAATCTAGCTTCACCTAAGAATAATTTGCTCTTACTTCTAAAATAAAGACACACCTAAGAATAATTTGCTCTTACTTCTAAAATAAAGACAACACTGCCTTACCTAAGCAATAAGGTCTCATACATTCAGGTCCCGACCTATCTTTCCATCTTCATTCTATACCAGGCCACCCCTCCTTGATTTCTCCACTTCGATGAATGAGCTTCACATTAGCGTCACTATCCTTCAACCACAGGGACTTTGCACATAGACTTGATATTCTCTTCATGCTTCTCTTTGCCTAGTTAACTCCTATGCTTCCTTCATAACTCAACATAGGATCATTTCCTTAAAAAGAGATTTTCTTGATTCCTTTTCATATTTTACTTGTGTAAAATTTGAGTAATTAATTGTCTCCTTCACTAAGCTGTAAGCTCCTGGGGGTTAGATTTAGTTTTGCTCATATCACATTTTCTATATTTAACAGAGTTTCCTGTCACAAAGTAGATAACTAATAAATAAATATTAAGCAAATTTAAAATGTTATGTTGAAATCTGAATGACAATAGGATTCAGAACTTCAGTGAGTGGGGATGTATTCCTTTGTGATTACAATGACTTTTTTTTAATGCTGACTTTCTCACTTTCACTGAGAAAAATACAAAGAGGTAAACTTTCTTCAACCCAAACTTATAGGATCCATCTGGAGAAAAATGTTGAACTTTTACAGTTGCTACAAGACATTGCAACCAATAGCAGTCAAGTCCTGGGGGAAGAGGAGATGAATTTTTGCTGATGGTTGTAGCCTTTCCCCGTTGCTGCAGTAGCCAGTCAGAACACATCAAATCATTCTGATTGTGCTCTGTTTGCATTTTCTGAAGTAAAACCCAATCAACTGCTTCTAAGGTTTTAATCTCTCTTCTCTTTGGGATTATAATTTTGTTCACACACTGAATCCGTGATGAATTTTGTGAGGCACATCCTGGAATGGTGATTTATGGACAAAGTATGTTAATAAAGGCTCAAAAAGAAAACTATACAAAGTATTCCACCCCTCAAGTAGCCTCTGTCTCCTCCAATTACAGGAAAGTGGAGACCGTCCCTGAGAAGAAGCATGCTATAAGCACTGAGACATCTTTCCCTACCCTGTTCTACCTGTAGTTTTTGACAGAATCCCCTCCTTTGTGGAAGACATGGACTTACCATGAAGTGAAGAATGAGGAGAAATTCAACTTCTGCTTTAGGAACTTCTACATTGCTTGATTTATTTAATAATCATGTATTTATATATTTCATGATCTTTCAGAAAAGAAAAAAATAAAGCTTGAGAATCATTTCAGAAAATCAAAGATCTTTTATGACTCTTAAAGAAAGATAAAATTTAAAAGAAGCAAAAGATCATTTAGAATTTCTAGTTAAAACCTTGGAGCAGAGCGTGATGTCCTTTTACAGATCTCTGCTAAGTGATTATCCAGCTTTCAAACTCCCTCCAGAAGCAAAGGGTATCTACTGCCATAAAGAATGAGTAAAGTTGTATCTTCACAGAGCTGAATATTGGATCTGTCTTTATATTGAACTGAATCATCTTGTGTTTTAATCTCTGTCTCGGCAGAATAAGTGTAATTCATCTTCAATACATGAGCCCACATATTAACAAAGACATCCCATATGTATATGTCTTTGTGCTCTGAAGTCAAACATCCATTATTTCAATTTAACTTTGCCTGACATGTTTGAATCCCTTCACTCTGCTGGCTGCTTTGCTCAGTGTCCCTCTCAAAGTGTAACAACCAGAATGGAGTCCAATAAGCTAGAAGTGACCAAGCAGAAATGACTATCACCTACAAATGTAACTCCAGATTGCAAGGCATTTTAGGTAGCTAGGTCTTAACTGTTGGCTCATATCAAACAGTTAACTAATCCTCTTTTTAAAGATAGGATGTATATATAAAATCCTAGCTTTATGCAGTTAGCTATTTATTCCTAAACCTAAAACTTTAAGTGGTGTGTTAAATATCTTATAATTTGGATAATCCCACTCTTCAAGCTTGCTGAAATCCATTTTGAATTTCATTCCTTCAACATCCCATTCATTCTCCCTTCACATCATCTTCGTGCTCAGTCTTCATGAGGATATGGTCAACAAAGTTCTTTTAAAGTACTCAATTATCAAAGGCAATATGGGGGCAAATGAAAAATTGTAAGTTCTTTTTATCATTCTCTAACATGATGCTTTCTACCTCAAACAATATAAATATCCCTCCCCTGTTTCTTCAGGCTCCTATTGCTTCTCAAGTCTATGTAAACAAATTTCCAATTATTTATCTAAGCACCCTTCTACCATTTCTACTCCTCAATCTTTCTCCATCTTCTTCCTCCTTCCTTTTCCTTTTTCCTCCTACTTAAATTTTTCATTGCCTAGTTTTTATTCTAGGCACATATTTCCCTCCTAAGCTACCTTCCTAGTTTAATAATTTTATTCATTCATTAAAAATGTATTGAATATTTGCTATATGTTCAGCAATATGGTATACAATGAGAACTAAAGAGTGAAAGATTCATCCTTTAAAACTGATTAATGATAAAAGAAACATAATTAAAACACAATGAACTCTGTTCAATAAAGAGGAGTATGCAAAGTGTTTTAGAGTGGAGTTGTACTATGTTGAGGACTATGATGATAGCCCACTAAATAGTATCTAGGCAGGGAACACAATGAAGACTCCAGAGTGGGGTGGGACAGAGAGGTGTTTGACTCTGAAAAGGTTAGAGGCTCATTTGCGGTCATGTACTGGAGCAGACTCGTACCCTTCCAGAAGAGCTATTTGACTTCAGTTTGGTAGTTGGAATTGGCTGTGTAAGAGTATTTACGTGACAAAAATCAGCAAATGTTATAAATTGTCATAGTTAATTTTTATCAGAAAGTTTGTTGTTGAACATTCACCAGCACATTACAGAATCCGTGGTTGGAAAAAGTTATTGTAACTTTTTTAATTGTTGAAGTCAAATTAATTTTTTTTGTACTAGGATCAAACCCAAAGCTTTATGTATGCTGGGCAAATGTCCTGCCACTGACACCCAACCATTGTGGGAGTCAGATTTCTGGAAGGAATGAGCCAAAAGAAAAAAGTAGCCAGGGGAATGGTAGGCCCATGATGAGATTTTGAGATTTTTAACAAATGATCCAGGGAATTTCCTGTTCTTCCCTCCACATCCTTCCCACAACAACCCCCACTCTGCCCGTTTCTGTGGGTCTACTTTGCTCTTCTTCACCTGCTCCAAGTCCTTTATGTCCCAGGTTCCTCCTGGGAGTATTTCTTCCTACCTGCCCAAGGATCAATTCAAGTCTGAACAAACAACACATCATTTTTAAAACACCAAAATTATATTCTGCATTTTTGCAGAATTTGTCTAGCTCATTCTGCATAGAAGTCTGAGAAAACATATTTTCAAAAAGGATTTACTTCAGAACCCCTTAATTGACAGCTAACAGTCTAACAGATCTGAACAGTACAAAGGCAGAAGAGAGGAAAGATGCACATGGTGGCCTCTAAATGATTGTATTATGACCAGTAGGATCAGTCCAGAGAGTGTATACAGTCCAAAATTGGCATCCATTCCTGCTGATAATCTAAGTGAACTCATTACCTTTGGAGCATGTCATTTATTTAAGATATTGCAGTGTGACAAAATATACTGAGTGTATAAGAATGTCAAATACAGTGCCTTGCATTAGCTCTTGTCCTGGTATCTGATATTACACTAATTTTCAGATGCTCACTTGTGCCCCTGGGCATTCAGAAATATTTTCTTTCTGTTTATAAATATGTCAAGTATTCCCTTCTGTTGCTTTGATCATGTACAGCTGTTAAGTTAGGGCTAGTTTCAGAAAATAGCACTACAGGGTGAAAAGGACTGCATCCAGACTTTATCAGCCATCTGGAGTGGTGTGCCATTTTGGTGTCCTAATATCTTTCTGATTTGATTTCTACAAAGTGGGAAAGTGTCTGGTGAAAGTATGTTGGCATAGATGTAACTGAGAGATGCTCAAACCTACAGAAACTTTCTTGCTTCTGAAAAAGCTTAGTCTTTGCTGAAGCCATACTTATGGATTATCAAGTGAACCTCCTTTAGCCTCTTAACAGAGATTTACAGGAATTGTTTTAGAGAGTTAAATTTTGGGTCACAACTATTTTTAATAGGATTTTCTTCACTGCACTCCATTCTTTATTTCTTAACAGCTAGGAAACTTCTTTAGAAGGTTCTGGGTATATAATCTCAAGCCTTCCACACAAGTAGGATACTACCTATTCACCCAACAAATTCTGATTCCACCTGACAGGCATGAAACCTATAGAGTGGTACTTCTCACTTAAGCAATGATATTCTCTCCCCATTCCATCAGACATTACATGATGTTACATCAGTGAAGATTTCATTCCTTTTCCTTAATAATGCAAATGCATCTGCAGAAATTACCTCTTCTACTAAAAATTTTCATTAATTTCATCCATGTAAGTGCTGTCACTAATTTAAAGTAAAAACACAATTACAAAACAACATATATTTAGAAAAACAGAGATGACAAGTAGTATGTTTTAATTCCTCCCTGGTGCTGATTTTTCGCAATGGACTTTCTCTTGCAAAATGTTTCCATATATTTTGAGCACTGCACATAAGTGGTATAGATTTTTCCAAATATAACAAATACGTAATTACTTTGAAAAATGTATCATTTGAAATGTTTTCCACTTCATATAATATAAATCCCAACTCAAATGAAAAGGAAAATCATCAACTCACATGACAAGTCCTAGGTTGGACTACTCCAGATTGATTCAAGTAGTGTCATAAAGCTCCCAGATTCTTTTCATCTTTCTGCTCTGTCATTTTCGTGTCTCTGCTGTCTCCCCTCATGATCACATAATGGCTGCTACTGCACTGGGCATGCCAGCCACACAAAGCAATATCTAGCAGACAAAGGCCTATCACTCCCTTATGTTTCTTTGTGAAAGTAAGGAAATATTTGCAGAAGCTCCCATCTAATCACCTTTCATGTCTCCTTGGCCAGAACTGTCTCATTGTCACATACTCTATGCTAATGCAGTCACTGGCAAAGGGAATGACTACCAAGGTAAGCATAGACTGTTCCATATTTATCATTGGATAATGAAGGGGAGGCTTTCCTGGAACACAAAATCAGAACATCCCATGAAGCAACAAGCCTGCCCAAAATCAGTAAAGCTCTTCAGTGATAAAATCTTCCAAGATTCTATCCTCTGTTGCCTTCTGTTCTCAGTCTAATCAGATTGCAAGATTTCATATATTTCCCTAATGACTATTTACCAAGGACTCTCAAATTTACATCTATAGTCCACAACTAAGCACAGTGCCTGGCATATAAAGATCCACTAAAGATCCTCCAAAATGATTCGCAGATCATGTGACTCTTCACAAGGGCAGTAGTGACCATTGCGTACTATCAGTAATGAATTTTAGAGGCTTTGCATTGATCAGCTCAACAGAGAGTAAATTTAATATGGTCTTTAGAGTCTTTATTAATTTGTAGCAGGAGGTGTTTAATCATTCTAATATAGATATCTAGTGGCTCTGAGAAAAGTTTGTCTGCAAACGGGATTTAAAGATCAGTGTGTATATTGCAACTTCAGTCAGATGCCTAAAGTAGGCTTACCATTGTCATCCTTGGAGTCTAGCAGAATTTTAATTCCAACCCAGTCATGCTCTCCCAGAGGTACCCAACTTCAGTTTGCTTCCAGCTGTTGTTTGCAGATGAATGTTTTGCTCTGAATGTTAAAAAGAGAAGGAGTGCTCGCAGAACTCTTGAGATACATATAAATGACTTACCTGGTGACCATAACTCAGGACCTAAATTATCTCAGGTCTCACTAGACACAGAATAATTCACATTATAAGTTTGTACATTCTGCTACTCAAATCTATTGTTTTGTTTTGTTTTTTGGGCCTGAGGTTATGTCTATTCCTGTGTGAATGCCCAAGTATCTAATATAATACTTTGCACTTCAAGAGAATTTAGTAAAGCCTCATAATTATCTGACTGGTAATCATTATTTTGGATAATATCTAAGGCAATTATAGGGCACATTTGTATACAGCACTTTACAGCTAAATAAGCACTTCCACCAAAATACAAAGAGAAAGAAATGTATATACTTCAATGTCTCGAGAACAATCTGATAAATAACAACACAGTGTTATGTACATTTGAATTATTTTGTATTAAATTTATATTTCTTTATATGATAAAATAGAAAGTGAAAAATAAAAATCATGAATTCCAAGGATTCCAAAAAGAGGAAAATAATTTCCTTCTCATCTATACAGAAGATATGGTAGAGCAGAAAACAAGGATTTTTGTTTTCTTTTACACCAAGGATTGAACCCAAGGATGCTTAACCACTGAGTCACATCCCCAGTTCTTTTCATTTTTTAATTTGAGACAGGGTCTTGCTAAGTTGCATAGGGCCTTGCTGAATTGTTGAGGCAGGCTTTGAACTTGAGAGCCTCCTGCCTCAGTCTCCCAAGCTTCTGGGATTAGAGTCATGTGCCACCACTCCCAGCAATATTAAGAAATTTTGAAATAATATCTTCATGTCTCCTCAACACAGAATAAAGTTAAAAGGAGGTCTACACAGAGATAAGACAAGATAAACTTCTTCATTCTGACCAAACTCAAATTTATTACACCATGAACAAAACACTTTAATCTTCCCATGAGCTCCCTCTGCTCAGCTTCCCTGTTCCAGCAATGACACCCCCAACCTGTCTGCCCAAGCCAGCACCTGTGGAGGCTTGTGAAGTGGCAGTTACATGTATGATTGGCATTTCAGACACTGAGCACCTGCAAAATGCTGAAACATGGAAGTATTCATCTGATTAAGGCAGTTGATGATAGGTGAATCACAAGAAAATGAACAGTAAACTGGATGTAAAACAAATTTAAATAGAACCACCTTATCTTGTATACGATTTCTGACATTTTTTCCCTTGTCAATTCATCACTTGGTGACATGTCTTTTGATAAACAATTTTTGGCAAATTAATTTCAATAAATTTGCTTTCAGATAGTTAAACCTGAAAATATACGCCTACTCTAAGCACCTGAACCTGAATTCAAGAATTCAGATTCCATAACAAACCTAAAAATGGTGCATTAACTTGACACTTTATGAAGACAACACAGCGTCAAGAGTGGTGACTTGGGTCATGGTCTCTGATTGCCTCATGACTGCGTTTGTGCTGGGAACTTCCCGTACAAAGATGCCGGTCAAGATTGCCCAGTTGCTATGGCCTGAGGAAACTATGCAAAGGCACGAAGTTACATCAGTCTGGACCTTGAGCTCAGGCACCAGCTCCTGGGGATAGAGAATTCTGAGCATAGCAAGATAATCCTATTGTCTCACCAGTACTGCATCCACCAGATTGCCTGCTTTGCAGAAACTTTCCCACAAATAACCTTTTGATGATAAAACCTATATAATAAACGTGCTGAACTAGCTCTGGGTCATTGTTCCTCCATCAAAGGACAGTGGTGCATCTGGTCCCAGATTTCTGTATGTATTTGTCTTTTCTCAATCCTCCATTGCCCCTCACCAGTTCCTGAATTAGCAGCCATGGCAGAAAAGGTCATGGCAACACAGGAGTACCCTGAAAGTGCCCAAGCATGACAGAAGACTGAAATATAGTACTGTGTTAAAGAGTTAACTTTAGCACAATTACACATGCAACAAACCATATTACAGAAATCTGCACGACTTTTAGACGAACTGCAGTCTTCTCCAGTTTTGTCTAGATTTTCACTTCCTTCAGCATTCTAATTTTGCATTTTCCAGTGATCCTCTTCTGTGTTCCAAGGAGGTCTACAGTTTATTCTGATATTCAATGCAATAAGCACTTTGTTATGCACAGTTATTTCAGCAATTATTATGAATAAGAATTCACATAAGAATGCTCATCTTGTATAAGAATTCATATATGAAAATTTTGTCCCTCCACCTGCTTTTTCTCAAAGTCCATACATTAAGTTTAGAATGTGCTATGGTTTGAATGTGTCCCCTAAAAGTTTATGTGTTCAAAACTAAATCTCCAAATGTTTATGTTGATGGCATTTTCAGGTGGGGTCTTCAGAAGATAATTAGGATTATATAAAGCATGAGGAAGAGCCCCTGTTAGGGGATTAGTAGCTTTATAAAAAGAGGAGAAGGACCTAAGTTTGCACACTTGATTTATCTTACTATGTAATGCCTTCTACCATATTATGATGCAGTGAGAAGACTTCTCAGTCTTGGACTTTTCCACCTTCAGAACCTGATCCAAATAAACTCCTGTTGTCTGTAGTATTCTGATATAGCCACATAAAACCAAAGACAGACTGATCCTTAGGTTCCATTTTTCTATTGCAAAGATCTATAAAACATCTATTGTAACTCATAGACTCCAGAATAACTGCCTCTAGGTTGCTGGACTGGACTCAGCCTCCCTATTTTGTGGGTTCTCTGTTTTTTATTATGCTTCAAAGGAAATTCCATAGAACTGTAGGTTTTGGGAAGGGAATAATAGTTCCATGACTAAGCTCTCTTAAGTTCTGACAAACTTCTGTATCACTCTAGTGAATATGGTATAGAGCACCCCATCACAATGTATCATAAAGACCTATATATACTCAGGCTTCTATGTAGCTGAGGTCTTTGCATAACATAAAGCTTTGTAGTCTCATTTCAGATAGAATTTTACTCTTCCAACCTGAAGCTCTAAAACATATAATGTCAGGAAACAACTTCAAAAACTGTGATTGCATTTGAAGAAAAAAAATGAAAATGTATAATATATTGTCTGGTATCAGTTTTGCTCAGTCTCAGCAGCATCCAGAATGTTCTAGGTACAAATGTCACTGAGAATGCACTTGGGATTGTTTACCTGGAAAAGTATTACATAAAAATGATAGTTCATCTCAAAGTGACATATCATAAGTCATGTTTTGTTACAAGAATGCTTAAATTAAGAATGCTTGAGAAAACAGTCTAGATAACTCAAAATGACCTATGAATAACATCAGAACCTCAACTAAAAAAAAATCCCAACCATCAGGCATTTGGTGGGTACATAATATTTCCCACAGGCATCCCTGTTAGCCACTAAGTGAGACAAGCACCTTTCAGGAGCAAATTCCCACATTGAACACAGCTTTAAAATGTTCTTTCTTTTGTTTTGCTAAAATTTTTTGGAGAAACTTACAAAGAATCAGATCACTGAGTCACCCTACATTGTTTAAGCTGCTAAAGAAAACTTGGCGATTATCAAGAACACAAGCAACAACAGGTGTTGGCGAGGATGTGGGGGGAAAAGGTACACTCATACATTGCTGGTGGGGCTGCAAATTAGTGCAGCCACTCTGGAAAGCAGTATGGAGATTCCTCAGAAAGCTTGGAATGGAACCACCATTTGACCCAGCTATCCCACTCCTTGGCCTATACCCAAAGGACTTAAAATCAGCATACTACAGAGATACAGCCACATCAATGTTCATAGCTGCTCAATTCACTATAGCCAGATTGTGGAACCAACCTAGATGCCCTTCAGTTGATGAATGGGTAAAGAAACTGTGGCATATATATACAATGGAATATTACTCCGCCATGAAGAATAATAAAATTATGGCATTTGCAGGCAAATGGATGAAATTGGAGGATATCATGCTAAGTGAGATAAGCCAATCTCAAAAAATTAAAGACGAATGATCTCACTGATAAGCGGATGAGGACATATATTGGGGTGTAGGAGGGGTTAGCGTTAGGGTTATGTTTTGGGTTAGGGATAAGGAGGGTGATAAGAATGGAGGAAGGAAGGACTGTATAGAGGGAAAAGAGGGTTGGGAGGGGTCGGGGGAAAAGGAAAAAATAACAGAATGAATCAAACAACATTACCCTATGTAAGTTTATGATTTTTAATTAAATTTTAAAAAAAGACAGAACCCAGAAAAAAAAAGAAAACTTGGCTCATTATAATATTGAACTGGCCACGCCCAGAAGTGTTCATGTCTGCCATCTCCAAATGTTCATATCTACCTTTTTAACCTTTTACGAATGTGCTCTATGACCTTGAACTGAGCATGCCCAAGAATGTATCCACTATCTTACTTTTGAACTATGACTCTGAATTAAGCATGCTCAGAAAAGTACATCCTAAACTGAGGATGCCCAGGAAAACACCTGCCTCTAAAATGATATGTATAAACTCCCAGAATTCCCATTATTCTGTCCATCTCTTTACAAATAACTCTGATGTGCTCCTTATGTGCTGCAAGTAATAAGTCTTTCTGCATTCTTTTTATCCTCTGGTCATGCTCCTTGGCTTCACACTCACCCAAAATCAAACCCTTAGCATTTGGTTACATCCTAGGTGAGATGATTCTTTGTGCTCTTGTTCCAATGTAAAAGTTGTATCATCCATAAATTTGCATATAGTTATTTTTCTTTTGAGATGGATATTTACAATTTGTTTTATAACAAATTTGTAATTATAACAAATTTGTTTTATAACATAGACTATAACAAGTTATAGTCTATGATTATGTAACTGAATATATATGAAAATGTATGATCAGGAATTTGGCTGCCATTAGGGTATATTCATATATGGATAGATAGATAAATGTTATAAACATATACAGGAATATATATATATGTGAAATATATATGGAGATTCAAAATAAAAAATAAAAAATGTTTCAAAGATTGTATCATCTAGCCCCCATGTTGTGTATCATCTTGGCTGCTGACCCACTGTGAAGCGCTGTGCGTTTCAATGAGAGTCTTGTTTACAAGGAACATTGTGGAAGGCTTTACATATCATAAGGCACTAGTCTAGTGAAGACCACTCAGAAATTCCAATTTTTTAGTGTTCAAGCAAAAGACAAAATAAAATTTTTCATAGGTAACTGTATAACAATGTAAATCTTGCAGATCTTCAGTAGGAACTAAGCTCAGACATCCTGGAATATTAATCCAATTTTAATGAAGCTCAAAGCAATGATGCTAATATAATTGTATGAGCTCCACATGTGCACATTAATCCTAAATACACTTTTGGCTTGTTTGGGAAGTAATTTCCACTTTAAAACTTTGGGAAATATATCAGGACCCAAGGAGATATTTGCATTTAAATTACAGTACATGCTTTTCATATCAATTACTCTGGAGGGGAAAAAAAAGACAATCCTGATGAGATGACCAAATAAAATTGACACAATGTTATTTATGCAGTTTGCTTTCAAGATCCATAGAACAAAAGAGAAAAAAAAAAAACTGCCAAAGCAGGAAGCTTACTTTGACCACTGTCAAAAGAATAAATTATTCATTGGTACTTGTGAAAGCATGGTAAGCCAGACTTCATCCAGGACCACGACGCAGTATGGGACCCCTGCAGCAGGCATTGCCACAGGGGAGAGAAATTGGGTCCAACTCCAAGTACAGCACGGGCAAGTGGGAATTTATAGCCAAAGAAGGTCAGTGGACAGGAAATTACTAAGAGAAAGAATCATGGGTAAGGGGGATTCTATAAACAGACTAACAGTATTCTTGCTGAAGATAAGCTGGGTAATCAGATATCACCTCACAGGGGGTAGAGAATAAGTAATCCAATCAGATATTAAGGGTCAGAAAGAGAGTGACAAATTGATGTAGCAGCGTTCTGCTAAACTGGAAGCCTAGAAAATTTAGAATCCTGACTAAAATTTGGCCAAGCAAAGAATCTTTGTCACCATGGAAAGAGAAAGTACTGTGAAAACAAGATGTTCTTTCAACCCATTCCCAAAACTTTATCACCTGTATCCAAAGACCCTCCATGGAATGAGCAAGCAATGCTGACTAAACCCTGCTAGGAAACACTGTTTTCCTCCTCACCTCACTCTATCCCAAGGGGAAGAGCTCCACAGCACAGCCTAGGTCCCCCCAGGACCTTTGTATGCCCTGTCACCAGCATTGCATGGTAGACTCACTTGCTTGGCCCTCTGCCTGAAACCTCTTCCCTCAGAGTTTGCACATAATGTCACCAGACCTCTGTTCACATATTAGAACTTCACAAAAGCCCTTTCCAACACAACAGGCCCACATCACCGTCCCTGTCATAATCTATCCCCACCCTGCTTTATTGCACTTCACAGCCCTTGTCACTATCTAAAATTTGTGATAGTTATTGGTGATTGTTTACTTCCCATCTCCCCAGCTATAATGGAGGCTCCACAAGAACAGAAACTTGCATTCCTGCAATCTTCCCTCCTCCCTAAATGCCTCGTGGGAAAAGGAATGAAAGAAAGAAAAGAAAGTAAAGATGTAGTAGAATGAAAGATGTATGAAAGGGCAACAATAGAATGAACAGATGGAAGAACTGATTTCTTCCCATGTACTTTCCTGTAAATGCAACTTAACTCTACCACTCTTTGAAAAAAATAAAATTAACTTCCCTAAACTCTATATTTCCTTCGGTTTTGTTACCCTATTTCCTTCGCATCAAGCCAACCACTCCAAGTCTGCACTTGCTTAAAGTCAATTAAATCCTTTTTCTTATATTTTTACAATTTTAGTATTGATTATAAAAGTAATAAAAGCTAACTATAACAACTAATGTGCATCTTCTCAAAGTAAATTTATTCAAATGTACAGTTTTTAAAGAAAAGAACAGGACCATGTTTATTATGCTGTTTTTTAAATTTTGATAATATCCTGTGAATATCTTCTGAAACCAAATATACAGGTTTGTTCTTTTTTTTAATAACTGCATAATATTCCATAGCATGAATGTACAATATTTTATTCAGTTCATTTGATGGATATTCAGGTTGTTTCCAGATTTCCACTATTATAACCATGTTGCAATAAACCCATTCACACATATGTCTTCACATATGCATACTTTAATTTATGTTTCACAAATTCCCTGTTCAGCATTAAACTTACTATAATTAATTTTCTGTCCACTCTCCCAACTCAAATCACGCAGCTATGCAGATGTCACTATCTAAACCCTACCACTAACCCCTTCTTTTCCTAGAATACTGATAGGAAATGCATAAACATAGCAATGATAGTCAACTAGGGACCAGAAATAACATTTTAATCACTAAATAAGCAGTGGGTGCCTAGATTCTCTGATAAAAACCAAGAAAATAAATTCAACATGAGCCAGAAAAGTCTAAGAGAGACAGTCAAAAACTGAACTACCAGATTTTTACCCTACCTGCAACTAGTAAGTTATTCAGCTATGATTTCATAGATGCTGGTGGAAAAGAAACTAGACTCCTGTGTCCAAAAGAATTCCTATTTCACTGTATGGCAAATAGCAGAGCTTCATGGTCCCATTAGTTCCTCTTGCCCTCAAGTCCTATGGGACAAGGCAAAGATGCTGCTCACATAGTGGGTTGCATTACAGATGGGGAAACTCAAGCTTCTGTTCTCCACCTCTCCAAGTTTTGGGGTTTATTTTTGGTTTGCTTTGTTGTTGTACTGGGGATTGGGATTAAACACAGGGTCACTTTATCACTGAGCTACATCTTAGCCCTTTTTATTTTCTATTTTGAGACAGGGTCCTGCCAAGTTGCCAAGGCTGGCCTCAACTTCCCAATTAGCTGGTATGGGGTTACATATGTGCATCACTCTGCCCAGATATCCCCAAAGCTTTTATAATGGCAGAAACCCAACCTGCCCAATCTTTGCCCCATAGTGAGCCATCTTTCTTTTACTGTAAAGTAACCAATCCTTCCCTCAGCTCCAGAAAAAAGACACTATTTTTTATCTTCCAAGGCTTTTCATGATACAGGAATCCTTGAAAATATAGTTAGAACCTCTTCTCAGAAGATGTTCAGACCCAGGTAGAATTCTTTCCCAGCAAAGGCTTCCCACTCTCTCTCTCCAAATCCAAGATGACCAGTTTGGTGGAACAAAAGCTGACCTGACTCATGAGGGCCAATGATAAAGGAATAGAAACCAAGAGAGTAGAGGATGGATAGATTTACTTCTAGATGTCCTCACAGGACTAGAAAAAGCAAGAACAACAGGAAGAAAAGGCTTTCCACATACAGTCAGGAACTGTAAGTCCTCATCATTCCTATGGCAAATTAAGAGGTGGCCCCCAGGAAGATATGTCCACCTCCTAATGCCTGGAACCTGCAAATGCTACCTTATTTGTTTTCATAGATATTATCAAGTTCAGTTATGGCCTTCAGAACTGTGAAAGAATAACTTTTTGTTGTTTTAAGCCACTCAATTTGTGGTCATTTGTCATGGCAGCCTCAGGTATCTATCCTGCTATCCAACATACGGCAGAACCAACAATATAACTTTATTTGCTCCTATAGCATGCACTTTTAGGATCCTGAAAAGTCCAGGACACTATCCTACCATTTTCAAATCTTCCAAGCCCTGAAGACCTCACACTCTTCCAATGGCCACTCTAACCCTTTTTCTTTCATTGTTCTCAAGAGTCCTTTCAGGAACATCTAGCTGACTTCTAAATTTTGAGAGGAAAATAAATTTTTTTTTTACTGTAAACAAATGGGATACATCTTGTTTCTGTTGTACATGGAGTAACAGCATACCATTTGTGTAATCATACATTTACCTATGGTAATAGTTTTTGATGTTGTCTGTTATTTTTTTCTCCCCCCCCAGCCCTCCCACCCCTATTTTCCCTCTATACAGTCCCTCCTTCCTCCATTCTTGCCCTCCTCCCCCATTAAGTGTCATCATCCGTCTATCAGCAAGATCATTCGTCCTTTGGTTTTTTTTGAGATTGGCTATCTCACTTAGCATGATATTCTCCAATTTCATTCCATTTGTCTGCAATGCCATAAATTTATTATGCTTTATGGCCTGAGTAATATTCCATTGTATATATATACCACAGTTTCTTTATCCATCATCAATTGAAGGACATCTAGTTTGGTTCCACAATCTGGCTATGTGAATTGAGCAGCTATGAACATTGATGTGGCTGCATCACTGTAGTATGCTGATTTAAGTCTTTTGGGTATACGCTGAGGAGTGGGATAGCTGGGTCAAATGGTGGGTTCCATTCCAAATTTTCTAAGGAATCTCCACACTGCTCTTCAAGAGTGGGCTGCACTAATTTGCAGCCCCACCAGCAATGTATGAGTGTACCTTTTTCCCCACATCCTCTCAACACCTATTGTTGCTTGTATTCTTGATAATACCCATTCTAATTGGGGGTGAGATGGAATCTTAGGGTAGTTTTGATTTGCATTTCTCTTATTACTAAAGATGGGGAACATTTTTTTATATGTTTGTTGATTGTTTGTAGATCTTCTTCCTATGAAGTGTCTGTTCATATCCTTAGCCCATTTGTTGATTGGGTTATTTGTATTCTTGGTGTAGAGTTTTTTGAGTTCTTTATATATTCTGGAATTAGTGCTCTATCTGAAGTATGAGTGGCAAAGATTTTCTCCCACTCTGTAGGCTCTCTCTTCACATTGCTGATAGTTTCCTTTGCTGAGAGAAAGCTATTTAGTTTGAATCTATCCCCGTTATTGATTCTTGCTTTTATTTCTTGTGCTATGGAAGTCCTGTTAAGGAAGTCTGATCCTAAGCCAACAAGTTGAAGATTTGGACCTACTTTTTCTTCTATAAGATGCAGGGACTCTGGTCTGATTTCAAGGTCCTGCTCCATTGTGAGTTGAGTTTTGTGCAGGGTGAGAGATAGGGGTTTAGTTTCACTTTGTTGCATATGGATTTCCAGTTTTCCCAGCACCATTTGTTGAAGAGGCTATCTTTTCTCCATTGCATAATTTTGGCCCCTTTGTCTAGTATGAGAAAATTGTATTTATTTGGGTTTGTGTCCGTGTCCTCTATTCTGTACCATTGATCTACCTGTCTATTTTGGTGCGTTGTTGTTACTATTGCTTTTTAGTATAGTTGAAGGTCTGGTATTGCGATACCCCCTGTTTCATTCTTCCTGCTAAGGATTGCTTTAGCTATCCTGGGTTTCTTATTCTTCCAGATGAATTTCATGATTGCTTGCTCTATTTCTGTAAGGTACTTCATTAGGATTTTAATTGGAGTTGCATTGAATCTGTATAGCACTTTTGGTAGTATGGCCATTTTGACAATATTAATCTTCCTATCCAAGAACATGGGAGATCTTTCCATCTTCTAAGGTCTTCCTGAATTTCTTTCTTCAATGTTTTGTAGTTTTCATTGTAGAGATCTTTTACCTCTTTGGTTAGATTGATTCCCAAGTATTTTATTTTATTTTTTTAGGCTATTGCAAATGTAGTTGTTTTCCTCATTTCCCTTTCAGATGTTTCATCATTGCGTATAAAAATGCTTTAGATTTATGCACGTTGATTTTATAGCCTGCTATTTTGCTGAATTCATTGATGAGGCCTTGAAGTTTTCTGGAGGAGTTTTTTGGATCCTCTAAATATAGAATCATGTCATCAGCAAATAGTGACAGCTATTAAATTTTTTGAGTTTTTTGAACCAGCTTCTGGCTCTTTATATGTATTTATTTATTTAGTTAGTTAGTTGTTGGTTTATTTATTTTGGTTTGTGTAGAATTATCATTAATTGCTGGATCAGAATGCCTTCCTTCCTTCCTTTTCTGTCATCTTTACTTTATGACCCAGAAGGGAATTTTTCCCCCCTAGCTCTGTCTCCAGATTCTGACTTTCAACTCCCTGTAGTTAGTAGGATGAAATAAATGGTTCCATGTCTGCCAAAACAAACCCTGCCAGTCTTCCTCTTCCCTAAGATGCTTCCCACATGGAAGTAAACCATTCACCATTCCCATCCTTAATCCACCTCTGAACTCAGTGTATTGGGGTGCCACCTGACTTCCACTTAATACATCTCATGTCTCTTTTCCTTAGAGTTCTACCACCAAAAATTTTCTAAACATTTTCCCTTGTGGCATGGGACAACCCTTAGTATGCCTCCCCATGCTTACTAATCACACTTTAAAACATGCTTATTAATGATCAAAGGATTCAGGCTGACTTTTTCAGTCTTCCAATATCAAATTTTCCAAATCTTATATAAAATCTATGAATTGTGCTAGTCACCAAGGGCATATTCCCCAACTTTTATTATCATCGTAGCTTTTAAAGGACTCCTTCAATAGTTTCTTACATTCTGAGCTCCATCAGGGGAGAAGACCGAGTTTATTCTCAAAAATCTTGCATCCTGTTAGGGTTACATTTCTTTGGGCTCCTGTCCAGACTTGCTGATTTAAGAAAAAGAAGGTCTTGCAGATAGTTAAATATCCATATTCATGACTTCTGCATCTGCAGATTCAACCAAACATCAAAATATTTTTGATTCCTGGATTAAAATATTCAGGAAGCATGGTAGCACACACCTGTCATTCCAGAGACTAATGAAGCTCAGAGAGGTGAATGGCAAGTTTGAGGACAGCCTCGGAAATTTAGTAAGACTCTGTCTCAAAAAAAAAAAAAAAAAAAAAAATTAAGAAGGGGTGGGGATGTGGCTCAGTGGTAAGGCTTCCCATGGTTCAATCTCTATTACTGGTGGGGGGAACATTCAGAGAAAAAAATGCATCTCCAGTGAACACATGCAGGATTTTTGGGTTTTCTTATCATTATTTCCTAAACAATACAGTATAACAACCATTCCCATTTCATTGGGTTTTATAAGCAATCGAGAAATTAAGTACACAAGAGGTTGCACACAGGCTACCTGCAAATACTATCCCATTTTATAGAATGGACTTGAACAACTGCAGATTTGCTCTCCACACAGTGGAGGGTGGGGTCCTACAACCAATTCTCCGCAGATGCCAAAGGACACCTGTGGTTCCAAATTTAAGAGCATTTATATACATGTACATGTTATTGTCCCTTCCATCTGTGATTACCTTGTTTTCTAAGATTACAACCCTTCTCAAGAGAAAGGTGCTCCCCTTTCCATTGTTTCTCAATCATCATATCTTTCATCTGTCATCTTCCATTTTTCTTGATGCAAGACCTAAAAATGTACCATTGTCCTCACTGTCTCCGAATAAACTTGACTCTACAATGTCTCTAGCACAGCCCTTTCAAGTTTTCCTGTTAGCCATTTGGTTTGTAAAATTCTTTTTTGTGTGTGTGGGGGGGTGGTGCTGGGGATTGAACCCAGGGCCTTGTGCTTATAAGGCAAGCACTCTACTGACTGAGCTATCTCCCCAATCCCCTTTGGTTTGTAAAATTCTTTAAGACTGTTCTCAATTATAAGCCAAGAATATAACATCTTTGCTGTAAAATAAGACTCAACACTATTAAAATTCCACTGATCGTTAATGATTATGTCCAAGACCCTGAAATCCTCAACCCAGATAATATTCCAGTTCAAAGTCAATATGAAAACATTTTGGTTTGGGGGGTTGGAGTGACTACAGAAACCATTAGACAAATCAAAATCTAAGTCCTTATTTGACTTTAAATTTGTTTAAACTAAAATAAAATGGAGCACCACCTACCCATGCCTCACTATGCCTAACTATGCTGGTGCCTAAGCTGAAATACATCACATATAGGTTTTGTATGTGTGTTAAGGAATCCAGCTGTTTCGCTGTTGAAAGTCCTGATTTTGTAGTTCAGAGAGGATAAAGAAAATATAAACTTGAATTCAAATTTTGTCCTATTCTCAAATGCCCTCGAAAATGGGGCAGAGGGAGAACAAGCTTATCCATGCTTGTATAATCTTTCTCAATATAGCCTACAAAGCTAAATGAAAGAGTAGATATCAGAAAGATGGTTTCTGCCCCACAAGGCATGCTAGGGTAGCTGATGGCGTGAGACATGAACATGAAAATACAATGAACAAGTCAGGCACGATAGCTCATGCCTGTAATCCCAGCAGCTCAGGAGCCTGAGGCAGGAGGATTGTGAGTTCAAAGCCAGCCTCAGCAACTTAGCAAGGCCCTAAGCAACTCAACAAGGCCATGTCTCTAAATAAATATTTTTTAAAAGGAATGGGGATGAGGCTCAGAAGCACAGTGCCCCTGGGTTCAATTCCCAGGACCAAAAAATAAAAAATTTTTAAAAGGACAATGAATGATAGTTTAAAATAATTACCAAGGGTTTTTTTTTTTTTTTTTTTTTTTTTTTTCAGAAAATAACATAAAAGTTCAGAGCACACAGGAGACTTCGTGCGGAATCTGGGATCTGATCTGGTCAGTGAAAAACAGACAAGTTTTCACATTCTTTGAGAGGCCATCTCAAAGACACTGCTGCTATAAGGGAACATGGTCATCATGACACTTTACTGTCATCCCACGAGGATCCCACAAGGATCCCTTCACTTCACTCTACACCTTCCAGCTCTTCTCTGACACACACTGCTAAGACATCTATACTGGCAATGGTACAAATGAGAGAGAAGTAAAAGTAAATTAAACTGAGGAGAAAAAATTCAGTAGAAGGAGTAGAGCATTAAACCTGAGCTAGTCTATAAGTGAAAACACCATAGTGTTGGATGAGTCTGATGGTAGAAGACAGAACCAGAGGAGAAAGTTGACCCTAAACTACTGGCTACAGATGCATGCAGAGCTGTGGATGGCTTTAGACACAATACGGGTGTGCTGCACCGTCTGTACCGCCTCCATTCACGTCTCAAGATCAGCGTCCCTGGAGGAGGCAGGGCATTGTACGATGGGGAAAGAACAGGGGCCTTGGAGAAAGAATGGTCCTGAACCCCTTCTCTGCACTTACTACCTAGAGCTGTTTCTGGCTCTGTATTTGCCTAGAGTTGAGAGACTCATCTTCCCCTTCATAGTTGCATTCCCTTCCTTCCTCTCTTAATTGTTCCTGGCTCTGTTATCAAGTCATCTGTCTCCCTACCCTCTCTCTAACTTGACTTTGTGGAGTCAATGATGGTGTTTTGGTTTTTTGGGGGGTTTTTTTTGTTTTTTTTTTTGTTTTGTTTTGTTTTGTTTTGTTTTGCTCCCTCCCCAGGGATCTGTAGGCTGAAAAATTGGAAGCAGAACGATAGAATCATGAAATGCAAGTGAAAGAATGGATCTTAATGATCACCTGCTACAACAACCTTAGTTTACAGACAAGGAATCCTGGTTCTAAGAGGTGAAAAACTTGCTGAAAGTCACAGAAATACAAACTACCTAATTGCATCCCAGTGGGCTTTCCACTGATTCATACTCCTCCTGCTCTGGGTAGTGAAGCAGACTCCAAGACCTGAGCCAGGATTGAGAAAGACAAAGCCCAAATCCAAGGAGACAGTGGGGCCATTTCTAAAGGCAGAGTGCTAATTATGAAGACATGAAGTGTTGATTTTTGACATGATGGAATACTCAGGGTTTGCATCAAAATTTGAGAAGCAGGGCCTGGGCATATGCCTTCACCACAAAAGTGGGTGCGGTGCGCCATCTACTGGATGTCTGGACGTTAAGCCACTTGTCACAGTTCAGAATGAGGAGGTGCTTGTTCTTGTTAGCCATGCCCTAAACACACCAAAAAAACTGGCTCTATATTTAGTTCTTTTTAAATTTATAATACTAACTATCTCCCTTCTCTACACTTATATCATGGGAATACCTCTATTAATAATATACATTGATCTCATTCTCTTTTTTTTAATGGTGCTGGGGATCGAACCCAGCTAAGCAAGTGTTCTACCACTGAGCTATACTGAGAGCCCCTCATTCTTTTTTAATCTAAGCTCCTAAAAACTTATTATTAAAACATCTAATTATGCATAAAATCATAGAGAACGACACAATAAATCCATATATACCCTTTTCCTAAATTTAAAAATCATCCAATTTTTTTTTTCATTTGCTTCCTATCTCCTCTCAGCTGAAGTAATTAAGTAAAATCCCAAGTATCACATGTCTTCAGTCTTCAGTATGGTCCCTTTTTAAAATAGACTCTTTGAGAGTCCCATGGCTACAACTTTATCATTCTTATTATCCAGTGTCAGGTTCATAATCATATTTCCCCAATTGTCTTAAAAAATTTATATCACCAATTGGCTCAAATAAGAATCAAAATAAGAATTTAATCCACTTAAGTATATTTAAAATTCATCAATTCATATATCTAAAGAAATAAGAGAAAGTCCTCTACCTATAAGAACAAAGGGAAGGAGGAGTGAAGAAAGGAGGAAAAGAACACAAGATCTCTAATCACACATGAAAGTTACTAAGCCACACATCCCTTATTCTGAAAATGGCAACTAAAAGGAAAGAAATATATGTCCTGCCTGTCTTTCACAGATGAATTGCATCCCCAGTGTACAAATTGCCCTATGTTTTAGGGGTGTTCTTTAAAGAATTCCATCTCATTAAAGTGGAAGGAATGAGACACCTACTGAACTAACAGAGGAGGTGATCTTCAACAGATGGAAACATTACATCAACGTTGCAGAGAGTCTTACAGAAGAGGGATCAGTTTGTCTTCACCTACTCGAATTCTGCAAAATCATTGCCACTAAAGGTTTTTCTATGTAGTTCCTTTCCTAAGTTTATAGTCTGGTTTTCATTCTTTTAGAATTTCTTTTTTAACTTATGCTTAAATTTTCTGTTATTTTATAACATTATTTCACACATTATCTATCAATTTCCCACTATACATTATTCCTTTCTAACTTCACTACCCATTTTATTAACCTGATTTGGTTAATGGTCATCTTCTTTTTATCTGATGAATACCTTGATAAATTTACATAAAATTTAAACATTTTAAGTGGGCAATATCTACTGAATTCAGCTAAGAACAGGAAATTAGCATACTTGTTCTTCCTATGAGTATATGACATCTTTTTACATTTATTTTATTTTACTTGTTAATGCTTACCTATTTACCTTTTATAACTGTATTCCTCACAGTTTTTTAGTCTTCCTTCTAAATATAATAAGTTGCATATATGTGAAAATTCTTTAACAATGTGTTTCCTTAATCTCCTAGTTGGTAGGATTCTGTCATTGAGTTCTATTTCTTTTTCAAGAACTCATGGAGTCTATAAACTTTGAATTCTTTCACATTTAAAAATTTCTACCTGTTTATATCTATGCCTGCACAATAGTCTTTGGAATTTCTCCGATATAATATTCTTGGTCCTACCTTCTTTTCCTCAGAACGTTATAGACATGGTTGTTTTTTGATTGACATTTAATATTCCCTCTTTTTTTTAATGTTGCCAATTTATTAAATAAGGCAGGATGTGCCTCCGTAGAGTCATACGCTCCTGCAGGCCTGGTAACTGCCCATCCCACACTGGCAAAAATAGGAGATCATTGTTGGAGAAGTAAAACTTAGGGTCTCTGGGGCCACCAGGTCTGGTCAAGGATGCTTGTACACATATGCCCAAGAGATGCTGCCCCCCTCTTGCCCAGTTGGCCCTCAGGAACTGGCAGCCAGGCAGGAGATGAGAAGCATCTTCCCTGGGGCTCCCTCCATCTCCACAGGAAAGAAAAAATATCCTGGTATCTGGGGTTCCCCAACAGTGAACCAGCAGTGGACTCCCAGGGAATCTCAGTCTACAACTCCCTTCCTATTGGCTTTGTGGTCCCCCACCCATAAATATAAATACCCAGTCAAGAATGCCATTACCCCAGGGGAGACCTTGAAATTCAGAAAACAAAACTCTGTGCAGAGAAAAACAGATTGTTTTGGGTCAGTCTTTTCATTACTGTGACCAAAAGACCTGACAAAGAACAATTTGAATAAGTTTCAGAGGTCTCAGTCCATAGATAGCCAACTCCAAAACTCTGGACCACAAAGTAAGGCAGAACATCATGGCAGAAGGGTGTGGTGGAGGAAAGCAGCTCAGGACATGGCAACCAAGGAAGCAGAGAGAGACATTTATTATTTCTATAGACAACTCAGATAAACTGATTTTTGCCTTTTATAACTTACTTTATCTGCCTAAATAATGCTGTCTTTTCCCTTGAAATTCAAAAGCCAGAGTAGGGATATATGTCCTTAGCGATTCTTTCTCGATCCATCTTTCCCACAACAGGTTTACATTTTCTAATTCAATTCTTCCTAACTGAGGAAAATTATACTCCGTGTTATTTTTGAAGCTATTATCTGTTGGGTTGCTGGACTTTAAAACTCAGTGTTGACTTGGCTTTACCCGCCATTCATTTCTCACATTCTCGAGCAATGTCTTAATCCCTCTTTTTCCTCTGACTTCATTGTGATTGGCTTAAACCTTTGCCAGATATCATGCATCCAATTTTGAGCAGCATCTTTTACTTCTTGTTCTTTCATTTTATTTATTGATTCTGCATTGGCATTGGGTTTTAGTATTTGACATGTTTCCTTAGCTCAGTAACTTCTTTTTTTCACACAATTGTTATTTTACTTACTCATCTTTAAACTATTAATTACATATTTGAATTTAGTAAGTTCTTCCATAAAGTCTAACACTGTTAGAAACCCTTCTCAGGTTTTCATTTCTTCTTGTCTAATTCTTCATCCATGTTTTGCATTTTATTTTTCAATGCTTACTTAGCGAAGGGATAAAAAAGTCAGGGCAGCAGTGTTGGCATAGAAGCCATGATGTTTTATCATCTGCTTTTGAATAGGAAAGACTGCTTAGATACAGTGTGGGTAATTGCTTATGATCTTGTGATTCCCTTCCTCTTGAATCATACCTCTGTATTTTTGCCCTGTGACTATCTGGGAGTGTTGTTTCCAAGCGCTGGGGGCATGGATAAGGTGGAAAAGCCACTGATTGCTGGCAGCACATTTGCCAAGCTGGCCTGGGACCTATCCTCTGTCTCCTTGCCTAACATCTGTGTCTGTGATCCAACCATATTGCCTTTCTTCTTCATCTTGGCATGAAAT
Source organism: Sciurus vulgaris (assembly GCF_902686455.1). Taxonomy (NCBI): domain Eukaryota; kingdom Metazoa; phylum Chordata; class Mammalia; order Rodentia; family Sciuridae; genus Sciurus; species Sciurus vulgaris. The sequence goes on from NC_136467.1 coordinate 64,568,359, forward strand.
TGTCTTCATATGGTTCCCAAAAACCACTGTGAGGCCTGAACCAGAACATCAGCCCTGTCAACTTCATTTCTCTCACTCCAGGAGCTATTTCAACTCCCCAGAGCAGACAATGTATAAAGAACATAAAATGTGTTTTCAAGATAAGAAGAAAAGCCTAACTCAGGTGATCTTTGACCCCACCTCCCACTTGCTCAGAAGGCTATTTAAAATAGTCCTCCCCCCACCCTCCATTATCCACATCCTTGCTTTAGGCAGTTTCAGGTACCTGTGGTCAACCGTGGTCAGAAAATATTAAAGGGAAATTTCCAGAAATAAACAGTTCATAAGGTCATAAGGTTTCCATCATACAGTGTTCTGAGTACCGTGATGATACCTCACACCACTCCACTCCATCCTGCCTGGGGTGGGAGTCACCCCTTGGCCCAGCATATCCCCACTCTATATGCTGCCTGCTCATTAGTCACTTAATAACTATCTGGTTATCAGAGCAGCTATGGTGATATAGCAGCACTTGTGTTCAAGTAACCCTTATTTTTTAATAAGAACAGTGATGCTGGCAATTTGGACATGCCAAAAAGATGCTGTAAAGTACTGTATATATGGGACTTGGCACTATCTGTGGTTTCAGGCATCTACCTGGGATCGTGGACACATCCCCTAAGGATTAGCAGGGCTACTCTATATATTTTTGTCTTTATTTGGTCTTATATTTGGCTTAATTTTTTTTAAAAAAATCTATAATGAAATTTTAAAACACATCAAAAATAGAGAAACAATTGAACCCCAGAAATCCCTCTCTCACCTTCAGCTATTACCAACAAACAGGTGACTGTTCTTATTTCTTTTGTCTTCAGCTACCACTCACACCCACCCTCATCCCCACTCCACTCCTCACACTACACCCCAAGACATTAGTTAATACCAGGCTTCAGATTATTTCATTTTTCATATTTAGCTGCATTGACCAAGGACATGTTATGACTCAGACATCCTTCTCTCTAGTCATCAGGGGCTCCAACATAGAGAACTCAAGTAGTTTTTCTTTCTCCCGTAGAAACCACCAAATGGGGAGTATATTCAGAAAGGAGTTTTACCTTTGCAGAATGTTTTTCTTCATCTTCAGGACTGCCCATACCCTTCCTTCTGGATTTTTTTTTAACCAGGGCTTATTAGTGAGACCCTAGAATTTGTTCATCTTTTTCTATAATGATTCTTAGGTCAGAGCTCACTTCCCCAAAGCCCCATCTCTGAGGATTTCTCTACTGGGGATGCTGCATACCCAAATAAAGACAAAAATATAGAGAATATTCCCCTTATCCTTTGGGGGTACGTTCCATGACCTATGGTGGTGGCCTGAAACCACAGACAGTACCAAACCCTGTACAGAAACTGGATGTATTGAGTTCAATTGCTAGGTTTTGCTGGAGGGAAGAATTAAGGTCAGATTACCATCTTGGAAAACTCTAACATTTCCTTTAAATATTAAAATTAATCACTTTATATTAAATATGGTTACTTTCATTATTTGATGTGTCATATACACTTAGCAGAAGCATGTGCATGACTCTTGGGCTTTTCCTCAGTACTAGAAACGTCATAATCAACATTTACATGCATTAAACAATGCTAAATAAATAGTGTATCATCTGTAGCCAATGTACCAGCCACCTGGTAGATAATACTTTTTAAGGATTTTGTTTCTGATTTTACTGGTTTTGGACAAAGATGCTCCTAAATTCCTTTACCCCCCTAAATCTCATGTGGCCTAAAAGTCCCTACTATCGGATTCTCCAATCTGAATTCTGAAATTCTCCCTGTTTGTTTTGGTTTGGATACAAAATGTCCCCAAATGCTCATATGTGGTCACCCAGTACAGCAATATTGAGAGGTAAGGCTTTGGAGAAGTGAAGGGATCATGAGGCTAAATCCACTGATGGATTAAGAATTTGATTTTATATTAGTGGGAGTGGTGGTGGGAACTGTAGAAGGTGAGGCCCAATTAGAGGAACTGTGTCACTGGGGGCACAAGAAATACCTGAAAGGGTATTTCTTATCCCCAGCCCCTTCCCCTCTCTCCCTCTCTATTCCCCATCCCATACAACAACCCCCCCCCCCCCTTCTTGCTTGTCACGAGCTGAACAGCTTTCCCCTACCACCCTCTCCACCATAATATCTGCCTTGCTTCAGGCCCAAAACAATGGAGCCAGCCAACCATGAAATGAAACGTCTATAACCAGAAGTCAAAATAATATCTTTTCTCCTTTAAGTTGCTCATGTCATGTATTTTGGTCACATTGACACAAAACTGCTTAACACGTTGTTAATTTGATTAACAACTAATTATGGAAACAGTAATGACAAACACTTCTTTGGGGTGTCTAAATATACAAGGACTGCGAAGAACAAAGAATTCCCTGTATGGCGGTGTACATTCTTTGTTATTCCATGGGTCAGGGCTCAGAAACAGACCACAGAACATAGCTTATTTACACACTAAGACATTTACTACAATGATTGGTGTGCTGACAGAATTTCTAAGAGATTCAGGGAATTCAATTTGTAGGGCTACACCAAAGCAGGACGATCAGAAGCCACACAATCAGACTCACACACCTAATGCAGCAGAAATCTCACTGTTTCCACTAAGTCACCCATGAAGCTTCTGCCGAAACACCAAAAGTTTCATGGGGGTCTTTTCTAGAAAAGCTACTTAGTGAACTTCTCAATCCCAATACTTAACTGACATTATCATGGTAGAAGTTATCTGTGTGGACCTCAGCAGCATGGGATGTTGGAAATTCCACCCTGCCAAGTACAAATTTCACAATGTGAAGAACTGCCCAAATTGGGAATATACGCAAACAATTTGGGACAGCTGCAAATGGCAGACATTCGCTATGTTGCCCATTCAGAGCTCATTCCCCTCTTAATTTCTCCTTAAAGACTGTGTTTTGTTTAACTATACATCTATCTTATTCCAACCACATAACTCAGGGGGAATAGACTTATCTTAAATTCTGAGAATAGACCCAGATTGATCTTAGAAAATCATGATGACGTCAGTCTGGGAAAGCTTATCTATAAGCTGTTCACTTAAGCTGTTCACAGACTTAGTAAGCCTGTATACACTCCACACCATAACCTCACCACACCTAATCTTCTAGGCAAGAGACTCTAGTTAAGTCTAAAGATTCCTGTATGCTGCCCCAGACCCATTATTTTCTGTCCGGACACAATTATCCTCCTAACTGAAAGAGCAATGACCCCACCTTGAAAAATTCTTCACCTGCAACTTCTGAACTTCCCTGATGAGTTTCCCTCTCATCTTAGACCTGGGTCTAAGGGCACTCACAACTAGATTGTCCCTTTTCATTGCAAAACTTAGCCTTCATTTATATAAGTATATTTCAATGTTTTTCAGCCATACTACTACTAACAGAAACAAGAGCAGCAACAACCTATTACTAATTCTTGTAGGGGACTGGGGATATAGTTCAGTAGAAGAGTGCTTGTCAACATGTATGAAGTCCTGGGTATGATCCCCAGCACCACAAAAAAGAGGGGGTTCATTTAAGGCTGGATGTGGTAGTACATTTCTATAATCCTAGCTACTTGGGAGGTTGAGACAGGAGAATCACAAATTTGAGGCTAGCCAGGATGACATGGTGAGACCATATCTAAAAAACACACCACAAATAATCCCTATAGCACACAGAATGCAGGACTATCAATTCAGGTGATAAGCAAGAGAGGAACAAAACAGAGTCACACAAGTGGTTTTGAAAGGGCATCCCTTCGCCATGTCAAAACCAAAGTAGTTTCATAACTGGTGGAAAACATGGGAAACACTGCCTGCACTTCCCAGGAGTGATGGTCTGACTGCACCTGACTTGTCAAGCTTTGGGCCTCATGTCCTTTCTAGCAGACGACCTGGCAGGGAAATTTCTTTAAATCCTCCTCTCTCTCATCCAAAGAGTCAGAGCTGCCCAAAGTCTTACTTGGAACTCCTTATTCTGCCCAACTTATGAACTGACCTCCAGCCTTCTTATCATGTCCTATGGGTCACCAATACGTGGGTCAGTGCCTGAGCTACCTTGTGGTCACAGTCATTAACCTTTCACACCTTCCCAAACTGAAGAACTGTGTTTCAGGTCACCCACTAAGAAGGTCTTGCTAATAATTTATTCATTTAGTAAATTTATTGAACTACTTTGTGTCTGGCAGAGTACCAGGCACTGGGGTTAAACTAAAAATCAAGGGATAGAATCTTTCCTGGTGGAGGCATATACTTTTGAGAATAAATTTTAAAAGCAATTATAAGTCAAGGTCAAAAGAATCTAGCTTCACCTAAGAATAATTTGCTCTTACTTCTAAAATAAAGACACACCTAAGAATAATTTGCTCTTACTTCTAAAATAAAGACAACACTGCCTTACCTAAGCAATAAGGTCTCATACATTCAGGTCCCGACCTATCTTTTCATCTTCATTCTATACCAGGCCACCCCTCCTTGATTTCTCCACTTCGATGAATGAGCTTCACATTAGCGTCACTATCCTTCAACCACAGGGACTTTGCACATAGACTTGATATTCTCTTCATGCTTCTCTTTGCCTAGTTAACTCCTATGCTTCCTTCATAACTCAACATAGGATCATTTCCTTAAAAAGAGATTTTCTGATTCCTTTTCATATTTTACTGTGTAAATTTGAGTAATTAATTGTCTCCTTCACTAAGCTGTAAGCTCCTGGGGGTTAGATTTAGTTTTGCTCATATCACATTTTCTATATTTAACAGAGTTTCCTGTCACAAAGTAGATAACTAATAAATAAATATTAAGCAAATTTAAAATGTTATGTTGAAATCTGAATGACAATAGGATTCAGAACTTCAGTGAGTGGGGATGTATTCCTTGTGATTACAATGACTTTTTTTTAATGCTGACTTTCTCACTTTCACTGAGAAAAATACAAAGAGGTAAACTTTCTTCAACCCAAACTTATAGGATCCATCTGGAGAAAAATGTTGAACTTTTACAGTTGCTACAAGACATTGCAACCAATAGCAGTCAAGTCCTGGGGGAAGAGGAGATGAATTTTTGCTGATGGTTGTAGCCTTCCCCGTTGCTGCAGTAGCCAGTCAGAACACATCAAATCATTCTGATTGTGCTCTGTTTGCATTTTCTGAAGTAAAACCCAATCAACTGCTTCTAAGGTTTTAATCTCTCTTCTCTTTGGGATTATAATTTTGTTCACACACTGAATCCGTGATGAATTTTGTGAGGCACATCCTGGAATGGTGATTATGGACAAAGTATGTTAATAAAGGCTCAAAAAGAAAACTATACAAAGTATTCCACCCCTCAAGTAGCCTCTGTCTCCTCCAATTACAGGAAAGTGGAGACCGTCCCTGAGAAGAAGCATGCTATAAGCACTGAGACATCTTTCCCTACCCTGTTCTACCTGTAGTTTTTGACAGAATCCCCTCCTTTGTGGAAGACATGGACTTACCATGAAGTGAAGAATGAGGAGAAATTCAACTTCTGCTTTAGGAACTTCTACATTGCTTGATTTATTTAATAATCATGTATTTATATATTTCATGATCTTTCAGAAAAGAAAAAAATAAAGCTTGAGAATCATTTCAGAAAATCAAAGATCTTTTATGACTCTTAAAGAAAGATAAAATTTAAAAGAAGCAAAAGATCATTTAGAATTTCTAGTTAAAACCTTGGAGCAGAGCGTGATGTCCTTTTACAGATCTCTGCTAAGTGATTATCCAGCTTTCAAACTCCCTCCAGAAGCAAAGGGTATCTACTGCCATAAAGAATGAGTAAAGTTGTATCTTCACAGAGCTGAATATTGGATCTGTCTTTATATTGAACTGAATCATCTTGTGTTTTAATCTCTGTCTCGGCAGAATAAGTGTAATTCATCTTCAATACATGAGCCCACATATTAACAAAGACATCCCATATGTATATGTCTTTGTGCTCTGAAGTCAAACATCCATTATTTCAATTTAACTTTGCCTGACATGTTTGAATCCCTTCACTCTGCTGGCTGCTTTGCTCAGTGTCCCTCTCAAAGTGTAACAACCAGAATGGAGTCCAATAAGCTAGAAGTGACCAAGCAGAAATGACTATCACCTACAAATGTAACTCCAGATTGCAAGGCATTTTAGGTAGCTAGGTCTTAACTGTTGGCTCATATCAAACAGTTAACTAATCCTCTTTTTAAAGATAGGATGTATATATAAAATCCTAGCTTTATGCAGTTAGCTATTATTCCTAAACCTAAAACTTTAAGTGGTGTGTTAAATATCTTATAATTTGGATAATCCCACTCTTCAAGCTTGCTGAAATCCATTTTGAATTTCATTCCTTCAACATCCCATTCATTCTCCCTTCACATCATCTTCGTACTCAGTCTTCATGAGGATATGGTCAACAAAGTTCTTTTAAAGTACTCAATTATCAAAGGCAATATGGGGGCAAATGAAAAATTGTAAGTTCTTTTTATCATTCTCTAACATGATGCTTTCTACCTCAAACAATATAAATATCCCTCCCCTGTTTCTTCAGGCTCCTATTGCTTCTCAAGTCTATGTAAACAAATTTCCAATTATTTATCTAAGCACCCTTCTACCATTTCTACTCCTCAATCTTTCTCCATCTTCTTCCTCCTTCCTTTTCCTTTTTCCTCCTACTTAATTTTTCATTGCCTAGTTTTTATTCTAGGCACATATTTCCCTCCTAAGCTACCTTCCTAGTTTAATAATTTTATTCATTCATTAAAAATGTATTGAATATTTGCTATATGTTCAGCAATATGGTATACAATGAGAACTAAAGAGTGAAAGATTCATCCTTTAAAACTGATTAATGATAAAAGAAACATAATTAAAACACAATGAACTCTGTTCAATAAAGAGGAGTATGCAAAGTGTTTAGAGTGGAGTTGTACTATGTTGAGGACTATGATGATAGCCCACTAAATAGTATCTAGGCAGGGAACACAATGAAGACTCCAGAGTGGGGTGGGACAGAGAGGTGTTTGACTCTGAAAAGGTTAGAGGCTCATTTGCGGTCATGTACTGGAGCAGACTCGTACCCTTCCAGAAGAGCTATTTGACTTCAGTTTGGTAGTTGGAATTGGCTGTGTAAGAGTATTTACGTGACAAAAATCAGCAAATGTTATAAATTGTCATAGTTAATTTTTATCAGAAAGTTTGTTGTTGAACATTCACCAGCACATTACAGAATCCGTGGTTGGAAAAAGTTATTGTAACTTTTTTAATTGTTGAAGTCAAATTAATTTTTTTTTGTACTAGGATCAAACCCAAAGCTTTATGTATGCTGGGCAAATGTCCTGCCACTGACACCCAACCATTGTGGGAGTCAGATTTCTGGAAGGAATGAGCCAAAAGAAAAAAGTAGCCAGGGGAATGGTAGGCCCATGATGAGATTTTGAGATTTTTAACAAATGATCCAGGGAATTTCCTGTTCTTCCCTCCACATCCTTCCCACAACAACCCCCACTCTGCCCGTTTCTGTGGGTCTACTTTGCTCTTCTTCACCTGCTCCAAGTCCTTTATGTCCCAGGTTCCTCCTGGGAGTATTTCTTCCTACCTGCCCAAGGATCAATTCAAGTCTGAACAAACAACACATCATTTTTAAAACCAAAATTATATTCTGCATTTTTGCAGAATTTGTCTAGCTCATTCTGCATAGAAGTCTGAGAAAACATATTTTCAAAAAGGATTTACTTCAGAACCCCTTAATTGACAGCTAACAGTTTAACAGATCTGAACAGTACAAAGGCAGAAGAGAGGAAAGATGCACATGGTGGCCTCTAAATGATTGTATTATGACCAGTAGGATCAGTCCAGAGAGTGTATACAGTCCAAAATTGGCATCCATTCCTGCTGATAATCTAAGTGAACTCATTACCTTTGGAGCATGTCATTTATTTAAGATATTGCAGTGTGACAAAATATACTGAGTGTATAAGAATGTCAAATACAGTGCCTTGCATTAGCTCTTGTCCTGGTATCTGATATTACACTAATTTTCAGATGCTCACTTGTGCCCCTGGGCATTCAGGAATATTTTCTTTCTGTTTATAAATATGTCAAGTATTCCCTTCTGTTGCTTTGATCATGTACAGCTGTTAAGTTAGGGCTAGTTTCAGAAAATAGCACTACAGGGTGAAAAGGACTGCATCCAGACTTTATCAGCCATCTGGAGTGGTGTGCCATTTGGTGTCCTAATATCTTTCTGATTTGATTTCTACAAAGTGGGAAAGTGTCTGGTGAAAGTATGTTGGCATAGATGTAACTGAGAGATGCTCAAACCTACAGAAACTTTCTTGCTTCTGAAAAAGCTTAGTCTTTGCTGAAGCCATACTTATGGATTATCAAGTGAACCTCCTTTAGCCTCTTAACAGAGATTTACAGGAATTGTTTTAGAGAGTTAAATTTTGGGTCACAACTATTTTTAATAGGATTTTCTTCACTGCACTCCATTCTTTATTTCTTAACAGCTAGGAAACTTCTTTAGAAGGTTCTGGGTATATAATCTCAAGCCTTCCACACAAGTAGGATACTACCTATTCACCCAACAAATTCTGATTCCACCTGACAGGCATGAAACCTATAGAGTGGTACTTCTCACTTAAGCAATGATATTCTCTCCCCATTCCATCAGACATTACAATGATGTTACATCAGTGAAGATTTCATTCCTTTTCCTTAATAATGCAAATGCATCTGCAGAAATTACCTCTTCTACTAAAAATTTTCATTAATTTCATCCATGTAAGTGCTGTCACTAATTTAAAGTAAAAACACAATTACAAAACAACATATATTTAGAAAAACAGAGATGACAAGTAGTATGTTTTAATTCCTCCCTGGTGCTGATTTTTCGCAATGGACTTCTCTTGCAAAATGTTTCCATATATTTTGAGCACTGCACATAAGTGGTATAGATTTTTCCAAATATAACAAATACGTAATTACTTTGAAAAATGTATCATTTGAAATGTTTTCCACTTCATATAATATAAATCCCAACTCAAATGAAAAGGAAAATCATCAACTCACATGACAAGTCCTAGGTTGGACTACTCCAGATTGATTCAAGTAGTGTCATAAAGCTCCCAGATTCTTTTCATCTTTCTGCTCTGTCATTTTCGTGTCTCTGCTGTCTCCCCTCATGATCACATAATGGCTGCTACTGCACTGGGCATGCCAGCCACACAAAGCAATATCTAGCAGACAAAGGCCTATCACTCCCTTATGTTTCTTTGTGAAAGTAAGGAAATATTTGCAGAAGCTCCCATCTAATCACCTTTCATGTCTCCTTGGCCAGAACTGTCTCATTGTCACATACTCTATGCTAATGCAGTCACTGGCAAAGGGAATGACTACCAAGGTAAGCATAGACTGTTCCATATTTATCATTGGATAATGAAGGGGAGGCTTTCCTGGAACACAAAATCAGAACATCCCATGAAGCAACAAGCCTGCCCTAAATCAGTAAAGCTCTTCAGTGATAAAATCTTCCAAGATTCTATCCTCTGTTGCCTTCTGTTCTCAGTCTAATCAGATTGCAAGATTTCATATATTTCCCTAATGACTATTTACCAAGGACTCTCAAATTTACATCTATAGTCCACAACTAAGCACAGTGCCTGGCATATAAAGATCCACTAAAGATCCTCCAAAATGATTCGCAGATCATGTGACTCTTCACAAGGGCAGTAGTGACCATTGCGTACTGTCAGTAATGAATTTTAGAGGCTTTGCATTGATCAGCTCAACAGAGAGTAAATTTAATATGGTCTTTAGAGTCTTTATTAATTTGTAGCAGGAGGTGTTTAATCATTCTAATATAGATATCTAGTGGCTCTGAGAAAAGTTTGTCTGCAAACGGGATTTAAAGATCAGTGTGTATATTGCAACTTCAGTCAGATGCCTAAAGTAGGCTTACCATTGTCATCCTTGGAGTCTAGCAGAATTTTAATTCCAACCCAGTCATGCTCTCCCAGAGGTACCCAACTTCAGTTTGCTTCCAGCTGTTGTTTGCAGATGAATGTTTTGCTCTGAATGTTAAAAAGAGAAGGAGTGCTCGCAGAACTCTTGAGATACATATAAATGACTTACCTGGTGACCATAACTCAGGACCTAAATTATCTCAGGTCTCACTAGACACAGAATAATTCACATTATAAGTTTGTACATTCTGCTCCTCAAATCTATTGTTTTGTTTTGTTTTTTGGGCCTGAGGTTATGTCTATTCCTGTGTGAATGCCCAAGTATCTAATATAATACTTTGCACTTCAAGAGAATTTAGTAAAGCCTCATAATTATCTGACTGGTAATCATTATTTTGGATAATATCTAAGGCAATTATAGGGCACATTTGTATACAGCACTTTACAGCTAAATAAGCACTTCCACCAAAATACAAAGAGAAAGAAATGTATATACTTCAATGTCTCGAGAACAATCTGATAAATAACAACACAGTGTTATGTACATTTGAATTATTTTGTATTAAATTTATATTTCTTTATATGATAAAATAGAAAGTGAAAAATAAAAATCATGAATTCCAAGGATTCCAAAAAGAGGAAAATAATTTCCTTCTCATCTATACAGAAGATATGGTAGAGCAGAAAACAAGGATTTTTGTTTTCTTTTACACCAAGGATTGAACCCAAGGATGCTTAACCACTGAGTCACATCCCCAGTTCTTTTCATTTTTTAATTTGAGACAGGGTCTTGCTAAGTTGCATAGGGCCTTGCTAAATTGTTGAGGCAGGCTTTGAACTTGAGAGCCTCCTGCCTCAGTCTCCCAAGCTTCTGGGATTAGAGTCATGTGCCACCACTCCCAGCAATATCAAGAAATTTTGAAATAATATCTTCATGTCTCCTCAACACAGAATAAAGTTAAAAGGAGGTCTACACAGAGATAAGACAAGATAAACTTCTTCATTCTGACCAAACTCAAATTTATTACACCATGAACAAAACACTTTAATCTTCCCATGAGCTCCCTCTGCTCAGCTTCCCTGTTCCAGCAATGACACCCCCAACCTGTCTGCCCAAGCCAGCACCTGTGGAGGCTTGTGAAGTGGCAGTTACATGTATGATTGGCATTTCAGACACTGAGCACCTGCAAAATGCTGAAACATGGAAGTATTCATCTGATTAAGGCAGTTGATGATAGGTGAATCACAAGAAAATGAACAGTAAACTGGATGTAAAACAAATTTAAATAGAACCACCTTATCTTGTATACGATTTCTGACATTTTTCCCTTGTCAATTCATCACTTGGTGACATGTCTTTTGATAAACAAATTTTTGGCAAATTAATTTCAATAAATTTGCTTTCAGATAGTTAAACCTGAAAATATACGCCTACTCTAAGCACCTGAACCTGAATTCAAGAATTCAGATTCCATAACAAACCTAAAAATGGTGCATTAACTTGACACTTTATGAAGACAACACAGCGTCAAGAGTGGTGACTTGGGTCATGGTCTCTGATTGCCTCATGACTGCGTTTGTGCTGGGAACTTCCCGTACAAAGATGCCGGTCAAGATTGCCCAGTTGCTATGGCCTGAGGAAACTATGCAAAGGCACGAAGTTACATCAGTCTGGACCTTGAGCTCAGGCACCAGCTCCTGGGGATAGAGAATTCTGAGCATAGCAAGATAATCCTATTGTCTCACCAGTACTGCATCCACCAGATTGCCTGCTTTGCAGAAACTTTCCCACAAATAACCTTTTGATGATAAAACCTATATAATAAACGTGCTGAACTAGCTCTGGGTCATTGTTCCTCCATCAAAGGACAGTGGTGCATCTGGTCCCAGATTTCTGTATGTATTTGTCTTTTCTCAATCCTCCATTGCCCCTCACCAGTTCCTGAATTAGCAGCCATGGCAGAAAAGGTCATGGCAACACAGGAGTACCCTGAAAGTGCCCAAGCATGACAGAAGACTGAAATATAGTACTGTGTTAAAGAGTTAACTTTAGCACAATTACACATGCAACAAACCATATTACAGAAATCTGCACGACTTTTAGACGAACTGCAGTCTTCTCCAGTTTTGTCTAGATTTTCACTTCCTTCAGCATTCTAATTTTGCATTTTCCAATGATCCTCTTCTGTGTTCCAAGGAGGTCTACAGTTTATTCTGATATTCAATGCAATAAGCACTTTGTTATGCACAGTTATTTCAGCAATTATTATGAATAAGAATTCACATAAGAATGCTCATCTTGTATAAGAATTCATATATGAAAATTTTGTCCCTCCACCTGCTTTTTCTCAAAGTCCATACATTAAGTTTAGAATGTGCTATGGTTTGAATGTGTCCCCTAAAAGTTTATGTGTTCAAAACTAAATCTCCAAATGTTATGTTGATGGCATTTTCAGGTGGGGTCTTCAGAAGATAATTAGGATTATATAAAGCATGAGGAAGAGCCCCTGTTAGGGGATTAGTAGCTTTATAAAAAGAGGAGAAGGACCTAAGTTTGCACACTTGATTTATCTTACTATGTAATGCCTTCTACCATATTATGATGCAGTGAGAAGACTTCTCAGTCTTGGACTTTTCCACCTTCAGAACCTGATCCAAATAAACTCCTGTTGTCTGTAGTATTCTGATATAGCCACATAAAACCAAAGACAGACTGATCCTTAGGTTCCATTTTTCTATTGCAAAGATCTATAAAACATCTATTGTAACTCATAGACTCCAGAATAACTGCCTCTAGGTTGCTGGACTGGACTCAGCCTCCCTATTTTGTGGGTTCTCTGTTTTTTATTATGCTTCAAGGAAATTCCATAGAACTGTAGGTTTTGGGAAGGGAATAATAGTTCCATGACTAAGCTCTCTTAAGTTCTGACAAACTTCTGTATCACTCTAGTGAATATGGTATAGAGCACCCCATCACAATGTATCATAAAGACCTATATATACTCAGGCTTCTATGTAGCTGAGGTCTTTGCATAACATAAAGCTTTGTAGTCTCATTTCAGATAGAATTTTACTCTTCCAACCTGAAGCTCTAAAACATATAATGTCAGGAAACAACTTCAAAAACTGTGATTGCATTTGAAGAAAAAAAATGAAAATGTATAATATATTGTCTGGTATCAGTTTTGCTCAGTCTCAGCAGCATCCAGAATGTTCTAGGTACAAATGTCACTGAGAATGCACTTGGGATTGTTTACCTGGAAAAGTATTACATAAAAATGATAGTTCATCTCAAAGTGACATATCATAAGTCATGTTTTGTTACAAGAATGCTTAAATTAAGAATGCTTGAGAAAACAGTCTAGATAACTCAAAATGACCTATGAATAACATCAGAACCTCAACTAAAAAAAAAATCCCAACCATCAGGCATTTGGTGGGTACATAATATTTCCCACAGGCATCCCTGTTAGCCACTAAGTGAGACAAGCACCTTTCAGGAGCAAATTCCCACATTGAACACAGCTTTAAAATGTTCTTTCTTTTGTTTTGCTAAAATTTTTTGGAGAAACTTACAAAGAATCAGATCACTGAGTCACCCTACATTGTTTAAGCTGCTAAAGAAAACTTGGCGATTATCAAGAACACAAGCAACAACAGGTGTTGGCGAGGATGTGGGGGAAAAGGTACACTCATACATTGCTGGTGGGGCTGCAAATTAGTGCAGCCACTCTGGAAAGCAGTATGGAGATTCCTCAGAAAGCTTGGAATGGAACCACCATTTGACCCAGCTATCCCACTCCTTGGCCTATACCCAAAGGACTTAAAATCAGCATACTACAGAGATACAGCCACATCAATGTTCATAGCTGCTCAATTCACTATAGCCAGATTGTGGAACCAACCTAGATGCCCTTCAGTTGATGAATGGGTAAAGAAACTGTGGCATATATATACAATGGAATATTACTCCGCCATGAAGAATAATAAAATTATGGCATTTGCAGGCAAATGGATGAAATTGGAGGATATCATGCTAAGTGAGATAAGCCAATCTCAAAAAACTAAAGGACGAATGATCTCGCTGATAAGCGGATGAGGACATATAAGGGGGGGTAGGAGGGGTTAGCGTTAGGGTTAGGGTTAGGTTTAGGGTTAGGGATAAGGAGGGTGGTAAGAATGGAGGAAGGAAGGACTGTATAGAGGGAAAAGAGGGGTGGGAGGGGTGGGGGGAAAAGGAAAAAAATAACAGAATGAATCAAACAACATTACCCTATGTAAATTTATGATTTTTAATTAAAATTTTAAAAAAAGACAGAACCCAGAAAAAAAAAGAAAACTTGGCTCATTATAATATTGAACTGGCCACGCCCAGAAGTGTTCATGTCTGCCATCTCCAAATGTTCATATCTACCTTTTTAACCTTTTACGAATGTGCTCTATGACCTTGAACTGAGCATGCCCAAGAATGTATCCACTATCTTTACTTTTGAACTATGACTCTGAATTAAGCATGCTCAGAAAAGTACATCCTAAACTGAGGATGCCCAGGAAAACACCTGCCTCTAAAATGAATATGTATAAACTCCCAGAATTCCCATTATTCTGTCCATCTCTTTACAAATAACTCTGATGTGCTCCTTATGTGCTGCAAGTAATAAGTCTTTCTGCATTCTTTTATCCTCTGGTCATGCTCCTTGGCTTCACACTCACCCAAAATCAAACCCTTAGCATTTGGTTACATCCCTAGGTGAGATGATTCTTTGTGCTCTTGTTCCAATGTAAAAGTTGTATCATCCATAAATTTGCATATAGTTATTTTTCTTTTGAGATGGATATTTACAATTTGTTTTATAACAAATTTGTAATTATAACAAATTTGTTTTATAACATAGACTATAACAAGTTATAGTCTATGATTATGTAACTGAATATATATGAAAATGTATGATCAGGAATTTGGCTGCCATTAGGGTATATTCATATATGGATAGATAGATAAATGTTATAAACATATACAGGAATATATATATATGTGAAAATATATATGGAGATTCAAAATAAAAAATAAAAAAATGTTTCAAAGATTGTATCATCTAGCCCCCATGTTGTGTATCATCTTGGCTGCTGACCCACTGTGAAGCGCTGTGCGTTTCAATGAGAGTCTTGTTTACAAGGAACATTGTGGAAGGCTTTACATATCATAAGGCACTAGTCTAGTGAAGACCACTCAGAAATTCCAATTTTTTAGTGTTCAAGCAAAAGACAAAATAAAATTTTTCATAGGTAACTGTATAACAATGTAAATCTTGCAGATCTTCAGTAGAAACTAAGCTCAGACATCCTGGAATATTAATCCAATTTTAATGAAGCTCAAAGCAATGATGCTAATATAATTGTATGAGCTCCACATGTGCACATTAATCCTAAATACACTTTTGGCTTTGTTTGGGAAGTAATTTCCACTTTAAAACTTTGGGAAATATATCAGGACCCAAGGAGATATTTGCATTTAAATTACAGTACATGCTTTTCATATCAATTACTCTGGAGGGGAAAAAAAAGACAATCCTGATGAGATGACCAAAATAAAATTGACACAATGTTATTTATGCAGTTTGCTTTCAAGATCCATAGAACAAAAGAGAAAAAAAAAAAACTGCCAAAGCAGGAAGCTTACTTTGACCACTGTCAAAAGAATAAATTATTCATTGGTACTTGTGAAAGCATGGTAAGCCAGACTTCATCCAGGACCACGACGCAGTATGGGACCCCTGCAGCAGGCATTGCCACAGGGGAGAGAAATTGGGTCCAACTCCAAGTACAGCACGGGCAAGTGGGAATTTATAGCCAAAGAAGGTCAGTGGACAGGAAATTACTAAGAGAAAGAATCATGGGTAAGGGGGATTCTATAAACAGACTAACAGTATTCTTGCTGAAGATAAGCTGGGGTAATCAGATATCACCTCACAGGGGGTAGAGAATAAGTAATCCAATCAGATATTAAGGGTCAGAAAGAGAGTGACAAATTGATGTAGCAGCGTTCTTGCTAAAACTGGAAGCCTAGAAAATTTAGAATCCTGACTAAAATTTGGCCAAGCAAAGAATCTTTGTCACCATGGAAAGAGAAAGTACTGTGAAAACAAGATGTTCTTTCAACCCATTCCCAAAACTTTATCACCTGTTATCCAAAGACCCTCCATGGAATGAGCAAGCAATGCTGACTAAACCCTGCTAGGAAACACTGTTTTCCTCCTCACCTCACTCTATCCCAAGGGGAAGAGCTCCACAGCACAGCCTAGGTCCCCCCAGGACCTTTGTATGCTCTGTCACCAGCATTGCATGGTAGACTCACTTGCTTGGCCCTCTGCCTGAAACCTCTTCCCTCAGAGTTTGCACATAATGTCACCAGACCTCTGTTCACATATTAGAACTTCACAAAAGCCCTTTCCAACCACACAGGCCCACATCACCGTCCCTGTCATAATCTATCCCCACCCTGCTTTATTGTCACTTCACAGCCCTTGTCACTATCTAAAATTTGTGATATTTATTGGTGATTGTTTACTTCCCATCTCCCCAGCTATAATGGAGCTCCACAAGAACAGAAACTTGGCATTCCTGCATCTTCCCTCCTCCTTAAATGCCGTGGGAAAAGGAAGAAAGAAAGTAAAGATGAGTAGAATGAAAGATGTATGAAAGGGCAACAATAGAACAGATGGAAGAACTGATTTCTTCCCATGTACTTTCCTGTAAATGCACTAACTCTACCATCTTTGAAAAAAATAAAATTAACTTCCCTAAACTCTATATTTCCTTCGGTTTGTTACCCTATTTCCTTCGCATCAAGCCAACCACTCCAAGTCTGCACTTGCTTAAAGTCAATTAAATCCTTTTTCTTATATTTTACAATTTTAGTATTGATTATAAAAGTAATAAAAGCTAACTATAACAACTTAATGTGCATCTTCTCAAAGTAAATTTATTCAAATGTACAGTTTTTTAAAGAAAAGAACAGACCATGTTTATTATGCTGTTTTTTAAATTTTGATAATATCCTGTGAATATCTTCTGAAACCAAATATACAGGTTTGTTCTTTTCTTTTTAATAACTGCATAATATTCCATAGCATGAATGTACAATATTTTATTCAGTTCATTTGATGGATATTCAGGTTGTTTCCAGATTTCCACTATTATAACCATGTTGCAATAAACCCATTCACACATATGTCTTCACATATGCATACTTTAATTTATGTTTCACAAATTCCCTGTTCAGCATTAAACTTACTATAATTAATTTTCTGTCCACTCTCCCAACTCAAATCACGCAGCTATGCAGATGTCACTATCTAAACCCTACCACTAACCCCTTCTTTTCCTAGAATACTGATAGGAAATGCATAAACATAGCAATGATAGTCAACTAGGGACCAGAAATAACATTTTAATCACTAAATAAGCAGTGGGTGCCTAGATTCTCTGATAAAAACCAAGAAAATAAATTCAACATGAGCCAGAAAAGTCTGAGAGAGACAGTCAAAAACTGAACTACCAGATTTTTACCCTACCTGCAACTAGTAAGTTATTCAGCTATGATTTCATAGATGCTGGTGGAAAAGAAACTAGACTCCTGTGTCCAAAAGAATTCCTATTTCACTGTATGGCAAATAGCAGAGCTTCATGGTCCCATTAGTTCCTCTTGCCCTCAAGTCCTATGGGACAAGGCAAAGATGCTGCTCACATAGTGGGTTGCATTACAGATGGGGAAACTCAAGCTTCTGTTCTCCACCTCTCCAAGTTTTGGGGTTTATTTTTTGGTTTGCTTTGTTGTTGTACTGGGGATTGGGATTAAACACAGGGTCACTTTATCACTGAGCTACATCTTAGCCCTTTTTATTTTCTATTTTGAGACAGGGTCCTGCCAAGTTGCCAAGGCTGGCCTCAACTTCCCAATTAGCTGGTATGGGGTTACATATGTGCATCACTCTGCCCAGATATCCCCAAAGCTTTTATAATGGCAGAAACCCAACCTGCCCAATCTTTGCCCCATAGTGAGCCATCTTTCTTTTACTGTAAAGTAACCAATCCTTCCCTCAGCTCCAGAAAAAAGACACTATTTTTTTATCTTCCAAGGCTTTTCATGATACAGGAATCCTTGAAAATATAGTTAGAACCTCTTCTCAGAAGATGTTCAGACCCAGGTAGAATTCTTTCCCAGCAAAGGCTTCCCACTCTCTCTCTCCAAATCCAAGATGACCAGTTTGGTGGAACAAAAGCTGACCTGACTCATGAGGGCCAATGATAAAGGAATAGAAACCAAGAGAGTAGAGGATGGATAGATTTACTTCTAGATGTCCTCACAGGACTAGAAAAAGCAAGAACAACAGGAAGAAAAGGCTTTCCACATACAGTCAGGAACTGTAAGTCCTCATCATTCCTATGGCAAATTAAGAGGTGGCCCCCAGGAAGATATGTCCACCTCCTAATGCCTGGAACCTGCAAATGCTACCTTATTTGTTTTCATAGATATTATCAAGTTCAGTTATGGCCTTCAGAACTGTGAAAGAATAACTTTTTGTTGTTTTAAGCCACTCAATTTGTGGTCATTTGTCATGGCAGCCTCAGGTATCTATCCTGCTATCCAACATACGGCAGAACCAACAATATAACTTTATTTGCTCCTATAGCATGCACTTTTAGGATCCTGAAAAGTCCAGGACACTATCCTACCATTTTCAAATCTTCCAAGCCCTGAAGACCTCACACTCTTCCAATGGCCACTCTAACCCTTTTTCTTTCATTGTTCTCAAGAGTCCTTTCAGGAACATCTAGCTGACTTCTAAATTTTGAGAGGAAAATAAATTTTTTTTTTACTGTAAACAAATGGGATACATCTTGTTTCTGTTTGTACATGGAGTAACAGCATACCATTTGTGTAATCATACATTTACCTAGGGTAATAGTTTTTGATTTGTTCTGTTATTTTTTTCTCCCCCCCCACCCCTCCCACCCCTCTTTTCCCTCTATACAGTCCCTCCTTCCTCCATTCTTGCCCTCCTCCCCCATTAAGTGTCATCATCCGCTTATCAGCAAGATCATTCGTCCTTTGGTTTTTTGAGATTGGCTTATCTCACTTAGCATGATATTCTCCAATTTCATCCATTTGTCTGCAAATGCCATAATTTTATCATTCTTTATGGCTGAGTAATATTCCATTGTATATATATACCACAGTTTCTTTATCCATTCATCAATTGAAGGACATCTAGTTTGGTTCCACAATCTGGCTATTGTGAATTGAGCAGCTATGAACATTGATGTGGCTGCATCACTGTAGTATGCTGATTTTAAGTCTTTTGGGTATAAGCTGAGGAGTGGGATAGCTGGGTCAAATGGTGGGTCCATTCCAAATTTTCTAAGGAATCTCCACACTGCTTTCAAGAGTGGCTGCACTAATTTGCAGCCCCACCAGCAATGTATGAGTGTACCTTTTTCCCCACATCCTCTCCAACACCTATTGTTGCTTGTATTCTTGATAATACCCATTCTAATTGGGGTGAGATGGAATCTTAGGGTAGTTTTGATTTGCATTTCTCTTATTACTAAAGATGGGGAACATTTTTTTATATGTTTGTTGATTGTTTGTAGATCTTCTTCCATGAAGTGTCTGTTCATATCCTTAGCCCATTTGTTGATTGGGTTATTTGTATTCTTGGTGTAGAGTTTTTTGAGTTCTTTATATATTCTGGAAATTAGTGCTCTATCTGAAGTATGAGTGGCAAAGATTTTCTCCCACTCTGTAGGCTCTCTCTTCACATTGCTGATAGTTTCCTTTGCTGAGAGAAAGCTATTTAGTTTGAATCTATCCCCGTTATTGATTCTTGCTTTTATTTCTTGTGCTATGGAAGTCCTGTTAAGGAAGTCTGATCCTAAGCCAACAAGTTGAAGATTTGGACCTACTTTTTCTTCTATAAGATGCAGGGACTCTGGTCTGATTTCAAGGTCCTGCTCCATTGTGAGTTGAGTTTTGTGCAGGGTGAGAGATAGGGGTTTAGTTTCACTTTGTTGCATATGGATTTCCAGTTTTCCCAGCACCATTTGTTGAAGAGGCTATCTTTTCTCCATTGCATAATTTTGGCCCCTTTGTCTAGTATGAGAAAATTGTATTTATTTGGGTTTGTGTCCGTGTCCTCTATTCTGTACCATTGATCTACCTGTCTATTTTGGTGCGTTGTTGTTACTATTGCTTTTTAGTATAGTTGAAGGTCTGGTATTGCGATACCCCCTGTTTCATTCTTCCTGCTAAGGATTGCTTTAGCTATCCTGGGTTTCTTATTCTTCCAGATGAATTTCATGATTGCTTGCTCTATTTCTGTAAGGTACTTCATTAGGATTTTAATTGGAGTTGCATTGAATCTGTATAGCACTTTTGGTAGTATGGCCATTTTGACAATATTAATTCTTCCTATCCAAGAACATGGGAGATCTTTCCATCTTCTAAGGTCTTCCTGAATTTCTTTCTTCAATGTTTTGTAGTTTTCATTGTAGAGATCTTTTACCTCTTTGGTTAGATTGATTCCCAAGTATTTTATTTTATTTTTTTTAGGCTATTGCAAATGTAGTTGTTTTCCTCATTTCCCTTTCAGATGTTTCATCATTGCGTATAAAAATGCTTTAGATTTATGCACGTTGATTTTATAGCCTGCTATTTTGCTGAATTCATTGATGAGGCCTTGAAGTTTTCTGGAGGAGTTTTTTGGATCCTCTAAATATAGAATCATGTCATCAGCAAATAGTGACAGCTATTAAATTTTTTGAGTTTTTTGAACCAGCTTCTGGCTCTTTATATGTATTTATTTATTTAGTTAGTTAGTTGTTGGTTTATTTATTTTGGTTTGTGTAGAATTATCATTAATTGCTGGATCAGAATGCCTTCCTTCCTTCCTTTTCTGTCATCTTTACTTTATGACCCAGAAGGGAATTTTTCCCCCCTAGCTCTGTCTCCAGATTCTGACTTTCAACTCCCTGTAGTTAGTAGGATGAAATAAATGGTTCCATGTCTGCCAAAACAAACCCTGCCAGTCTTCCTCTTCCCTAAGATGCTTCCCACATGGAAGTAAACCATTCACCATTCCCATCCTTAATCCACCTCTGAACTCAGTGTATTGGGGTGCCACCTGACTTCCACTTAATACATCTCATGTCTCTTTTCCTTAGAGTTCTACCACCAAAAATTTTCTAAACATTTTCCCTTGTGGCATGGGACAACCCTTAGTATGCCTCCCCATGCTTACTAATCACACTTTAAAACATGCTTATTAATGATCAAAGGATTCAGGCTGACTTTTTCAGTCTTCCAATATCAAATTTTCCAAATCTTATATAAAATCTATGAATTGTGCTAGTCACCAAGGGCATATTCCCCAACTTTTATTATCATCGTAGCTTTTAAAGGACTCCTTCAATAGTTTCTTACATTCTGAGCTCCATCAGGGGAGAAGACCGAGTTTATTCTCAAAAATCTTGCATCCTGTTAGGGTTACATTTCTTTGGGCTCCTGTCCAGACTTGCTGATTTAAGAAAAAGAAGGTCTTGCAGATAGTTAAATATCCATATTCATGACTTCTGCATCTGCAGATTCAACCAAACATCAAAATATTTTTGATTCCTGGATTAAAATATTCAGGAAGCATGGTAGCACACACCTGTCATTCCAGAGACTAATGAAGCTCAGAGAGGTGAATGGCAAGTTTGAGGACAGCCTCGGAAATTTAGTAAGACTCTGTCTCAAAAAAAAAAAAAAAAAAAAAAATTAAGAAGGGGTGGGGATGTGGCTCAGTGGTAAGGCTTCCCATGGTTCAATCTCTATTACTGGTGGGGGGAACATTCAGAGAAAAAAATGCATCTCCAGTGAACACATGCAGGATTTTTGGGTTTTCTTATCATTATTTCCTAAACAATACAGTATAACAACCATTCCCATTTCATTGGGTTTTATAAGCAATCGAGAAATTAAGTACACAAGAGGTTGCACACAGGCTACCTGCAAATACTATCCCATTTTATAGAATGGACTTGAACAACTGCAGATTTGCTCTCCACACAGTGGAGGGTGGGGTCCTACAACCAATTCTCCGCAGATGCCAAAGGACACCTGTGGTTCCAAATTTAAGAGCATTTATATACATGTACATGTTATTGTCCCTTCCATCTGTGATTACCTTGTTTTCTAAGATTACAACCCTTCTCAAGAGAAAGGTGCTCCCCTTTCCATTGTTTCTCAATCATCATATCTTTCATCTGTCATCTTCCATTTTTCTTGATGCAAGACCTAAAAATGTACCATTGTCCTCACTGTCTCCGAATAAACTTGACTCTACAATGTCTCTAGCACAGCCCTTTCAAGTTTTCCTGTTAGCCATTTGGTTTGTAAAATTCTTTTTTTGTGTGTGTGGGGGGGTGGTGCTGGGGATTGAACCCAGGGCCTTGTGCTTATAAGGCAAGCACTCTACTGACTGAGCTATCTCCCCAATCCCCTTTGGTTTGTAAAATTCTTTAAGACTGTTCTCAATTATAAGCCAAGAATATAACATCTTTGCTGTAAAATAAGACTCAACACTATTAAAATTCCACTGATCGTTAATGATTATGTCCAAGACCCTGAAATCCTCAACCCAGATAATATTCCAGTTCAAAGTCAATATGAAAACATTTTGGTTTGGGGGGTTGGAGTGACTACAGAAACCATTAGACAAATCAAAATCTAAGTCCTTATTTGACTTTAAATTTGTTTAAACTAAAATAAAATGGAGCACCACCTACCCATGCCTCACTATGCCTAACTATGCTGGTGCCTAAAGCTGAAATACATCACATATAGGTGTTTGTATGTGTGTTAAGGAATCCAGCTGTTTCGCTGTTGAAAGTCCTGATTTTGTAGTTCAGAGAGGATAAAGAAAATTATAAACTTTGAATTCAAATTTTGTCCTATTCTCAAATGCCCTCGAAAATGGGGCAGAGGGAGAACAAGCTTATCCACTGCTTGTATAATCTTTCTTCAATAACCTACAAATCAGTCTCTACAATGCCAAGTGCCTCAATTACTCCAAGAACTCCAATCTCGGATTTTTCTTTATGCATATACCTATTTAGTCCCATTCACATTGGGCACAAATTAATTGGATTAATTAACAAATCTTACCTATTTCACCTTCAGTAAACAAATTAATGAACATATAATTGCAAATTTTTTTAAATGCTATGAAAGTAATTAGTAGAAAGTTGTGGTACGGAATAAAGAAAGAGATCTCCTTCAGAGGCTCAGACGGAGACTCAAGAGAAAGTAGTTAAACGGAGAACTAAAGGAAAGTATACATCTATAGAATGAATCCATATGTATCTCCTTCTACCTCATTTATATTGGTGTAATACCACAAATTCTACATTTGGGTTGGCGTTGTGGCTTAGTGGCAGAGCACTTGCCTAGCATGTGTGAGGCACTGGGTTCAATCCTCGGTACCACATACAAATAAATAAATAAAATAAAATAAAATAAAGGTATTGTGTCCATCTATGACTAATTTTTTTTAATTTTTTTAAATTTATTTAAATAAAATTGTTTGCCAGTTGGCTTGATCATTTTTTTTGACAATTCAAATTTTTCAGAATTTGAAATTACATTTGAATTACATAAATGTAAGTTAGAATTAAATTCATTACATATGTAAATTTGTGGGGGTTTAAGATTATTAATTAATCAAATTATACAGAATTTGAATTGAAAAGCTATTTTTAAATCCCCAAATGCAATTGCTTTTAGTTAAAAGGCATGCACTCAACTATTTAGGCAGACATTCATTAAGTAGGCATAATACATCAAAGCATCATTCCCTTGTGAAACATAAGCAAAGACTGAGATTTAACATTACTTAAGAGATTGAAGGCATTTATTAAATATGCATTAGCAAAATCAATGTTAGAAATTTGTAGGTCTTTGTTATTTAAAAAAAAAAAAAAAAAAAAGAAACCCAAGCCAGTCACAATGACTCATGCCTGTAATCCCAGCTACTCCGGAAGGTGAGTCAGGAGGAATCCAAATTCAAGACCATCGTGGGCAGCATAGTATGACTCTGTTACAAAAACAAAATTTTTAAACCATATCCACCAATAGGTACAAACAATATGTCTGTCAGTTGACTAGGATTATGGTATTATAAAACCCAAACAACTTACCAAGTTGAAAAAATAAAAGAAAAAACATGTCATGTAACAGACTTTTCCTGATAAGAGCTTGTGTTGGGAGATCCAGAGAAGTAAATAAATAGGATAAATATAGAGATTTAGAAAAAAGATTTATTATGAGTGTTTGGCTCATGATTATGGAGGCCAAGTTCTGTGATCTGCCATCTGCAATCTGGAGACCCAGGAATGCCAGTTGGTATAATTCCAGTCCAACACTGCAGGCCTGAGAACAAGGAGTACTAGTGTCCAAACACAGAATAAGTTGTTTGCCACAGCACAGGCAGGGAACAAATTCATCCTTGCTCTACCTTTTTATTCTATTTAGACCTTCAAGGATTAAATGTTGCCTGTCCACATGAATTGAAGAGGGTGATCTTTACTAAGTCTACCAACTCAAATGCTAATCTCTTTCAGAAACACCAGCACAGATATACCCAGGAATAATATTTTATCAACTATCTCTTAGACCAGTCAAGCTGATACATAAAGTTAACCATTTCAGAGGTTATCCTCTCTTGACCAACTCAACTCTTTTCACCCCAGATTCCTGAGAGAGGTAGTAAATAAGGTCATGACTCATGGAAAATGTAATTGTTGCTGTCTTGTTAGCTGGGTAGAAACAGCCTACAGCATAGGGACCCATAATTAATCTGGCCAGGAGTACCTGGTTTAGGCCTTGAGCCAAAACAGGGCCATTTTGTTCCTATTAAATCTCAATAGTATCATCAACCATAGCATGAAGCAACCAAAATTCCCAAGGACCTAGATGATTTTGCAAAAGGAAAAATAGCACAATAGCTAGGGCCAAAGGAGTTTGTGGTGTGGAGGCAAGACAGGAAAGTAGGGCTAAACAGCAAGCATTCCCTCTCAATACTGCAGGCCTACCTTATCCCTGGTCAGAGTGCTCAGGCCACCAATTAAAGTTCTGAAATCTGATCTGATTAGCACCTCCTTTAGGGAGTTTGGAGACATAAATTGAAGAAGGAAAGAGAGATCACCTACCATTTGTATACCTACATTTTCTTTCAAATCTCATTGAAACAAAAAACAAGCATTCTAACATTCGAAAAGAACATGCCATATTGTTAAATATATACATAAATTATTTTAAATATGCCTATGTGTGTATTTTTAAAATATATATTTGTATATATATACATATAAAGGCAACATGTTTGCAAAATGGATTGATTTACAAATGGTAAGTACGTATATGTACTTCTCCTATACACATTTTGATGAGGAGTTATTTTAAACCTGTACCTTATAAATAAAACATCATGGTAGCTAAAAATTCAGAAATGGCCTCATTATACTTACTGGCTATTACATGAGACTCACAAAAATACAATACTACTTCTAAACCACTTTGATTTTCTGTAAAATAAATATAATGCTGAAATAAACAATATCAACAAATAAAAAGATGAAAAATAATTAGAAATTTGAAATAAGAGATTGCTGGGGAAGTGCATTTGTAAATAATCTCATGTCTAGATATTAAAATGAATATATTACATAGCAATTTGGAACATGTTTCTAATCAAATGAAGTTCTATTTATAGGTAGTCAAGTTCATGTTCCTGCATGTATTTTAATATTTTAGAATAATATTGTCTTTGTTGGTAATATCAGAAATAAGAATACGGAAATTATTCCCTGAAACTTATGCCTTTGTAACCATCCACTAATTCATGAGTTGACACTTACCTTCAATTTTTAAATTGAAGGTGATAACAATAATAACTACTACGTGTTAAACACCTAATATGGTCCAAACTCTTTATATACTTTTTTTTTCCCAGTGCTGCAATGGAACCCAGGGCCTTGATCTCACTAGGTCTAGCAAGTATAGCCTGGTGCTCCACCACTCAATTATACCTCCTTTTATTTCAGGACATACATTTTTTAAATGCTCTATTTGATGGGTAATTATGTCCACATTTTGCAGATGAGGAAGCAGAGGTCCAGAAAAGTAACTTGTATAACATGTCTGAGTGGACCTGGGATTTGAACCATTCTTTGTTGCCATGCTGCATGTGACACTGTGGCTCCTACACAGTAGTTAGCATGTTTCATGAAGCCCCAGTGTTTCTCCTGAGACACCTAGGAGAAAAAAATGATGACAACATTGCTGAACAACAATGCTCCAACTGCCCCACCCTGGCATCAGTCCCAACATGTTTCAGAAAATATTGAGTCCTAAAGGGGAATGAAGAGAAGGCCGGGAGGGATGAGAACAGGAAAGACAGTAGAATGAATTGGACATCACTTTCCTATGTCCATATATGAATACACCACCAGTGAAACTCCACATCATGTACAACCACAAGAATGGGGGGATCCTAATTAGAATAAGGTATACTCCATGTATTTATGATATGTTAAAATATACTCTACTGCCATGTATATCTAAAAAGAACATTTTTTTTCCTTTAAGTTTTTGTGTTTTTTTTTTTTTTTTTTTTTTCTTTTGCGGTGCTGGGGATCGAACCTAGGGCCTTGTGCATACAAGGCCAGCACTCTACCGACTGAGCTATCTCCCCAGCCCCAAGTTTTTTTAATTTTATTTATTTTTTTTTTACTGACTGCATTTTGATTCATTGTACACAAAGGTGGTACGACTTTTCATTTCTATGGTTAAAAAGAACAAAATTTTTAAAGTAAAAAAAAAAAAGATAAGAAAAAAAAATATTGAGTCTTACAGCTCTGCACACCCTGTTCTGACCCCTGAGCTTTCCTGAACCTCAGGCTTAGCCTGACAGTTAGAAGTTTCTGTGGCTCCTCTGCCTACATCCCATTTCATGCATTTTCCATTAAACAAACATAACAAACTCATGTATGTGCTAGACACTACTAAGCAGAAAAAATTTAGACATAAGTAAGACATACACAAGCACTTCAAATATATACACCACACTCCTACTAGGAATCTCAAGTTCAAATGCCCTTGAAGACCAGATAGATAATAAAAATAATTGAAGCAAGTCAAGAGGGTTGAAACACAGCATAGTGAGGCAACCCAGAGATGACCACCTGCAGGAAACTACTACCATTCTCCAGACTGAGAGCAGAGAGAGAAGAAGGTGCTACTAGAGCTCGGGCCTGGGGATGGGGGTTGGACTGGCAGAGAGGGAGGCACCACCAGAAAGGAGAGCTACAGAGGGACACTACCAATGGTTTTTTCCTTTCCCCACCCTCCAAGTTCCCCCAGTTCCTCTAATTGGCCAAGCCTAACTGGAAACCAATGAGTAAGAGAGTCTGAGAAATGTAATTTGGAGGAGTCAGGCCCTGAAACATAGAGCAGAGCTGTGGAAGGACAGGAAATGGATCTGACATCACATAAGCGAATGGCTAGTACACTCCAGTCCCCTCGCTCTGAGACTCCAGATTTCCAGGGTCCCACCCAGTGCCCCTCCTCCTGCCATGGGACCATTTGAATTCCAAAACCCTGCCTTGTACTGCCTTTGTTTACATCAGATACCAACCCCTAGTTCCTCCTTGACATCTAACTTTGGGATACTTCTAGATCTTCCTTCCCTGTTGACCTAGCCTAAGGAGTTTTCAACCAAACTTGATATTGTCGGGCATGGAAATTGTCATGGCTCCATGTTAGTTCTCAGCACACAGCCAGCAGGTGTCACTCAGAAGTTGCTCTTTTGATAATATCAGGAGTAACTGAAATAAAAATGTTTCTTCTCCCTCATCAGGACAAGATAGGGGAAAAAAGTGGCAAAATAGAACAATTCTCACTTAATGAATAACATAATTGCTTTTGGAACTAGATAAGAATCTGGACTGTGTTAAATCCATTAATTACACATTAAAATAAGGCTCACTCATTAAAAATTGTTCCAAACTGCTTACCACAATTTCCAACTGAACTTTGGCCTTTGATCTTACACTGAACAGCATTGATGGATCCTCCAAGCAACAAATGTCACGTTAATTATTTTACATTAATAAAACACTGAACTGAGGAGAAAGTAGAAATTATTTTTTCCTAATGTCCATTGAGTCAGAAATCGAAAAGCTTATTAGCAGGTATTTTCAAATTTCACACATGAATAATATCATTCAATATCTTTTTCTAAGAAGAAAAATCACCTACTTAGTGCCTTTTTTTCTTTCCTTAAAGAATAACAAAATCAATTTCTTCCTAAATTGCCCCCTCCTAGAATGTTCACTTTGTACAACAGCCCTCCAAGCACAGATTGCTTCTTCAAACTACAATTTTATAGCTTTCCAATTTTTAAGTATGTTTGGATTTATTGAAATAAAAAGTACTTCACAGGTGCAATGGAATTGTGCCTAGTAGAAAAGAACTTGGACAAGAACCATCAGACTGCACGTATCAACAAAATTCTAGAAGGGCCAGTCATGGACAATGGAAAAAAATGGAAATTGAGGCAGCTACCTACAAATTTACAGAATTAATATTAAATGACTGCTTGCATCTACAGGTCTTAGCTGCTATTTTTAGAAGCTCATTTTTGGAAGATAATTTTTCAGTGGACTTATATTGCCTAATAAAGTCATGCTTATGGTATTTGAAACTCTAACAATACAGCTATAAACTAAATGTAAACTCCCTTGGTATCATACATTTTAGGGTATTTAATTAGCATAGCAAAAAGTCTTCATTTGACAACTATAATCACCAAAAAACATGGAAAGGGAAAAAAAAGAGAAAAAGTAAAATATTTTAAAAGGTGTTTCATTTGGATCTATTTAAGGCAAACCCCACTGTTGGTTCCTTCCAAGTCATGTACCCTAACACTTCAGCAGCTCCTGATAGTTATTATGTCTCACTGTGTGCCCTACTTTGGGGACAACACTCTCCCTGTTGGATGAAGAGCAACCAAGATAGCATTGCTCAAAATGCATTCTGCAGAACTCTGGTACCTACACACACACACACACACACACACACACACCCCACAAGTGTAGTCAAGTAATTTTGAGAAATGCTGGATCAAATAAAGCTAAATGGGATTATATTTTTCTTGCAGAGATTCTCAAGGAATTTAATATGCTAATGTACACTGTGAATCTCCACAAAGAATATAATCAGCTTTATTTACTAAGATTATGTGAACATAGACCTTTTTGTCACAAAGGATCTCTTTGGGCTAATGTGTGGGAGAAACATATTTGAGCAAGTGATGTTCTCAGGTCTTCTTCAGGAAGAGTCTGCTCCATAATGTATGATAAAGAAACTCACAGAAAAGTAATGGAAGTCATTGAGGAGTCACACCAAGTACAGGGAGTCACAGAAAGCATGATCAGGGCAGGAAATAAATGGGAATGAGTCAGAAATATTGATAAGAGCTCCCATTTATTTAGTCCCTAATACATATACAGTGTTTTTTATCTTGTCCTAATCAATACTTTCAACAATACCTTGATGTAAATATCCTCTCCATTTTAGAAATGAGAAAACTAGAACTCAGAAAGGTTAAGTAAGTTTCCCTAGATCACACAGTTTGTAAGTGAGAGATCTTTAAAATATAATGGCTGTGTTTTGACTCCAGTATGCCTTCTCTTTCATGCTATTCTGTCTTCCAGGAAAAAATAAAATAGGAGAAATAATGAAGCAAATGAAAAAATACTGCCCCCACAGAGGTACTTTCCAGTGACTATTGTCCTGAGAAGAAGTGGATTTCTCAAAAGCAAATATAAATCGTTCATGACTGGGAAAACCATTTCCATCTGCCTGTCAGGTCCCTGATCTCCATGGCTTCCAGGACAGGCACAGAGGTCATGGAAGCCTCTTCACCATGGCCACAAGCAATATTCTGGTCAAACCCAAGACCCTATTAGCCCTAGAAGACACAGCTAGCTGGAGCTCAGTGGTATGATGGAGCTGCTCCTGACCAGTTCACAAGAATAAGTTTGCCTATCTCTTCCCAACTTCATGGTCAGCAATGTCACGCTGGTAGTTTGAATGGGCCACAGTGGGAATATTCATATTGTGGAAATCAAAAAGCACTACCAAGGAAGGATTGTATTTGTGTGTGTATGTGTGTGTGTGTGTGTGTGTGTGTGTGTGTGTGTGTGTTTTCCCAGAGACCCAGTTTATCAGCATACCATGTATTGAGTCTTAACAAAAGGGTAGAAGTAGAAAAATTGAAAGCTGAGATGATTTCCACCTAAACAAAAAGCACAAGAGCTATCCCTCTTAATTCAAAGTCAAATATTAATCATCTGTCATATCTGTGCTAATGAAACAGACCAGTGTCCTGTGTAATGAGAGATTAGATTATTCTTTTCTATCTTCCAATAAGCTGTACAATATAGGAAAAAAAAATGCAGAGAACTACCTGAACAGCCCCAGCCCATTTTGGTTTCACACTGCCTGTGTCCTGCAGGGTCATGGGCATTTGTGCTAGTATGAAATGAGAAAACTAGAACTCAGCTCTGTGCTAATATGGCGAGGTCTCATTTCCCAATCCTACTTATGTCAGTGCACTCAAAGCTGCAGTCCTGTTTCCTAGAAAATTCACAGAAGCAGTAGTGAAGACAGAGGAATGCTACAGACTATTTCCAACATTTGAAAAGTCTAACATAAGTAATATATTAATTCTCAACAAGACTACACAGTTTAGGTAAATCTTAAATTTGTTTTAAATTTGTTTTCTGTTGTCATTGTTTAGTTTCTGTTTGTATCAATTCAATCTTAGCTAGAATTAGGTCTTCTCAAACTTTTCCAATTTTTCTGATTTGAAGTCACTTGAGAAATTTTGAAAAATGGAGCAGTAAGCTAATGATACCATAAATGACCTTTCATATGATACATATACTCTCCAAAACTGGGGTGAGAGTGAAGAACATTGAATACATATAGTAATATTTGAAGGATAAATCATGTTCTTTTAGCAAATTAGAAAAACCCTGAGGAATAGTCTCTCACACTGAAAGGGCAAATGATGCATGCCATCTTTCTCGTGATAAGCCTCTTGGTAAGAGTCTTGCATGAAGGAATTCTTGTCACCTGCCACTACCTCAGTGATCGTGTCATAGCCTTTATGTAGCAATTTTTTAGAGTATGAACGAAATGCTACTCCTAATACCTTACAGACCAGACCACCTCCCTTATCCTACCACATGCCAGGGAACTATTCGAACTATCACTAATCTTCCCTGAAGATGGGACTGGAAAGCTATAAACCATACTTGAGGAACGTTGCTTAAAAGAAATACCAGTGTGAGTCCCTGCCAAGCTCTTGTGTGCACAAACCATCAGCAGATGGAGCCCTTTGCTAATCCAACAATCTTCTGGGCCCTGCTTCATGACCTATAATAGTTGCATTTCCTATTTTTCTGGCTCATATTGAATAGTGGTCATTTTTGGGATTTGCTCATCATTATATTTTGCATGGAAGCATCCAGGAACTGTTTCCACAACTGAATGGCAGGAAAATTGAGGGTTTTTTTTTTTTTTTTATTGCTACATGTATACTATACTACTAAAATTTCATAATATTTGTATTGTAATACAAATATTACAATATTTGATGTATTGCCTTTATATTGTCCTCAGATGTGTGAACATGGTCCTTTGATTCATTTAGTCCATAAATATTTGATTTGCATTTGTTGAAAGAAATGTCATATCTTTTTGTTCTCTATAAATCAACCTAATATTGATTTGGGGCATCATCTCATCAAGCTAAAGGGAAATTCAGGGTCATGTAAATGTTTCAGGACTTATGCATTTTCAAAGGCAGAGAAGATATGAAGGGAGAAGACATGTCTTTGGTTATTAGTCATCTGTTTAGTCAAGTTACTCAGAAGCATGTTGTCTCTGCTGCTTCTGAAGTTTGTGGGAGCTAGGAATTGTCCATGAAACTGAAAACCTTCCAAGGCCTAGTGGGTCTTACTTCCTTAGGAAGGGAAAACTTGCAGCCATCCCTATCTGGGTATTGCCAGAATCTTGGGCAAATTTCCTGCTTCTCAGGGAAACAGAAACCACCCTCTTCTCTCCTGTCAGAACTGTGGAATCATATTTTTAAGTCAACTCAAATGCTTCTCCCTTCCTATTTTCTTAGTATAATAGTCAACAGTCATAAACGTTTGTAGTACATTGGAATCACCTGGAGAGCTATAAAAACTAAATACAGATTTTTAATTCCTACCCCCAAAGTACCAAAATGGTGTGCACTATTTTAGAATATTTGCAAAATTCAGTTATGGGTAAGTACAAAGTCATCGGTAGTCTCATTAAAAGAGTTTCATATACACCTTTATACATGCAGCCTGAAGGTCATTTTATGCAATGTATTAAACAATTTTGTTCATGAAACAAAATTTCATAGTGAGGAACACCTATAAACATCAAACAAACCCACACAATTTCAAGAATTGAATAGACCGCAACACAATAATACTGGGTTACTTTAACATGCCTCTCTCACCACTCGATAGATCTTCTAAACAGAAACTTAATAAACAAGCTATAGAACTAAAAAATACAATTAATAATTTAGACCTAACAGATATATAGAGAATATTTCATCCATCAATAACTGAATACACTTTCTTCTCAATAATGCATGGATCCTTCTCTAAAATAAATCATATCCTAGGCCACAAAGAAACTCTTAGCAAATACAGAAAAATAGAGGTAAGATATACATTTCATTTTATCAGATCATAATGGAATGAAATTAGAAATTGACAATAAAATTAAAAAATAGAACACCTAACACCTGGAGACTAAATAATACAATATTGAATGACCAATGGATAGCTGAAGAAATCAGGGATTAAATTTTTTAAAAAACAGAGTTAAATGAGAATAGCAACACAATTTATCAAAATCTCAGGGGAACTATGAAGGCAGTTCTAAGAGGAACATTCATTGCATTGAGCATATGCTCTAAAAGAATACAAAGTAACCAATTAAATAACCTAACTTTACATCTCAAAATTGTAGAAAAAGAAGAACAAGTCAGCACCAAAAGTAGAAAAAGACAGGATATAATTAAAATCAGAGCTGAAATCAATGAAATTGAAACAAAAAAAAATGAGGGGAAAATCAACTATGTTCTTAATAATAATGGACTTATAACAACAATTTCTATTTTAGCTTATTCTTTTCTTTAAAATAAGTAGAGCCCAACCAGCCCATGGAGATCTCCAACACCACCCATAACCCTCACAGACACAGTGCCCTGCTGTGACTCCCCATCTACCAAGTGGGGACGCCACTGTCGGCCATCATGGATTATCCTTGACATCACCAACTTTAGTTGGGGCAGATCCCATCCTGGGAGACACCACATTATCAAGTACCATTCATGTGTCAGGCTACCGAAGACTGGGAGGTTTGAAGTATATATTACAGGTTTTTTTGTAGTTTTTTATAATTATTCCTCTTTTTATTTTTTTATTATTTTTCTCACTCTATTTTTCTTTAGTTTACATGTTTCCTTAGAGTTTCTTTCTCCCTTTTCTCATGCTAATGACCAACTTCTTTTGAGTCCATTTTCACGCTTCCTATGATCTAGTACCTCTACATACTCATTTCTTATCTCATTAACATTACATCCTACACCCCTCCCTCTTTGTCCACCATTAGAAATTGTAGACTTTATTGCAAACCTATTGTTTATGCTGTAAAAATAAGCAAACTCATCATCTTTGTTTATTACCACAATACTGTTAAAGTCTTCATATGGACTATTTGGTTTAAGGCTACATAGTGTTTGCATTGTGTGCTGCTAATACTTATCTCCCCCTTAAAGGTGAGGTATTGGAAAACTGCAGGGACACTATAAGCCTATAGGAGGAACACTGTAATACCTCAAATCTGCACTGCTAGATGGGAAGATACATGAACAGAATAAAAAAACAAGGGAAGAAAGTGCCCCAAACTAACCAAGATGCTATATTAATAGAATCCATTGACAGCACAGTAGAAGAAATGTCAGAAAGGGCATTCAGAATGTACATTATTACAATAATCCATGAAATAAAGTGTTATATAAGAAAGCAAATACAGGCAATGAATAATCACTCCAATCAACAGTTAAAAGAGCAAATACAGGAAGCAAAAGATCATTTCAATAAAGAGATAGAGATTCTGAAAAAAAAATACAGAAATCCTTCAAATGAAGGAAACAATAAACCAAATTAAAAAAAAAAAAAAACTCAGTGGAGAGAATCAGCAACTTGGAAGACAGAACCTCAGACAATGAAGACAAAATGTTTAATCTTGAAAATAAAGTTGATCACAGAGAAGATGGTAAGAAATCATGAACAGAACCTCCAGGAATTATGAGATAACATGAAAATACCAAATTTAAAAATTATTGGGATTAAGAAAGGCACAGAGATACAAACCAAAGCAATGAATAAAATCAGAAAATTTCCCATACCTGAAGAATGAAATGGAAAACCAAATACAAGAGAATTAAAAGACAGTAAATGCACAAAATCACAACACGTCCACACCAAGTCACATTATAATGAAAATGCCCAATATACAAAATAAAAATAGAATCTTAAAGACTGCAAGAGAAAATATCAGATTACATATAGGGGGAAACCAATATGGATATCAGCAGATTTCTCAGCACAGACCCTAAAAGCTAGAAGGGCCTGGAACAACATATTTCAAGCTCTGAAAGATGCCAACAAGAATCTTATACCTAGCAAAACAAACCTTCAGATTTGATGATGAAAGAAAATCCTTCCATGATAAACAAAGTTAAAAGAATTTACAAATAGAAAGCCTGCACTACAGAACATTCTCAGCAAACTATCCCATGAGGAGGAAATGAAAAACAACAATGTAAATCAGCAAAGGGAGGAACTACACTAAAGCAAAAGTCTATCAAAGGAGAAACCAAGTCAAGTTAAAAACAAAAATAAGACAAAATGACCAGGAATACAAATCATATATCAATAATAACACTGAATATTAATGGCCTAAACTCTTCAATCAAAAGACATAGACTGGAAGGTTGGATTTAAAAAAAAAAAAAAAAAGACTCAACAATATGCTGCCTTCATGAGATTCATCGCATAAGAAAAGATATCCACAGACTGGAGGTGAAAGGATGGGAAAGAATATACCATGCACAAGGACTCAGTAAAAAAGCAGGGGTTTCCATCCTCATGTCACATGAAGTGGATGTCAAGCCAAAGTTAGAATAGATAGGGAAGGACATTTCATACTGCTTAAGGGTACCATAGATCAACAAGACATAATGATTGTAAATATTTGTGCCCCAAACAATGGAGCATCCACGTACATCAAACAAATCCTTCTCAATTTCAGTAATCAAATAGATCACAATACAATAATACTGGGTGACTTTAACACACCTCTCTCACCACTGGATAGATCTTCCAAACAAAAACTGAACAAAGAAAACAGAGAACTCAATAACACAATCAATAATTTAGACTTAACAGACATATATAGAATATTCCATCCATCAACAAGTGAATATACTTTCCTCTCAGTAGCACATGGATCTTTCTCTAAAATAGACCATATGTATGCCACAAAGCAGCCCTTAGTAAATACAAAAAAGGAGA
This sequence comes from Sciurus vulgaris, assembly GCF_902686455.1. Lineage (NCBI taxonomy): Eukaryota > Metazoa > Chordata > Mammalia > Rodentia > Sciuridae > Sciurus > Sciurus vulgaris. The sequence goes on from NC_136467.1 coordinate 64,604,154, forward strand.
GATACTACCTTGATTCTATCAGAACATAATGGAATGAAATTAGAAATCAAGGATAAAATAAAAAATAGAAACTACTCCAACACCTGAAGACTAAATAATACACTATTGAATGATCTATGGGTAGCAGAAGACATCAGAGAGATAAAAAAATTCTTAGAGGTAAACAAGAACAATGATTCAATATATCACAATCTGTGGGACACCATGAAAGCAGTACTAAGAGGAAAATTCATTGCATGGAGCACATTCGGTAAAAGAATAGTCAAGAAATAAATGACCCAACATCACATCTCAAAGGCCTAGAAAAAGAACAGATCAACATCAAAAGTAATAGAAAATAATTAAAATCAGAGACAGGAAACAATTAAAATCAGAGCTTAAATCAATGAAATTGAAACAAAAGAAACAATTCAAAAAATTAACAAAACAAGTTGGTTCTTTGAAAAAGTAAACAAAATTGATAAACCTTTAGCCACACTAAAGAAGAGAAGCAGAGAAAAAACTCAAATTACTAAAAGTCATGATAAAAAAGTAAATATCATAACAGACACTACTGAAATACAGAAGATAACTAGAAACTATTTTGAAACTTGTATTCAAATAAAACAGAAAAATTTGAAGACAAACAAATTTTTAGAGACATATGATCCACCCAAACTGAATCAGGAGGATATACATAATTTAAATAGATCAATTTCAAGCAATGAAACTGCAGAAGCCATCAAAAGCCTACCAACCAAGAAAAGCCCGGGACCAGAGAGACTGTCAGCTGAGTTCTCTAAGACCTTCAAAGAAGAATTAATTTCAATACTCCTCAAAGTATTCCATGAAATAGAAAAGGAGAGAACCTTTCCAAACTCATTCTATGAAGCCAGTATCACCCTGATACCAAAACCAGACAAAGACACATCAAGGAAAGAAAATTTCAGACCAATATCTCTGATGAACATAGATGCAAAAATTCTTAACAAAATTCTGGCAAATCACATACAAAAACATATTTAAAAGACAGTGCACCACAATCAAATGGGTTTCATCCCAGGGATGCAAGGTTGTTTGAACATCTGGAATAAATAGATGTAATTCACCACATCAACAGACTTAAAGTTAAGAATCACATGATTATTTCAATAGATGCAGAAAAAGCATTTGATAAAATACAGCAACTTTCCTGTTCAAAATACTAGAAAAAATAGTGATAGTAGGAACATACCTCAACATTGTTATGACTATCTGTGCTAAGTTCATGACCAATATCATTCTAAATGGAGAAAAACTGAAAGCATTCCCTCTAAAAACTGGAACAAGACAAGGATGCCCTCTCTCTCCACTTCTGTTCAACATTGTCCTTGGAACTCTAGTCAGAGCAATTAGACCAAAAAATTAAAGGGATATGAACAGGAAAAAAAAAAAAAGAACTCAAGTTATCAATATTTGCCAATGATATGATTCTATATTTAGAGGATCCAAAAAATTCCACCAGAAAACTTCTAGAACTAATAAATGAACTCAGCAAAGTATCAGGATATAAAGTCAATACACATAGATTTAATGCATTTCTATTCATAAATTATGAATCCTCTGAAAGAGAAATTAGGAAAACTATCCCATTTACAATAGCCTCAAAAAAAAATACTTGGTAATCAATCTAACAAAAGAGGTGGAAGACCTTTACAATGAAAACTTTAGAACACTAAAGAAAAAAATTAAGGAAAACCTTAGAAGATGGGAAGATCTCCCATGTTCTTGGATAGGCAGAATTAATATTGTCAAAATGGCCATACTACCAAAAGTGCTATACAAATTCGATGCAATTCCAAGTAAAATCCCAATGATGTACCTCATCAAATAGAGAAAACAATCATAAAATTCATTTGGAAGAATAAGAGACCCAGAATAGCCAAAGCAATCCTCGACAGGAAGAGTGAAGCAGGAGTTATCACAATACCAGACTTTCAACTAGACTACAGAGAAATAGTAGCAAAAGTGGCATGGTATTTGCACCAAAATAAACATGTAGACCAATGGTACAGAATCAAGGACACAGAGACAAACCCACATAAATACAGTTATCTCAAAACTGGACAAAGATGCCAAAAACATACAATGAAGAAAAGATAGGTGCTGGGAAAACTGGAAATCCATATGCAGCCAAATGAAATTAAAACCCTAACTCTCACCCTGCACCAAACTCAACTCAAAATGGATCAAGGACAGGAATTAGACCAGAGGCCTGGCACCAAATAAAAGAAAAAGTAGGCCCAAATCTTCATCATGTTGGCTTAGGACCAGACTTCCTTAACAAGACTCCCAAAGCACAAGAAATAAAAGCAGGAATCAATAAATGGGTTGGATTCAAACTAAAAAACTAAAAAGCTTTTTCTCAGCAAAGGAAACAATCAACAATGTGAAGAGAGAGCCTACCGAGCAGGAGAAAATCTTTACCACGTGCACTTCAAATAGAGCACAAATCTCTAAAATTTATAAAGAACTCAAAGAACTTTACACCAAGAATACAAATAACCCAATCAATAAATGGGCTAAGGAACTGGGCATACAATTCATGGAAGAAGATATACAAGTGATCAACAGATATATGAAAAAATGTTCAACATCTCTAGTAATAAGAGAAATGCAAATCAAAACTAAGATTTCATCTAACTCCAATTATAATGGCTATTATCAAGAAGACAAGCAACAACTGGTGTTGGTGAGAATGTGAGGAAAAAGGTACACTCATACACTGCTAGAGGAATTGCAAATCAGGCAACCATTCTGGAAAGCAGTATGGAGATTCCTTAGAAAACTTGGAATGAAACTACCATTTGACCCAACTATCCCATTCCTCGATTTATATCCAAAGGACTTAAAATCAGCATACTACAGAGATGCAACCACATCAATCTTTATACCAGGTCAATTCACAATAGCTAGATTGTGGAACCAAACTAATTGCCCTTCGATAGACAAATGGATAAAGAAACTGTGGTATATGTACACAATGGAATATTACTCAGCAATAAAGAAGAATAAAATTATGGCACTTGCTGGTAAATAAATGGAGTTGGAGCATACCATGCTAAGTGGAATAAGTCAATCCCAATAAACCAAATGCCGAATGTTTTCTCTGATAAATGGATAATGATACATAAGGGGGTGGATGGAGGGAAAAAGGGAAGAATGGAGGAACATTGGATTGTGTAGAGAGAAATGAGTGGTGGGAAAGGGGTGGGTGAAGGAAAGATAATGGAATGAGACAAACATCATTACCCTATGTACATGTATGATTACATAAACAGTGTGGCTCTATATCATGTTCAACCAGAGAATTGAAAAGTTGCACCCCGCTTCTGCACAGAAGCAGCACGGACAGCTCCGGCCCACCCCGCTGCCAGCTCCGGCCCGCACGCAGGTTGCTTCAGAGACCAGCACAGGGCGCCAGGGACTCCCCCAAGCAGCCCAGCCCCCTCTGGCTGGAAGCGCCTCTCTAGGCTAGCTTCCTGGGGCAGACCGCCCAGTGAGAGTCTCCCGTCGCAGAGCCAACCACGGGTCCCCAACGCAGAGCCAACCACGGGTCCCCAAGCCAGCGGAGACATCCGATACACAAGCGGCTTCTGGGACCAGGGCTGGGCAGCCAGAGACCTCTCCAGGCAGCATTGTCCCCCTCCAGCTGCAGGCTTTTTCCACGGGGCGATCCAAGATGGCGGACTAGAGGGTGACTGCATCTCCAGTTGCCCCAGAACCCAGGATTCAAGAAGGGGAGGCATTGAGAGACGAGACTTGGACTAAGATAGAACCACGGGGTGAGTCTCCCCAACCCAGCGAAGCTCAGCTGGGGGGCAGGCCCGGATTCGAGTGGCTTAATAGAGTGGGACAGGGCAGATAGCATCTCCCCCAGGCAGCTCTGTGCAGTCTGGCGATGGGCTCCGCCCACAGGGACAGATCCTCCAGCCTCTCAGAATAGGCCCCCCAGTGAGAGCCCTTCTGCACAGAAGCAGCGCAGCCAGCTCCGGCCCGCCCCGCTGCCAGCTCCGGCCCGCCCGCAGGTTGCTTCAGAGACCAGCACAGGGCGCCAGGGACTTCCCCTAGCAGCCCAGCCCCCTCCAGCGGGAAGCGCCTCTCTAGGCTGGCTTCCCAGGGCAGACCGCCCAGTGAGAGCCTCTCGACGCAGAGCTAGCCACAAGTCCCCAAGCCAGCAGAGACCTCCAACCTACAACCAGCCTCTGGGACCAGGGCTGGGCAACAAGAGACCTCTCCAGGTCTCTCTCCCTGGAACCAGTAGCGGGCTAGGGGCAGCATTCTTCGGGAGCACTGCATTATCAAATTAATCCAAGACTTCTGGCTACTGAAGGCTGGTAGATGATACACTGGAAATCTACAGGGTCACTATAAGCCAATAGAGGAAATCTACAATATCACAGAGTCCCATTGACATCTGACCAATATGAGAAAACAAGGGAAGAAAATGTCTGAAACAAACCTAGATACTATATCAATAAAACCCAATGACAGCACAGCAGAAGAAATGTGCGAAAAGGAGTTCAGAATGTACATAATTAAAACAATCAGGGAAGCAAACCAGGAGATGAAAGAACAAATGCAGGCATTAAATGAACGCACCAATCAACAGTTAAAAGAGCAAATAAGGGAAGCAAAAGAGCATTTCAATAAAGAGTTAGAGATACTGAAAAAAAACCAAACGGAAATCCTTGAAATGAAGGAAACAATAAACCAAGTTAAAAATGCCAAAGAAAGCATAAACAATAGGATAGATCACCTGGAAGACAGAACCTCAGATATTGAAGACAAAATATTTAATCTTGAAAACAAGGTTGACCAAACAGAGAAGATGGTAAGAAATCATGAACAGAATCTATAAGAATTATTGGATATCATGAAGAGGCCAAATTTAAGAATTATTGGGATTGAGGAAGGCTTAGAGAAACAAACCAAAGGAATGAACAATCTATTCAATGAAATAATATCAGAAAATTTTCCAAATCTGAAGAATGAAATGGAAAACCAAGTACAAGAGGCTTATAGGACTCCAAATATGCAAAATTACAACAGACCTACACCAAGGCACATTATTATGAAAATACCTAACATTCAAAATAAAGACAGAATTTTAAAGGCCTCGAGAGAAAAGAATCAGATTACATTCGGGGGAAACCAATAAGAATATCAGCAGATTTTTCAGTCCAGACCCTAAAAGCTAGAAGGGCCTGGAATGATATTTACCAAGCCCTGAAAGAAAATGGATGCCAACCAAGAATTTTATACCCAGCAAAACTTACTTTCAGATTTGATGATGAGATAAAATCCTTCCATGATAAACAAAAGCTAAAGGAATTTACTAAAAGAAAACTGGCATTACAGAACATTCTCAGCAAAATATTCCATGAGGAAGAGATGAAAAACAACGATGTAAATCAGCAACGGGAGGAACTAGCCTAAAGGAATAGCCAAATAAAGGAGAAACCAAATCATGTCAAAAAACAAAAATGAGTCCAATGACTAGGAATACAAATCATATCACAATAATAACTGTGAATGTTAATGGCCTGAACTAATCAATCAAAAGACATAGACTGGCAAATTGGATTAAAAAGAAAAATCCAACAATATGCTGCCTGCAAGAGACCCATCTCATAGAAAGAGATACCCATAGACTAAAGGTGAAAGGATGGGAAAAAACATACCATGCACACGGACACAGCAAAAAAGCTGGAGTATCCATCCTCATTTCAGATAATGTGGACTTCAAGCCAAAACTAGTCAGAAGGGATAAAGAAGGACATTACATACTGCTTAAGGGAAGCATAAATCAGCAAGACATAACAATCATAAATATCTATGCCCCGAACATTGGCTCATCCATGTACGTCAAACAAATCCTTCTCAATTCCAGAAATCAAATAGACCACAACACAATAATACTAGGTGATTTTAACACACCTCTCTCACCGCTGGATAGATCGTCCAAACAAAAATTAAATAAAGAAACCATAGATCTCAATAACACAATAAACAATTTAGACTTAACCGACTTATATAGAATATACCATCCAACAAAGAACGAATACACTTTCTTCTCAGCAGCACATGGATCCTTCTCTAAGATAGACCATGTTTTATGCCACAAAGCTACTGTTAGCAAATACAAGAAGATAGAGATACTACCTTGTACTCTATCAGATCATAATGGACTGAAATTAGAAATAAATGACAGAATAAAAAACAGAAACTTCTCCAATACTTGGAGATTAAATAATACACTATTATACGATGAATGGATAACAGAAGACATCATGAGGGAAATTAAAAAATTCTTAGAAGTAAATGAGAACAAAGACACATCATATCAAAATCTCTGGGACACTATGAAAGCAGTACTGAGAGGAAGATTTATTTCATGGGGCGCATTCAACAAAAGAAGTAGAAATCAACAAATAAATGACTTAACACTACAGCTCAAAGCCCTAGAAAAAGAAAAGCAGACCAACACCAAAAGTAGTAGAAGACAGGAAATAGTTAAAATCAGAGACAAAATCAACGAAATTGAAACAAAAGAAACAATCAGAAAAATTAACAAAATAAATAGTTGTTTCTTTGAAAAAATAAACAAAATTGATAAACCCTTAGCCACGCTAACAAAGAGAAAGAGGGAGAAAACCCAAATTACTAAAATTCGGAATGAACAAGGAAATATCACAACAGCCACGAGTGAAATACAAAACATAATTAGAAGCTATTTTGAAAATCTATACTCCAACAAAACAGAAAACCTCGAAGACATCAAAAAGTTTCTAGAGACATATGAATTACCTAAACTTAACAAGGAAGACATACACAACTTAAATAAATCAATTTCAAGCAATGAAATAGAAGAGGTCATCAAAAGCCTACCAACAAAGAAAAGTCCGGGGCCAGATGGGGTCTCAGCCGAGTTCTACAAAACCTTTAAAGAAGAGCTCATTCCAATACTTCTCAAAGTATTCCATGAAATAGAAGAGGAGGGAACCCTCCCAAACTCATTCTATGAAGCCAATATCACCCTGATACCTAAACCAGACAGAGACACATTGAGGAAAGAAAATTTCAGACCAATATCCTTAATGAACATCGACACAAAAATTCTCAACAAAATTTTAGCAAAACGCATACAAAAATATATTAAAAACATAGTGCACCACAATCAAGTGGGTTTTATCCCAGGGATGCAAGGTTAGTTCAACATCCGGAAATCAATAAATGTTATTCACCATATCAACAGACTAAAAGTTAAGAATCACATGATTATTTCAATAGATGCAGAAAAAGCATTCGATAAAATACAGCATCCCTTCATGCTCAAAACACTAGAAAAAATTGGGGTAGTGGGATCATTCCTTAACATTGTAAAGGCCATCTATGCTAAGCCCATGGCCAATATCATTCTAAATGGTGAAAAACTGAAAGCATTCCCCCTAAAAACCTGAAACAAGGCAGGGATGCCCTCTTTCACCACTTCTATTCAACATTGTTCTTGAGACTCTAGCCAGAGCAATTAGACAAACCAAAGAAATTAAAGGGATACGAATTGGAAAAGAGGAACTCAAACTATCCCTGTTCGCTGATGACATGATTATATATTTAGAGGAACCGGGAAATTCCACCAGAAAACTCTTAGAACTCATAAGTGAATTTAGTAAAGTAGCAGGTTACAAGATCAATGCTCATAAATTCAATGCATTTTTATACATAAGTGATGAATCTTCAGAAAGAGAAATTAGGAAAACTACCCCATTCATAATAGCATCAAAAAAAATAAAATACTTGGGAATCAATCTCACAAAAGAGGTGAAAGACCTCTATAACAAAAACTATGGAATACTAAAGAAAGAAATTAAAGAAAACCTTAGAAGATGGAAAGATCTCCCATGTTCATGGATAGGAAGAATTAATATTTTCCAAATGGCCATACTACCAAAAGTGCTATATAGATTCAATGCAATTCCAATTAAAATCCCAATGATGTACCTTACAGAAATAGAGCCAGCAATTATGAAATTCATTTGGAAGAATAAGAAACCCAGAATAGCTAAAGCAATCCTCAGTAGAAAGAGCAAAGCAGGGGGTATCGCAATACCAGATCTTCAACTCTATTACAAATCAATAGTAACAAAAACGTCATGGTATTGGTACCAAAATAGACAGGTAGTTCAATGGTACAGAATAGAGGACACGGACACAAACCCAAATAAATACAATTTTCTCATACTAGACAAAGGTGCCACAAATATGCAATGGAGAAAACATAGCCTCTTCAACAAATGGTGCTGGGAAAACTGGAAAACCATATGCAACAGAATGAAATTAAACCCCTATCTCTCACCCTGCACAAAACTCAACTCACAGTGGATCAAGGACCTCGGAATCAGACCAGAGACCCTGCATCTTATAGAAGAAAAAGTAGGTCCAAACCTTCAACTTGTTGGCTTAGGAGCAGACTTCCTTAACAGGACTCCCATAGCCCAAGAAATAAAAGCAAGAATCAACAACTGGGATAGATTCAAACTAAAAAGCTTTCTCTCAGCAAAGGAAACTATCAGTAATGTGAAGAGAGAGCCTACAGAGTGGGAGAATATCTTTGCCACTCATACTTCAGATAGAGCGCTAATATCCCGAATCTATAAAGAACTCAAAAAACCCTACACCAAGAATACAAATAATCCAATCAACAAATGGGCTAAGGAAATGAACAGACACTTCACAGAAGAAGATGTACAAGCAATCAACAGATATATGAAAAAATGTTCAACATCTCTAGTAATAAGAGAAATGCAAATCAAAACTACCCTAAGATTTCATCTCACCCCAATTAGAATGGCGATTATCAAGAATACAAGCAACAATAGGTGTTGGCGAGGATGTGGGGAAAAAGGTACACTCATACATTGCTGGTGGGGTTGAAAACTAGTGCAGCCGCTCTGGAAAGCAGTATGGAGATTCCTCAGAAAGCTTGGAATGGAACCACCATTTGACCCAGCTATCCCACTCCTCGGTCTATACCCAAAGGACTTAAAATCAGCATACTACAGAGATACAGCCACATCAATGTTCATAGCTGCTCAATTCACTATAGCCAGATTGTGGAACCAACCCAGATGCCCTTCAGTTGATGAATGGATAAAGAAACTGTGGCATATATATACAATGGAATATTACTCCGCCATGAGGAATGACAAAATTATGGCATTCGCAGGCAAATGGATGAAATTGGAGGATATCATGCTAAGTGAGATAAGCCAATCTCAAAAAACTAAAGGATGAATGATCTTGCTGATAAGCGGATGAGGACATATGGGGGGGGTAGGAGGGGTTAGTGTTAGGGTTAGGATTAGGGTTAGGTTTAGGGTTAGGGAGAAGGAGGGTGGTAACAATGGAGGAAGAAAGGAATGTATAGAGGGAAAAGAGGGGTGGGAGGGGAGGGGGGAAGGGAAAAAATAACAAAATGAATCAAACAACATTGCCCTATGTAAATTTAAGATTTTTAATTAAAATTTTTAAAAAAAGTTGCACCCCATTTGTGTACAATGAATCAAAAAATAAAATTTAAAGAAAACCACTGGGGGAAAAATAAAGTAAAATAAATAGATTTTACAAGATACATGTAATATATATTATTTTAGAAAAAAGTTGTAAATACAGAAATGTAGAGGAAAATATCACTTAAATTCAAAGGAAAAACTGACAACTTAATTATACTCTCCACCACCAAAAAACTTTCAGTAAAATTTGGAGAAATACAGTTTCCCTAATCCAAAAACCCAATCTGAAATGCTCCAGTGTCTGAAACTTCTAGAGTATCAACAAGATGCCACAAGTGGAAAATCCCATACCTAACCTCACACACAGGGTTGTAGTCAAAATACAAGTGAACTGAAAATATTGCGTAAAATTACCTTCATGCTATGTAGAAAGGCATATATGAAACAAGAATTTCATGTTTAGACTTGAGTTGCATCTCTCATTATGTATATGCAAATATTCTAAATTGAAATTTTTTCAAAATAAAAAAAAAAAACTGACCAAAGGCACATTACCAAAAAAAAAAAAAGGCTTAATATCTTGAAACCTTGTGAAAAAGACAAATCATCTGAGAGCCTTGCCTCTCTGAACAGTGGAGTGGCTCTTTGAGTTCCCAGGGAGAGACTGCATTACACACATTTCCTTCAAGCTGGGCACAAATATTCTGCAATATTTGTTTTAATTTTACCTGGAAGAGAAGATAGTTCAAACTAACAGACAAGTTGAAAACGCCCACTTTTGCCCCTCAACCCCTGACCTTACCTTTCTACCCCCACACCTCTCTCCTCCCTGCAGCACCACTGTCCAGGCACCTGACAGTACGCAAGACACCTGATGCAACCCAATTGTCAGGGAAGAGTAAACCCCGTTCCCCCAGCACCTGAGAGACAACACCCTTCAGAAGTTCCTGCAGGAGATGAGAAAAGAGGCACAGGGGTCATTTTAGCTGCTGGAGTCACATTTACCAGTGGAAATGGTAGAAATGAAAATCAAACGTTCTTTGCCCTTAGCCTTTGAATTATTTCTAAATATCTGTTATAGAATAAAGGGGTGGAGGAGAGAGGGAGGGAAAGACTCAGAGAAACAGGGAGAGGAAAAGATGGAAAAATTACTTCCATGTTTCCTATGACAGAGAGAATGCAATGAAAAATTCCTATCCAATCATTGCTCTTAGCTCTTCGGAGTTTCTTTTGGAAGTAATTAGGACCTTTTGTTCATGTCCAATAACTCTGTCCTGAAGGAGAACGGTTTCCTAGGTGAAATGAACTCATCATTTTGAAGAAGTCAGTTTAGCATATTTAGATAACTTCAGACCTTCAGTTTAAAGTATGCTATTTAAATCACAGGAGGAAATGCAGCTTCTTATTTGAAGGGTGTTTGTTGTTTTCCATATGAAAATTCAGCAAGAGATTCTTTATGCTTTTTACAGATATCTAAATAAAACATGGATCAAACCATTTCCTTTAGAAAATAATGTTTTGCATTACATGGAGTTTCAATGAAAAAGAAACAAGTCTGCTAATTCCAAGGCATTTTTGTTCACAAGTATTATATTATATGCATGTGTATGTGTGATATACATGAATATCGTATATAGTATATTTCACAGAAATACAAATTATTGAAGTATTACTGGGAGTAAGCACTACTTTAAATTCTAGTAAATATTAAACTAACTTACATCCCACCAGTAGTCACCTACCACCACTCTGAGGAAACACTGTGAAACATAATAGCCACATACAATAAAAGTTTGAATGAAATGATAAAGCAAGCCAGGTGTTAGTCCTTGCACTAGCCAGGGTTCAGTAAGGAGACAGAGGATAACAGATATCTTACCAGGGAGAATATAAAATAAGAATAGTTATAAGTTAATAGCTATAAGAATATACAATAAGAATAGGTACTGGAGAACTGGAAATGAGAAGGAAACACACTGAGGTATCACAGAGACAGTAACTTCAAGAGGCACCTACCTCCCCAAGAGAGGGAGGAACAACAAGAATGGGTTGGAATTTTTAAAACTTAGAAGTTTAGAGGAGGGAGCCCCACAGAAATGGCACCAAGATCTTGGAAGAGGAGATGCTGGTGTGTTAGTCAGTATTTCATCACAGTGATAAAATACCTGACAAAATCAACAAAAAGAAGAAAAGATTTATTTTGTCTCAGACTTTCAGCAGTTTCAGTCCTTGGCTGGCTGGCTCCATTGCTGCGGACCTATGATGAGGCAGAGCATCATAGTGGAGAGAATGTGGTGCAGAACTGCTCACCACCTAGTGGCTGGGAAGCAATGGGTGCTATGGAGAAGATAAACCCTTCCAGGACATTACTCCAATGATCTACTTCATCCAACCATGCCCCACCACCTCACAAAATGCCATCAAATATAAACCCCTCAGTGGGTTAATTCATTGATGAGATCAAAACCCTCATGATCTGTTCAGTTCCCAAAATCCCCACCTCTGAACATGGCTGTGTTGGGGACTAGACTTTCAACACATGACTCAGGGTCACTTCACTTCCAAGCCACCACAGCCGGTGGCTGAGTGGGTAGGCTGAGGCTGGTTCTGAGAGTACTGCTCTACGGGAATCAGCGTGGCCGGCTTGAGGAACAACTGCTCTGACACTGACAGAAACAGGAAGAAGCAAGTCCCTACTTCCAGTCATGTTTAGTGGCCCTTTTGAGGTAATGTAACAGGTGTATAGCTGGCAATGGACAGAAGCAGATATGAAACAGACTGTATAAGCATTACTTTCAGAAGGAAGGGAAGTTATTTTTTAAAACTGATTGTATTCCACAAATGCAACCCTTCATTAAATGCAGTTGACTATTTTCTTTACTAATTTGTTTAGTGGATGGCCATTCATCCAAAGTTATTAAATTTCCTACAAATTTATCATATCTGACTTCTACAATTGGCTATTTTCCAAAAAGATAAAGGAATTAGAGATATTTACTTCATTTTAAACCCTGGAAAGAAGCTGTCCTCAGGAATGGGTGCTGATTTTAAAGCCAGCTACCACGGCCAATGAAGCTAAGAACAGGGAAGACTTGTGCTACTAGGAGATTTCTTGCTCCCGTTGAGATGCTTAACACATCCTAAGTTTTGATAGAAGACAACAAAGGATCAAAGGATCAATCTTTACAAGCTAATCAATAATAACTGGCTTGTTCAGAAATAATTTCCTGACCCAGAATATTGATTTCAATAAACATCTGCAACTTTCTTCCCTACCATCTCTCTTCTCAATTCATCCATCTATCTAGGCTGCATTGGGTTCATGAATTTTTATTTTAATTATACATTTACTAAGCACTTTAAACTTAATCAGGAATACATAAATTAGCGTGAATTTTTAAAAACAAAAGATTTTCTTTTTCCAGCTTTCTTCATTAATTTCTGACTAGTTCAAATTAATATTAATGCAAAATATGTCTATAGTTCACAGACATCAAATAGTTTGAGGAACAAAGCATTAAATCAGCATACCTAAATATCTCACATCCCACCATACAAAATTGAAGAGAAGCAGTTTGAAAATGAGAAGGAGGCACTAATTAGGAAATGCAACCCTGAACATGACCTGAGCTCATTCTCTTTGCAACATCAGATATACTCTTTAAGAAATTGTTTAATAAATTCTTTAAAATTTTTGCCCTATATTTAAAGAAAGGAACAGAAATAGCAAAGAATATTTTTGAGTATCTATATTGTGTAGAGATTTGTGAGGATGTTAAAGGGTGTTATAAAGATAAATAAGATTCATTTATGCCCTCAAAGGTTTATAATCGTTAGGGAGACTCACATATGCATCTAAAATCTCAGCAAAACATGACCTCTGAATTTTGACAGAGAAGGGTGCACAAAGCTAATTGAGGATGTTCATGTGGATAAGGTTTTTAAGCTTAGTCTTGAAACACGGGTAGGAAGAAGTCAGAGAAGAACCAATAAAATAGGGGACTTTGGTAGAAAGGGAAAGATTCAAAGCACAGGGACCATAGCAAGAGCAGTATAGCAAGAACATACTGGCAAGTTCAAGGAATCATGGGTAGTTCAACTGAGCATAAGAGGAGTGAAGAGATAAAAATGGAAGTTAATACAGAACTGCAGCATACAGTTCTCATGCTGTCCTAACAGTTGCTGAGCTTTGGTTCCATTATTTTTTAAATGATGATAGCAATATTTACCCAATTATTTTTCTTGATAGTTTAAGGAAACAATGTATATGAAAGCACCTTGTACACCTTTATAAGATGTAATGTATGATTACAATGCATCTACAGAGGGTTTAAAAATTGTGTGATGACAGAGATTGCTAGCTGATGGTCCACTGATTACTATATATGGCAATATATATATTCCAGTGGTTTTTAAAGTAAGAACATTTTAGTTCTCTTGAATAATATCAAGGTTTGGTCAACTAGCCCCACAAATTCACATGGCAACAATGAACTCAAGCTACACAGCACCTGATTTTGGTGAGATTACACACTCTCCAGTTTGCAAAGCAATAGCCACTGTCTCTTGACCATGTCGTGAAGTCCTCTCACTTGCCAAGAGAAGAAAAGGACAGTGTGGAGAGTACACACCAACTTCATCAGTCTTGGCCAAGAAGATCATTTCCACCCACATCCCATGGGGGAAAAAAACAGTCACTTGAAAATATATGATGCAAAGGAGGCAGAGAAATGCAGTCCCTGGATACTACCAATGAGGAGGACACATTTCAGTGAACAGCTGGTCATATCTATCACACTGATGGTTGGGCATTTAAACTTTTCTCTGATTTCTATATGTAGATGAAAATAAATTAGATTTATGTAAAAATAACACTCTTTCACAAGTTTTTTTCGAGGCAATTTATTAACACCAAGATGATTTGAGGAATGAGATCATGCTTATTATCTTCATTGTGGTCTCACCACAGCACGTTTTTAAAACTTTAATAATTCCCATTAATAATTCTAGTTGGTGGCTTAAAAATTTCAGTCACAATCACTTTCCATGCATTTTAATCTAGACCTTTGCCCTCAATTAATAAATGGGCACTGCTGTTCTGTGGGCCTTTAAGTAATGAAAAGCAGTTTGACTTTGCTGAATTTCTAGTCAAATTTATCAATTTGAAATTTTTTAAAGACCTACTGTGTGTTGACTTCATTGCTCTGGGCCCAAAAGTGAACAGAACATTATGGCTGAAGGGTATGGTGGAAGAGAGTTACTCAGTTCCTGGCAGCCTGGAAGCAGAGAGAGCAAGGGGAAGGAGCTACAGGGTACACCTTCAATGACCTACCTCCTCCAGCCACACCCCACCCACCTATAGTTACCAACCAGTTAGTTCATGAAAACTAGGAGAGACTGAATAGATTACAGTTCTTTTAATCTAATAATTTCAACTCTGAACATTCCTACATTAACACAAGAGCTTTTGGGGCATACCTCATAACCAAACTATAACACTTACCAAAAACTTATCATATGGTAAATCTTTATTTTTGTTATGTGATGTATAATAACTATAGGTTTGTCTAAATTCTATGGTAAGAAAAAAGCCAAAAAATAGCTGGGCATGGTGGTGCATGCCTGGGATCCCAGCGTCACGGGAGGCTGAGACAGGAGGATGGGGAGTACAAAGCTAGCCTCAGCAATAGTGAGGCACTAAGCAACTCAATGAGATCCTGTCTCTAAATAAAATATGAAATAGGGCTGGTTGAGCACCCCTGAGTTCAATCCTTGGTACCCCCCAAAAAAGAAAAAAAAAAGTCAAAAAGTAAATAAAATAAGATCACTTTTATTTGTATGGTTCCTTTTGTCATTTATACCCACAAATTGGTGATAAGGGAAATAGAAGAATCTTAATTATATCACATTTCAATAAATAATACTTTGTGATAATGAGGCTTTATTAAGTTAAATATTTGTGTTCATAAGCACAATTTCTGAATTATGAGGAGGCCATTGGTACCTAACTGTGGTAACTCTGGTCTTAGAGTCACACTAAGTTTTCTAAAACTTATTTTGAATTTTATATTGTGGAAGGAATAATACCAGCTGTTAGAAATCTCTTTGCATTTAATTATGCCTCATTGTCAAAGCAGCCCAAGTGAAAGCACTAAATCTTTAATCCTTACCATTGCATTTCAATCCAAGCTCAGCAACTATTACTGAAGTTTTCTATAGGGATTAGATTGTTCCTGTTACCAAGAAAATAAAAACGGTTTCTCTCCAACTCAGCCAAAGCAGAATATTTCATGCTGAACTACTTGATTCAAATATGGGATTCATAATCTGTGTAGAGATACACAGATCCTCATCTATATTTGGCCCAAAACTCTGCTTTGGGGCTTTAGCATTGGCTTCAGGCTTTGGAATTTTGAAGAACCAAATGCCTACTTGAGCATTATTTCAGTTATCCCTGAATTTGTGCCTGGTTAATGATCATAAGATGCCAAAGGTTAATATGTCTAGTCAGTCTGACAACATAAGTAATAGCTACAAGGCATGTCATTCTGATTCATCATTATTATCTGTGTATTTACTTTCGAATACAAATAAGCCTTTCGGATATAAATTAAAGTGAAATTCTCTTTATATACATTTCTGGGTTGAAATTCTAGAGGTAACTAACTTAAAAGTGCATATTTATCTCCCCAAAAATAAAATTATACAATTAATAATTGAATAGGCTATCAACTTTATATATAAAAGCAATTATTAAGAACTTTCAAATATTTAAATTGACAAGAAAATTGATTATAGTTAATGTAAAAAAAATTTGTTAACTAAATAAATGAGTAAGAATCAAGCTCTAGATTTTCAAAGATGAGGTTTATCCTGTACAGGGTGGTAGAGGTAACAACTCTCACACCACTGAGAACTCTGCTGACTTAGTACAGTGTTTTCCAAGAATTCTTTTCTCCCACTTCACTATTCCACACCAACCTGCACACAAGCCATGCATTATACAAACACACACACACACACACACACACACACACACACACACTCATACAATCATTTCATGTCCTTTCACAATAACTGAATGTCTAATCCATTTAAATTCATTCTATAGGAGTTTCAGTGACTTTGGGGACTTTACCAATGAGAATCCATCCATAAGAGAAGAAATAGTACTGGCCCAAAGTACACTGACCCTTAGCAAATTACATAAATTTTTCAGAAAGGGGAAAAGAAAGATATAAGGGAATGTAGAGAGGTACCAAAGGCAAGTTAAGTCCATTACATAATTTTACCTACAGTTAGTAAAGTTTTGCATATAGTTGATGGAATTACCCTATTCCAGGACTTAAATAATGAATTTTTCAAAATGACTAGTAATGAATCTGTAAAAATGAATTTGTGTTATCATTTCTTTCAGTACAAATTCAAACTGTCAGTGCACTTATCCCTAAAGCCTATTGGAGGTACAAAGCTAAACTTATTAAAGACCTTATTAAACAAAGGATGATTTGGTAAAGCAATATAGATTCCAAATATTTTGTCATATCATATATCAACAATTTCTATTTTCCGATTTTGAAAATAAAATTACTGTGACCAAAAACGTGGAATCATCTTCAGGATTTGAATGCAGGTGCCCAATGATGTCTGGTATTCCTGACTACCAAGCCATGTTTTGCCACTAAGAAGTCCTAATCCAAAATTTTCCCTTATATAAGTTCCACTTACCAGATGCCAATGGAGCAATAAGAACTGAATTTACCCTCATGCTCTCAAACATGAAAACAGACAGAATGTAAGAAACAAGGACTGTTGGACTTTAGACAACAGGCAGCCCTGAACAGTGACCCCATAAAGAAAAGAAGCATATGAGATGAGCCCAATGATCACCACAGCTCACTGCCTGGGCAGTTAGCTCCCAGATTATAGCTCAGGGATGGGACTTCCACAGAGTCCACTAGTCTCCCTGAGCTGAGACAAGTTCAAAGTTCAAGGAGACCAAAGTTGCTAGAATTCATGGACAATGTCCTGGAAAGGAAAGAGCCCTAGAGATCATCAGACAATCCCCCTGGAATCTTTGACTGGCTCTGATCAGCATGAGTGTGTGAGAAAACTCCCAGAGTTCAAGAAAGAACCACTCAAAATGAGACAGTATATTTCCCCAAGTTCATACTTGGATGGAGATAGTTTATGCCCCCCAAGTCAGAGAGAAAAGACTTCTAAATGCACATTGTGTAGTAGTCTCTGCAATTGGGCCCAATTATCCCTTGACCAAAGGTGGTTGTAGAAACCTTCAATATAAACTTGCAAAGAATGCAGCTGTTTCTAAGTAATTTAACTGCATCTCAGGAAAAAAAAAAAAAAAAATTAATGAAAAAAAAAAAACAAAACCCTCAATACCAAAAAGAAAATAACATTCAGAACATCTGAATTCCAATTAAAATGCCCATTTATGGACAAAATCACTTCAATTTTAAAAAGTAACCATGAAAATCAGTAGCACCTAAAGAAAAATTACCCAGAAAATATTCGGAAGGTTCCCCGAAGAAGAAATTAAGTCAAAGGTCACAAATGAAGCAAAGGTGCTTATCAGGAGCTTGTTCTGAACATGTCCCAAGAGAGAAGAGAGGCGAACAGACAATTTTCACAGGATAAACCATGAAATCCCCTGGGTGGTAGTAGTTCACTGGATGACAGTGAACAGGAGGAAAAGGAAAAGGAACAGAAGAAAATAAATGACAGTAAATACATTGGGAAAATCCATTTATTGATAGAAGGAAGTTAAAGTTGAGTAAACTGTCTTTCTGTCTGAACATCACAGGTTCTCCTCAGTGAACTCAACATCTGCTTCTTAGTTTCGCTTCCTTGGTTTTGGTTTTACTAAGACTCTTCAAGGGATGGAGCTCAGGGTTTCTGTTTCTGGAAGATTCTCTCAGTAGTTAATTGACCAAAAAAAAGTCTTAGAAAGAAGAATTGATGGAATAGGAGTGGAGGAGTCAGAACAGATGTCTCATTCTCATTACAATGTTCCTCTTACAGATACAGAACCTTCCAGACTACAGAGTTGATTACCCTTGCAATGTATTAGCAATTCAACAGTACCTTCATGCACTCCCTGAATAGAATCCTTTTCTGTGTGGGTAAAAACTATCAAGAGCTCTTAGCATCTCTAAGACTGAATTCTAAGAATAAAATAGTAAACTTTCTTCCCTGCCTTTTTCATTTCATTGCTAAAAGAATTAGTTTAAACTCTCTGTAAGACATTGATGAATAGTCCTTTCCACTCATATATAGCCTATCTCTGCTTTCATTTACTACCAAAGTGACATAGGAGGAAAAACTCATTATTAAATTCAAAAGGACATTGTATCTGTGAAGTATTTTAAAGGGACACTATTCTACCTCCAGAATATTTAATACATGAAATGAACATGAAATTTCAGTGTATATAAACCCTCCTAGAGTTTATATACACTGAAATCCTAACCTCCAATGTGATGGCTTTAAGAAGAGGAACCTTTAGGAGTTAATTAAGTCATGAGGGGAGAGCTCTCAGGTGGGATTGATTCCCTCATAAAAGGGACCCTAAAGAGCTGAGGTTGTGGCTCAGTGGTAGAGTGCTTGCCTAGCACATGTGAGGCACGGGCTTCAATCCTCAGCCACACATAAAAAATAAATAATGTCCATGTACAACTAAAATGTAAAATTTTTTTATAAAAGGGACCCTAGAGAGCTCTCTTGTCCTTTCTCTCATGTGAAGATACAAGAAGTTGATAGTCTAAAAGCCAAAATAGAGCCCTCACCAGAACCCAACTACACTGGCACCCTGATCTCAGACTTCCAAAACCCAGAACTATAAAATTGTGTAGTTTATAAGCCACTCAGTCTCTGGTCTTCTGTTATAGCAACCTGAAATCAGGTAATACAAAGGGACATAACAAACAGAACGGGTGGTGAAACAGGAGCAATTTAATTCAGACAGTTGCATTTTATATCAAATTAGTCATAAAGGGTTTAACAAACCCTCAGAGATTGTTTAAAGGGGCAAATTAAAAGGTAATCTTCAGGAGTATGCTCTACTGGGGATTTTGTCAAGCAGATATGCCACAAGTCATTAGCTGAGAGTTCAAAATACTGAATCACCCCTGTTAGTTTTTGAGGACAGAAAATTGATTGGTCAACATTAATCACATCCTGCTTCCTATTTATGTTATATTAGTATCTAAAACTTCAACTCCTGTTGCTTCTATTTTACATCATCTGCAACTGTGGAATGAAAAGTAATTATTGTTCCCTGAGGCCCAGTTATTTCTAACTATTTCACAGTAGTTTTGTATAGTTTAAATAATAAATCCTTCACTAAAATTATTAAGCTTTATCTCTGCAGCTATTTGAAGTGATTTCTCCTAAACTGCATAATGTTTATCTGTGACAACACCCGTAAATGAAACAAGAAGGGGCAGGTTGTCCTGTCAACAACACACAGAGAGGATGATTGGAGTGAATAAATTAGTCTATTCTGCCATTTGTTCTTATGCAACAGTAATAGAGCTACAGAGAAACTGGTTTTGCTTTTTGTGAAGATTTACTGAGAAACTGAGCAGTACCTCAACATAAGGAACATTCCATGGAACTTTTATCTTACAGGGATGGCTGTTTAATTCAATTTTATATTTACTGAACTCCTACTTTATGCCAGGATCTGACAAATAGCAAGGATGAGGGACACAGTCCTTGCCTTCAAGAGGTCATCAGTCTCATGGGGCAGACATTAAGAAAATAATTGCAATACAGTAAAGTGTAAAATTATAAAACTATATGCAGTATTGAATCCAGCAGAGATGAGAATCATCTGATTCCACCTGAGAGAGGGCGAGAGTATCAGAAATTAAGTTGAGTTTTGAAAATCGAAAACTAAGTCGCAAAATGGATAAGTTGAAGGGGGCTGGAATTTCAGGCAAAGAGAATAAGTTATGTAAAAGCCCAAAGGGTGAAAGAGCTCAGCTTGTTTTAGGGTCTATAATATTCACATGCTGTTGAAACATTCAGAAGAGGGCTGCCCTGGACAGACAAGGATGGGAAGAGAATGGAAGAATAATGCAGACTTGAAGAGGTCAGAAGAAGCTGAATTATGAATGACTATGCCTAACAAGTTGAAGAACTTGTCTTCATAATGAAAGTCATGGGACACCACTAAGGATTTTTTGCAGGGGAATATCATGATTGGATTTGCATTTCAGATACAATTCTAGCAACAGTGGGGAGAACTGGAGACAGGGCCAGAAAAGAGTCAGGAAGACCATTTATAGGCTAAATGCAATAGCTCAGTAATCATGGTCCTGAGCTAAGACCATAAGCGTAGAAAGAAAGAGAAAAGAGTGGTGGAGAAATAATCACGACGACAATCAAAACTATTTGGTGATCAACTGGGTATTGGGGATCCAAGAAGAGAATTAAAGATGAAGTCCAAGTTTCCAACTGGAATTACTTTGGAGGGGTGGTATGCTTCCTGATAAGCTGGGGGCTGGGCAACAGGATATATATCAATAGGCTACACACAGGGACAACCAGGTGAATATTGGGGGTCTAAAACTTTTATGGTGAATATTGGGATCTAAAGCTTAGAGAAGGTACTAGGATTAGAAATGTTGGTCTGTATGTCTTCTATATTGCAGGGGAGAGTTTAAAACATTGTGAGTAGACAAAGACATGTAGGATGGGGGCCTAGAATGAAAATGAACTCAATGGTAATTCCATGAGAATCTCAATATTAAAAGATATGAACAAAGAAAGAGAAACTAAGACAGAGGTTTATACCTTTAACTTCTATAGACATATTTCATTTGGTAGCATATAACACTGCATGCATAAATGTCTATTTATATGCATGTATGTATATTAGATATATATAGATATATAAAATTGGGGATTGAACCCAGGGGCATGCTACCAACGAGCTACTTCTCCAGCTCTTTTTATTTTTTATTTTGAGACAGTGTCTCAGTTGCCAAGGCTGCCTCAAATTTGCAATCCTCCTGCCTCAGACTCCTGATTTACTGGGATTACAGGTGTGTGCCACCATGCCTGACTTGTATATATTTTTGTGAATTAATAGAAGTCAAATTTTCAAAGTATGGTATTTGATCCCCAAAAAAGAAGATTAAGAGCTGCCTATTTAAGAAAATTGTCTTAGGAGGAGAACCTGGGGAGAGTAATAAGTGTGATGGTAGTCAATAAAGCTCAACTTCTTCCCCCTCAAAAGACATTTTGGATTCATGCACCCCGCTTCTTACCCCTCCATTAACCATAACTACCACACTGCTCATCCTGACTTCCCTTCTCTTCCAGGAAATTTCAGGGTTCTCCTTGGTTAAGAGTCAGAGTTTGGGTGTTCGAGATGATTCCACTGAAGGGACCTAGCCTTTCTAGCCAAAACACTCTATGACTCTGAGTAAGGAAAGGTCTGACAGTTAATGAAAAGATAAAATCTTAATTAGCCAATTCTTAGTGTAGACGATGAACTCAAGTTCTTTCCAGAGTACCTGACTAGAAAGCACCTGAACACCTGAAATTCTTTTTGCTGTTTTGTATAGACTAGGTCATAACTAGATTTTCTTATGAGACCATTAAATTAACTCTACTATACTAAGCCCTTCTTTTACAAATTTTATACTACAGATAATTCCCATAAGATAATCTCAAAATAGGAAAAAAGCGACATGCTTTTTTCTGTGCTAATACAATACAAACTGAGTTTCTGATGTTGACATTAATAAATAATACATCTACTTAAATATACAAAGCTTCCTCCTTTCTTCATTTATCATTCTTGGATTTTTGTTGTTCTTTGCACGTTCAAATGTCTTTTTAAAAACTATACCCATGTGCTCGCTTCGGCAGCACATATACTATAATTGGAATGGTACAGAGAAGATTAGCATGGTCCCTGCGCAAGGATGACACGCAAATTCGTGAAGCGTTCCATATTTTTAAGACCTACAAGCAATCAACAAACATATGGAAAAATGTTCAACATCTCTAGTAATAAGAGAAATGCAAATCAAAACCACCCAAAGATTCCATCTCACCCCAATTAGAATGGTGATTATCAAGAATACAAGCAACAACAGGTGTTGGCGAGGATGTGGGGAAAAAGGTACACTCATACATTGCTGGTGGGGATGAAAATTAATGCAACCACTCTGGAAAGCAGTGTGGAGATTCCTTAGAAAACTTGGAATGGAACCACCATTTGACCCAGCTATCCCACTCCTTGGTCTATACCCAAAGGACTCAAAATCAGCTACTACAGAGATGCAGCCACATCAATGTTCATACCTGCTCAATTCACAATAGCCAGATTGTGGAACCAATTTAACTTCCTTTCAATTGATGAATGGATAAAAAAAAAACTGTGATATATATATATACAATGGAATATTGCTCAGCCATAAAAAAATAAAATTATGGCATTTGCAGGCAAATGGATGAAATTGGAGAATATCATGCTAAGTGAGATAAGCCAATCTCAAAAAATCAAAGGACAAATGATATCACTAATAAGTGGATGATGACACATAATGGGGGGAGAGAGGGGTTAGTGTTAGGGTTAGAGTTAGGGTTAGGGAGGGGGGCAAGAATGGAGGAAGGAAGGACTGTATAGAGGGAAAAGAGGGGTGGGAGGGGTGGGGGGAAGGGAAAAAAGTAACAGAATGAATCAAACAACATTACCCTATGTAAATTTATGATTACACAAATGGTATGCCTTTACGCCATGTACAAACAGAGAAACAACATGTATCCCATTTGTTTACAATAAAAAAAACTATACCCATTTCAGAGTGCAAATGGACAAGTCTATAAAAGATTTCATTAGACATCTTGCAATGAACCTGTGCCAGAGTGTATGTCAGAAAGCATGTTCATTTGTTCATTTAACAAATGTTGAGTACCTTAATTTGTTCAGGACATTTAATGGTGTACATAAACAAAATTAAGCCAAGGTCCCTATTCTTAGTTTTATTTGTGAGGTAACTGCCATCTTTATTGGTCCTAGTATAGTTATTTCATTATTTATTAAGGATTACTTTGATTTTGAAATTGATAATCAAATGGTTTTATTGGCATGTTATTTAACAATATTAGTAAAGTATTAATGTAATGTTTAAAGATTTGTATGAATAAATGAATGACTATTTTAACAAAAAGAAAGATATTTTGGGGCAATAATTCATCTGTGATCCCTCCCATAGAAAAACTGTAGAGCAATATGAGAATGAGGGAAGATGCTGGGGATGCTTCCTATCATTGTGATTGCCTTCTCTCTACCCAACTTCAAATTCAGATATAGTTAGTAAAGGTAAAGGTGACTGTCCAGAACAGATATGGTTCTGAACAAAATGGAAAACTCAAGAGCACAAGTTGAGTTACTTTTAAAAAGGAAGAGCCTGAGAGGACCTTTGAAAAATTCATAGATGTTGTAAGACTGACTGAATAGCAGTTGTTGCTTACCCCAATTCTATCCAACCTCTAAACTTCCTGAACATTATTAATTTTGTCCTCCTCTGACCCAACCTGTAAAGTTCTTCACTTTGCTCATATAACATGAACTGTGTCTTCTCCTGGCTTTGGGCTCTGCTACTTGTGCTTTTTAAGAAATTAAGATACAAGGCACTTTTCTCTTTACAATTCATTTCCCTTTTATTTGTGTAGTTCAATAGGAAAGAAAAGGTTTTGTAGAACATGGCTGAGAACCCATCTGGTCCTGGACTTTCTTTGTTGGTAGGCTTTTGATGACTTCTTCTATTTCATTACTTGAAATTGACCTATTTAAATAGTGTATGTCCTCCTGGTTCAGTTTAGGTAATTCATATGTCTCTAGAAACCTGTTGATGTCTTCGAGATTTTCTATTTTGTTGGAGTATAGATATTCAAAATAGCTTCTAATTACGTTTTGTATTTCACTCATGTCTGTTGTGATATTTCCTTATTCATTCCGAATTTTAGTAATTGAGTTTTCGCTCTCCTTCTCTTTGTCAGTGTGGCAAAGAATCAATAACTGGGATAGATTCAAACTAAAAATCTTTCTCTCAGCAAAGGACACTATCAGCAATATGAAGAGAGAGCCTAGAGAGTGGGAGAAAATCTTTACCACTCATACTTCAGATAGAACACTAATTTCCAGAATACATAAAGAACTCAAAAAACTCTACACCAAGAATACGAATAACCCAATCAACAAATGGGCTAAGGAAATGAACAGACACTTCACAGAAGATCTACAAGCAATCAACAGATATATGAAAATATGTTCAACTTCTCTAGTAATAAGAGAAATGCAAATCAAAACTACCCTAAGATTCCATCTCACCCCAATTAGAATGGGTATTATCAAGAATACAAGCAACAATAGGTGTTGGCGAGGATGTGGGGAAAAAGGTACACTCATACATTGCTGGTGG
This sequence comes from Sciurus vulgaris, assembly GCF_902686455.1. Classification (NCBI taxonomy): domain Eukaryota; kingdom Metazoa; phylum Chordata; class Mammalia; order Rodentia; family Sciuridae; genus Sciurus; species Sciurus vulgaris. Next base: position 64,629,148 of record NC_136467.1, read on the forward strand.
GGTTGCAAGTTAGTGCAGCCACTCTGGAAAGCAGTGTGGAGATTCCTTAGAAAACTTGGAAAGGAACCACCATTTGACCGAGCTATCCCACTCCTCAGCCTATACCCAAAGGACTTAAAATCAGCATACTACAGAGATGCAGCCACATCAATGTTCATAGCTGCTCAATTCACAATAGCCAGATTGTGGAACCAATTTAACTTCCTTTCAATTGATGAATGGATAAAGAAACTGTGGTATATATATACAATGGAATATTACTCAGTCATAAAGAATAAAAATTATGGCATTTGCAGGCAAATGGATGAAATTGGAGAATATCATGCTAAGTGAGATAAGCCAATCTAAAAAAACCAAGGGATGAATGATCTCGCTGATAAGCCGATGATGATACATAATGGGGGTTGGGGGTGGGAGGGGTGCAAGAATGGAGGAAGAAAGGACTGTATATAGGGAAAAGAGGGGTGGGAGGGGTGGGAGGGGTGGGGGGGAAGGAAAAAATAACAGGATGGATCAAACACCATTACCCTATGTAAATGTATGATTACACAAATTGTACACCTCTACTTCATGTACAGAGAAACAAGATGTATCCTATTTGTTTGCAATAAAAATAAATTTTAAAAAATACAAAAGAAAAATGATTGATGTTTCGGTTTCAAGAGGATTGGCAGTTTGGAACCACACAGAGTTCAGGGGTTCTATGGCTCATGGATTTGTCTCAACCATCAACTATCTGTGGCTTTTTACCCTCCTGACCAGATTCTTCTGAAATGTTTTCTTCCTCTTATTTCTGCCATTAGAATATAAGCTACATAAAGAGGGGGCTTTTTTGTGCTTTGTTCACTGCTTATCCCTAGTCACTAAAACAACTTGTACTCGCTCCATCCCAGATGCTCAATAATATTTGTTGAATAAGCAAATACGTATTTTTAGGATCTCAGCAAAGGAAATCTATTTCTCACAAACATTACTGGGGGTATGAAAGATGGTGGAATGAGACAGACATCATTACCCTAGTACATGTACGATTACACGAATGGTGTGAATCTACATCATGTACAACCACAGAAACAAAAAATTGTACCCCATTTGTGTACAATGAATCAAAATGCAGTCTAAAAATAAAAAAGAAAAAGAAAAAAGAAACATTCCTGCCATGGTCATTCTTCACGACATGAATGTCTTTGTGTACTTTGAAATTTTGCTCTGTGCGCTTATCTTGCATGGGACCTTTCAACCCTTTCTTATGGTGGTTTAGATGACCTCAGCCTGGCCTGATGGGACACCCAGACACAGATCAAGTCACAGGTTTCTGTTTGCTGCCCAGTATAGGCAAAGTAAAGGCTGTGCTCACGTGTAGCCCAGGCATCCTCCCCTTTTGACTCAGAAGCCTCTTTTTCTACTGGAGCTACATGCCTGAATCTGTGAAACTGCAACCTAGGTGATGTGGCCCAAGAATAACATCTCCAGTTTGCCAGCTAGAAGTGAGTTTCCACTTCTCAGCTCTATTAGCCCAAAATGCTTGGGCTATGTTCTTGATTAGGCTTAGAAGCTCCAAGTCTCACAGTCCTTGTCCAATACTATCATCAGAAGGCCACACAGTTTGTCCCTGCTCACCACTACTCATCCCTCATTCACTGTTCTTCCTCTTGTTCTGAAGCTCACATATGTACTTAATAATTTTTAAGATTATTTTTTAAACTAATCCTGTTTCTGGAAAAGAGTAGAGAGAATTATGTGATATGCCATATTGGTTGGAAGTCAAAATTTCTGAAGGTCAAAAAATTGAGGGAATAGTTAATTTTCTTTTTTCTGAAAATTCCTTAACCCATTAAGTTCTGCATTTTTAATTCTTTAAGTATTTCAATGAATATTGACACAGGTGCATTAAAATGGGTCAGAATCATGACCTAGAACTTATATAAACTATTATATCATAACACAATTGTATTACTATACAATTTTATCATATATTATTATATTATATATTATTATGTTATATAATGACATTATTTGGGGGGCTACCAGGGATTGAATTTAGGGGCATTCCACCACCGAGTCACATCCTCAGCCCTATTTTTGTATTTTATTTAGAGACAGGGTCTCACTGAGTTGCTTAGCACCTCCCTTTTGCTGAGGCTGGCTTTGAACTCACAATCCTCCTGCCTCAGCCTCCTGAGCTACTGGAATTATAGGCATGCAACACCGTGCCTGGGATGACATTATGTGTTACACACTACATTTAAGTTTTGTAGGTGGACAAAATTTAATGAAAGATACTTACCTTTCTGAGAAAGAGGATTGTTTGTTTTGTTTTTTTTCAGGAAACCATAGTCAGTGAATTGTTTTAATGGTGAACTTTCTTTGCCATTCCTGTCTGAAATTAACTGTAGTTGATCACTGTTTTTTTTTTTTTTTTTTTGGTCCTGGAGATTGTAGCCAGGGGTACTCTACCACTGTACCACTGAGCTATGTCCCCATCCTTTTTTTATTTTGATATTGGGTCTCACTAAGTGCTGAGACTTTCCTCAAACTTAGGATCCTCCTGTCCAAGCCTCCTGAGTCATTGAGATTATAGGCATCCACCACCATGCTCTGCTGTTGATCACTTAAATAATTTTTTGTGGGAGATTTTTTTTTTAAGAATTCCTCCCGTTCCTATATTCACTTACCTTCAAAATGTGATGTCATCCCTCCCATTTAAGACACAACCTCTTTTCCTATCTCCTTGAAATTAGGCCAGCTTGTGATTTCCTTTGACTGACTAAAAGCACAGAAAAATCTATGCTTCCAGGGCTTTGCAGATTTTACTCTTGCTTTCTTGCTATCCTGAGACTGCATGTGAATAAGTCTAGGAAGTTGAGAATAAGAAGCCACATGGAGATAGACCCAGCCAACAGCTAGCCTCAAATGTCAGACATGTAAGGGAGACAATCTTCAGTCACCCAGCCCCCAATGAATCACCAGAAGCCTGAAGCCATGGATAACCACAGCTGGAATAGTAGAACTGCCTACTTAATACTGGTACAAACTATTAACTGCCAACCCACATAAACATAAGCTTGTGTTTGATTATTTAAGACTCTTAAAATTTAGAGTGGTATGCTATGAAATATTAAATAGCTAATGTATTACTTGTTATTTTTCAAATGCTAGTACATTTTGTATATCAGTGTTTTATTCAAAAATTTAGAACTTTGTCCTAAATTAGATAGGACAGTTTTCTTTGTTGTGGTGTACCCTTTTTAGTTTGATATTACAGTTTATTAAATCATAAAATCATTGAGATAATTTCCAACTTGTATGCTATGAAGCAGTTTAAATAACATAGAATTACCTGTTTCTTAAAGATTTATTAATACTAACCACTAACATTAGCTAGTACTGGTGGCATCTTTCACCACAGATATCTTAATAACTTTTCAATCTATTTTCAATTTGTTCTTTGCCTATTAGTCTATTCATTTTACTATGTAGCCAATAATGAGGCTCTCCATTTTTAGTCAGTTGAAATAGCACAATTGATAATTTCCCTTGACATAGAGTTGACAAAGAAAATCTAGTGCTATGATATTTATCTCATTATTAACTGCCTTAATGTTAACTAAAATAATTTAGGCAACAATCATATTTCAAGTAACTTCATTGACAATAAGAGATATTCTAGAGGTTTATGGTATGTCATTTTTTAAATCCACCAGTAGGTGGAACTCTGATATTAAACCAAAGAGCCTTTGTTTAATATTACTTCTCTTAGTTCTCTGCACTATTCTCATTTCATATATTACAAAGAAAAATTGTAAGTATTCTGAAATAAAGAAGACACTACATAATAATTTATGAAAGTATTTTATCCATGTAGACATTAAAATGTAGTATTTAGAAAAATAAATACTGTTTGAGTTTGGATCCATAATGTGCCCCAAAGGCTCCTATATTAAAGGTTTGGTGCCCAGCTGGTGGCACTATTGGGAAGTGATGGAAACATTAGGAAGCAGGGTCTAGTTATAGGAAGTAGGTCACTAGGGGTATGCTCTTAAAGGATATATCTTGTCCCTGGTCCCTCTCTCCCTTTCTTTGCTTCCCAACCACCATGAGGTGAACAACTTTGCTCTACCATGCACTCCCTGCCATGATGTTCTGCCTTGCCTTAGGCCTAAAGTGATGGGACCAAGTGACCATGGATTAAAACCTCTAAAACTATGAGCCAATATAAATCTTTCTTTTTAAATTGATTTTCTCAGGTATTTGTGTCATAGTGATATAAAACTGACTAGCACAAATACCTATCCAAAACTCAACTATGTGAATAAAAAGAAAAAAAAAAACGTATCATCAAAACTCTATTTATAGGCTGGGTCTCTTATTTTTCAAATGAATTTCATGATTGCTTTTTCTAGTTTCATGAAGAATGTCATTGGGATTTTAATAGGAATTGCATTGAATCTGTATGACACTTTTGGTAGTATGGTCATTTTGACAATATTAATTCTGCCTATCCAAGAGCATGGGAGATCTTTCCATCTACTAAGATCTTCTTCAATTTCTTTCTTTAGTATTCCATAGTTTTCGTTATAGAGGTCTTTCACCTCTTTTGTTAGATTGATTCTCAATTTTTTTTTTGAGGCTATTGTGAATGGGGTAGTTTTCCTAATTTCTCTTGCAGTGGATTTGTTGCTTATGTATAGAAATGCATTTGATTTGTGGGTACTGATTTTATACTCTGCTACTATGCTGAATTCATTTATGAGTTCTAGAAGTTTTCTGGTGAAATTTTTTGGATCTTCTAAATAGAGAATCTTGTCATCAGCAAACAGTGATAGCTTGAGTTCTTTTCCTATTCTTATCCCTTTAATTTTTTTCTGCTAATTGCTCTGGCTAGTTTCACAGATGATGTTGAATAGAAGTGGTGAAAGAGGACATCCCTAGTTTGTTTCAGTGTTTAGAGGGAATGCTTTGTTTTTCTCCATTTAGAATGATGGGCTTAGCATATTTAGCTTTTACAATGTTGAGGTATGTTCCTACTATCCCTAGTTTTTCTAGTGTTTTGAACATGAAGACATGCTGTATTTTGTGAAATGCTTTTTCTGTGTCTGTTGTGATAATCATATGATTCTTGTCTTTAAGTCTATTGATGTGATGTATTACATTTATTGATTTCCATATACTGAACCAACCTTGCATCCCTGGGATGAACCCCACTTGATTGTGGTGCACTACCTTTTTAGTATGTTTTTTGTGTGCAATTAGCCAGAATTTTATTGAGAAATTTTGCATCTATGTTCATCAGGGATATTGGTCTGAAGTTTTCTTTCATAGGTTGGAATTTAGCTTTGTGGTGGAGCACTTGCCTAGTATGCATTAGGCCCTGGATTCAGTTCCTAGAATGGTGAGGGGGGACTCAATTCATATATTTATGTATTTTATTTTATTTTTTTTATTTTTTTTTATTTTTTTTATTTATGTATTTTAAATGTAAATAATTTAAATGTGTAAAAATAGAACAATAGCTAAACCACAGCACATTCGTATAGTAGAATAATATGAAGTCATTAAAAACTATATATTCAAAGACTTTTTAAGAACATGGGTAAATACTAGTGAATGAAGTAAAATAAAAAATCAATTATGTCTAATTTTTATAAAAATTACACACAAACACACACACACACACACACACACACACACACAATGAAAACCTAGAAAGATATCAACATGTTGATATTAACTGATTTGGTATAGTGAGATTACAGGTGGTTTTCATCATCTTTTTGTGCCTTTTAAATTTTTAAAAGACTTTTATTGGTCTATTATAAATAACAGTGAGAATCATTATGCCTTATTTGTACATGCATATAATATAATTTTATCTCATTTTCCAGTACCTTCCCTTTTTCTCTCCTCCTCCTTACCCCTGATCTGCTTATTCTAATCTACTGACCTCTTTTCTAATATATTATTTTAATCAGTGCATTATAATTATGTATATATAAATGAGATCCATCACAAAGTAGTCATACATGGACATAGCATAATTTGGTGGATTTTGTTCCCCAGTACTTCCCCTTGCCCTCCTCTCCTCCCTTTCTCTTGATTCCCTTCCTCTAATCTATTGATCTCCCTTCTATTTCCATGAAATCCCCTTTTTTATTCCTCTCTCTCTCCCAAATGAAGGAAAATACTTAATTCTTGACTTTCTAAATATGTCTTATTTCCCTTAGCATGATGTCCTACAGTTCCATCCACCTACAAGCAAATCACATAATTTTGTTATTCTGACTGAGTAGCACTTCATTGTGTACATATATCACATTTTCTTTGTCTGTAATTCTGTTGATGGACACCTAGGCTGCTTCCATAACTTGGCTATTATGAATTGTGCTGCTATAAACATAGATAGTGCATCACTATAGTATGCTGACTTTTGTTCTTTTGGAAAAATGCCAAGGAGCGGGATAGCTGGGGTATATGGTGGTTCCATTCCTAGCATTTTGCACCTTTTTAAAATGTCCATATCCTCTTCACCTGATTTGCTTTCATAATGAAAGGAAATTTTTTACTTAGAATGTGACTGCATTCTTCTTATGGTCATATCTATTCAATAATAAATGTTAAATTTAAAATGATATATGCAATGATTTTATTACTTTAAATCCTCCCCTGGGGTCTGCTTTGTCATATTAATATATAAATTCCAGCTTCAAAGGAGGAGAAAAAGAGAAACCAAAAATAAAAGACAGACACTCTTTCTGTGGCTAGACATTTTCTAATGGAAAGATACGAATCATCTCTCCCTCTTTCTTCCTTTAATGTGGTTCATTTGTCCCTCACATGAATGAGCTTATATGTACCCACGACCTTACTAACGGGAGGGGATTGTCCCAGTTTCCTCTGTGGATAAAAAGAGAGAAAGGTCTATACAGAGTGGCTGGCCTGTGGTTGGCTCCTCAACAAGAGCTAGAGGGGTCCCTAGCACCTTCAGATTACAGAGTCCATGAGCTGCTGTGGCTCTTCAGATTGCAAAATCTGTAGCTGCCTGTAGTTGATTGAGTTGGATTGTAAAACAAAATGATTGAGGATATTTTTAACCCTTTAATGAATACATTTGTTAAAGGATATTATTTACAAGGCCTTGGTCAGAAATCGTGAGTTTTGTTCTGCCTCTTTGATGCATATATTCTGGTTCTTTTTGAAAGCAGGATGTGCAGATAGCCTAGCACCTGTGCCCTGGGCTGGTGGGAACCAAAGGAGGACACCACAGGGCAGCACACTGGTTCTCAGAAGAGATAAAAAGTGAAGCCCTTGAGAGGTTGAGAATGAGCAAAGGAAAATCACCCACGGAACGTTAGCGGGAAAGAGGCCAAAGCAATGGCAAGCTTATCAGTAGTGTGGTTTTAGTTTCACATTTTAAGTCACATTTTTTAAATTGCAGCTTACCTAGAGTAAAATTCAACGAGATGAAGGACACTATTGATGAGTTCTGACAGCTTAACACTGTTGTGTGCCACCACCACTACCATGCTATGGAGGCTTTCTGTGACTTCTGAAGAATTCCCTCATACCACTTCACAGTCAGTCACCTTCCCCTACATTTCACATTTCAGATGGCTACAATGACCATATATCTCAAACAGGAAACTGTGGCCCATGGTTGACAATACAAAGGTGGCCTTGGAAATAATATAATATTTGAACTTGAGACTATTCCAAAAAATTGAGCCATCAGATTATACAGATGGAAACTAAGTGATTTCAAGTTTGGAAAAATAAGGAAAAAGAAGCAAGAGAGAATGGAAAACTGGACAATACAGAGGTGATGAGAGAAAAGGAGGAAAAGTGAATTTAAAAGAGACTGGAAAGAGTGGAGATAGGAACAGGAAAAGAGAACAGAATATGAATATTCACCATTAATTATTTTGACTTTGCCTTTTCTAAAATAATCCAAATAGTGAGCTGGTTAGAGGAAAACCATAACAAATAGAGTTTTAAAAACTAGAATAATTGGGGTAAGAATGAAGAGAAATGAAGGGGGAAATCCAAAATTTCTCAGTTGTTCTGATTGAAACCATGGTCTAGTTAGTCCATTTCCTATAAACATCTAATCCAATAATGTTTTGAAATATTCAACATTTGCTTTGGAGCTCCATCCCATGATCCTGAGTCTTTGGGGTTTGTGGGGAATGTTCCTGGAAAAAACTTTCAAATACTAGGGTTTTAATCAGCACATATAAAAGGATGAATCTGTCCCCAGTGTGTTCACTGCAGGCCAACAGGCAGGTCTATGTAGAAGGAAAGTTTGCTGCCTGATCTCCCTCAGATCCTGGAATTCTGCATCTTCCAGAGGCCAAGAATGTGACAACATACATTCTTTCTTTGGCACCAGCATGACTCAAATCATGCCTGTTACCTCTTAGAGCAAATCACAGCCTCCTCCACTCAGCTCTGCCTTTGTCTTACAAACATTACCATGTCTGACTGATTATAGCCAAAACTGACTTTACAAATTTCTCCACAGTGGTTCACTGTCCTGTGAAAGGCTTACTTGAGTGTCCCTGGGCATGCTAATGACTCCTCACTCCTCATTGCCATTCTCCCATCTTTCTCCATCTCACTTCTCTCACATGAAATTTCCAAGTTGTTCAAGAAAACCTGATAAGAGTTTTCCACTACTATCACCACTTTTCTCTCCCTGAACTTCCTTAATTCACTCATCATTTGGGTTCATAACTGACTCCACTCTTATGCTAGAAAATCAGCCAGCTAATGGATGCTAAGGTGTTCCAGAGTCATAAATTTTCCTACAGAGAAAGAGGTGTGCATCTTAGCAGGGACTCTGGAGTACCTGAGATTCTCTTGAAGCAGTGGTTCTCAACCAGGGTTATCTTCCTAATGGGGGACACTTCACAATGTCTGGTGATACATTCGGTTCTTCACAACTCAGGGATAGGGAGATGCTACTGGTATCTAGTGAGCAGAGGCCAAAAACACTGCTGAACATCCTACAATGCACAGACTAGTCTCCCACAACACAGAATTATCAGGTGCAGATCATCAGTAGTGGCAAGGCTGAGAAACTGCCTTAATGAAATGATTCAACAAAAGAAAAGAAAGAAAGCTTGCTTTAAGCCACAAAGAAAGAGAGAAAGAAAAAAAGGAAATGACTCAAACAGTGGAAATAAAAGACACTGTACCAGATTGGCAAAAGTAAATATTTCAAGGCAGTTGAAGTTTAGGACATTTTCCAGTACATTCTTATCCAGGCCTATTGTAACTTCCACCAACAATAGTGTGGTCTAGAATCTGTCATTGTTACTCTTCCGTATGAAAAAGTCCCTTTTGAATTACCTGGCAGTGCCTGAATCCCCACCCTCTCCATGAACGCAGGAGTCATCCCAGACACTGACAGCGGCACAGCACAGCTGCTTCTAAGCCCTTGTTCCTCTCTTAGTACCTCATGTTAGGACACAGGACTAGCACCTGCCTCTCTCTAGTGCCAGCCTACTCTCAGGCTATTTTTCCAAGTTGCTATTTTTCTAAGTGTGTGATTCAATTCACATTAAACACATCTGTGTCACAAGGGGTATCACAATGTGATTCTATTATATAAACAAAAATGGCATAATATTCCAATATCCTTAACTGATTTAGCCCTAAAACCGAAAAATGATGTACTTTGCAAATATATTCACACTAAAACTGAGAACTACAAATCATTTCTTGACCCTGAGCTGATGATACACATTTACACATCAAACCTGTGGCAAAAAAAAAAAAAAATCTAACAGCACCATTTGATGTTTACATGAAAATGGACTTCAAAGACCACACCGTGTTCCTGTTCATTCTATGGGCACAGATTTCCAGCCGAATGTGATTATACCTCTGATTACCTATGCCTATTGTCATGGCAGTTCCATCTAAAGCTTTTTTAGAATTTAATAATTGTCTTTTGTTGATCAAGATAATAATGCAGAGGGCCTGCAGCACACGTGAAACTGCCAGGCACAATACCCGCAAGTAAGTGGCCGGGGTAATTGAAAAACAGACTAAATCCACTGGACTTTTGTAATGAAATAAACTATGAATAGAAGAATAAAATATCATCAATGGCTGGATGTGTATTGTTACTTTGAAGCTTTTCCCAGCTACCACCATCATCAGATCAGAGTAGATGCTAACTCCCACTTTAAATAATTATTGGATTTTTTTCTCATTATTTGTCATTCACACTGTTCTGAACACCACCCCACTTGATGTTATAATTAGTTCTCTGATAAACCTTTTGCAAAATAAATGGTTGTGCTTTTGTAGTGATGGAAGTATGGAAATTGGGTACTGAAGGCAGGGGAAACAGTTTGGACTCCATGTGCCTGGAAATGAAGTTGTATTTGAATATTGATCATGGATTTAATAAATCATATTTCTCAAATGTACTTGGAAATTATGAAATTAATATACAGGTAGAAAACATTACCACCAAACAAATTTGGATTTGGAGTCCCAGTAAGAGTCAATTAATAAATATCACAAATGGTAATTGAGATGAGCACATATAAGTAAGTAAACCTACCTCCTTTTGGTTATAAAAAGTAGATTTCTTCTTCAGAGAACTATTTCTGAAGATGAAAAGGTAAGAAAACCAAGTCACTAGTTGCCAATGTTACTGGATAAAATACTAACATTGGAAGAGGTTATCGAAGCAATATGTTCTATCAGTTCATTTTACAGGGGAGAAACCTACATGTCAGATCAAATTAAGGAATTTTCTTGAGTTCACACAGTTAGTTAGGAGCAGAAATTTGTTTCCAAGTGTTTAAGAAGAATGAGTTGAACTATAAATGAATTGATGTTTAAAGAACTTTGAGCTATTTAATAGAAGATCACAAAGGCATATAAAATGAACTAAAATTTATCAATTATTTTGGTTCTCAGGTTAAGTGTTCTTACCAATTCAAGGTCTTCTTTTCTGAACTTGAACTCCATTCATCCTTCCTTCCCCCATTTTCATCATGCCATTGTTTTCCTATTTAAACAATCTCAATGGTTCTGCATACCCCCAGGATAATGGATTAACTTCTTCACCAGGTTTTGAAAATCCCCACCTGACCCTGACACATCCACTCACTTTTCAGCAACTTCACCCTGTGAAATTCTCAACTAAATCCGGAGTACAACAAATATACTTGTTCTGAACACCTTTGTCATTCCAGTATCACCTACATAGAACATTTGCTCCTCACTTCTCTGCCTATCTCAAGAATGGATGCCAAAGTATGCCCATGCCCCTACTCACTGTTGTTCTCCCTTTTGCCTTCAGAGGACATCACCAGTTCTCTATAGTACTCTCCCAGCTGAAATCAGACTCACCCCAGGCTGTGTCTCAACAAACACTTCCAGGCTGCCTCTCAGTTGAAGCCAAACTGTTGCTCCTGGCCAGATCCTCCCTAGTTTTCCATGTCCTGCTCAAGTCCCCTGCCCCCTACTCGGTTTCTCTGAATACCCAAACCTATGAAATGCTCTCCATATCCTATTATGTGAAATTCTTATTTAATACACATATTGACTACCCATCTTCTTCATCATAAGTTTCCTAACACCAAGAATAATTTGTTATATTTTTTGGTAACATGCACAAAATAACTGCTCAACCAAAATTATACCATCAGCAATGTGAGTATGTGATGTATGTGCATTTGTGTATTCTGAATATTAAAATAATCATCTGGGGCTGGGGAAATAGCTCAGTTGGTAGAGTGCTTGCCTTGCAAGCACAAGGCCTGGGTTCAATCCCCAGCACCGCAAAAAAAAAAAAAAAAAAAAAAAAATCATCTGTACCAGTTATACTATTTTGTTTATTATATGTGCATGATACACCTGTTTATTACTTTTTATACCACTATAATTAAATTAACTCAGTTCTCAAGTCCTAATTTCCATCTCAGAGCAGGAAAACATAAGCCAGCCAATTCAAACTAACTCAGTGCCTTCCGATTTAAACTCAGCCTCCTAGGTTTCCTCCCGCTCCCATCCAGCCCCTAGCTTCTGCTCCTTCTCTCCCCTGTTGGTCTGTGTTCTGCAGCAGCCTCCATGGTATCACCACATAAAGAGTTTGTGGGAGAAGAGTCTGGTTCTGCTATGGTCTGAATGTTTGTGGGCAGCAAAACAATTTATGTTGAAATCCTAAACACCAAGGCAATGGAATTGGGGTGTGGGGGACTCTGGGAAGCCATGAGACTGGAGCTCTTATAAGTAGATTAGTGCCCTTAAAAGAAAATGAAAGAAACCCCTCATCCCCTCAGCCATACGAGGACACTGGAAGAAGGCACCATTTGTGATCCAGAGAGCAGGCCCCATCAGACACTGAATCTACTTTGATCACGGACTCTCCAGCCTCTGAAACTGTCTAAACATATTCCCAGCTGTTATTGCTCTTGTCTTTCTTATTTTACATTCTTTTCCCTTTTTATTCTCCTTACTGGAAGGCATACCCAAATTCTTCATCCAACCCATTTAATGAGTTTTATATATATATGAGTTTTATATATATATATAACCTACCAGGATCTCTTTTATTCACTTAATATTCCTTTTCAAAAAAATATCATCTTCAATGTGTCAAAATGCATTCTACTCTCAGGTATAACTCATTGGAACAAATAAAAATATGAAAAATAGCATCTTGTTCTTATTTCAGTAACATAGTTTCATCTTTCTATGAATATTAGTTATACTTTGTCTATCTTTTCCTCAGAGTTCCATATATATATATATATATATATGGAACTTTTGGTCTCCATCAAGCATATTAGAAGCATTTTTCAAGTATGAAAGACACTAAAAAATGAGAATGAAATTAAAAAGCGTGCATGGAGACAGGCCTTACTGAAGAACCTAGATCATTCCACTGGAGGTTCCCAGTTATCAACTCCAGCATTTTGTGATTTTCTTTCTGTCTCTTTGCCTTTGTGAGTTTATTTCTATTTTTTTAATGCCATGGGGGTAGCAGGCATGGGGGGAGTGTGGTCAGGAAGGAATGGGGGATAAGTTCGGGTGTTCAATATACCAGGTTTTCCCTTGCTGGCAATGTCCTTGATGATCAGGTGACATTCTCTTCAGGGCAAGGTACCATATCTAAGAGGTTCCTCTTTTTCTTCCATCCTCCTCACTGTGAAGTCTGAGTTGTTCTCCATTTGCATATAAGCTCAAGTCATACTCCTCTATAAAAGTAAAAATGAAAACAATGTAGAAATTTTTTTAAACTCCACACTATGGTTTGAATATTTGTGTTCCCTTCAAAATTCATGTTGAAATTTAATTCTCAATGAAACACTATTTATAAATAGACCCTTCAGGCGGTAGATTAGGCTACGAGGGTTCCCCTATGATGTATGGGATTTGGTGCCTTATAAAAGGGCTTGAGGGGGCAAGTTATAGCCACCCCCCCATTCCCTTTTGCCCTTCTGCCTCTGTCATGGGAAGACACCACAAGAAGCCATCTTGGAAGCAGACAGTAGACTTGGCCAGACACTGAATCTACTGGTACCTTGATCTTGGACTTCCCCAGCCTCCAGAACTTTTCTCTTATTCAGAAACAAAGGTCTGTTATTTGTTAATTACCCAGCCTAAGATATTTTTATAGCAACACAAATGAACTAAAATCACCTGTCATCTTTTTTGAATCCAAAAGAATTTGCTCAATTTAAAAGTGAAGTTTTCAGAATCCTAAAGTTTTTCTATTTCAAGAACCTGATTCTTCCAAAGCAATAGTACTTTGTTTTTCCATCTGCTTTTGCTGCTATGTCTATTTAAAGCCTTTTTCAGAGATTGGAGTTAGAAGGCCAGGCATGGTGGCACATGCCTATAATTCCAGCAGTTTGGGAGGCTGAGGCAGGAGGATCCTAAGTTCAAAGCCAACCTCGGCAACTTAGCAAGGTCCTGAACAACTTAGGGATGTTGCTCAGTGGGTAAGCACCCCTGGGTTCAATCCCTGGTGCCAATGGGAATTTAAAAAGAGAAATAAAGAAAATAAATCAGAGTTAGAAAATTCAATTTTGTTCTAGGCTGAGCCTACCCTCCATGCTACTTTAATGGTGGGTAGAGAGTCATAATACCATAAGAAAACACATAGAAACAGAAAACTAGTTAAAATTGTCAACTTGTATTTCACTAAAAATGAATGTCACTGGGTTGTATGAAGGAGAGGGAAAACAAGGGTTCCTAGGCTAAGCCACAAAGAACAAAGTGGATCGTATGTTTCAGAAGATCATTTTTCAGAAGGAAAGCACAAAGTACCTGACTTCTTCAGGTACTTCTTCCTGGGATCTGGAAAAACAAGTTAACTCCCACCCAGCCATCTACCACAAACAGGCAAATCTGCCAAGAAAGTGTCTGGCTCTGAGTTTGATATTGGTATCATACAAGTATTTGCAACTGAAAGAAAAACTTGAGACTTTCTGATGAAAATCAAGCTTTTATCTTTTTTCAATGTGCTGTGATTTATTTTCATGACTCTCCATCAAAGAATAGAGGACAGTATCTTATCTACTAATACCCTGGCCTTAAAACATACTGTTTTGTTTTGTTTTGATCAGTTTTGTTTTCTTTGCCTGTGGAGAATCGCTTATTCTTTTCAATAGGGTGTAATTAATTATCCCATAATACTAACTTTGAAAAAAAAAACTTACAGAGGTTACTTTGGAGTCCATAGACTGGGTTAAGATTCTGTCTGTTTCATAGAGAATTCGTAGCTTTGGGCACTTTGGTTCACATCATCGAGTCTGTTTCCTTATCTGTAAAATGGGGATACTCTGCCCTGTTCACAGTGTCACAGGGATTAAACAAATGCCCATGAAAGGAACTTACACAGTCCCTGCCACATAAGAATTCAATAACTGTCTGGTTCTGTTTTCTCTTTTTTACTAGAAGAGGTTTTTAATGACTAAACAATATAAAATCTAGATTAGTATTCACATCACATCCAATTTTATCCCTACCATGTGTCTCCATTTGCTTTTCCATGTGTTGCTTCCTCACAATACTAATTAGGTCACATCAAATGTGCCGTAATTGACCGTGGCACTTGTGCAGGTTTACATTTTCGCACACAAAAGCTGAAAATAAATTAATAACCAGTAATTTTAACAATTATGGTCAATTAATTTTTCCACATAATATTTGACACATATACTTTCTGTTTAAAAATAAAAACTTTCTATTATAATATCTATTTGCAAACAACTATGAAGACTCCATACTTTTCATATGAAATGAGAACTAGAGATAAATGCATATATGCCACTGTGATGTTATCAAAACATTTATTCCTTGCCCCCCCAAGAATCCTATCAATTCTCAATAAGAAATTAGATGTTTATTATGTACTTTAATCAAAATTATACAAATTATTACAAATTATTTGTAATACATTTTCTTTTAATAGAAATGAAACACAAGAAAATACATAAAGGACAAGCATTAAAAGAAAAGCACTTGGAGCAAATACGGCAAGGAACTATTATCTTAATTATGCAATGATAGGAAATCCAATAGAAAAAAAAACAAAGATATAGCGAGATAATTAATATAACTGAATAAAAAGTTTGCTTAATAATATATTGAAACTAGTCACTTTAGTCCTCCAAGAATTATGAATTAGAACTAGAAGGTATAATTTCTGAGCAACTGAATTAATAATTTTATTCAAATATTTTGAGAATGTGGAGAAATTGCCTGCCTCATTTGCTACTACTGCAAATATGAAATAATACAGCTCTTTCAGAAACTGATTTAGCAACATTTATAATCACTTCCAAGGTATTTGTAAACTTTGGTGTGACGATTCACTTTTGAGAATGTATTCTAAACAAAATAATCCAAAACATGGAAAATACTATTTACATCTAAATGAGATTCCCACTGTTGTTTAAATCAGCTTAAAATCTAAAAGAAAGTAACTATTTAATAGTGGGAAAAATACATGTTTTAATACAACTATCTCTTGCATTACTAGCACTAGCAATGTCTATAAAGAGTAGGAAGTAACCTAGAAAGATAATCCACAAAGGTCTGATGAGAAAAACAAATTACAAAAGTATGCATTTGCTTTCATTACCACCAAATTCATAAAATATGTTCACAGTGGGAAAATGACATAACATATAAAGATTAGGTTATAAATTAGTATAATATAATAATTTTCTAATTCATATGTATATTATTTATTTGTGCCTTTATTTTCCAACTTTATTACAATGAATTAACCTTATTTTGAAATTAAAAAATAATTAGTAATAAAATATAAATAGGATAAGTAAAAGTAAAAATGCCAATGGTTATTTTAGAGTGGTTGGATTATATGTTGATTCTTTAGCTATTTTAAACAAAAACTGAGTCACAGTTATGATGCTGAATTCCAACACATATAGGTCTCTCTGAAGTTCCATCTCCTGAAGGAAGCCAAGGGTGCCTCTCGCCCTGGCCCTCTTGAGCCAGTGCAGACAAAACAGAATGGCACATCTCTTCTCAGAGGAGGAGGCAAATGCCTCTTTCCATTAGTCCACTCTAGTACTAGAGCAGTAGCCACATCTTCTTCATCTTTGTATCCTCATAGGAAGTTTTATAATTTTGTTTCCACTCTTTCATTGCAAGTGGGAACCGTGTACTCACCAAAAAAATCTCAAAAACCAAGACGTGCAAGTATCAAATGTTTCCAAGACAATTAACCATATCCGGGTCAAAACTCAAGAATATTAATGGAATAAAAAAATGCCCAGCACTCAACAATGTAAAATCCAAAATATCTGGCACTCAGTCAAAACTTTCTAGAAATACAAATGGGGAGAAACCTCGATTAATCGAAACCAACCCAAAACAGACATTAGAATTGACAGACAATAACATTAAATTAATTATTATGATTCTACTTCATGTAGAGCCAATTTTCATGAACATTAGACCTTTGTGGTCACATAGAATACCATGCTTGGAAGGTCCCCATCCTTGGCTCAGTGCTCTGCTATCACCACTCTGAAACAATTTTTAAGTTTTTGAATGAGTGACTTCCCATTGTCATTTTGAACTTGGCCCCACAATGACAGCTGATTCTGATTCCCCGTGGTCAGAAAAAGAGACATGAAAAATAATTTTGAAGACCTTAGATATAGGATAAGTAGTTTCTCACATGTAGACACTAAAAGTAGAAGAGGGACTATTAGGGACTGGGAAGGGTTTGGGAGTAATCAGGGGAGAAGTAGAATAAGGGTGGATGCACATGATTAAAACATGATGCATATTTATATGGAAATATCACAGTGATTCCATTAATTTATATAGTTAATATGTTAACAATTATGATGAAAAAAATAAAGCAAGTTCTTCAGGAAGAAGGATAATGATACCAGATGGAAATATGTGCTCATGCAAAATGATAAAGAATAGTAGAAATAGCAACTATATTGGTCAACACGTAAGATTTTATTCTTATAACTTAAGTCTCCTTTAAAAGATAATTGCCTGTTTAAACAAAAGCAATAACAATGTAGTATAAGGTTTTTAAAATTTGTAGAAGTAAAATGTTTGACAATAGCACAAAGATTGGAAAAGGAGAAATGGCAGTGTACTGTTTTAGTTGGATTTTTCACTGCTATGACCAAAAGACCCAAAAAAAAAAAAAAAAAAAAATTTTAGAGATGGAAAATGGAAAAGTTTATTTGGGGGCTCATGGTTTCAGAGGTTTCAGTCCATATATATCCAGCTCCATTCCTCAGGGCTTGAGGTGAGGCTGAACATCGTGGTGGAAGAGTGTGGTGGAGGGAAGCTGCTGGGAACATGGCACCAGGAAGCAGAGAGAGAGAGAGAGACAGAGAAAGAGGGGGAGGGGAGAATTCTCCTCATCACGACAAAATAGAAATCCCCAAAGCACACCCTAATGACCCACCTCCTCCAGCTACACCCTACCTGCCTACAGTACCACTCAGTTAACCCCTATCAGGAGATTACATACCGATTGTGTTAAGGCTGCCATAACCCAATCATTTCACCTCCACACTTTCTTGCTTTAATTCACATATGAGCTTTGGGGGACACCTCATATCTAAACCATAGTATAGACATACATGGTAAGTTTTTTGTGCTAAATGCAAAGTGGCATAATATAGCTAGAAGGTTGACTGTGATAAGTACAAGATATAAATGTAAACTCTAAAGCAACCACTAAAATAACATAACAAAAGGAGGAAAGCTAATAAGCCAACAAATGAGATAAAATCAAATCATGAAAAATATTTATTTAATCCAAAAGAAGGTAGTAAAAAAATAACATGGAAAAAAGAACAAAGAGCACATAGGACAAATAGAAAATGAATATTAAAAGATACATGTAAACCTAACTATATCAATAATCACATTAAGTACAAATAGTCCAAACCCCAATAAAAAAACAGAAATTGCTAAATTATATTTTCTAAAAGTTAGACTCAAATCTATGCTGCCTAAGGAAACAAATTTCAAATAAAATTATATAAAAGGTTAAAATTAAAACCATGAAAAATTATATATCTTGATGACCCAATTAAAATGAAGCTAGTATGGTTATTTTAACATCAAAGTAAATCTAGAACAAAGAACATTACTTAAGATAAAAAGAGTCATTTCACAATGATAAAAGACAAAACTGATAAAACTACAAGGGGAAATAGATAAATCCACAATTATTATTGTAGATTTCAAAACTTTTTCTCCATAATTAATATAACAGGTAGTCAGAAAGATCAGTAGCATATAGATTTGAATAACACTATCAAACAACTTGACCTGATTGACATTCCTAAGTAATCCACCCAACAACAGCAAAACGCACATTCTTTTCAAGTGCACTCAGAATTTTTATCAAGATAAACCATATCCAGGGCCATAATACAAATCTTACAAAATATAAAAAAAGGTTCAAATCAAACAAATAAAATATGTTCTCTACCAACAATGGAATTAAATTACAGATCAATAACAGGAAAATGTCCTAAAAATCCCCCAAACATTTGGAAACTAAATAATATACTTCTAAAAAAACCATGGGTCAAAGAAAAAATCAAAGGGGAATTATAAAGTATTTCAAACTACATATAAAGGAAAATGTAACATATCTAAATTGTAGATGCTGCTAAAATAATAGGAAATTTTTAAAGTAGCAATCACCTACTTTAGAAAAGAAGAAAAGCCTCAACTTCTACCTTAAGAAAGCAGAAGAATAAGAGCAAATCAAGTGAAAGAAATAAAATAATAAAAATCAGAGCAGAAATCAATGACATAAAATCATAAAAGAATAAAGAAAATCAATGAAGCCAATAGCTGCTTCTTTGACACTATAATATTTTCAGAAACTGATAAATCTCTAGCCAGACTGATAAGTAGTAAAAAGGGGGAAAACAGAAATGAAAGAGGTAAGATTACTAATTCTACAGGTATTAAAAGAATAGTAAGGGAACACAGTTGTCCTTCAGTATCCATGGGGGATTGGTTCTAGAACCTCCACTGATAACAAAATTCACAGATGATTGAGTCTCTTGTATTAAATAGCATAGTATTTGCATATAGACTTTAAATTCTATAGACTTTAAATCACCTTCAAATTAATCACCTAATATAATGTAATTGCTATGTAAATAGTTGTTACCATGTATTTTTAGGGAAAAGAAAGTCTGTTTGTGTTCAACACAGACGGTTTTTAAAATATTTTTGCTTTGCAATTAGTTTAATACATGGATGTAGAACCCAAAGATACATAAAATATATTATTAAACATGTGTGTATATACATATATATAAATATACATGTGTGTGAGTATATGGGGGGGGGAGAGAACATCAATGGGAATGAAGGAGTAAGAACCTCCACAAACCCGCTTTTCCATAAAAGCAGTGAGAATGCTGGCAAAAACCAGCATTCCAGAATCAACATTTTAGAACTCTGGAAATTAACCAAAGGCTTACAACAATTTTCAGAGGGTTTATTCAAGAGAAACAGCTGAATATCAGCAAGAACAACGACTTCTGTGGCATCTTTACTTGCTCTGTTTCCCTTCACATCTCCCAATTATGCAGTAGCCTTAAAAAGTAACAGCACACAATCATGAAGTCACTTGAGATAGAACCAGTTTGGTAGTCTTCAAAGACAGTTTTCCAGAGAATTGTCATTACTTTACCTGTCTGGTGGTTGCCTAGATGACCTTACTCACAAGGATTGTATTATTTGACCTGACTCACAGCTCACCTACTGCAAACAGTCTTTTCTCCAGGGTGTTTGTCCAAAAAACTTAGCAGCAATTGTTTGACATTATGGCTGCCTGACATAGTAGATTATAGTTGGGACAAACAGTAGGCTAACCACAATTTAAAGAGAAAAGCTAGGGAACAACACATTCATGGGTTATTACAGACTGAATTGTGTTTTCTTTAAATTTCTTATGTTGAAGTGCTAACCTCTAATACCTTAGAATATGACGTTATTTAGAGACAGAACTTTTATAGAGGTAATTAAGTTTAAATAAGGTCATAAGGATGAGGCCAAAATTCCATATGAATAAGTGTCCTTATAAGGAAAAGATAGTATATAGGAGAAGTCATATGAGGAGGTGCTCATAAGAAGAGAGGTGGCCATCTGCAAGGCAAGGAGAGAGCCCCCAGGAGGTGCTAAACTTGCCAATATCTTGGTCTTGAACTTCTAGCTTTCAACTGTGAGAAAATAAATTTCTGTTTTTAAGCCACTCAGTCTATGATTTTTTTTTTTTTTAATAGCAGCTGTAGCAAACCAACGCTGGCACTTTGACAATATCTGGTCTTGTACCAGAGGATCTAGAAAACCATTATTTCTCAGTAAAAACAAAAGTGTACGAAAACAAAAGATTAAAAGAAGAAATAATTATCATGAATAATTTTCTCCTGTTAACAAAAGTCATTTTTTATATTGAAATCTCACCAAAAAGATGTCTTAAATGGTGAATTCTACAAAATACTTAAAGAATTCTATACAAATGCTTCCAGAATATTGCTAAAGAAGGAACACTTTATGAAACTGAAGAAGACACAAGTACATGGACAGACCTCCCATCATTCCTGGATAGGCAAAATTAATACTGTTAAAATGGCCATATTACCAAAAGGAATATGCAGATTCAATGCAATCCCCATCAAAAATGCATTCTTCACAGAAGTAGGAAAAGACAGGCCTAAAATTCATTTGGAAAAATGAAAGATCCAGGAGAGCCAAAGCAATTCTAAGCCAAAATCACAATACCTGGCTTCAAATTATACTACAGAGCTATAGTAACAAAAACTGCATGGTGGTGGCATGAAATTCTACTTGGAAAACGTCAGGCCTACTTAACTTGAAAGCTGGAAATTTTCCTTGCTTAATCTCTGTTCTGCCTCTGGGAGTGGCTCTCTGTTGATTCTGACCTTCAAAAAGTCTATCCTTTTTGGCAAATTCTGAGGAAAGCACTGGAGAAAATGTCCATGTGAGACAACTAAGTAACTTGTATTAGCAGGGTCGCATCTCTAACAGTCTTTATCTTTTTTAGCCCAGAAACTATTGAAACAATTTTATCAATACAACTCTTTCAAAAACCCTGTGGGGTTTCTACATATTTGATTCTAATCAATTCTGTGCCAAAGCCATACTCTAAATCCTTTTCAAGATAGGCCCTTCCCTCTCTTGACATAATTACTGGTACTACAGGTACTGCAGGCTGATGTGGAACCATACTCTTAAACTTATCATTCCATCTTCTTTTATTGGCTCAAATTCTTCTGTAAAGAACTTTTCATCAACCACTTGTCACTCTGAAATATGGTTTGATTAGGAAAAACAGGATCTGGACACCTTCAGACTTCAGTGGGTGATGAGGCAAAAGTGACAACCCCATGGTCGAGGGAGGGGCTGAAGGGTAGGAAGAGAACCTCAAGGTACTCCTTAAAGATATTAGGCTGTTGGGTGTAGGCTGTTGGTGGTAGTCTGGATGAGTGATGAAGGTAGATCTTTGACAAGTGAAATAGAGAAAAAAGACCCAAGAATTAGCCAATGCAGCATTGTAGTTATGTAGCGGGTGAAATAGGGGAGCGATGGCGAGAGGGACACTAATAAACCAGGTTGGGTTGCTCTCAGTATTATAATTATCCTACACAATTTCAAGTTTTTAATTTTCTCCCATAAGACATGTAGGACATAAAGCAATCATGATCTTACAATGACAATCACAGACTTGATGAACCCATACACAGTCAATCAACAAACCCCAAAGTAGCTTAATCAGCCACTCTTTTGATTTTCATTGGCTTCTGTGAGGGTCAACATAAATAATGCATATGAAAGAATGTTTCCAGCTATAAATGAAATTCAAGTAGAAGTATTATTAAGGCTCTCTTTGGTTAAATGATTAGTTCGGAGAATTAGGAGCCTAAGCCCATAACTTTCTTTTGATGAACAAAGAATTGCTTGGTATACAGAGTAGGCAGAAAAGAGCACTGTGTTTCTTATTGTCAGTGCTCTGAATATAAGTCATGGTCTCTGTTGAAGAACACAAAACAGCAGTGCCTGCCAGGCCTGTCCTTAGATGCTTTTCTTGAGATTTGGAACAAGCATTACTTTATTGGCCATGGGTCAGGGTAAGGCAATTAAAAAACATAAAAGGAGTTAGGGAAAAATTCATCCATCAGTTAAGTACATCAGTTTTCCTCATCCTGATTATAGTTAAAGGACCTGGTCTAAGTACATTTTCATGGTGGAAAGAATATAAAATGTGATCAGGTCAGATAGAAACAAGTAAAAATTGCACCTTGATCAGGTGTACAGTTTTCAGCAAACCACTTCACCTCTTTATTCCTCTATTTCTTCAATTATAAAATGGAATCGATAACACCTTTTACATAGGACTGTTGGCAGAATTAAATGAGATAATTGCCTATAAGACTCCAACACAGAGCAGATACTCAGTAAACTCATTTCTTATGAGACAATCATGAGAGCAGGCAACAGCATGATAAACTCTATGGACATAATTGGGAGATAATATGATAGGTTCTTAATAGAAATAAAAATCAAACACTATATAAGTTCACAGGAAGGCAAAATTACACCACACGTGTTCCTGAAGCAGCAGCTTTCAAACCAGACATTGAGGGGTGAAAACAGACTTCAAAGACAAAGATTGCTTTCTCACCAAGAGAATGAAAACTTGTGCACTAATATACTCCACATGACTATCATGCTAAAAGGCAGATGTGTGGAAGTGAGCTGAAAAGGTAACTGAGATTAGAAAAATGAAAGGTGGTATTTCTCTTTTCACAGTATCTCTCAGAGAATGGTGCCCAGACATGGCAAAATCAGTTACAAAGTGAAACCCATTTCAGCTTTATGTTTAGTAGTTGTTGTTTGGTTTGCTTGGTTGGTGGATTTTGTGCATGCATTAGTGACAATAGAAATGGAATTTGGAAAAGTATAAAATCACTGTACTGGATTATTTGAACCAAAGGCAAAATGAAAACTACCATGAATGCTAGCATGTTTCTCAAATTCTAGGTGGAATTGGATGTATCGTGCTCCAATGGAATTCTGAAATGAGGTCAACTTCTGGCAGGTCACACGACTAACTCTATTAAGCCACTGTTCTGTGATGGGCTCCATATGTGGCACCCTTCTGCTGGGTAATTTCATGTGGACTCTAAAGATGTTCTGAAAAATGTAAAATTTGGATGTATTATCAAAGGTCTCATAATATTAAAACAACAAGATACAAATGTTTAATTGGTTCAAAATCTGAGAATAAATATTACTTTGCTTGTAGTTTATCCTAAAATATAGTTTTCCCAATGAAGATCGTTTGAGGAAGAAAAACATCTATCCTTGTAACGAAGGGGTCTGGATTCTATCTTGGATAAGGAAAAAGTAAAAATAACCATAACACACTTTAGAGTCATTAGAGAAAAATTAAATGTCACATAGACAGTTTTATGGAGTTACTGTTTATTTTTTAAGCATAAATAATGGTTTTGAATTTATTTAGGAGATTTTTTTTTACTCTAATGAATAAGATGCAAGTACCATAATGTCCACAACTAATTTTTAAAAGGTTCAACAATGTTGTGTGCATGCCTTTGTGTGTGTGTGTGTGTGTGTGTATGTGTGTGTGTGTGTTTTACAAGTGAAGGAAAAAAACAGGAAGAAAGGGAAAAGGAGAGAGAAGGAAAGAAGGAAGACACAGGGAAAGAAAGAGAAACAGACAATGAGAAACAAAGAGTGGCATAATATTAACAACTGTTGAATTTAGGTGTTTACAAGTGCTCATGCTACTATTCTTTCAATTATTATATATATTTGAATTTTTCACAATAAAAAGATGGGCAAAGAAATATTCTATCCTCTATTAAATCTAACTTTACCTCAAAATAGAATGGCAAGAATGATTTTTTAAAAGCTGTTTAAATAAAAAATATAAAAGATCCATGAAAATTCACTGCATGGTTTTTAAATAAGTATCAGATACATCTGGTGGGAAAAAAAAATCTGAAGTTCAAAATTTGAACCCTTTGTCTTTGCTGCACTATTATTACACTACTATGTACACATTCATTTATTCAGCTTAATAATAAATCCCAAATTTAATATAACCATCCGTCTCTGTGCCCATTACACTTATTTTAGTTCTACTTTTACTATGAAACCAACATATACTAGAGTATACTGCATTAATCCAACAGATCAATTTTTATAAAAGAAACTAATATCGTCCACATGCTGATGTTCTTCAGTGAAATGTCAAATTCACTACCCTTTAATTGACAAATCAGGATCAAACCATGAAACAAAGAAACTTACGCAACAAAATGTGAGGGGGGGAAGGGAGAGAGAAGAAACAACATTCAACACTGAGCACCTTTGTTTAGACATAATGCATTTGCAGCTATAGAACAGGGCAAGAGCCAGTGTGTAAAGATGCATTTAGTGCCTGCAAATATTCCTCAGAGTATGTATTTCTTTTCTGCACAAAAATCAATGCTGCTGGTGAACAGTACAAAGGACATGTTTGCTTTGTATACACAGTCTTCCCCATAAAATTATATTTCAAGTGACTTCAATTTACCTGAGAACACAGGGATCAAATTACAGCATTCTGTTTTCTGTAGAAAATGAATTTAGTTTAAGGAAGTAGATGTCTATTGGCATAAAATAGTCTTTGGCATGAGACTATAAAGGTCAAAAAGTAATGTTTCATAATGGTATTCCAAAATTCTCTCCATTCACTTTGAAATGTTTAAAATAAATATAAAAATTTTGTACTATATATATAAATTATTTGTACCATACCATATAAATTATCAGTCCATGTACAAGGAATCTGAATATTGTTTAAAATACCTAAGTATGAAATGAGTGAGTAAATATATTCTGTTTTTAAGATACAAATCACAGACAACAAATTATGATCCTCCATAAATTAATGTTCACAAATTTTTATTAAATTATCAAAGTTACCTGTCACAGATAAAGGAGAACCATGGAGTACACAAAAATGTTACTCCATTTCTACGATTCTGTTCAGAAAAGTAACTCAGTGTAGATAGAAGTCCTTTGTGGGACTCCTGGAAATAGCAATCATGATTGGGATCCTGACTGCCTACTGTAAGCACACGTGAACATATTCACATTCACTCACTCAGGACTTTTTTGCCAAAAACATATCAATATCTTGAGAGTGCATATTTAACATTTCAATAATACTTAAGTTAGTTATTTTTAAAAAGTCAAAATAGTAAGAAGTGCCCCAGAGTGGAATGATCTGTATCAGAAAGTTGTGAATTCCCTTTCAGAAGCAGTGTTCAAGCAAAGACCAGACAATCCTTAATTGTAGGATTGTGGTGGAGATACAGGCACCAGATGGGAGATTGCATCAGGTCATTAAAACTCTAAAAATCTGTTACTCTGAAACTCAAACAGATTAAAAAAAAAAAGATGGATTTTGGATTTTCGTGGTTTTGAAATATAAATATTTTTCATTTTCAGGAATGCTAGTTACCTCAATTTTCTAATGTTTATTTTTCTTTTCTGGAAAGACAATAAATCTTAAAATGTTCTTTTATGAGTCCTTGATATACATATTAATGCCTGGTTATACATATTTGGAGAATAAATATATTTTCCATTTCACAAAAAATAGCATATTATGGTGATATTAGAAATACAAAAAATTAAAGTTTCACAAGGGAAGTCAATCCTGATAGTCAAGATGAAAGATAAATTTGTCTACAATAAGAGAAAAGAGTGTTGATATGAAATGGAAATTGTGATCAACCTGAATTATGACTCTAACAGTGACTTGAAAATAATCATTATGAAATTTTTTGCCCTTCATTTTACTTATCTACAACCAAGGAAAAGATAAATCACTCAACCCAGAAAGATTATTGGCCCACAAGACACTGAGTCAACTCATCATCCAGAGATTTAATTCTGCTTCCAGCTGGGTTTTGACTGTTGGCAACTACTCTAGTAATTTTCCCCCAAGTGAATAATGATCTGGGAATTTTAACATCTCATTTTTTAACTTGTCAGTTTTCTCTCCGTCAAACCGTCCTTTCAATTTTTGTTCTAGAATAATTTCATGTATCAAAGTCAAAACTGTTAACATTATTTCTAATTTGACATATTTTGTCTCTGATATTCACCTGGAAGGGTTAAAACTACCAGAGATATGAAGAAAACATAAAAAATCTGCTTAGTTTCACTTTCTATACACTTATATTTGGGTTTATTTTCATCTTTAACAATTCCAATGAATTGTTATATCAACTATTTTTATGGTAAAGACAATCTTCTTGAAAATTTTTATTATGGTATCTCCTATTTTTATTTCAAACTGCTATTGCAGTTCAAAACCAGGGATCCCCATGTGTCACTGATAATAAAATATTAGAAATTAAAATACAGATTTGTATTCTAACTTCATGAAATTTGGGTTTTTTTGGGTTTTTTTTTTTGTTTTTTTTTTGTTTTTGTGTGTGTGTGTGTGTGTGTGTATTGTTGGAGATCAAACCTAGGGCCACGTGCATGTAAGCTACAATCCCAGTTTCAACATTTATTTTTATGTAAACAAAAAAACAAATGTTAATTTGATGTCTCCTTCACATCTATTATTTCCCTGTTAGGAATTCTCAATAAATAGATGTACTACCATCTCAAAGCTATTTATTTAGATACTTGGACACAAATTTCTGTACACTAACAGAACTTAAATTTTACTCCTTTTTAAAATTTAGATGTAAAACCAAGAAGACTATGATAAGATGATAACATTTGTGTTTAGGTTCAACAAATACAAATATACACATAAAATATATTCAGATACTTACGTTCTTCGAAAATGATTCAATTCCCTATTAACACTAGAATAGATGTTTCCTTCTTGAAGGTTGTCAAGAGATTCAGTGACTATTATTCAAGGACAGAGTTTACTAATGGAAGGTAAAAATTTTTGTCACATTCAGACAATAACTTACCAAGATTATTGCATGACAATCTGTACACTCCTTATACTCATCCCCAATTCAAAAATTTTATAACCAGTTCATAAGACAAGAAATTCAGATATTTTTAATTCTTCCCTTAAACATTTGAACAGGATTATATGCAATCATACCCTAATATTTTAGAAGAAAATAAAATTTTAAAGCAATTTTACATTTGAGAAACATGTTCAAGTTACACAAGCATAAGGTATAAAAAATTTAAATTTAAAGCTAACATCTGTTACTTTAATCTATATCAAGCATTTCATAAGAAATTCTAAGTATGTGCCTTTTATATGAGTTAAGGACTGTGATATACAAAACTCAAAACTAAAGTTATCATGATGAAGAAAACATTCTGATATGAGACTTTTGAACTATTAATCATTAAATTTTTATTTCAAAGTATTCTCATATATTTTAGGTACACATACAATATGTGATTTTTTAGAAGTAACTCACTTCTCAATAGCAGTTTTAAAACATTAAATTTGCTTATGTAAAATAGAATTTAAGGATAAATGTAAATAGTCTTGAGTGCTATTAGCACACAGTGAAAACTACTCTTACATTAAAAGTAAAATTTAAATATCTTTTTGATACCAATCATGCTTAGAAAATGCACAATCAAAACTCTATTAGCATTACACAGAGTATTCAAAGGAAGTTCTGTTTCTTACAATGATCTCCCATTAATTGCACAAAGTATTTTGGAATAACAATTTGAAATATTTTTCCCTCTCCCTGAGAGTGGCAAATTTCAGACCTTTGAAAAAAGATTTGTCTTGGAGAAAACAAGCATCTTGGACATCTAAATATGCTGAACCAAAACCAATTTTTCTATTGAAATAAGTATAAATGATTTTGTGTGCTTTCTATAATTTTTTCCTACAAAGTGTCCTTTAAAGACACCTCTAGAAACGTTTTGAGATAATTGCATGATTGGAACTTTTTAGCCTTCTAAAGTGATCACCTTAAAAAGAAATCTTCATTCTGAACCTTTTTCTTAACTTCATTACTTCCCATATAAAACAAACGCATAACACTTTTATTAACAAAGGAAAAGGAGATCACTGTCAAATTCCATAAATCTGACACTGATTTTCTAAATCTTAAGATACGTTTTTACAATAAAGATGAGCTACTCAGGAGACAAAAGCTAGATGAGTTCGGGGCACCTCAGTCTCAGCTGGATTGACTTTTTGGACTGGATAATTATGAGAACTGTCCCGTGAGTTTTAGGTTGTTTGGCAGCGTTCTTGGTCTTTACCCACTTGATGCCAGTAGTACCCCCTCAAATGTGACTATAAAAAATGTCTCCAGACTTTACTCAATGCCCCCTATGGGAGCAAAATCACCTCTGAGAACTACTGGATTAGGTGACTAGAAATTTCCTTCTTTTCCCAAGAGCATAAAACACAATAAAATATGTTTAGAGAATATTGTTAAACATTCTAAATTTCTAAAATTAAATAGGTATAAAGAATGAATGCCATTATAATTTTTCTGGCTACACTCACCTTCAAAGACAACTTTGTGATAAGATGATATGGTGAACATATGCAAAATCTGTCATTATAAGGCACAACCCAGTAACATTAAAATATTATTAAGGTACATATTAATGCACACACATATGGATATAGATATAGTGATGCCTGAATGAGTCTGTAAATCCATACATACTCTTAGCAAAGAATGTCTTAACGCAGTGTGACCATTTAATACCTATTCAACCACCTTCAAACTTAAAAATAGGGTGCACTTTGTTATAACTGACACATAAATTTTAAAATGATTTCCTATAAGGGAAAACTACACAAAACAAAGGTGGTAACCATTTACACAGAACCGTCCTGTGACTTTAAATTCACCAATCAATTGTCTTTAATGTTATTTGTTTTCTCTGCAGCTGCCAATTTCTGTACAAGTGTTGTCTTTTTATATCTACCATTACAGTTACTTTGTAAGGACTAGCGCTCAATCAAGTGAAAAATACATTTCTCGAGACTTAAAATTTCTTCCTCCAGTTACCAATTTTTTCTAAACATTACATATTTAACACAAAAATCATTTGTGACAAATTAACATTAAAACTCTCTCAAACACAACTGCAATAATATTTTGGTGAAATAAGACAATAAAATAGAATCACTGCTAACAATAATACTCAACATTTTCTTTCCTTCTTTTACTTCAAATCAACTTACCTCATTTCTGACTTAGCCAATATAATATGTTCTTAGATTACTGTGCCGGACATTTCTACTGAGCTAAGACCAACCACAGGGCTCAGTTTAGAGCTACTGATTATTGAGGAAACATTACTACTAAAAACCGTTATCACAAATGAATAAAAGATTCCAGTGGTTAGAATTCACTGTATACTGGAGAACACCATAAAGCATAAGTTATTACGAGTACAATATTATGGATCATGACTGTCCCTAAATAAACCTGAAGGCTTGTCATAAAGTTGAAATGATATCCTGGTAAATTGATAAAATTAATATACTATTTTAAGTCACAATTGCTTAACCATAAAGAGGCCTCTTGGCTGTGCTGCTTTTCTTTTAATTAAATTAAAAAGTCTCCTCTGTAGTTATTGATGTGTGAACATATTTCCATAGAGAATTATTTAAATGAAGAGCAAAGCATTCAAATACAGTCAAATGTGATAGTTTGCAGATACTATGCATTCATTCCTTAGGAGAGTATTCTCATATAAAATCAAAAGTAAAGCATGCCATAGGTAATTATTAGTGGCTCAGCTGTCAGTTAGTCAAATCAACTAAAAGACCAATTATTCTAAGGCTACCCAGAATGGAAAGCTCATTGTTGACATTAGGTTTTATTAGGTTGTTTTGAGATAGTTATGGCTCCATTTTATAATAATTTCCAAGCAAGAATATTTGGTTTATAACTTAATATGTTTTAAATTATCTCCAAATATTAAATTTTTAACTTTTGGAGAGAAATATTACTTTAAGTAACATGAAAGTAAGATAAGAAAGTTGAAAAAAATTTCAGATTAAGTTAGAATATTTTTCTAATTAGTTTTTTCATCAATATAATTCAAGAAATTCAACTTAATATTCATATACATGGTTAACTTCTGAGCATGGAACTGAGCTTTAAGATATAAGATAGGCTGGAATAATACATTAAGAATACTAAGAAAAAATAGGTCATGTTTTTAAATTTGAGAAAGCACTACAACCACATACAGAAAGACTCAAGTAAGTATTAGAAGTAGAAGATGCCATACATGTTTAAAACTGAGATTATATATTTGTAAATATAGTCTTCCTTATCCTCAGAATTAAAATTGCAGAGAGAAAAAATAAAATAAAATTGTAGAGAAGCCCTGGTACATTAAATTTCTTCCCTAAGCTCTGCCTATATTCAGTATCAGGTTCTCTGAAATATTATTTCAGTGAGAAATTGTTTTGGGTGGTCACTCTCTTCTTACTGCTACCTAGTGTCCATGTTAGCCACTCCACTGGGCACTTCTCACCAGATGGAACTGATTGCCTTCCTGTCTTCTCTGTGGTCAGTGCGCCTTGTAGATTATTCATTGTTCTAGCCCCAGAACCTAGATCCTAATAAAAGTGTTGTGGATTAAATCAAATAAATACACAAAAAGCATGATTTTAATTCTTCTCCAATCTAATGAAATTACCTGCTCCTGAAACATTTAAATAAGAATCTTTGGGGATGAGATGTTCTGGGATATTTATTGTTTTAAAATCTTCCCAGATATCAAGAGCTGTAAAGAGGAGGGGAAAGAAGAGTTGTTTTAGAATAGGCATAGAGTTTCAGTTTTGCAAGATGAAAAAGTTCTAGAGATCTGTTTCACAACAATGTAAATATACTGAACACTACTGAATTATACAGTTAGAAATGGGTTAAGATGGTAAGTTTAGTGATGTGGCTTTTGCCACAATAAAAAGATTTCTTTTTAAATCTTCCCAAGTGATTTTACTAGACAAAGTTATGAGCCAATGTACTACACTAAGTGTACATGGAGAATGTTAAATTCTCTTCCACAGCCTATTCATTTGTTGAGCAGAAGAAATAGAAAAGAGAAGACTTCACAATCATTCTCAACCAGTTTTCCAAACTACTGAGAAGTATTTGTTCAAAGAACAAATATAAGTTTTGGAAACTTGAAATACCTTACCCAAAGCACATTTGAATATTAAAATTTTTAAGAAATTCTATACTCCAAAAATATCCATCTAACTAACCTTTTCCAAGACTTATTTGAATACATCATTAAGAAATAATGCTTCCCCCTCAACATCGTTTCTATTCTTGAAATGGAGTACTGCATGGAACGATACCTCTCAATTTGTTGATATCCACAGCACACTTTGAATACTAAAATCCCTAACAGAAGGATTAAAGGGATAAATGACTCAAAGTAGCAATAAACTAGACAGCAAAGATCACAAACCATCACTAATGTGACATAACAATATTTACAGGGTCTAAGCATGCATTCATTCAGTCATTACATTATGGTACTTTATCATCTTGGGACATTGCTGTTTTGTGGTAGAACTACCAACCACTTCAATCTCTCTATATACATCCATTAGATAAAGTTCTTATATCCCAATGCACATGCACTGGCCTGACATCAGACAAGTCTCTTACCTTTGCTCACATCAAGCTGCCTACAATACTACATCCTGTTTCCAATCAATGCTTCTTCTGTTATACATCATAGTAGCATTGTTTATATACTCATTTGCAAAACAAAGTATTTCATGGGTTCATGGGTTGTCAAAATTTGGTATTAAAGTACAGAGTAAGCCATGAGACACAGCTTGAGAAACTCAGTCAAAGAAGGCTAGACCTGATTCAGGTGGGCTTTTTACACCCACATATACAAATGTATAATACACACTCTGGGTGGTTTTGGGGAAGAACTGGCCTTACATCCATCCTTCTTATTCCTTAATCAGCATTTTACTGAGAAGTGTACCTGCAACAATTTCCCTGATTCAATATAATAACTTTCACTAATGGAAATGTCATTAGTATTCTAAAATGAGAAACAATGTAGATAAGAAAAAGCAAGACTCTTTTAATACTTTATGTAGATACTTTATTCCCTTAGAATAGAGAAAGGACACAGACATTCTTTGATTTTATTTGGTCAAGGCATAAATTAGATGAAAACAACAAAGTAGAATATTATTATAAAATCTGAGAATAATTAAATTCTGTGGTGTATTTGAGAGGCACATAATAGGGTTCCATTAAAGGAACCAGGCTGCAAACCATTATATTCTTTCTTCCACAGTGAATAACATGTCAGAATAACCACCGAAAAAAGGCATCATGATAACCCCATTTTTCTCTAATCGTTATTTTCAAACATGCTTGATAGTACAGTCAACTTTTCAGTATGGTTATTCAGTAGAAGTGAAATGATAATACCACAACATTAAATGGTTCTGACTCACACTTCCATTGACTAGCATCAGAAAAATCAATCCCAAAACTTTTAAATCATTTGAAATCTATAATCCCTCCCTAACCTCATCATAAATAATAATTACATTCATAATATTAAAAACTGAACATTCATTTCAGATAATTTTAATGATAAATGACCCAGTGAAACCTAACTGAGAATAAAATTCAACTGTAGTTCTTTTTTGCCACATGAAGATTAATAAATGAGTTTTTAAATTTTTTACTGAGCTGACCCATCAAATTAGGAGAAAGAGAGGGAGAGCAAGATTGTATACTCACCTACATACACACAAAAAAAGAGGCTAATGATTTAACTGATGTAAGCAGAATTTTTTCACTTCTTGAAATACACTGAGATTGATATAATTCTAATATGTCTCAGTGCTGTTTGTATGTATAATGCTGATACCTTTTTTTTGAATGTTGGGCAAATCATAGATGATCAATTAAAATACAATACATACAACTGATTGAGAAAAGATAAATAATATCAGAAAACCCAACCACAGTTCCTTTCACTGTTACTGAAGAACCAAAAATCCAGTCACCTTATAATATGAGCTTGAGTCTAGTTTTAAATGTTATAGATTTTCTCTCAGGTAAAATAACATACAATATTAGAAATGCAACCTAATGAAGGCTCAGGGGCTCTCTTGTCTTAAAACATATGAGATAA
The DNA here is from genome assembly GCF_902686455.1 of Sciurus vulgaris. Taxonomy (NCBI): domain Eukaryota; kingdom Metazoa; phylum Chordata; class Mammalia; order Rodentia; family Sciuridae; genus Sciurus; species Sciurus vulgaris. The sequence goes on from NC_136467.1 coordinate 64,662,868, forward strand.
CTAATTGAAGAGTTTAGCTTCATTGGAATTTGACTACTGAGACTTGATAAAATCTGAGCTGTTATTTCCACCATTAGAAGTATAAAAGTCAGGCTGGAGTTGTGGCTCAGTGGTAGAGCACTTGCCTAGCACTTGTGAGGCACTGGGTTCAATCCTCAGCACCACATATAAATAAATAAAAGCAAGGGTATTGTGTCCATCTACAACTAAAAAAAAAAGTTTTCTTAAAATATACATGTATAAAAGTCAAGCAGTGAGTCTGTTCTCTTAAGCAATGGGCTTGTCCTTCTTAAGCTGTATTAAACTATATTGTCTGTTGTATGTGAATGGAAAAGGAAGAACAGTGATCATTTTCTTCAGAATATTTCATATCTCTCCTTCACACACACATAGATACACATGTGCACACACACCACAAGAAAGGTAAGTAGAAATTTTAAAAAGAAAAGAACAGTAGGGAACTCATAAACTAAACATTCCTTAAGAAACTCACTTGCTTATGAAGAAACTAGATCTAACTGACTGAAGTAAATATAAAGAGAATTATCCCACATCATTACCACAGTAAGGGACATTTTTCTTACAGAAAAGCAAAGCTTTTATACAATAACCTCAACTACTTCACATATATAGTTCCAAAGACCGTCAACCTTTAACAGAAAAAAAAATAGTTTTCTTTCTTAAGGTAGTACACTCTTTATTCTCAAAGGGTCAATAATTTCTGGCTCCAGCTACCAAGGCACACTCTGGCTTGCTCCCCAAAAGGCCATGTCATTCTTACACAACTTAATCAGTGGCTACACAGAGGAAAGCCACACTGCAATCTTTCTGATCATTTTAATGAGGACCCCTGGCTATTCAGTCATTGAAATATAATTGACTTGCTCTCCTTTTATTTTCATAATAGACACTCCAAACTAGACCACGTTTATTTGGCTATAAGAAATGTCAGGAAGAATTGGAACTTTTCTGAGTATCCCCATTAAAACTGAAAACATGCCACCCTGTCTTTTACATGAGCTGCAATCATTTTGTGTTGGTCTCATTATGCAATACAAGATGCAAATGTTCCAGTTGTCTTCTCACCAAACCGTAAGACCAAGAAAATGAGCACACCAAAAACATCTTACTTTATCTGTACCTTTTTTCTTACAATTTAGTAACATTTACCCAATTTTTTCAAAAGCAAGCATAATAAGAATAAGTATAAATGTCACCATTGTTACTGATTTGTACTTAGGAGTGCAAAGTAGGACTAGTGTCTTTCTATTTAATAATTACTCTATTTTTATAAAATGTAAAAATTATCTCCATGAAATTACATAATCTGTTTAAGAATTAAGTTAATTGTCATTTGGAAAATACGGTTTATGCTGAGAGGTTTAGATTTTCAGAATCAATTTGCAAATGTAATTACTGTAATATCTGAAACAATGTCAGTCCTACAGATTTTTGTGTTATATTTTGGAGTTTTCAATTTTATGTTAACTAAACTTGAACAACCAAAAAATATTTGATAATGTAGAACTTTAATTACCATCTAAATCTAAAAGTTCACCATGAAAAATTAATAATTTTATAAAGCCCTATAAAGGAAACTAAGCATTTTGCTATCAGATACTTTTTCTTACCATGGATTATTCAAATTTGAAATGTCCTTCATCTGGTTAAATGATTCATTTCTGTTTCAATTAAGAAAATCTACTCACTGTTAGCAGAAGTGTTAGAGGAAATATTTACCATATTTTTAATACTTTTGAAGGGAAGTTTAGTGATAGTCATTATTTTAATGAACATTAATTTGTGTCAATGATTCCAACTCCATGAATATGTCTTCCATTTGAACAAGTGCATGTGTGTTCATACATGTGAGTGGGTATACACACATCCACAAATGTTTATGTACACAGATGTATACACAGAGATATTTGCTATACTACAGTTAATATTTTCAAAAAAGAAAAGAAAAACACTGGAAACAAATCAGTGGAAATCAGACTTAATAAACAATGATTCATTCATATTCACATAGCTAAATACTACATATACATTAAAATGAATAAGGTAAATATAACATGGGCCTAGAGATTTTTCAGTAAAAGATACAAAGTACATGGGGTGTACCATCTTCAAAAATAACATATAGGTAAGTAAAGCATTTAAAATGTAGACTATAGGGCTAGGGTTGTGGCTCAGTTGTAGAGCACTTGCGTCGCACATGTGAGGCACTGGGTTCAATTCGCAGCACCACATACAAATAATTAAAATAAAGGTATTGTGTTACAACTAAAATTTTTTTAAATGTAGAATATATAGGAAATTGTTAACAGTGATTATCTCTATAGAGTTCTACTCTGTAATGTTTAGACATTTATGATTGATTCATTCCTTTGACCAATATTTATTAAGCACCTAGATTGTGCCAAGCAGTTTTCTAAGTGCTAAACAAATAGCTGTAAACAAAACAAAATTATCAGTGTGTTCCTTTTACAAGCAGAATAAACCATAAAGATTTTAAATTCCTAAGATATCAACTATTACAAGAAAATAAATATGAACCAATTATTTAGTTACCCCTGTTAAGATTCTTTATCCTTGTCACTTTTTGTTTTGCTCAAATTTTTTCTAATATTAAACAGATTATTATTAAATCTTAATAAAAGTCATCATTAAAGTGTTCATTAGGTACAAAAGTTTTATGAAAAAGACCTGCATTATATTTTATCATACAAAACAAGATTGTCACTAAATATTAGAACATGAAATTACCATAGAGTAATAAATTGCAATTGTGATTTCATTAGAAATGCTTTACATGAAAGTAATAGATAATTATGTACACATAAATATGACTATGTAGTCATACACACAAATGCTTTCACAAAGTTTAATAAACAGTTATTCTCATTTATATAACCACAAGATAATATTGTTTATGGGTCTGTAATTCTTCAATACCCTACTCAGTTTACCACTATCATACATCAGAAAGTTTTAGGGTTGATATTAATGTTACAAGAGTATAACAAAATTTATAGAAATTTATTCTGTTTATTGTAAAATTCATAATGTTTAATATTAATTCATGTTTAAAGGTTATTATAATCTATTAGATTCCCTCCCAAATTTTTCTTAATATCTTGAGATTTTTCTTTTTTCCCCTTTAAATTAATAAAAATTTTAAGGAATTATTCATAGTACTTAATTACAATAAAAATATACCTGTTAAAGGTAATTGTTTAAAAATGTTCATATTCATAATGTTCTAAGCAATTTGTAACCAATTACCACCAGAATAGTATGACAGATAGATAGAAAATACAGAATGAGGGGGAATCAACAGATGAACTCTGAATATCTATCAAGTAACCTTGTAATATAATGTCACTGTCCAGCAATCCTAATCATTTTGAATAGAAAGGATTTTTTACATTAAACACCATCTATTAAGAAAACAGGGCTGGGATGTGGCTCAGTGGTAAAGCACTTGCCTAGCATGGTTGAGGCCCTGGTTTGATTCCCAGCACCAGGGAAGGGAAGGGACTGGTTAGAATCAGACCTTAGTTGCCTTGCCACAAACTCCCTCAATGTTCAGGCACTTGTGCTACAGTTTGATGTAGTATGAAGAATTGTCACTAGATGGCAGTGTAGGTTGAATAGCCAAATATTCACATCTCTTCATATTTGGTACCAGACTCAGGAGAAAACACAACTGAATTCCTTGTTATCATCAGAATTATATCTCTGTGACTAAAATAATAATAATAACCAAAACATAATAAAAAGAGTCTTTAAATAAGCAAAATTTCAAACAAAAAGTATTGTGACGCTGTTTACCTTTCTTAGCTTCTCAAACTTGAAGGTGTTTTTTACATTCCTGAGAAATTTGTTCAGAATTCACATTCCCAGTCTCTACTCCCCACTCCCTGCTGCCTTGACATTATTAATCAGACTGTCTGCAATGGAACAAAGGTTCCATTTTTAAGAAATATCTCAGACACTTCACAGAAGAAGAAATATGAATGGTAAACAGATATATGAAAAAATTTTCACCATCTCTAGCAATGAGAGAAATGCAAATTAAAACTACACTGAGATTTCATCTCATTAAAGTCAGAATGGCAATTATAAAGAAAACAAGCAACAATAAATGTTAGTGAGGATGTGGGGGAAAAGGTACAGTCATGTTGCTGGTAGAACTGCAAATTGGTGCATCCACTCTAGAAAGCAGTATGGAGATTCCTCCAAAAACTTGGAATGGAACCACCATTTGACCCAGTTATCCCATTCCTCAGCATATAACCAAAGGACTTAAAATCAGATACTATAATGACATAGCCACATCAATATTCATAGTAGCTCCATTCACAATAGCTAAGCTATGGAACCAACCCAGGTGCCCTTCAACAGATGAATGGATAAAGAAAATGTGGAACATATACACAATGGAGTATTACTCAGTCATAAAGAAGAATGAAATTATGGCATTTGCAGGTAAATGGATGGAACGGGAGACTATCATGCTAAGTGAAATAAGCTAATCCCAAAAAAACAAAGGCCAAATGTTCTCTCTGATATGCAGATGCTGACTCACGATAGGCAGGGGGAGTGAGGAGTGGAGGTTCACCAGATTGGACAGGAGGCAATGGGGGGAAGACATGGGGGATGGGGATGGAAAAGACAGTAGAATGAATTGGACATCACTTTCCTATGTTCGTATATGAATACACGACCAGTACAACTCCACGTCATGTATGACTACAGGTATGGGAAATTGTCAAAATGCATTCTAGGAAAATATATAACTAAAAAAGAATGAAAAAGAAAGGAAAAAAAAAGAAGAGAAATCTCTCAAATGATTCTAATACATTTGGTCCCTGAGAAACCACTTTAAAATTTGAACTCCCAAGAAGTGACGAGAATAGAATTCCACATTGTTTCTAATCACTAGTTACTTGAGGAAACATTCTCAAATATTTCACCAGTTACTGTGTATGTGTGTGTGTGTTTGTTTTTGTTTTTGTTTTCCTTTAGTACTAGATGGTAATATAACCCTAGGGTGCTTTACCACGGAGCAACATCTCCAGTCTTTTTCATTTTTTAATTTGAGACAGAGTCTCACTAAGTTTATGAGACTGGTCTAACTTGCAATCCTCTGTCCCAGCCTTCAGAGTTACCAGGATTACAGGTTCACCACCATGTCTGCCTAATGGTTTTTGTTGTTGTTGTTGTTGTTTTAACAGAGGGTAACTAGTTTCTATTGCATTTTAGTCATTTTCATTTTCTAATTTGTCAGAATTTTTAGGAAGAGTAGCTACTAAATTCTATCATACTTATTTGAGGAAACTATTGCTATAATTATATGGTTTAGCTCATTTATTTGTTGGCATAAAAATTCTATTGTTAGGGCTAGGGATGGGGCTCAGTGCTTGCCTAGAATGTGTGAGGCACTGGGTTCAGTCCTTAGCACTACATAAAAAAATAAACAAATTAAATAAAGGCATGCTGTCCATCTACAACCACACAAAAAAATTAAAAATTGTATTGTTAGATTTCTAATACTGAACCATTGTTTAATTTCTAAAATAAATTTACTTCATCGAGTGATTATTCTTTGACTAACTCCACTGGATTAGATTTCGTAGTACCTTTTCTTAAAAATAATTTTGCATTTATGTTAATTTTGTAAAGCCAGCGCTGTGGTGATCTTCATGGTGCCTCCTTCTCCTTCCTCTTTTTCTCCTTCATATTTTCTTTTTTAAAAAACAATTGTTTTCTAATAACGTTATTTATTTTTATGTGTTGCTAAGGATCAAACCCAGTGCCTCACACATGCCAGGCAAGCACTCTACCATTGAGTCACAACCCCAGGCCACCTTCATATTTCCTTTATAAGATTCAGTTGTAAGGGGATGTGACGCCATAAATAGGAAGGTAAGTTCCATCACTTGTAGTTATAAATTGGCTTCTAATAAGAGTTAACCAATCTTTAAAATTTAGTTAGCCCTTAGGGATACAACCATCTGGGCTTGCTGCCTTTTTACATCTTTACTTTTCTGGTCTCTTCTATAGTGACTTGTCCATTGTGGTTTGATACTTTTGGGAGGGCATTAGTGCTTTCTCAGAAAATAATTCATTTCCTCTAATTTTTCAAAATATTGTAGGGTCATATATAATATTCCCTTGTAAATCTTTCTCTAGATAACTGTGATTGTTACCTATGATAACTTTCAATGTTTGCCACATCTGGACTAGCTGATAAGAAAGCTCAGATGCTCCTTTTTTTTCTTGCTGGTGGGAAGTTCAAATAATGTAAGCCCCACCTGACATGTAGACCCTCTCACCTCAACTCTACTCTCTAACCACCATAAAACCCAAAACAGTCTCCTTTCTTTACTCTCTCAAGTAATTTTTGGACCTGCTTGGCAAGCTGCCTAGGATTCCAGAAATTCTTATTATGTGAGCAATAAATCTTTTCATATCCTCTTATTGCAGGTGTGGTATCATCATTAATCGTATCCAAACCAAGTTTGGATTGGGGGTGGTCCATCACTTCTATGGGGCAGCCACTTCAATCAGCAATGTGAGCAATACATCAGTATGTTTAGGTGATGACCACTGCCACAAGGGGTCTTTCTTCTCTTGCTTTGGCTTGCTAACTAGTTGTGCTGCTTTGACCTATAATTGCTGCCCAAACCTCCGTTATGGATTTAGCCAACCTAAGTCAGACATTTTTTTATAATTGGCATTTAGTAACAGAGGTCCAGACTTGGGGCTCTCAATATAGTTTCCCTTGTCCATGCGTCTCAGATTGAATCATGTCAGCAATTCCAGCATAAACCATGTTTGACATTAGGCTCTGGGAAACAACTCGTACCCTGTGACTTTTGGTCACAAAAGAGACTCTCAACCAGTCTCCTGTACTATAGAAAGATCCTGGAAAAGACTAATTTCCTCTGTAATAGAAGGGTCCATTAAGCCATCACTGTGTAGAGAAAGAGCAATCACCTTGTGGCATACTGAGGTCACACTCCTGAAAGAGGATGACTCATAGGACTTTATGAAATGTTTGCCCATGCTGCTACCTATCCTCTACTGCCACCAAAGGTCCTGAACTTCATGGTGACAGGAAAACACTGCTGGCATTCCATGGTATAATCACAGGGTTAATTCAAACTCAGCAAAAATCCAGGGTCCTCCAGCCAAAAAGCAAGCATTTCCATGGGGAAGTCCTCTAATCCTGAGGATACTAATCTGAGCCTCTCTGAAGGAAGAGTCTCCACCTCTCTCCCACCGAATTATATCAGGTAATCACCAAAGAGAGTGAATGAGAGACAAGGGGGGAATAAAAAACAGAAACAGAAATCTACAATTAGATCCATTTGGGAATCCAAAATTTATTGAAAGAATTTATAAAGAGAGCTGGGCGCAGTGGCACATGCCTGTAATCCCAGAGGCTGAGGAGGTTGATAGGAAGATGGCAAGTTCAAAGCCAGTCTCAGCTGCTTAGCAAGGCCCTGAGCAAGTTAGCAAGACCAAGTCTCGAAATAAAAAATAAAAAGATTTGGGGATATGGCTCAGTGGTTAAGTGCCCCTGGGTTCAATCCATGATACCAAAAACAAAACAAAAAAAATTATAGAAAGATAAACAATATGCTTATTGCCTTTTGTATCTCATAATGTAGATTCTGAATTGACTTCAGTATCTGTTAAAACACACTAAGTGGTAAAACTTCATGAACTTAATCAATACTGGGGTTCAAAATTATTGTTTTACCTGGGAATCCTAAGTTTAAACAAGGTCCTTGCTGTAATTTTAGGGGAGTCACTAATCATAAAATAGAAGAACAATAGACATGTCTCCCCTTAGTCCTTCATAGTCACAGCCCCCATTGGTGCAAAATATTCCATGATGGGCATGGATTTTCTAACCCAATGAGCAATAAATTAAAAATAAATTATGTCTTTGGCACTTACAATAAACTTGACAGAAAGAGGCCCTGTTAGACCTGGTTAAAATACTTATTATGGCCCAATGTAAATTAAAACTATTGTACAAGGATTGAACCCCATTATTCAAAATCTATTTAAAGAAGAGGTGATTATCTTATTGCTTCTCCATTTAACAGCCAAATTTGTGCTGTTCTTAAAACTGGAAAGAATATCATGGTGAAATATCACAATCTTACTGTCATGACCACATGCATTAAGATCCTCACACACAATATCATTGGAATTACTGACTCCATGCAAAAAGCAAATGGAAAATACTTTGAAGACACAGATCTAACTAAAATGGTCTTTCAGTGACTATTTCACCAACCTCACAGCCACAATTAGCCCTCAGTTCCAAAGGGACACATTATACTTCTCCTCAACTCTCTGGGGATACTGCATTGGCCATGGCATTGAACAGTCTTCACAGCCAACTTTGTCTAGTAACTCAGGAATAGCATGGCATTAATAGCATCCTCTTCTGAGGACTTCATTGCATACTCTCCTTCAGGACATTCAAGTACTTACACAGGAGCTCACATAAAGGAGATGGAATATTGTTCCATATACCTTTCAGCCCCACCACCTCAACTAAATTCTTGAAAATTATTTTGCAAGTTGATGGGTGCTCCATCCTGGAGCATTTCATGAAATAGCTATTGAGTCTTTCAGCACTCACCATGTTAAAACAAGTTCAGCATTTTTTAGGCCTTTTTGAGTTCTGGTGACAATATTATTTACATATGGAAATTTCAATTAGGCCCTATTGTGCTGTTACTTATCAGCCCACCATAAATGAAGTGCCCTCAAAAAAAATAAAAAGACTTAAAAATCTGTCCAAATTGCAACACAATAGGCAATTCCTTTAGTGTCCCCAGAAAGTCCTTCACTGTAGAGGTCTTAAAAAATTCCTCTCATGTTTTCTAAAATCTCTAGACCACCTGGTGATCATAAGTTATTGACGGGCTTCTGATGGAAGAAACTACCTTCCTCAGCCCCAACCCATGTACCATTAGAGCAGCAACTTCTGCCAAATTCTGGATTTTTCTGAAAAATCCACAGGTCTTAAGATTGTGACCCTCCACACCCAACTACCCTTTATGACTTGCATCATGGAAGCAGCACCCAGCAAGCTCAGCATTGCCACTGAGACTTCCTTGGCACAGGATGGAATCAAAAGTGGGCTTGCTGGCATCTCCCATCAACAGAAGGGGTTGGCCTCTCTGTCATTCCTTTAATAGATGTGAGAGTGCTAGAGGAAGTCAGCTGTCTCCTGGGACCCTTTAGGCCCTTGGGATTCACTGGGTAATTGTACAAATTTTTAGATGACACCACCACTATACATGATTTGGCTTATTGGAAAGTTGCTACTTTCCATCCTTTAATGAGATTGGACATCCCTGATCAAGGATGGCACCCAGAACAACTGTCTGTACTTCAGGCATTCATCTTAGTACGGTATGCTTTGTCCAAGAATCTGCCCTTCTGTACATTTTTGCAGATTCTTGGGCCATTTCCAGTGGTCTGGCCAACGACAACAATTCCTATCCAAAACTAATCCATTTAGGGCAAAAAGCTCAGAATCTCTTCTTTGAATATGTCCCAAAATATAAATCAAAACCTTATGTCTATACCTACCACAGCACAAGGCCTCATCAAAACATTTCCTATCCCCTTCAGAGTTCCAGACCATTCATTTTACTGCTCAAAATATGTAATTCTGGGCTTTGGGGGCTTTGGGGGCTTCGGGGGGTTTTGTTTGTTGGTTCGTTTGTTTGTTTGTTTTTCATCTCTTTTTTGAGGCAAGTTCTCACTATATCACCCAAGCTGGTTTCAAAATCCTGGGTTCAAGTAGTCTCCCAAGTAGGTAAGACTACGGGTGTGTAGTGCAGGCTCCTGGCCAATTCTGGGCTCTTGAACAACACATTCAACAGAACTTTCATCTTCTTTACCAGTCTCTGGCCACGGAACTCACAGAGTTCCACAATGCTTTCTTGAATGAAACACAGCATATTTTGGTCACCAAATGTCAGAAGTGAATTTTCTGACTCCGCTTAAGATCTCTGACGGCTGGCAGCTTTCAAACCCCAACACTCCCCTTCTCCTTCTACCCCATATTTGGGCAAACTGATAAGAAAAGCCAAATAATTCAACTTATGGTACAAACAAACCGTCACAGGAACCCCATTCTTCACAACCACAAAACCCCCAAACCACTTATCCCTCTTTATTCTCTGAGGCCATTTTTGGTCATGATTGGGAGCCTGACTTTCTAATGCCAAAAAGCCTCATGATGTCAGCAATAAACCTTTTTTATCCCTTTTTGGTACATGGGTAGCATCATTAGTGTTAAAATCCAAGCCAAATTTGTAGGGGGAAAGGGTCTATTCTGCTTCTGTAGAATGATCACAGTATCTCCAGCTTTATTCCTGACAGAATTAATCAAAGAATCTATGGCTAAGGTAACTAGAAATAAGATTAATTTAAAAATTGATTTCCCAAATATAAACAAAAATGTCCAAAATTTTCCATTGATGGTAGTGAAAAATATAATAAACTTGGAATAAATTGAGCAAGAAAAATACATAACAGATAATGAAATTATAGAATTTATCAAAATGGTTTATCAATGGATAGCAAACTAATCCTGAAAAGATGAAGGCATTTATTCCTAAATAAGGGGATAATATAAAATGTCAATTCTTCTCAAATATTCATATATGTATAACCCAATTCTAACTATAATATCAATATTTTTTCTTGAACTAGGAAAATTACTTTTAATTTCTTATAAAAAAATGAGTATTGCAAACATTTTTTGGAAAAGAATAATAAAGGAATACTTATGTTACCAGATATAAGACTGGCTATAAAATTACTATGATCAAAACAGTATTATATTGGCATAAGGATGCATAGTGAGGTAAGTAGAACAGACAGAAGAATCCAGAAATAGATACAAGCATTTAGGAATTTGGAGGAATTAACATGATTCAAAGTAATATGCAAATTCAGTAAAGGAGAAAAGGTTTGTTTATTGCATTATATTCCAGCCTTTTCCATGACTAGCCCCCATAGCACACATAGAGAATTATAATATCAGCATGCCCAGTGAGGTAAACTGAGGAGCCTTCATGCAGCCCCGGGGGGGTTGTAATGAAGTGCTGCAGTACACTGACTGAGAAACTCTAAATATTCAATGGGATAGTATTGTTGTCTTTAACTAGAAAAAAAGATAGTATCTTTGCATACTGTCTCCAAAGATAAATTCCTCGTCATTAAGGATTAAATTTTTAAAAATTAAACAATAAAATTTTATAAAATCAATGAGGACAGTTACAATTTTGGAAAAACTAAGGAGTGTTTTTTGAAGGCTATAAAACACAGATATATTTTACTAAACAAAAATTAAACCTTGCTTTAATTTTTGGCAGAACATTCTATGCCAAAAGCAAAAGATATACTAGGGAAAATATTTTCAATACAAAATAAAAACAGAAAAGAGATTATTATCTTTCAAATAAAAAGAATATCAACTAACCAGACATGGTTTTGATTTAAATTTGTACTTACTTATAAAAATTTACACTTGAAGGCTGGGGATATAGCTCAGTTGGTAGAGTGCTTGCCTTGTGAGCACAAGACCCTGGGTTCAATCCCCAGCACCGCAAAAAAAAAAAAAAAAAATGTACACTTGTATTAAATGCAAATTATATTTACTTTTAGTTACAGCTCATGCCAGATGGGATGTTGCCAATCTGATGACACTCCCTGCTCTTCCCCTAAGTCCTGAGAAAATGAAGACTGGAACAGTGTGAACCTCTTCATCAGCCTCACACCTAGGCTCAAGATTCAAAATTCCCCTCTATCCTCATTGCTTTTGCTGTCAACCAACAATTTTGTTTTAATCAATGAAAGGTACTATTTATTTTTTTTTATTATTTATTTATTTTTTAATTTTTTACAGACTGCATTTTGATTCATTGTACACAAATGGGGTACATCATTTTATTTTCATGGTTGTGCACAATGTAGATTCACACCATTTGTGTAATCATACATGTACATAGGGTAATGATGTCTGTCTCATTCCACTATTTTTCATACCCCCCCCTCATTTCCTTCTACATAATCTGAAGTTCCCCCATTCTTCTCTCACTCCCCACACCCCCACCCCCCATTATATATTATTCTACACTTATCTGGGAAAACATTCGGCCTTTGGTTTTTTGGGATTGGTTTATTTCACTTAGCATGATATTCTCCAATTTCATCCATTTATTTGCAAATGCCTTAATATATTATTCTTCTTTATGGCTGAATAATATTCCATTGTGTATATATACCATAGTTATAGGCAATTAATAAATATATGAACAAGTGTTCAACATCTCTAGTAATTACAGAAATGCAAATTAAAATAACTCTAAGATTTCATCTTACTCCAATTAAAATGGCTATTATCAAGAACTCAACCAATAATTCTAATGTGGTGAAGTTATTAGACTGTGGTGATGGGTTGGCTACGAATTCCTGTTCACTCCTCCTTATCATCATACCTTTGCTGCTGCTTCTTCTCCATCCCATTGTTCACTTGACCCCATTCTTGACTTCTTTACAGTTCATGCTGTAGGGTCACTTCCTGAGAAGTGTGACATAACCAGGGCCAATTATTCCAGCAGCACTATCTCTCCTTTGAAAAGTTTGTGTCCTCGTGGATCCTGCACAGAAAGGATCCTTTTCCCCAAAGCTTATCTCTTAACTGAGTGGATTCTTGAGTACAGACCTAAAACCAGGTTCCATTCATTTGTTCATTCTCCTTGGACTTCTTCCCTTCTTTCTTTAAACTAAATCGAATCTTCACATTTCTCAAAGAATTGCCTTCTTTGATGCCCTGGTTAACACAAGTACCCATATTTCTTCTGCACAGCTTCAGAATTGTTAACTATTTTAAGTAGAAATGTGTACCCCTACAGTACTGCAGTCTTTCAGTGTTTTCAATATTTAAACATATTTATAATATTCCATGGAGTCGTTTTTTTCCAGACTCTTAAACTACAAATTTCTTCCATGATTTGTCATATGACCTGACTTTGAATACCTTCTAGTCATGCATACATTGTGCACTGTAGTAAGTTTTCCAGAGTGTAATATGGGTTTATGCCACTAGCCATGTGTGAATTTGGATGGCAAATGGATGAACATTTTAAAGGGAGCAAGTACTGTTTTAATCTAATATGAAAAAAATATTAAACTATGTTTTCATAGGTATTGCTACACAAGCAATACATTCAAAAGTGAGTCAGTATAAAGAAAGCATTAATTATAATAATTAGACATACCAAAAATAGATGGGACACAGTGACTGAAGTTTGGGGAAAACTGGGTATGAGTTCAAACTTTACCTCTTCCCACTCATGTGATCTTTTGTCCACTTGGAAAATAGTTGTTTTCTTTTCCTCACATCCTAATAATGTGGGGATTACATGGAATTAGCTATCTTCCTATCACTGCTCTGCAGAATCATTTTGAACCTATTCCCAATGATCCATAGTCCAAGAATCCTACATGGAGTTCTCTATATGAGAAGCAGTTGGGTCACACATCAATTATTGGTAGTGTCTGTGCTTCTGACTTTTGATTAAGGCTCAGATCTGAAACCAGTCTGTTTTTTCCTCAGCATCTTAATATGAAGGGCATGTCTTTCATGATTAGGTAGCATGTGAAGGTCTCATGATAAAAGGTAGGGCCCTTAAAGGAAACTTCATGTGCCACAGTTTTAGTCTGTCCTAAACGTGTCCTCTAAATTTAATAAAAAATCCATCTGACTTTTCTATGTGCAAAGTAGCAGACAAAAACTTTGTTAATAAGTTAAAATAAAGTGAACAGGAAGCTAGGCATGGTGGTGTACTCCTATAATCCCAGCAGCTCAGGAGGCTGAGGCAGGAGAATTGCAAGCTCAAAGCCAGCCTTGGCAACTTAGCAAGACCCTGTCTCAAAATAAAATATAAAAAAGGATAGGAATGTGACTCAGTGGTGAAATGCCCCTGGGTTCAAACCCTGGCACCAGAAAATAAAAAATAAAAAAGTGAACTGGAACTTGACAATGCTTAATAAATAGTAAATAAATCCTCAATAAATATTAAAGTATCACCCAATATCTGTAAAAAGAATGAATGAATGAATGAATGAATGAATGAATGAATGAATGGCTATAGAATGATTAAATGGGACTAAACACTTTCTCAAAAGAAAAATCTATTCATGGTGTCTGCAATCTCATGGGTATTTGACATCCAAAAATGTTACATGAGAAACATGCAGCAATGCAAAAATGTTGCCTTTCTGGAACACACTGACCTGAGTTAGGGGGCTTCTAAATTGCCAGAGGAAAGGGAAGAGAGGATATGGCAATGGAGTATTTACCTCCAGAGTCTCAGTCAGCCTCCCAGTGTCACTGCCTGCTAATCTGCTACAACTTCTCCTTTTAGACAGGTGAGCCATAGACATTGGTCTCCTTTTGCCTCAGGTGTTTCCAGAATCATCATAATTGGTAAAGCTTTGGACCCAGGACACAACTTCTGTGCATGCACAGTGAACATAAACACTGTCTTATTTCATAGTAATCTGTTGGCAAGCCAGGAAAAAGCCTCCACAATGAGTAACTTATGACCAATCACTTCCATTCCCAAATGATCTCCCTTACTATGGTTTATTTCTCTTCTCTGTTCCCAGCTCAAATAAATTTTTGATCATTGTTTCATTTTTTTCTGGTTTTTTTTTTCTTCTATTTTAGGCATCTTTATAAAACTAAGACTTCAGTTCTAAGGGCAGGCATTTGGACCTTTCTGGCAGGGACTCCTGCCCTGGGCAAGCACACTTGATGATCATACGGTACATGGTCCCTCCTTTCATGACCATCTGCTTGACTGGCTCTCTGCCCACTCACAAGCCCACTGAATTGTTTCACTAGGACACAGGTGCCAGGCTATCATGGTTTTAAATGAGCAGCCCACATAATACAACAAAATGTTCCTCTTCCCTTAGGAAGATCCTTCCCCAAGACAGCCTTAAAGTAGTGCCCCTCCATGGCTTCTGAAGCTTGATTAAAACTATAAACACAGTTGAGCCAAAGATAATATTGTAATAAGTCAACCCAGAGGAATAAATAGTCCTCAATGACCCTAACTGCTATGGTGCAGGTAAAGGTGTGGACTAAACAAGAATCAGAGGACAGTACAAGAAGTCATCACTCCTAATTTTTTAAGTAAATCCTTAAAAATCAAGGAAGAAGCAAGGTGCAGTGGTGCCCACCTATAATTCCAGCAACTTGGAAGGCTGGAGCAGGAGGATCACAAGTTCAAGATTAGCTTCAACCTGCATCCCTGGATGTTCTTTCTCCATGGTTTCTCTCTAAGATGTCTGCTTCAGGGTTGCCAGACATCTTATAAGATGATTGTAAAAGACTGTGTCCTGACAGAGAAAGACAGGAGGATGCTGCACTGCCTTTTATGATTCAGTTTGGAAGTCAAGTAGTGTCACTCTCACATATTCTCTCATTAGAGGCAGTCACAGAGGTCTAACCCACCTTTCCAAGGAGAAGCATATGTGTTCCATGTTTGGAAAATACAAGCTACAATACCATAAAAGAATGCTAAATGAGATCATTCACATTCTTTTTATAAATTGGAAAGAATGCTATAAGTGTTATTTTTATAACAATAGTAGTAATGAAATGTTATCTCTCTTTTTTAATCTCAGTCTGTTAGGGGGAATAATTTCTAAAGATAAGGCAAAGGGACCGAGTGAACTTAAAGATGGAACTAGGACAATACAAATAGCACAAAAACCATCTTTACCCAAAGATCAATGGGACACTATTTATTTCAAAAACTTTAAAGGAAGTGGTTTATACATTTCTTTTTCCTCATTTCTAAGAAAAGGATCACTTGTCTTTAAAATATCCTTTCCTTTTTTGCAGTTTTGTAGAAGCCAAGTGCAAGTCTTAGGTTTGCCACTGGTTCAGCAAAAAGCATATGAGAGAATTGTGTTGTCAGGAAGTTCAAATGCTCTCCATGTTTTCTCTAAGTTTTAGAAAATTGAGAGCCAGCTGGATTTGTTTTGCTAATACAATAATGTTTTAAGGTAGTTGTTTACAGACAGATTCCAAGTTTCAAATTTGATTTATGAGTGTTTTTACATTGAATGAGTGGTACCATTAATTTTAAAAGACAGTAAAAGTAAGGAGAAAGAAAGAGATGACTCATATCAAATATTCCTGGTTGGGTAGATAAGAAGAGTGTTTCCAGGGTTCAGGGTCCCAGAAAATGCACCGAGGTAAAGGAAATTGGGATCTAACCCCTACATGAGACCTAATTTCCTCAAACTATGCCCTGGTTCCCTGGAAGTCTCCCTCCTAACCTCCTTCCTCTCAACAAGATAAATGTTTCAGAAAGACATGGGTTCTCTCCAAGGGGGTAATTGTTTAAGGTTTTCATCACTATGAGCATCAGAGAACTTTGCCTATCAGCTGTTATAATCAAAAATTACTTAAGTGACATTTTAAGTGAAAAAAGCAAGGTGCAGAATAGTTTATAGTATTACAGTATGCAACCATTTGTATAAAAAGAAAACAATACACATATAAACATACATTCATTCAATAAATAAATTAATTAATTAATACTGGTCCAGTTAACATATATGCTGTCATGTGCATAGAATACCTCTCTGAGTCAGACATGGTGGCGAATTCCTGTAATCCCAACTCCTTGTAAGGCTGAAGCAGAATTGCCAGTTCAAGGCCAGCCATAGCAACTTAGCAAGATCCTATCTCAAAATAAAATAAAAAGAGTTAAGGATGTAGATCAGTGGAGAGCACTTCCCTAGCACGCATGAGGTCCTGGGTTCCATCACCAGTACCTGAGTTGGGGGTGGTAAACAATATCTCTCTAAAAGGAAACCAAAAACAGGAGACAATCACATGGTAAAGAGAACTAGGGGGTGTGGGAAAGAGAGGATGTGAAGGAAAACTTGTTTTTACTAAATTTACTTTTATACATTTAAACTTGGTACCATGTATGTATATTACCTATTCAAAAAATTGCTCAGTTTATACCCAGAGGACTTAAAATCAGCATACTACAGTAACACAGTCACATCAATATTTATACAGCTCAGTTCACAATAGCTAGATTGTGGAACCAACCCTAGATGCCCTTTGATAGATGAATGGATAAAGTAACTGTGATATATATACACAATGGAATATTATTCAGCCATAAAGAAGAATAAAATCATGATATTTACAGGTAAATGGATGGAATTGGAGAATATCATGCTAAGTGAAATAAGCCAATCCCAAAACACCAAAGGCCAAATGTTTTCTCTATTAGTGAATGATGATACACAATGGGGGTGATGGGGGGCAGGTGAAAGAAGAATGAAGGAACTTTGTATTATGCAGAGGGAAATGAGAGGGGGAGGGGGTGGGGGTGTGAAAGATGGTGGAATGAGACAGACATCATTACCCTATGTACATGTACAATTATACAAATGGTGTGAATCTACATTGTGTACAACCATAGAAACAAAACGTTGTACCCCGTTTGTGTACAATGGATCAAAATGCAGTTTGTAAAAATTGAAAAAAAATAAATTATATATGAAAAAGGAATCAAAATGCAGCCTGTAAAAATTTTTTAAAAAGAAAAATGGACATTAGAAACCATTAGAAGTTTCTGGACTGTCAGGCGTCTATCATCCGCCATTTGCCTGCCTCTCACCTGTCCATCGCCTGCCTTACACCTATCCATCACCCAACGCACCAGGGTCACCTCCTGATCGTCCGACAACAGTCAGCAAACTGATCGCTGACTGCCAGTGGAGCACCAGCTGCCTGCTGTTGCCTGAAGTTCACTGTTACAGTACCTGCAGGTTTGATTACACGTGGCTGCCGCCATTTTGAGACAACAGCCAGGTCCTATAGGACCCCTGGCCAGACTGACTGAGCCCTGTCTCCAGGATCCCTCAACCCGACCAATCACTCCTGCCTCTGGGGCCCTCACATCGACTGACTGCTCCCTGCCGCCAGGACCCCCAGGCCAACTGACTGCACCCTATCACTGGGACCCCAGATGGACTGATTGCACCTGGCCTCCAGGATCCCACAACCACACCAAACACACCCGACCTCCAGGACCCCTGCCTGACCAACTGCATCCCACCTCCAGGACCTCCTGCTGACCACGGCCACACCCTAAGCTGCAGCTCCCCATTTGCCAACACATTTCGAAGCCAGAGCAGCCATCTTGGATAATCCTGGAAGCTGGAGCTCTGATCTTTAAGTGGGGCAAATCCCATCCTGAGACGCCTGCTGGAGGCTTGAAACTCATTGTCAAGTACCTCTCATGCATCAGGCTACTGAAGACTGGGAGATTTCATTACTATATGACTGTAATACTGTAGATTTTCTTTTTTCTCCTTATTGAAAAAAATTTGTTTTTATTTCTTAACTTTTCTTGCTCTCTTTTCCCTGTTCCCTCAGAGTCTCTTCCTCCCTTTTTTGCATGCTAACATCCAATTTCTTTTGACACACTCTCACACTTTCTATTATCTAGAACTTCTGTATATTCTTTTCTTATCCCATTAACAGCCACATTCTACATCCCTCTGCATCCTCTTTGTCCTCCATTTGAAACTGCAGACTTTATTGCAAATCTATTTGTTTTACTGAAGATAATATTTGAACTCATTCTGTTTATTATGACAATTTTGTTATTGTCCTCATAGGGGCTATTTGTTCTAGGATTGCATAGTGTCTGAATTGGGCACTGCTAATATTGATCTCCCCTTAAACAAAGGGTTTTGGAAACCTATAGGGCCACTATAAGCCTATAGGGGGAAATCTGCAATACCCCAGATCTGCACTGCTAGAGGGGAAGATACGTGAACAACATGAAAAAACAAGGGAAGAAAATGATCCAAACAAATCTAGATTCTATAGTAATCGAATCCAATGACAGCATCAGCATGTTAGAAGAAATGTCAGAAAAAGACTTCAGATTATACATGATTAAGATGATTCACAAAGCAAAGGATGAGATAAGAGAGCAAATGCAGGCAATGAATGATAATACCAATAAGCTGACAGACCAACTGCAGGAAGCAAAAGATCATTTCAACAAACAGATAGAAATTCTAAAGAAAAAAACCAAATGGAAATCCTTGAAATGAAGGAAACAATAAACCAAATAAAAAACTCAATGGAAAGCATCACCAAAAGACTAGACCACTTGGAAGATAGAACCTCAGACAAAGAAGACAAAATATTTAATCTTGAAAATAAAGTTGCCCAAACAGAGAATATGGTAAGAAATCATGAACAGAATCTCCAAGAACTATGGGACATCATCAAAAGACCAAATTTAAGAATTATTGGGATTGAGGAAGGCACAGAGATACAAACCAATGGAATAAACAAACTATTCAATGAAAAAATATCAGAAAATTTCCCAAACCTGAAGAATGAAATGGAAAATCAAATACAAGAGGCTTACAGAACACCAAATGCACAAAATCACAACAGGTCCACACCAAGGCACATTATAATGAAAATGCCTAACATTCAAAATAAAGATAGGATTTTGAAGGCCATGAGAGAAAAGCATCAGATTACATATAGGGGGAGACCAATATGGATAGCAGCCAACTTCTCAACCCAGATTCTAAAAGCTAGAAGGGCCTGGAACAACATATTTTAAGCTCTGAAAGAACATGGTTGCCAACCAAGAATCCTATACCCAGAAGTTTCTGAAGTATAAAGTGATGAGATTTTTATCCATAAATTGTTTTTTACATGTTTAGCAGAATGCTTGGTGGCATGCACTCTAGATATATGATTCTGTGCTTGCTCAGGGATCTGAAAGCTAGAAAAAATTTCAGCAAACAATAAATCATTGTTCTAGCACTTGAAAAAAAAATTGCGTCCAGTTACTTGGGGATAACTGTAGGAACTGTGCTCCCAAATAAGCTGTCATGGAGCTCCATGATAGGAAAAAGAACTCTAGGTTTTTCATTCCACACTTCCTTCTCCCTAGGATTGCACTGGGTTCTATATAAAGTGCATCATAAAAAGTCACATCATCATTTTTATTTCTTAACCCAGGTTCTCCTGAAAGCAGACCTGAAACAAATGCTTCAGTGCAAGTCGTTTACTTGGGAAGTGATTCCAGGTTGCAGAATGCAGGACGGGGCAGCTAACCAGGGAAGGGACAGCCTATCCAAGGACAGATTCCGTTGGCCACTGTTATGGACTACTGCTCTCCTTAATCCATTGGGAATGTCCAAGAAGCTCTATAAAATGTACCTAGACCTGACTGGGAGAAGAGAAAAAGGAACAGTCATATACCAGCTCCCATCCCTGCTGCTAAGGTACCCCTCAAAGGGTTTCACTTTCCTACACTTCCAGGTAGCTATTTACAAGTACCTAAAGGATTCCTAAGATGCGTTGTTTCACACGTGAGTTTTGATTAACACTACATATTCAAACCATAACAAGGAAAACCTAGGAGGTCCCTGCACAGCTGGCCCAAGGAGCAACAGGTCAGATTGAAGCAGTATAGAGAATCTGGAAGAGATGTCATCAAGAAGACCTAATGGAGAAAACTCCCGATTTATTTGGAAGTATTAAGAGAAACTAAATTTTATGGTAGAGAGATTAGGGATTAATTAGTGATGGGTATGTAATAATCACATGAATGAAAAGAGAGAACAGTTATTAACTCAAAAGAGTAGCACCAAAAATTAAGTATAATCATGGAATATGTCATGGCTCAGCTATAAATAGTAATTTTTTACAGTCATAATAACATAAATGGTAAATGTTGACTGAGCCAAAAATCTGAGTATATTAAGAGAATATGAGGGATGATAAGCAGCTTAAAGGTGGCCACTTGTAAAAATAAATACATAAACAGACCAAGTCTTTATATTCCTCCATGGTAAAACTATAGATAGCGCTTAAAACTGAAATACCAAGCAATTACGGTATGACGATGATATTTATAGATAAGAGGAATATGAAAAGAAAAACAACTGAAGTTGTTACCTCCAGAGAACAGGATGTTAAAGGGAAGGGGGAAAGATTGAAACACTGTTTTAGTTAATAAAATTTGCAGAACTTTTTGACCATTTAATCTATTTGCATATCAAATTTTATATACATTAATTTTCAATTAACAGAAAAAAGAAACCCATACACATAATTATTTAATTTTACTGCCTTTATATATTTTCCCAGGCTTTCAGAATATATTTTCCAGTATTTCACATATTTCACATGCCTATGAATTATTTCAGATCTCCTACTGAAAATATTTTTAGAATTTCTGATTTCTATATTCTTCCAATTATTTCAAGACCTAAAACAAGTCAAGTAACAATCAAACAATAATTATAAGTTTAATTGCTTAGAATACATTTTCAGACTTACTATGCAAAACGGATTTAATATTTTGTGGTTATTACACATCCTTTTGCTTTGAATTTTTTAAAGAAAACTACTTAATATCCAAATTAAGATCATACATTTCCTTAGCTCATAGAAAACCTTACCTATGCACATTTTAATCATTTTATAGTTAACATGCTCAAAAATACAGCTACAAAATGATTTCAAGAAAATAGACTATGGACTTAATCATAAAAATGCTATAAAATTAATTATGTTTGTAGTTGTAACAGGACTAACATGATATTCTTTGCAAATGAATAAGAATTTTGAAAAATACCAGAATAAGTTTATTTTTTGACTTAAAAAGTTAGACCTATACATTTACTCAAAAAGCTACAAAAGAAACTCCTCATTCTCCTCTAACAGCTCTCCAGTTCCTTATCAAGGATTCCCTGGGTGGGATTCCCTCATCCTGATTGAGTGCTATGTGTTGAGCTACTTTCTGCGTAGGAAGAAAGGAGTGTGTCCTTGACGTGGGCAGGTATGAATAGAGAAATTCCAGGAATACCACAAGAATTGGCCTTACCCAAAATGTTTCCACAGATAGTATTATCCCTAATATTTGTGGGGCTCAGGAAAAGCAAACATGCCAAATATCTAAATATACATGCCAAACATTAAATAGCAGATGAACCCTTTGTTAAATGTATGTATTTTACATTACCATCTGTTAAATGTAACAAAACAACCTGTAAGGGCAGGTTCAAATTTAGAATTCTCAGACCCTTCCAAGTACTAAGTCAACATTTGGTACTAAACAGACTCCCAGCCCTCCTTTTCTTCCCATACCCTGCTCCTTCTCACACCCAGAAAGGTGTCTCACACAAGTGGTTTACTCCAACCAGCATGTCCAGGCTTCATCCTTCACCATGGCCACCATGAGCCAACCCACCTTTGTGGGCCAAGTGATAACAGGGTCCACCCATGGGTACAAACTCACAGAAAAACCTGTACATGCCCCAGAAGCAGTCGTGGGTTTTTTGGACAGGGAATTCCTGGGAGAACCAAGCTCTGGACTCCCAAAATCCTTCATCCTGCGAGGAAGAACAAGACATAAAAAAACCAAGGCAGTTTTCTATAAAGCACAGGGCCAAAGCAGGGCATCCTCTCATCGTGGGCTGGGGATAATATTATCAATACATATGCAATTCTGAGCTTTGAAGACATTTCTCTGCACTAAAATATTGTTCTCAGAAAAGGAATCTTTGCCATGTGATATGTGGGCTCTGGTTAATATTTTACTGCTGTGAGCATATTTAGGATGACTGTACCTGATCACTTGGTTGTCACCGTGGAAAGCAGGAAGATGCCTTTGGAGGAGGATGTGAAGAAAGGGCCTGAGGAAGCAGGGCACTCTGCAGAAAAGGAAAAGAGACTGAGACTGCAGCTGGTTCTGTCTCACTGGTCTCTTCCTCCTGACCTTCTTGAGAGAGGTAAGCTGAGTAAAAACGAGGAAGAGAAAAATGGAATTGGGAGGTGAATGAAGCATCCATGCCTGTATCCAGATTTTCACCTTACAACAGCCTGTACAGCAAGTCTACCTTACATATGTGTGAAATATGTGGCCAATGATAACAATGCTTCCCAATAGAGGTTTTTCAGACTCATAGGAGTTTAAAGGCAAAATGGCATCCATTTCACTTCTGTCTTTCAAGAATATCAATGCATGGAATATTAACTAAGAAAACAGAGAGACTTGAGAACCTGTTTGTATACATTAGATGAACAAGATGTAGAGGGAATACTGTTGTTCAAGTCCTAGTTATTTATTATTTAGCTAAATACCAATGGCTGCCTTGAGTTTTGACTATTGCACAGCTTTTCGTGCTTTCATTCTTAGGCATAATTACTGTATAAATAAAGACCAGTCATTAAAAAACAAGAAATATAAGGGATGCTGTCATCAATTACAAGTTGACATGAGAAGCATAAAAATGAAAGTAGCTCTTCAGTTAATTACATGAAAATGATTTTACCCATTAATAAACTGCAACCATCTGCTTATCATTTTCAAATAGCACATCAAGGTATCTCTAAAACTTTTTTAAAAAGTGTCAAGAGGATAAAATATGGTACCTATCAATTTTTCTGTGCATTTGTTGAAAATAAAGACTGACAATACTAAAAATATGCTCTCCAAATTGGAAAGCTTGCATAAAGTAACCTGTTTGGGTCTCCTTTTTCACTACTGTGACCAAAAGACCTGACAAGAACAATTTTTAGAGGAGGAAAAATTTATTTGGCACTCACAGTTTCACAGGTCTAGTCCATGGACAACTGCCTCATTGCTCCAGGCCCAGAGCGTGGTAGAATAGCATGGCAAAAGAGGGTGGTAGGTGAAGCAGTTCAAGACATGGCACCAGGAAGAAGAAAGAGAACTCTGCTTTCCAGGAACAAAATATATACCCCAAAGACGTGATCCCAATGACCCACCTCCAGCTACACCCTACCTGCCTACAGTTACCACCCAGTTAATCCCTATCAGGGGAGTAATGCACAGATTAGGTTAAAACTCTCATAACCCAATCATTTCACCTCTAATCTTTCATGCATTGTCTCACACATGAACTTTATGAGGAGACACATCATATCAAAACCATAACACAGCCTAAAGCCTTTTCTCATATTCTACCTCTTAGAAATAAAATGCATATTATGAAAAGTAATTTAAATTATTTTTAAGTCCAAAATACAAGAATTATAGTAGTCATAAAAGTAGTTTTATCCGTTTTGATGCTTTACAATAGAATTAGACTTTTATATCCAAGTAAATATATATTAAGTTCCTTAAGCCAAAAATAATATTGTCACTTACTAATTTATCAATAATCATCTTTATTACATAATTAATTTAAAATAAATTAATCAATATGTATACATATGTGAAAAAGAAATATGGCAAATTTATGGCATGAAGTCATTAAAATTGAATCTTTATAAATTCTATAATCCACGTTTAAATAATATACTTTTCTAGTCAAAAACATTTTGAGTTAAAGACTTTTCTGTAAAAAAATCTATGAAAAAATAGCAAAAGTTTTGAACTTCCCAAGCAGATTTGTCAGATCATTAAGTGACTTTGAAAAGAACTCATAGGTCAAAAGTATTTGGAAGACAGTAGTTTAAAAAATTGATATCAGTGGCTCCAAGACCCTGCCACTATCTGTTGGCTGCAGTCTGAAAGTCCCTAACAATAACAATGTTTAGAGACTAAGAATAGGAAATGTAGAATCAGACAGAATGAGGTTCTGATTAAACCCTCTGAGCTTCAGTTTCTACATCTATAAAATGAAGATTATAGTGCCTCCTTTCCAAGATTGTTAATACCAATAAATTGAGGTGATAAAATGAAGTGTTTAGCACAGTGACCATGATAGCACATGGTCAGCATTCAATAAATACAGACATAGTCTGCATAAGATTTATGTATGTAGATATATAACCCCAGGAGGAGAGAAACACCAGCTTGAATTCTCGCTAAGTTCCAAGTACTCAGCAACTACTGAGAGAGAAGAAAGTTAAAAGGAAGATAACATGTAGGAAGGAAAAAGCACAAAAATTGAAGCAAAATAGGTCAAAAACACATTTTTGCCTAAAGTATGCTTAGAATAAATGAAACATCTGCAGATAACATAAATAAATACACTTGATTTCCTCTAACCCAGCATATATGTGGGAACCTGTCATCCAAGAGCTAATGGAACAAGACATGAGAAGGAAAAATTGAATCAGCACAAACTTGCAGAAAGCTAAATACAATCACAAGGCCACAGGATACAGCTAAAGGGACCCAAGAGATCACCTAACCAGCCCCAAACATTTTGCAAAACACAAAATAAAAGGCCCAAGTCATCTGTCCAAGGTTATACACAATTAGAGGCAGACGCCAAACTCAAATCAGGATTTGTAATTCAATGCCTTTTCTTGTTTGCAAAAATAGCCTTTGCGTATACATGGTGGGGAAGGAGGGGTGGTGGAACAGCCTCTGGAGCTTACAAGGCAAAGGTTTCTAACACTACAAACAACATGCACTTGGCTGGCAATAAGGTCAAAGATTGGCAAGGCAATAAAAGGCCCCTAAGGACCAGTAACATGCTGCATTCTTCCTCCAACAGGAGGCAGTTGGAGTAAAATATTCCTGCTGTCAAAATGACCACTGTTTTTCAGATATGTTTTTCCACTTACCCTTCCAAATGGAAAAAATCCCACATCCCTTCCTCAGAATAGTTAAGCACAGAATCATCAGTCAAACAGAGCAAGCAGCTTTCAGAATGGCTGCAATGAGTTGGTTCCCTAGTAAATAGATTGAACATTATCACTCTACTTCATACCCTCAATGGAACTCTGTCTCATGAATGGAATGGTATATTATAACTGGCATAAAATAGGCCACCACTTTAGTTACAACACAGGATTGTCCAAATAAACAAGCATTAATCATGCACATTATGTAGAGCATAATGCTTCAGAGAGCTTCTGCAAGCAGCTCCAAATGAACTCGACCAAATTATACCATCTGACAGCTGTTCCGTGACCTGTGGGAAATGAGTTGGTGGTCTCAGTCCAGTTCCTAGTGGACAGGTGTCCAAAGCACAAAAACTACCCTCACAATTGGGCCTAATTAGCAACCTGGTTGTTGCAGCCGCAGTAAAACCTGGAGCCCATGTCACCGCCATGCTGTTGGAGGCTTGTCTTGCTATCAGGTGGCCATGCGCTGAAGGCTTAGAACAGAAACACTCACAATGGTGTCTGCACAAAATTTTGCTTCAGGAAAAACCAAAAAACTGTGTCTGCGACTGGCCCTGCCTCTCTCCTGGTTCCCCAAAGCCTAACTCCAAAGATGTCAGAGACAAAGGTAAAGTTCTGAGCACTATTTTAATCCATTGAAAGAAAACACTTGGAACACAAAGTGTTATGAACTCCCACCTTTCATAAGTGCAACAAATTCATGTTACACAACATCTTAGATTCCCCTGGATACACAACCATTTATCAAAATGTTTCCTTTCACCTCTTTCCCTAATTGAAATCTGCCTGCTTTCTGAGGACACTGCCTCCCCTGGAGCCCTCCCAAGTGCTCAGAGCTCTTCAAGGGTCTGCATACCTCCATGCCAGATGATGGAGATGTATTATTGTTCCTAAGTGTCGCTTCTACACCCTTTGTTCCCTGCCCTTGCAAACTCTTTTTTCCTTAATACCCAAAGCATTCAGCTCTGCCCCAATCTATCAAACTTCCTTTCCTTTTATAATATCAATGGCAATTTCAACACCTACTTGGGTGAACCACAAACATTCTGACCTTAGTCTTTATCTCCCTAACCCTAATGATCTTTTCTCCTCAATACCACAGTCAACCACTTGTATAGCTATAACCCAGACCTTTGCCATTACCAGAAACTGTCACCTCCAAAAATCCCATTCTCAGCTTATTTTGTTAAAGCCATCCCTCTCTACAACTCTCTCATCACATGCAGATCAATCTACTGGCACAGTGTTGTCACTATTCATTGATAGCCACCCCCTTTATCTTCTCTCCCTGTTATTATTGGCCCCTCCCTTCCCTCATCCAACTAACATCAATTCCTGTTAATTTTATCTCCAAATCATATTCACTTATTTCTTAACATTTCAGCCTGTTTGCAGCCTAATGATATAGATGCAATAATATTTCCTAAATGAGTAAAACATTAAAAATAAATGCTGATGAGTTTCTTTTTTCAATATAAAAGCACAAGGGAAGGTTAGTCCCACACTGAAAATGGATAATCTACAAAATCAAAACTTCTCTTCATCCCAACAGAAAGCTGAGACTGCAAGCAAGCAAACTGAATTCCAAAGTGGGACAAACCCCAAAAAGGAGTAACAGAAAACATCAATTATTTCACCTTCACACAGTATAGGAAAGAGAGATGCTGCCACATAAGTGAATAAAAATTCAACTAAAATTTTAATTCATAAAAGCCAAGTATGAGCTAGCAAGACAGTGTGGTATCTCTAGGAGGAATAAAGAAGAATAGTAGCTATTAATAATAGCTTGATACAGCAAGAAGATATAATAATTCTGCATCTATACCAATAAATATAAATAAAACAAAGGTTGACAGATTTGAAGGGAGATATAGTTCTATAATAACAGTGGCAAAATTCAATATCCCACTTTTAATAATGGATCCAGCAACCAGAGAAAATATAGTAAAGAAACAGAACTTAATCTAAGGAACCAACTAGAACTAATAGATATACACAGAACATTCTACCCAACAACAATAGCATACACATTCTTCTCAATCACACATCAATTTTTCAGGATAAACCATATGTTAAACCACAAATTATGTTAAGCCTTTTAAATATAGATAACACGGGCTGGAGATGTAGCTCAGTAGTGGGGTACCTGTCTAACATGAGCAAGACCTTGGGTTCCATCCCCAGTACCACCAAAAAAAAAAAAAAAAAATCACAGTTAAAGTCATATGTAATAGCAAAAGACTAAATGAATTCCTGCTAATACCAAAACAAGGTACAAATTTTTGCTCTCACCATTACTACTGAACATTTTACTGGAGGTCTTAGCACAATAAGGCAAAAAAAAATCAATCCTGTATGTCAGAAAGGAAGAAGTAAAAGTCTGGGATCACTGGATCATATGGTGGTTTTATTTTTAATTTTTTGAGGAATCTTCATTTTGTTTTCCATAATGGATGGACTAATTGTCATTCACACCAACAGTGTTCAAGGGTCCCCTTTTCTCCATATCCTCAACCACACTTGCTATCTTTAGTCTTTTTGATAATGGCCAATCTAAATGGGATGAGGTGATTCCTTTGCTGTGCAGAAGGTCTAATGCACTCCCAGTTGTCTATTTTTGTTTTTGTTCCTGTGCTTTTAGGTTCTTGTCCAAAAATTCTTTGCCCATTCCAATGTCCTGAAGCATTTCTCACTGTGTTTTGTCTAGAAGTTTCATAGTGTCAGTTTTCAGTCTTTAATCCATTTTGACTTGATTTTGTAACTAGTGAGAGATAGGAGTCTAGTTTGATTCTTTTGCACATAGACATCCAATTTTCCCAGTACCTTTTACTAAAAAAGACCGTACTTTCTCCACTGAATGTTTGTGATGATTAACCGTGGTCATCAACATGACTGGACTGAGAGACACCTAGAAAATTGGTAAGCACACTTAAGAGTGTGTCTGTGAAGGTGTTTTCCAGAGAATTGGCATGTGGGTCAGTGAAGTGAGAGAGAAAGATCAGCGCCCTGAATGTGGACAGCACCATCCAATAGCCTGGGGACATGGGTGGAACAAAATGTGGAAGAAGGGGTAAGCTCAACCATGAATCCAACCTTGATTCTTCATGAGTAGTATGGTGCCATCAACCACAGAAATCAGACTCCAATTTCTTCAGCCTTTGAGCATGAATTCACACTGGAAACTCTCCATGTAGCATTCAAGTCTTCTGCCCCAAACTGAGTCTGCATCATTGGTCCCTCTCATTCTGAGGCTCCAGCTTTCTTTGTCAGGAACAACCATTGGTTTCCCCAGCTTTCCAGCTTGCACAAGATCATTGTGGGGTTACCCAGTCTCTGCTCCTGAAGGCAATCTAATAAATCCCCTTTTATAATTATATATACATTCTATTGGTTCTGTTTTTCCAGAGACCCCTAATAAAATGTTTTTAGCACTTTTTTCAAAAATCAGTTCATTGTACATACACAGGTTTTCTTCTAAGTTCTCTGTTCTGTTACATTGTCTGTGTTTCTTTTTATGGCAATACCATACTGTTTTGATTACTACATCTGTGTAGTATATTTTGAAGTCAGGTGGTACAATTCCTCCTGATTTGTTCTTTTTCCTTTGCCTTTGGAGATGTTTTTGTAGTACCATATAAATCTTGGATATTTTTTTTCTAATTCTCTAAAGAATATCATCAATTCCATTTCTATGTATTAGCGGTGAGATAATTAATTAAAATTGAATTCTTAAGTACAATTTAATCTCAAATAAAAAATCACAGAATGTTTCAGAATAAATCCAACAAAATACATGGAAGAATTCTCTACTGAAAATTGCAAAGAATTGATGAGAAAAATCAAAGAAAATATAAATCTAAGGAGACATATCTGTACTTAAAGATCAAAACAGGCAAAATTAAGTTTTCCAAATTCGAACTATAGATTCAACACAATTCCAGTCAAAACTCCAATATGTATTTTTTTTAGAAATTGGCAAACTATTTTAAATCCTAAAATATCCTTAACAATTTCAAAAAATATAAACTAAGCTATATGACTCATACAACCTGATATCAGGACTTACAGTCAAGCCATAGTAATCAAGACAGTGTGACACTAGCAAAAAGGAAAACAAGAGAGTACACTAATAAATTCATACATATGTGGTCAGTTTATTTGCAATGAAGGTAAGTTAATTCAATGGGAAAAGGATAATTTTTCAACAGAGTGCTAAAAAAATTGGATTTCCATATGCAAAAAAATAAATAAATCCATGACACAATGTATACAAAAATAAATTCAAAATGGGTCATAGACCTAAATGTAAAACATGAAGCCATAAAATTTCCAGAAGAAAACATACATTAAAACCTTTTGTAGCCAGGTGTCACGGTGCCTGCATATTATCCCAGGCACTCAGGAGACTGAGGCAGGAGGATTGCAAGTTCAAGGATAGCCATGGCAACTTAATGAGGCCTGGTCTCAAAATAAAAAAGGACAGTGGACTTAGTTCAGTAATAAAGCATCCCCAGTTTCAATCCCTGTACCAAAAAACAAAAAATTCTTTTGTGCAAGTGTGGTGGTACCTGCCTATAATCCTAACAACTTGGGAGGAAAAGACAGGAATATTTCAAGTTCCAGGCCAGGCTGGTCAACTTATTGAGACGCTGTCTCAAAATAAAAAATAAAAAGGGATATAAGTCGGCATCAGAGTACCCCATTCATGTATGAGCAGTACATCCCTTTATGTTATTGAGAAGTATTCCAACTACTGATACATGAGTGATTCTCAAAAGTATTATGCTAAGTGAAAGAAGCCAGACTCAAAAAGATACATACTGTTTGATTCTATTTATATGATACTCTGAAAAAGGCAAAATTACAGTGACAGAAATCAGTCGCCAGAGCCTGGGGGAAGTAGGAGAGGACTGACTACAAAAGACCACAGAGAAACTTTTGAGGATGATGGAATTATTCCATATCGTGAACACATTATATGACAATATATGTTTGTCAAAACTCACCAAAGAGTGATTTTTACTGTATGCAAATTATACTTTAAAAAGCTGACTTCTAAAAACAGATTATCATGAATAGGTACATATAGGCTCCTTGCTCTTTTCTCACTAAACTCATCTTAAGCTATGGAAACAATTAAGGAAAAGCATGATACAAAGTTCATTAATTCCCATCTGCTCCTTTCCCCTGCCACTCTTCATACCTAGACAATTCTTTGTACACAGGAGCTACCTGATTAGTTGTACTTTTTTAACAATACATCTTATTTGTAAGGGGCAAGACTGAAGGGAAAATCTGAAAAACTGCACACCGTTTATTACTTTGGTGCTTTATAAACATGTACTGGCACCAAAAATTGCCCTTTTTCTTGAAGACAAATGTCATGTCTAACTTCCAACTTTAGTGTAAAAAATCACATAACCATGTCAGTGTAAATAAAATCATGCCCTTTCATAATTTTGTTGAACTGCCCTGCAGGACCACCAGGGCATGGCATATGGCTGTGTCAGTTGCATCTGGAATAAAGGCATGCTGCCTAGGGGGTGTGGATGTGCTTTGAAATCCAGCTCTTCTCTGTTGCAAGCCTTGGGTGATTGCTAAATGGGAAATGGCACCTTTTATCTAATGGTTCTCCTAAATGGAGGCCTTTATGTAATTTGTGAGCTCAGACAGGGCATCTTTTTTAACACACAAAGATACTGTAAATGCTAGAAGTGGCCCAAAGAATGATTAATCCTTTCTATCAAAATAACCACCCAGATTAAGAATTAAATACTCCAAGTTTCTCTCCGTTCTTTTAATATATCATACACAGAATAGCTCTGCCAAATAAAGGTTTAAAAAAGAACATTAATTTTGCATAAGTAAGCAATCATTGACTTTCCTTTGGAATTATCTGTCCCACCATGAGATTTTCACATAATCGATATCATCCCAATTATTAGGTAGCAAGCAAACAAATATACAAACACCCCTGTACACAGGTAAAAATTCACCCCTCCAGGAAAGTCTGGTATGATATTTCCCCACATTCCTTAAAGATAGTCAAATTTTCATTGCTGTCTCTGAGCTGTGAAAAACTGATCATCCTATGTATACATCAAAGCTATGTCTGAAAATCATAGCAAAAAAAGATTGTATAGAGAATTTGCAGTCAATTGTAACTGACAGTACATTTAGCTTAGGGATACCAGATAAAGGTATCATAAATATACGCCACCACTCTCATCTTGCCTTCAGTAACCATAACAATAACTTCTAAAATCTTTTCTTCCTGATGCATCCATAAACAATTAGCATCTCTTTGTTAAATTCTAATTGCTCTTCCTACACAGCTGTGCCACAGTACAGCTCAAGAAAGAGGGCCCAACTGTTAAGACAGTTATTAAGAAAATAATACCATAACAAACTAAAAGGGCTTTGAAGGGTTCAAGAAAAGTAGGTCGCCCTACATCCTTTCAGGAAACCAAATCATAGACCATATCCTAAATGCTAAGTTTCACTATTCTTTTCTCTTAAATACAAATCCCTAGTGGGAGACACAAGAACATAGTGGTTAAAGAACATGGCCTCCTGAGCTAGACAAACTATTAGTTTGAATTTCAGCTCCTCCACTAATGAAACTGTGTGAATGGGGAATATTACTAAACTTCTCTGTGCCTTAGTACCCTCATCTGTAAAACAGGGCTTATAATGGTTCATAGTGTTGTAAGGACTACATGGCTTAACAGTCATAAATAGCCTGCAAAAGTACCTGCACATATTAAGCAATCAGAACGTTTAGATAAACAATATGAATCATTTCCATTTCTTGCTGTATACTTTTCCCTTAACAAGTTCCTTTGTTTTTTTTGTTTTTTGTTTTTTTCAAAATTTTACTCATACCTCTACCTAGCCACATCCTCAGAGACTGGCAAAGCTGAAAACTAAATTCAAGTCTGCACAAACTACCCATTAGTGCCTCAATAACACCGAGCTAAAGCAAAGGAGAAGACCGTTTCTGAGAAACAGTTGCAAAGTGCTGGAGAGAGTCACGAAACGACCCAGTCAGTTCTAAACCTTGGAGTTTTTCACCCTTCAAAGTGACACAACATAGGATGACAACATTCCTGTTCCTTTCTACTTGAGAAACTCCAAAAACTGTTTGTCCCAGAAATATCTTGACATGTTGGAAATTTTCAGCTTCAGGAAATGAAATGTTCTACAGCGGAGGATTGAGATGTCTACAAATCTGACTTGAAATTACATCACATAGGATAGAAGAAAATACTTTTCAAGAAGAAACGCCTAAGCTGAAATTTATATATAGCACCTATATATTCAACCCACATGTGTTCTCTATGTGTATGTCCCACAATCATATAACTTATTTGGCAAATCCAGTGACCAAAAATGTAGTTTCCACACTGAATCGTTAAGCTGCATTGGGTTTCCAGTAACTGAATCTCTGACCAACAGTGGATTAACGATTAACACGTTTTATTTTTTACGAGAACGTTAATAGGTGGCTTGCTCCTTTCTCAACTTCTGCACTCTCAGCAGGTTGGCATTTCCACCTGCAGGATTGTGACCTCATGGTTATAAGACAGCTACCTCAGCTCCAAATCATAAACTCACATAGCATGTTCCAAAGAAGGAGCAAAGGAAAAGAACCAACTCTTGTCATTTCTCTATTTATCTTTTCTAGAAGCACTCCTCACTCCAGCCTAGCAGACTTGACCTTATATCTCATTGGTCAGGACTACATTACGTGATCAGTTTTGGCTGGAAGAAAATATAAGACGGTGTCCAGTATCCCCAGCCTTTATCAAGGGAGGAGCAAAAGAATGGTTATTGAGTAGGTGGCAATAGGCTCTGCCACACCTGCTTATAAAGTACTTTTCCTGATTTTCCATCTGGAAAATTCTTAATCATCCTTTCAGAAATAATGCATCTGTCATTTCCTTGGTAAACCTACCCTGACCCAGCCCTGGGCAGTGTTGAGGGTTAGTGATTAAACAGCACTTTGTGCATGTGTACACGAATGTGTCCCACTTAGCATTGTGATTATCACTGATATTTGTTTTCCCACTACAAAGTGAACTTCTGGAATGGAAAACATGTATAGCCACTGTATCACAAGTGCCTATTGGCAGTACCATGGGGAAAATTAGACCAAATTATTCAAACTATGTTTATGAATTTATTCCTAAATGATCACACATATATCGTGCAGCACATAAAAATACAAAATAATTCTCTGAAGAAATTAAATGTAAGGGCAAATTGATTATATTAAGGATCCTCCAGGTAACTAAAGTAACTCTTTTTCAATTGGATTTTGTCTGGAATGATATATAAACAAGGGGACAAAAGCACCTAGCTTCTGCTCTGGTTCCACTCCAGAAACAGAGATTTTCAGAACTTCAGAACATGGACGGCATGGCCCTCATCATACCTGAGTTCACAATACAAGCTTCTGTTCCTGGCTTCTTGGAGAAGAAATTTTAAGTAGTTCCAGAGTCTTAAAAATAATGATCAACCCTGTAGCAGAGTTCAGGTCTCCTTTCAGGTCTAGGCAGGAAATATGCAAGATAAACTTAGAATATATCTCACTCTACCAGACAGCACAAAACTATCAGAGACTACTAGACTCAAATTCAAAGAAGAACGCTACTGGGAAAGACTTACTAGTCAAAGATGGGCCATTTTCAGTATCATTAAGGTTAGCAATTGCAAAAAATTTAAACATACTAAATGAGTTAGAATTACAAATCCCTAATGATACTTTAAATTGGTCATCTTTAGAGTATATTAGGGCATCACTTCAGTATGTAAAAATTGATTAAGAGAAGTTTCTCTTTATAAAAAACATTCTGGTTAATTAATTTTTAAAGAGAACTGATAGAATGATGACATCACCAATCTGCAATCCCTAATAAATTAACCTACGTGTTAGTTATCAACAGCTGTTGACATTACAAAATGAATAATAACTAAATATTATATGTGTTCCAATGGAAGAACACCTCTATGAAATATTCTTGTCAAAAGGAAAAAGAGACTTGAACTTGAACCTGATCAGGCCTCTGGATCTAGCCACAAAATTTATAACAAATACAGAGGGAAAAAGACATGCTATTTAACTGAGACACAATTGGTAAAATATAGACTATGGGAAACTCTACAGGACAAGCAGCCCCAATTCTTCAACCAATAAATTTCAGGAAGAAAAAAATAACAGAGGGAAAAACTGTATATTATAAATACTTAAGACACAGTCACTAATTGCAATGCACATGGCTTATTTGGATCCTTATTTTTTTCAGGAAATATAAAATCTTTATTCTTTTTGGATCCTGACTTTAAAGAAACTTTTTTTTTTTTCCAGTTGTGCTGGGGATGGAACATACGGCCTCATACATGTTAGGCAAACAAAGACTCTCCCACGGAGCTACATCTCCAACCCATGATTTCAAAGAAACTTTTTAAAAATTATGACAGTTTTATAAAAACAAATACAGTTTAAATACTGGCTAGATGTTTTGTCATATTAAGAAATTATTATTGTTTTAAATTGTTAGATGTTGATAATGGTATTTAGGGATTTTTTTAAAGAGCTCCTGTCTTGGAAAAACTTACTGCTCTACCTGAAGATGAAGTAGCATGTTTAGGATTTGCTTTCGAGTGGTTTCAGAAAGGATGCTGGAATGAATGGAGCAGATTCGCTGTGATTTGTGTATCATTGGGCTGGATGGTAGGTACAGGAAGTTTCATTATAATGTTCTATCAGCCTTTGTATGTGTTTATTATTTTCTACAATGAAACATTTTTAAAATGCTTCCCTAGTTCAAAAGATTAGTAAATAAACAACAACACAAAAAAAAATCATGTGTGTGTGGTGTATAAACCTACCTGTCCTGGCACACTAAGATAATAGAAATGAGTCAAGGTTGGGCAAAACAAAGTGTTAAGTGAAATATGTCCAGCAAGCTATAAGGAAAGGACTCCTTTTCAAAAATGGGTAAAAATCAACATAAGCTGCTCCATTGGTTTGCTGGGCTGCCATGCCAAAGTAGCCTAGACTGGATAACTTAAACAACAGAAATGTATTCCCATTCATTCTACAGGCTAGAAATCCAAGATCAACATATCAACATGTTGGTCTTTTCTAGAGGCCTATCCCCTTGGCGACAGAGGGCTGCCCTCTCACTGAGTCTTCACATAGTACTTTTTCTGTTGTGCATGCATTCCTGGTGTCTCTCTTTGTGTCCAAATTTCCTCTTCTGAAAACACTAGTCAGATTAAATTAGGCCTTATTTTCATTTTATCACCTCTTTAAAGGTTTTAAGCCCAAATGTAGACACAATCTGAGGTACGGGGGGTTAAGGCTTTAATACAAGAATGGGGTGGGAGAGGGGCACAATTCAACCAGAACAGCTGCCATACTTAGCAGTCTCACATTTATGACCTAACATGCTGGGAATCTGACTAGTCAATCTTCCTCTACAAATCTTTAAAAAAAAATGCCAGGAATTGGGTCAAGGTTGGTAGGGGCACTTCACTTCAATTTACTCCCAACAGATTTTAAGCCTCCAAAAAATTAAACCAGGTCTAAAAGATAGTTTGCCTATGAGACAAGAATTTTGTGTGAAAATGGATTGGGGTGTACAGTTTCCCATCCAAACCAAATGAACCTGTCATAGCTTGGATAATCAATGTCTTTCTGACTTTGCTTGAGGCACCTTATCCCATGCAGAGAATGAATGTGTGCATCAAAAACATATCTTCGCCTGCACACAGACGGCAAAGAGTCAACACAACCCCTCTGTGTGCCATCTGCATTAACAGGGAGAGACATGGGAAGCTTCCTGTCATGAGCATCAGCCGAGCCTGCCCTCCAACCTCCAACCATCCCCAAAATGGCCTCCACACATGTACTCTCTACCTGAATTCCCTGCCAATCTCTTACTCAATGGTTCAGCCAGAGCACACAGGGCATTCTGTTCACAGGTGGTTTGGTTTGCCCTGATCCAGATTTTCTAGGCATCTAAACAAATCACAGCACTCTTTCTTCTCTCACTCTTTCCTCTCTAATCAGTGTGCCAATAAGATACAAAATTGTGGTTGTTTAATTGAACATTGTTTTGCTACCTTAAATTAGGTTGAATTTCCAGGGACTCTTATATACCCACCATTTATGAAAGCTTACTTCACTCCAAGGTCTCTTCCAATCGAATGTATTTCTCTATACTGGCACATTATGGGCTCACAACCAGATCCCTGAAGCCTGCTAGACCTTCCTGCATTATGCTTTACCTTTTCACATCAGGTAAAATGTGAGAAAATTCTTTTCCAATATAGTTCTGCATGAGTTTGTACATTTACATAAGGACTGTAGATATTACTAGTGCAGAACAACCGCTGTACTGATTCCAGATTTCCCCTTATTTTCAATTATTGATATGAAAGGATCATTGGTCCTCAATTCATCAGAATGACATTACATTGTCTCCTAGGACAACCACTGACATTTCTACAGCCACAATTCCCTATTATTCTACGTTCCTAAATTCTGCCAAATTCCCAATCCAAAACAATCCCACCAAATAATACCTTGGAAAAACCAACATGCAAGACCAGTGGAAAAGTGCTAGAGTAGAGGGTCTTACAGAAAAAGCCATAGGAAAGAATAAATGACCTGAAGATTACAGTAGTGGAGAGAGCCACAGTTCTAGTGATATCAACAGTGGTAGCAGAGCTGGGTTTGTGCAGAGCACTGGGGATGATGAGCCTGGGGACCCTCTACAGAGGTTTCCAGGTAGTAAGTGTTCTTGTCCCCATCATCCATAATCATATAGAGACCTTGTCCCCTTCTACTGTCTAGACTTTGAGACACAAGTCTTGGAAATCACCTGGACCTTGATTAGGGCAGCTATCAGAGCAAAGGAAACTGTGGAAAACCCTTATCAATCCCTCCTCCTGAATATTCCAGAAAGATGGGAAGAACCTACATTTTGGATTAAGACAAGCATGGCTTCTAATCCAGACTCCCTTACTTGCTGTCTTTATAGTTTTGGACAAATTACTTAACTTCCCCGAACCTCTGGAGGGATGCCAAGTAAACATTTTAAGAATGGAACCCAGCCCATGTTCCAGTTCATAGGTCCCATTTCATAGCGGCAGAAGACTCAGAAGAATTTAAGCAAAAGGAGAGATTAGCTGAGAAAATAATTAGCTGTAAAATAATTACATTTCTAATTTAATAACAGACCCTCCTTTAGGTTCTTTGCAATGTTAAAAGGAAAGATAAAAAATTTAGCTAATGAAAAAACAGAAGCCACCTAAATGTCTTTCAATAGGAAAATGGATAAATAAATGTTGATTTTTCACACATTGAGTGTTATATAATAGTTCAAAATGAAAAAAAAAAAGTTCAAAATGAATATCAACATGTATTAATGTGACTAAGATATTGAAAACAATGTTGAGTAATAAAACCTCTTATGTAAATTTTTTCTCAGTGCTGGGGATCAAAAGTAAAAGTTTAAAAACAAAATGATATTATACATTCTTTTAAATACATAATACATATAGCAAAAGTATAAAAATGTGGACATACAGCAAAAACAAAAGTAGGTTAATGGTTATTTCTGGAGCTCTGGAGTAAAGGAGATAGAAAAATATGATTAATTTTAATGCATAAACTTTAATTGTCCCCTCACTGAAGGAAAAATAGACTTAAGAGACATTCTTGGAACAACTGGAGATATTTTAATATGAACTGGATACTAGATAGCTCCATCCAGTTATGGTTAGTATTTTTAGAGACAATTATTCATGTAGAAATAATCCTTATTCTTAGGGAATGCATACTAAAGTCTAATGATACCTACAACATAATTTCAAATGGTATAGCAAAACACACACACACACACATACATATATACATGCCAAACAGGAAAAATTGCTTTAGGGCTTTGGTAAACTAAAAAGAGTAGAGGAGTCCCTAAGTGGCAGTCTAACTACAGCAATGGTAGTTTCTGGGAGAACTGCAGATGAAATTTAAAGCTTCCAGGCTCAAAATCCCCTGTAGAAGAGTGAAGGCCAGAGTCCCCAGGCCTGTTTCTCCAGTCTAGTCTATGCATGGATGATTTCTACCTGCAGGACCAATCTGTCCTCTCAGCACATTTTGCTTTCTGTCATTATAACTCCAATTAACACAGAGAGAGCAATTTTCTGTTTGTCTCTATCCCCTACCATCCCATGAGCTTCATGAGGACAAAGATCATGTCTGTCCTTTTGCTGTGGTCCTGAGAGCACTTAATACAATGCCTGGTACTTAGTAAGTCCTTAACAAATATTTTAATTAA
The DNA here is from genome assembly GCF_902686455.1 of Sciurus vulgaris. NCBI lineage: Eukaryota > Metazoa > Chordata > Mammalia > Rodentia > Sciuridae > Sciurus > Sciurus vulgaris. The sequence goes on from NC_136467.1 coordinate 64,701,976, forward strand.
TCTATTATGCCAACTTCCAAGAGGAAAATGCCCCATCTCTTCTCCTCAGCTACTCAGCCATGTTCCAAGATGCAACAGACCTCATAAACATGCCCACAACAGTTCCTTTCTAATCAATATTTGCTACAGTGCTATGTACACAAGAGTCACAGTTTAAGCTGCCTCAATACTTATGCCTGCCCAGCAGTTATTTTTTAAAGTGTTTATTTGCACCCACAGAAATGTTTGCATGGTATGATTTGATTAATCTAAATATTCTTCCTGTTCATCCAAAAGCATTTATTATCTCTTTGAAGCTCTAAGGATGATGAAAGAAGATATACTGACTATCCCCTGTTCATTTACAAATGTAAATAAATTAGACTCGGGAACTCATTATTTTGTAAGCCGGTTATAGACTCAGTAATCAAAAATCTTCCCCATGTATGACAATGCTTGCTGCTGGTATCCTTATTATTAAATTTTCATAGAGAAATATACTTGCTGCATATACCTACAAATTAAGTGCATATATGTCATTCAAAATGTTACCTAGACTATTCACAGTTGGGTAAGGAAGGGAATTTTCACTCCATTCTTCTGTGGTAGCTAAGAAGATGTTCAGAAAGATCAGCCTGGTTGATAGGGAAGGTTATCACTAAAAAAGAAATTGTGGCATGAGGAGAAGAGATCCAGGAGGAAGAGATGAAATAAGACAATCATGAAATCTCCCTAAAAAATTAGCAGATGAAGAAATATGAAAGCTATATTTCAGTAAGAAATTTTGATTTTCATAAAACATAGAACAAAAGACAGAAGAAATGAGAGGGAAGTAGAAGCACTACTCCATGATCAATCAAATGCCAGATGAAGAAACAGTTCGGGAGACGTATCAATAGGTATAGGAAATTGACAAGCCAGACCCTTTCACCTAATTTGAACCTTCCTGCCTCATACAATCAAGGTATGAGCAGAATTTCTAGTACTGGAATTGTATGTCAATGTGTGAGAGGAGTCTGCCCCCATGAAGTAGTCCTTTTGTGAGCTATAATTTTAATGAAGCATCACACACAGCAACTTATCTTTTGTGATGATATAGGATTTCATTGATCCATTTTGCTGAAAATAGAGAATGAGTGTGGTAGAGCATTCTTTTCTCTGAACTTATAATTCTAATATCAAATTCTCTTCTCAGAAATTCTGAAATTTATTGAAATTTTATTTTGTTTATTTGTCATAAGGAGGCTGATACTATTTAATTCATTTCTTTTTTTTTAATATTTTTTAGTTGTCAGTTGACCTTTATTTTATTTATATGTGATGCTGAGAATCGAACCCAGTACCTCACACATGCTAGGCAAGTGCTTTTCCACTGAGCCACAACCCCAGCCCATAATTCATTTCTTAAATCATTAAATTACAAACACATTCTCTTAAATGTTAGAAAGATGTACTGTTTGTTAAAAAATATAAACACTGCCCAATTAGCATAAATACTGAGTCCAACCTACAATTTCCAATAAATTTCATGGAAATACTTTTCTAGTAGATTTTCAGTCTCACCCCCTTGAAAATAGTTTATATATTTCATTTGAAATGTTTCTAGCTAATGTCATTCCAGTTATTTCCTCAGCAAATAACTGTTGAAATGTACAATTAATCACATCCCCCCAAATCAACACAAGAAAACATTTTTTTAATTTTAAAAACAGATTTTGAACATAAGCTACAGCAGCAGTAATCTTCTGCAAACAAACAAAATAAAATCCACTCGTGGATATCAGCCTTCAGGAAAGTTCAAGCAACCTGTGGCCTGCCCACGAAGCTTAATTAGTTTGAGAGATCATGATATAGAACCTCTTCAAACTGGACAGGAGTGGTAGCTCTCTGTGGAGAAATAGAGCAAGCTTTTGTACCAGGTAATTTAAGGAGCAGCAACAGGCTAATATGTAGACAAGAGAGGGTGCAGCATGTGGTGTGGTTCCCAGCAGAGCCACAGGCCCCTAATGAGGCCCAGTGGTGGATAGCAGCTGGTAGACTTGGGACTCAAAATAGGAGGCTCTGAGGGCCTTTATTTGCTAACAAAAGACTGCAAATTGCTCAAAGGCCGAGTAGGCAATGAGAACATGTTCATATGGTGAGCCAGTATATAAATTTTCAAAGCAAATATTACAATATATGAATTTACATTGCAATGAAAATCAGAAGAGTCCTATGATTGTGGACATTTTGGTAAGAATAGATACAAAAATTGGCTATTAAATTTTGTATAAGAAAATCACCACCTGCTCTTCTGTTCATTCTGGAACGCCTGTACTAAAATGCATATAGTGTGTGTTGTAGCTGTTTGTAAAATCATGCTGTACACTGTCTGCAACCCCAGACCACTGACAGTGAGGAGCTGATGTATTTTGTAGAGCAATACAAAATTAATGGAATTTATGCATGATGAAATTACTTCCTAGCTATCCAATAATAAACTAAGAAATTAAAAAATCATATAAACCACAAGAAACAGTTCAAATCTCTTGTAATAAAAGAAGACCAAGACTGACCTACATTTTTGGGACTGATTCTAAATAGGTTGTCATAGGTATATACATACTTTCTGTACTCTGTTTGGTTCATTTCTGATATTAAGCATTCTCTTCAGTAGTAGATCTACTGACAGGTTGGTACAACCAGGGATTCCCAAGGGAAAACAACCCAAGTGGATACCAACAATTCTATTTGTTTAAATATCAAACTTTTTCATTAATCATTTCCTAGAGCTACTGTAAGCAATCTCAGAAGTATGTTTCTATGATTGTTTATCTCTTGCATTATTTTTTTAGCTTTATTGAGATATAACTGAAACATAAAAATTTTACATATTCAAAATGTACAATATGGTGATTTGTTATGCACACATTGTGAAATGATTACCACAATCAAGTTCATTTACACACCCATCACTGCACATAGAACATTCTTCAATCTAATGAGAAAGTATGCACATAGGCATATTCTGTGTGTGTTCTCTTAAGTGAAAGGAGGGTAATCCTTGCACCCATTGCAAATCCAAAGTAAAGAAAGACTCAGTCTTGCCAAGTACAGTGGCTCTCACCTATAATCCCAGCGGCTCTGGAGGATGAGACGGGAGTACTGCTAGTTCAAAGCCAGCCTCGGCAAAAGCAAGGCACTAAGCAACTCAGTGGGACCCTGTCTCTAAATAAAGTACAAAATAGGACTGGGAATGTGGCTCAGTGGTCAAGTGCCCCTGAATTCAATCCCCAGTAGCCAAAATATAAAATAAAATAAAAATCTCAGTCTCAAAGGCAAATGTCACAGGTCATGGCTTGCTCATTCTCTTATAATCATCTGAACCACTCACTTAATTTTAGATGAACCATCTTAGCATTTTCTGACACAGATCCTAACTGCAGGACTTGATTATTCTGTTGAAATTTTTGGCCCACCATAATTATAACGCCATAGTTTATAATTTGAAGGGTTTTTGTTTGCTTGTTTTGGTTTGGTTTTTGCTTTTGTGGTACTGAGGATTGACCCTAGGGACTCATGTATGCCAAGCAAGTGCTCTACCACTGAGCTACATCCCCAACCCCTTTCATTTTATTTTGCGACAGGGTCTTGCTATGTTGCTGAGGCTGATCTGGAACTTGCCATCATTCCGACTTAGCCTCCCAGGTCTCTGAGATTACTGGTATGCCCCACTGCTCCTAGCCTAATTTGAGGATATTTCTCACTTACCATTTTCCCATTCCCCCTAAAAACTGGAACAAGGCAGGGATGCCCCCTTTTACCACTTCTATTCAACATTGTCCTTGAAACTCTAGCCAGAGCAATTAGACAAACCAAAGAAATTAAAGGGATACAAATAGGAAAAGAAGAACTCAAACTATCCCTATTTGCTGATGATATGATTATATACTTAGAGGAACCTGGAAATTCCACCAGAAAACTTTTAGAACTCATAAGTGAATTCAGTAAAGTAGCAGGATATAAGATCAATGCTCATAAATCTAATGCATTTTTATACATAAGTGATGAATCTTTGGAAAGAAAAATTAGGAAAACTACCTCATTCAAATAGCATCGAAAAAAATAAAATACTTGGGAATCAATCTCACAAAAGAGGTAAAAGACCTCTACAATGAGAACTACAGAACACTAAAGAAAAAAATTAAAGAAAACCTTAGAAGATGGAAAGATCTCCCATGTTCTTGGATAGGCAGAATTAATATTGTCAAAATGGCCATACTACCAAAAGTGCTATACAGATTCAATGCAATTCCAATTAAAATCCCAACGATGTATCTTACAGAAATAGAGCAAGCAATCATGAAATTCATCTGGAAGAATAAGAAACCCAGAAGAGCTAAAGCAATCCTTCACAGGAAAAATGAAGCTGGGGGTATCGCAATACCAGAACTTCAACTATACTACAAAGCAATAGTAACAAAAACAGCATGGTATTGGTACCAAAATAGACAGGTAGCTCAATAGTACAGAATAGGGGACTAGACACAAACCCAAATAAATTTCCTCCCTACATTTAATTCTGACTTTGTTCAATCCATCATTTGAAATGTGTCTCCCTTCCAAAACCACACACTAAATCAGCCCCACCAGCCCAGCCCTGAGTCAGGGCTGAGCCAACAGTCGACTACCTGCCCGGCATCTCCCTCTTCTCAGTGCTGTTCAGTTCTCCTTGCCTCATGCTTTGTGCTCTCCACTGTGTCACTCTTTAACCAAAGACCTGTGGTGTTTCCTTTCTCTGAAGGATCTAATGTTGAAACCTTCTACCTCCTATACTGGAGTTCCCACCTCTATAAACTGATACAGTTTAGATTTGAAATTTCCTCCCAAAACTCATGCTAATGGCTTAGTCACCAATCTGTGGTACTACTGGGCAGTAGTGGAAACCTTAGAAGATGGGGCCTAGCCAATAGAAGTTAGTTCACCAAAGATATGCCCTTGAAAAAGATATTGTGACCCTGGCCCCTTCTCCTTGACTCCCTATTTTGCTTCCCAGACACCATGAGATGAATGGCCTCCGCTGCTACACAGGTCTGCCATAATGGACTGTGCCACCACAGGTCCAAAGTAACAGACCTATGTGACCAGGAATTGAAAGCTCTGAAATTGTGAGCCAAATTATGCCTTTTCTCATTTTAAGTTGATTGTCGCCTCCAGTATTTTATTACAGTGACAAAAAGCTAACTAACATGGTGGCCACTTTCTGGCAAGCACTCCTTCCTCAAACCACCCCTGCTTCTCACATCAGACCTCATTTTTACTCACGCCCTCTCCTAGTCAACTGTTTTCTAACTGTTGCACATGTATGCCTTGGTACTCAAACTAGATCATAGGTAGGAATTTAACTTTCTGCTGGTACGTAAGTAATTTAAGAAAGAGGTATTGAGGGTACCAAATGAATAAAGCACATTATTAATTCCTGGTAAGCCAGATATGCATATTTGAGATATAAATTACTACTCACATCCTGAATCAGATACAATTTTTAAAGTCTCTTCCTCTGTTTGGCATGATTCATACTACAGTATCTGCTGAGAGAAAATAATTACATTGATCCAAATAACAAATTCTTTCACCTCACCCGATACACACATATTTGCTCACCTTCCCTTTCTTCCTCTGTCCCCCAACTATGCAGCTCATTAAATTCAATTCATGGTTCACGTATTGTAAGTAACAGCCTCACTGGAAAGTGTCTCATCGTTCATTGGTGTATAGGGTAAGAATTTGGTCAACAGAAAATATGAGCAATAATTAGCCTGAGGGGAAAGGGAAGGGACATGTAGCTTTACCCTGTTCATATCTCATACTCCCTACCCAGGAACAGACTGCCTTCACCCCGGGTAGTCTTTGGTTTCTGGGTGACACACCATGAGGAAGACCCCTGAGGCAAAGACAGTTTACCTATATAGATAGTGTATACAGGAAGCTGATCTCCCCAATCAAGAATATTTTGTTTTCATTTATCATTGTTACTAAAGATACATGTGTGTTTATGCTAGAGTGAACTCAAAATTCTAGCTCTGAAAACGGATCTTTGCTTGATTTATTTCAGCAAACAACTGCAAAAGTGAACAAGTGTGCACAGTCCCCATCACCCCTCTCCCTCACACAGCCTCCTTCAAATCCTGATGAGCTGAGCCCATCAAGTCTCCAGCGTATGATGTTTGTTCAATTACAAAGTCCATTCAACTTTATTATGGATCATAATGAAAATACCTGCCTCAGGCTAGAGGAGTAGTCCAGTAGGGGTGAGAGAATAGAAGCTACTAGGCAGGGGCCAAGCAGAGCACCAGGCAGCCAGGGTTGGTGGCCTTAGGGGTCAGTCATTTGTCACAAGCTTCAGTTGGTGAGCTTCTGGCGAAATTACCTAACCTCCGAAGATGTCATACTGAAGCTTCCCTACTGACAGATGGAGCCCTTGGTTAAAATATTCCTAGACTTTCATGAAAAGAGATTATTATTTTACAAAGCTTATTTTTTGGTTTTCATGTTAGCAAATTGCTTTAAACCATAAAATGATCATTTCTGAGATAGACTTGACTCAGCAGTTCTTTGTTTATATGCCCATTTTACCAGGCAATTCCAACACTAATGAACATGACTGCAGAGTCGCTCTGCAGATATCTTCTTTTATATAAGTGCTCAGACTGCACTAATATTAGCATATAACATTATTAAAAATAATTCTATTCCCTTACTGGTTAGAATTCCCTCCTTGTACATAATGCCATTATAATGACTTGTTCAATTTCTTTTCTTCTCTACTGGGTATGAAGTTCTAAGGCAATAGGGGAAAAAGAACCTTCTCTGCTTTGCTCATCAACACATACACAGCACCTAAGATAGTGTCTACCCATTAAAAACAAGTCTTCTGAATAAATAGTTAAACTGCATAAATGGCATCTTAACTTCAACTTCAGTGCTATCATCAGCATATCTGTGTCCAACTTCTAGTATGAGACAGTGTTTTCCAGGTGTTCCTTTGTTTAGTGTCTAGTAAAACTAGTTGTCAAAAATCTTATTTAAGTACAGAGGGAAAAGCAGGAAAAATCCCAAGGGAATAAGGAACCTCATCTGTACCCTCTCAGCTTCCCAAATAATGTAATATTGTTAGATGACAGGTCATTTTCCTCCTTGAAAATGGAGGAAAGTCCTGGCAAAGATAAAAGTTGTCTTCCTTCAGGAATTGTCCAGCCTGAACTGAGCCTTTCTGCAAAAGGGATACCAGGATGCATTTCCTGCAGGAGTCAACACTTCAGTAACACTGAAGAACCTGTAGCTTACACTTCCATGCCTGTCCATAATCCTTCCTCTACCCAAAAAAATGCACCCTCAATACCTCTTCATTTGGTTATTTCTTACTTGTCCTTCAAATCTTAGTTCAGTTCTTTTCCTCTAAGAAACCTCCCCTGACTGCCCATTGCTGCTCCCTACCCATCCCATAGGTAGCACCTCCACCATTTCACATTGCATTATATTTAAATGGCTAATTTAGTCACCCATCTCCCCCTAGAGTATTAGCTTTGAAAGTTCAGGGATCATGTTGTGCTCTTAATTTCTTTATCTCTCAACCCAATTCTGGGCAAAGAGTAGGTGCTCGTAAATGTGTGATGAACTGATTAGAACCAATAGTCCGTGCTTGGGAAACGACAAAGATGCAAGACAGGATTCTACCCATGGACAGTACACTCATCTGAGAAGCAGCAAGACAAGAGTAATGGTGAATGGTAAGCAGAGCAAAGCCAAAAGAGTTCCGAAGGCTCCACAGGCAGAGGGCACAGAAGGGATGAAATCCTGACCCTTTCATCCAATTGACTGTGAGTTCAATGCAACATAAATTAAACAGACTGAACACAAAAACTAGTTCAGAGAAATTCATGAAAAACAGGGGTTAACAAGATGTTCAGATAAGACAAAATGGTCACTCAGATTATATGATTAACTTGTCAAAAAGAATACATATTTTGCTAAGAAAGATCCCTGGACCAGATAGACCACAATCTAAAATTGTGCAAGACCAAAATTGTGCTATCTGAACCTTGTTTCTAACACAATGATTTTTCCCTTGGAAATGGCATGAGAGGTCAAGAATATCTCATTTTTTGTTATCCACCTCACCCTTAAAAGTATCAGAATAGTACAAATAGAGAAACAACATGTATCCCATTTGTTTACAATAAAAAAATGACAAAATAAAAAAAAAGTATCAGAATATAGTTGCAAATCAAAATCTCCGTCAAACAACCTAAATCAGAAATAACAGGGCTGGTGAGATAGCTCAGTTGATAGAGTGCTTGCCTTGCAAGCATAAGGCCCGGAGTTCAATCCCCAGCACCACAAAAAAAAAAAAAAAGAAAAGAAAGAAATAACATACAATTTACATTTCCCTTAAAACTCCATCACTATGAACTCTTGCTGACTAATTAATGTCCACTACATAAGGTTCATCATAACAAGAGAGAAAATTTGCTTTGCAAAATACATTTTAAATTAAGTCATTTTTAAATGTCATAAAAAGAAACAGGTCTAAGTCAGGATTTCAAAATAAAAATATTCTTTTGAATACAAATTCCAGGTGTAAATAAATAAGGATAACTTGTAGGCTTCCAGGGTTGACTAAATTTTGTAAACGTTGAATTACATCACACAGGAAGGTTTCCTTATTACAGAACTTCTCAGAGCCTTATTATGTTAATATGCGTTATAAATTTCTAAGAGGTTGGTATCTTGTGCAGCATTTTACCAGCACATTTAACTACAAACTCTTTTTTGTAGCATATACTTTGAGAGGCTTAGGCTAAATCCTCTGAATTGTGACTGGATATTGCTGACCCAGTTGGTCAATATCTAGCAGTTCAACCACAGGCTAATTTTTCAGCTACTCATCTCCTGCAAAACACAATAATCCAGTTGTAGTATTTCCCAGTTTCCCAGAAACACCACATGGAAGTGGCAGATGCCAAGTAACCTGCATCCTTGGGCAAGAAAAATAAGAAATTAATTATTTCAAGTCAAACACACTGACATGTCAAAAATTCCCAAAGAAATGTTAACAAACACCCATTTTGTGGTCACCCATCTTTGACTAGATTGTAATATCAAAAGGAAAGCAAGACTGTGCCAGAATTTTAAATAGTTCAACTAGTTTTATTCCAAAATGAACTAGCTTGAAATTATGGATCAAAAACACCCTCAGGAAAACCTTTTGAAAATTACAGACAGACAAATTAATCTGTAATAAAAAGAGAAACAAGGAAGACTAACGGTGCAAGGAAAAAAAGCCTACAGTAAACGGCAGTACAGACTGGAATGTCAACAGACAGGACCTGGAGGGGAAACTGTGAGACAAATCACAGGCAACTCTGACTTTCCAAGTCCTGCCACATGCAGGGACCCTTGTAAATAAGCAGCCCCTGGCCCCTGATGGCACAGATGTTGCTTCACACCGTAGATCAAGTGATATTGCCACACCCACCACAACTAAATGGACTGGGGATGGTGCCTAAACCCAAAGGTGGCTGTCTGTGGGGCTAAATACAGAAAAGAGAGGTCAAGAGTGGAAAAGCTTACTTCTCCTTGTTTTGTCTTCCTTCCGGTAGCAAATTTCACTTTCTGGGACTTGGGACCCCATATTCTGATGGAAACAACTCTGACTTTGAAACACTGTACATGAATTGAAAGGTTATAGGGGTAGAGATGTAGAAAAAGAATTTACCTAATTATTCTATTTCTCTTCAAATTCTAGAGATTGTCAATCACATCCATTCTTTTATTCAAACTGCTGTTAATACTCAATTAATGCTATTTTTATCTACTAAAATTATCAGTTTTCTTCTTCTCCCAAATGAAGGGCTGATATTTTAAAAGTGGATTTAGATACATTTAATAATTTATCCATGCAGAAAAACATTCTTGCATGATACGATTTCTTATTTTTATATTCTGAGTTCTAAAATTCTAAATTCTAACTTATTTCTATTTTACAAGCATAAATTTTTCAAACTCAATTTCTCAAAAGTTTCAGTAAAAAATAAAAAATAATTAAAAAATAAAAATAAAAAATAAATTACCACTTACCTTTTCTCAACGGGTTAAAAAAAAAAAGTTTCAGATCCAATCTTTGATTTCAATCTTCTGCTACTCTTTATCAAACTTCAAAACAGAAAGCGCTCTGACCATCCTATGTTTGGGTGCAAGATGGGTAGCCAAAAGAAATAGAAACCATGGATAACTCAGAGCCATATTATGATTTTCCTAAATCTTCAATTGTCCAGGAAGTGGTGTTCCAGGCTCAATTTTTTTTAAATTTCTTTTAGTTGTAGATGGACACAATACTTTTATTTTGTTTATTTTTATGTGGTGCTGCCAGGCAAGTGCTGCTCTACCACTGAGCCACAATCCCAGCCCCTCCAGGTCCAATCTTGATTATTGATATATGAGGTGAGATACTTACAAAACTACATCAGAGAAAGCCAAAATTAGTTTCAGTGCAACTTAAAATAAAACATCATTCATAAGATATTCATCTGTATTTTTATGCATTCTATAGGTACCAGTATTCATCTTTTGAGTACTTCCTGCAAATTTATGGGTAAGCTATTCATCTATTTTCAAAACACATTATATTTTTAAACAGACCTTCCTATAAAATCAATTACTTCCCCCAATGAGGTTCTTCTTTACTACTAATTCATTTCAAAAGATTTCATAAAAATAGACATATAACCCCAAAATTATAGAATATTGTCAGATGGATGACAGTACACACTTGCCGTTCTAATATGCCTTCTCCCATTCTGGCCATAAACCAGTTTCCACTGCTGGAAGTCAGCTCCCAGCAGCCTTTGTTTGTTTGTTTGCATCTGCCAGAGGCAAGGCCAGAGGGCCTGGATGTATAAAAGTATCTCACACTCAGAAGGAGGCCCTCAGGCCTTTGTGCCAGTAGATGTGCAAAGAAGCTTAAGTAAGTGTGGGAAAATAGCAACTGCAGATCAGAATTTGCCATAAGGCAAAACCTAACACAGATTTTTTTCTGGTTTGCCACAGACAGATGGAATAGCAGCATAATAGACTTGGCCAAAGGGTCTCCTGAGCTATTCTCTCCATTGTATACACACAACAGAGACAGTACAAACACAAAGGGCCGGTGCTTAGGAAGGAAGTGTCTCCTTAAAAGCAAAGCCCTCCTCTATCATTCATTATTTTCATCAAAAAGTGGGGAAAGGATTGAAACAAAATGTTTCCATGTGTCCTCCTTGAAAATCAGTACATTTGTTACTGTGGGTCAAACTTTCTGCATAGGTACCTGTCTTCACGCTCTGTGCAAAGTCAGGAAGTGGGGGGAAAGGACAACCAAGGCTTTTTTTTTCTTTTGAAGCAATTGTCTTGGCTCGGTACCACCTAAATACTCAAATCTTGTTCTTTGGAAGAACAGCTGGATATCAGCCCCTGGATATGTCCAAGCCAAAAACAATCCAAAGGAGCTGCAGAAATGGTTTCAGCAATACCCATCCAGTTGCACTGAATCTTCACTAGACAAAATGGACCCATCACTCCACATAAATGAAAACAGGGAGGAGAAATAATTTTCCTAAACATTCTGCATCACTGTCTCGCAAGAACACTTTTTTAAAATTCCTACTAACTTATGATCATTAAACAATTGAACAAAGATAAATGGACAGCAAAAAAAGTATTTTTTAAAAAATCACTTATACAGATGAAACAAGAGTGACTAAGTTTATCATTGTTGAAGCCAGTACATAAACTCATTGGGCTTTGATATACAATTTGACCACTTTTTCATATTTTTGAACTTTTATATAACAAAGTTTTAGTTACTTTATACTTGGATAAGATTTCTATTTTTCAAACAAAAGTTCCATAAATGGTATATAATTCTATAAGTAGTATATATTCTATAAATAGTATGTAAGTGATATAATGTTCATTTTAAAGATTTTTTATCAGACCTTAAGAAAATAACTGAATAAAATAAAAACATGCTCCCAAATACAATTCTTCACATAAAATAAGGTATCTACAAACATCTAAGTGGCAATAATGTGATTGATTTACCCTTTCAGAGAGATTTTTAAAGGAATTCTCAGCATTTTTGTAAAATTCTAGTTTTCTAGGAATATGATAAAATTTTATTATAACACAGAAGACACTAAAAATCACTCTATTCTTCTCCACTGAGAAGCTTTGTCCAAAACCAAACGTTTCCAATAAACTGTCCCTGTTCTCCAATGTCCACTAATGTAGACTGGTAGATACCAAACACTCAGCACAATTCCAATCTGTTCTCAGCATATGTTTATGTTCAAAAGAAAAGCCTCCTACTTTTCTTGTTGCCAGCCTAACTCTACTGCACATGCACGCCATGAGCAGAGCCCAAGTGATACTTTTTGCAGGTTTTCTGCAGTAATATTCAAGTGATTCTTTAAAAGCCTATAAATATTTTTTCAAGCAGTTCCATTTATGTCATTCAATTGAAGGGAGAACATCCTTCACTCTGCTAGGAATAAAAGGATTTTTTAAAGTCATTAGAAATCCTCTCAAAAAAGTTGGAAAAAATGAAAAATGTTACCATTTGCAGTCATCGCTACAATAGACATATTGTGCCCTACAGAGTACTATGAACCATGTATACAGAAACCAATGGGATACAATCCTTGCTCTCTGCATTTGACAATGAAACATACATAAACAGACACTGCCAACTGACACTCTTTTCACTCAAAATAAAAAACTGGGAGAAGATTGAAATGTAGTTTCTTTGACAGGTTCCTAGTCATTAACATTAAACTTAATGTTTTCAAGTTCATGTGCCAGGGATTGTACTATTAGTATTTAAATTCTAAGACTTATTAGAACTTTAATAAATAACATTTGTTATCTATCAGTAATGATTCAAAATTTATAGCCCACTTAGCTTCTTTTCTTTTCCACTTAGCCTCTATTTTTTCCTTAAAAATATTGAAAAGTGTTTACATCTGTTTTCATTATAATTAATTTCCCTTTCTCCTTTTGTACTGAAAGTATCTACCTATATTCAAAGTATAAAAAGAAGGAACTAAGAAATGTTCAGTCTAGCAGCTTCCTGAAACAACTCCTCTTGGACCCAAGGGGGAGTTCAGGAGAAACAGTAATAGAGTTACCACTTGGCCACACAGTATCACAAAAGTAATTATTTACAAAACCTGCTGCTTTCCTGTCTCCTTTCTGTTTTTCTCTCCTGCAATTGGTATGGACTAATGTTATATCAAACTCAGGAGAATTGCAACAGAATTGTATAGACTGAAATTTTTAAGAAAAAAGGAAAGAACTGAAGAAAAATATTCTATTATTGTTATAGGAACTATAAAAAATAAAAGTAATATTTTTTTTTATTTCAGCATAGCATCAAATTCCATTGGTATGTAGTACATGTTTCTCTGTGCTGGCAAAGGATGTCTGATTTAAAAAGAAAAAAAATTCCAGAATGCTACTCCCATTGCCATGAACCCAGTAAAGGGGTTTCTGCATAAGACTCTGGAATCATTTCTCTTGCCTTAAAATAGCCCTGATTCTTAATAATAATGGTTAATATTTATGGACAGATTTACAAACGTGAATACAGGACCACATTATGAAGTACATACTAGTGTTATTGTTATTCCCATTAGCACAATGTTATCACATCATGTGACAGCATGTGACAGGTTAAATGCAACATCACCCAGCAACTCCTGGAGGAGGCTGGTGGGGGAGGAATCTCCAGAAAATGTACTTTGAACTGAAACCTGGAGGGTAAATCAGAAGTCAACCATTAGGGTGGGCTAAGGAAACCTAGTCAAAGGGACAGCATGTACAAAGGCAGAGAGGCATGACTCTAAGGACTATGTATGACTGGAGCATAGAAGATCACTAGTCAGTGACTAGAAATAAAGTTGAAAAAAATCACAAGAAGGTAAGTCTCAGGTCTTTGCTTCAGGCACTGGTGAGACACTAATGGGCCTTGCCAACAAATGATGAGATTTTCATCTTAGAAAGATCACTCTGATGGTAGTTTAAAGGACAGATTTCACCAAAGTCAGGCTTAAAATAAAATAATTGAGTTTATTCTATTGTGTATTTTTAAGGTATACAACATGATGCCTTGATACACATAGTGAAATAACTTCTTTGGTCAAATTTATATATTCATCACCTTCCATGCTTACTGTGCATGTATGCTTTCAAAGCACCTAAAAATCTAGTCACAGTAAATTTTCAGTATATGTTAGTAGATTATTGACTCTAGTCCTAATACAAGACGTTGTATCTCTAGACTTAATCACTGTCAGTCCAGGATAGAAATTATGAGGGCTTGACTAAATAGTGTCTAGAGAGAGAGCAAAGAAATATTTAAAAGATATAATTAGAGACATTCTATATAATTTTTGCATTTCTAACATAAAAAATTACACCTCAAGTATGTTCACGAACCACATATATATATATATATATATATATATGGTTATATAATATATAAACATGGTATAATATATACTTGAAGTTATATATATATATGTATATAGATATATATATGTAGTTAGATAGATAGATAGATAGAGATAGAGATATATATAAACATATATGATTTAGGTCAGGATTCAAAGGAAGACTCCAGGCCTAAATTAACAAGTGGTATCAATAAGAAAAGGCATAGAAAAACAGGGTTTCTGCCATCAGGCTAAGGTTTAGGACTGAGCTGCATTTCTATAAGGGAAACCATGATACTCATCAGAAAACAGATCAAAACCAGGTAGAAGAAAACTTCACCGAAGTGGCAGCATTGGCACTCAGAAGTTATGCCTGGAACATCAAGACTCTGGACATAGTAATAAAGAACAGCCACTGAGGAAAGTAACTCAATTCTAAGCTGACAAGATGGTCAGGCTAACATTGTTGTTATACATTCCTTGTCTCTGGAAGAACAGGTTCAGGTGGCTAAGATTCAGCATAAAAGAGGAATCTGTAGTTCTAACTCTGTAAGGCCAAGGAAGGGAAAATGGAGCAGAGGCTAACATTTTAAGATGGCTATCTATTTCTTAGAAAGAAAAGGGAAAAAAATTTCTATGCTTTAGTGACCCTGTTGAAAGACGGGCAACTCTGTTCTTTTTTTCTTTCCTTTCTAAGTCATCCCTATATCCATTTCTACTGTTCCTATTCCTTTCTTAAAAGACAATGAAAAGGAAAATTAAAACATAACCTTCCCAAGAATTATTCCTACAAGAGAATGGACTGTCTCAAAAACAATATGGCATATACTACTCTAACAGAAAACCCTATTCTGTGGAATCACTAGCATATCATGCTTATCAGGTTCCTCAGCTCTACTGTCCTTCACTTAACTTAATACCATTTATTGCCTGCTTACTATAACCTCAGAATTATAAAATGCACAACAGGAGAATCAAAGCAAATACGTGATTCCAGAAAACTTAAGAGTCTCATTGAAGAGGCAAGAATGTATGAAAGACAACATATAATCAAGTGCTAAATTATTTTATCATCAATTGTGTAATTACAATAGAAAATCATTTATCATCTGCTAGTGCACCTAGCTTTATGAAAACACTAAATATTTTCCCAATATTTTGTAACCTAAATGACAAGTGTGGGAGAACTGAGGGAAGGAAACAACTGCTTTAGGCTAGAGCAATAAAAATGAGCTTTAGGAAAGGAGAAGTTTGAGCTAAGCATTGAAGGAAAAACAGAGAGCATTCCAGGAGTGGGAGATTAAAGAGGATGGCACATGCAAGGGACAGAGGAGATGTTAGCCATGGTTATTTAAGTAAGGGAAGTTATGGAAAGGACAAAGGAAAAAAACAAAGTAGGGCGAACAATACAGGGAAGCACGGGGAGTTGGGAACTGTTGTGCAGCAAAATTTCAAGTTCTCGAAGATAAACAAAAAAAAAAAATCAGAGAACCTTGGGGTTTTAAAAGACTTCAGAATTCATCAAACACAATTTTAACTTGATACAATAATTCCACATGTGGTCAGACAGCCTCTGCCAGAAAATTTTCAGTGAGAGAATGAAAATGCCCCATTTCTCAAGAGAGAATTTTAATTGCTAAAATTTGTTAAGTTACCATTATTCACTCATTATCCTATCCATAGGGAGATATATAAAGATTACCTAAAGATTCTAAAAGATGGCACATTAATGTTTTTCCTGAATGGAATCTAAGCTCAAGAAGTGAAAGAGGCAAACAGGCTTTAGCCAAAACATATCTGATTATAGCATTCATGGGCCATGTAATTTCTCCCTGCTGGTGAAAGAATGTGGCTCTTTTAAGGGAATTTGCTGGTGACTCTGAAGCATGTCAGCATTTAGCATATTGTTTCCATTATGTTTCATGCAACAGTGAAAAATAAACATTTCTGCCATAATTATACAGATAGGATTTTTTTTATTACTTTTGTTCATAATGAGTCCCCATAACTGGGTATGGAAAATCCATCATCTCTTCAATTAATTCCAAGTTTCCTACTAAATCAGTTAGTCTCCGAAACCATACAAATTTTTGACTATTGAGGATCAAATATGCTACTGCATTGCCTTTATGTCATTTGAAGCAGGATTGGTCAATGTTGGCACTACATACACTTTGGGCCAGATAACTCTTTGTTGTGAAGGACTGACCTATGCATTATAGCATATTGTCAGCATATTGTCACTGACCTGTACCTACCAGATGCCAGTGTACCTTCCCTTTCCAGTCATGAAACTGAAAATGTCACCATTGTGCAATGTCCCTGAGAATTAAAATTGTTCCAGGTTGGAAAGCACTGATATAAAGATACAGTCTCAGTTAAAACCTGCTCTGGGCGCTGCATTCCAGGCACATTTTTAAAGGAGTGGTGGCTGCTCTTCTGGCTTACATCCACATAAAATCTGCTGTTTATTCCAATCCCTTCAGAGAAAAGTGTGAACACCCTGTTTCTTGACAAATGACTTTGATTATTAGATTGGACCACAATGTGCATCAAAGTACAAGGACAGAGCTTTAGCTCTGCTGTCAAGACAACCAATGCCTCTTCAAGCGAAAGGAAAATCAAAGACTTGTAGGATGCCAGTTGAGTAGGAACCTTCAGCCAAAGGCAAGTGCTGTGGCCACTACCAAGCACCTGGCACTTCCTCACGAGAGCTGAATACTCAAGAAAATTGAGACTTCAAATGAGCTTCCATCTAACAAGCTGTAATTTTATTTCATTGGGGGGAGAGTAGAGGATGAGTTGGGGAAGAAACCAGGGGAGAATTCAACATGACAGTCCATTTGCTAATTCAGCGAGGAGTTCAAGACAATCTTCAGAATGCCGCAAGACAAAAGCATCATTATCTGTAATTACTGCTTACCAGTAGCACAGATTGATAACAAGCTTCCTCCGCCAATCTTACCCTGCCATTATGAGAAGAGGCGATTAAACTAATTAACAAATCAACTTTTCTGTGCAACATTGGGCTCAATAGCAGAAAATAATGAGAGAAAGCTAGTGGATTCAAAAAGATGAAATGAGACAAATTTGAAGCTAACAACAATATGGATACAGAGCGCAAATAACTGACAAATGTATACATTTTGACATTAGAAAATCTGATTGCACATTGGAAAATATGAGGCTATTTGATCAAAGACACAATATAAATGGAAGGTGCTTTATTCGCTCATGAAAGCATCCACAATCACAACAATTATACACAACCCTGTATATGTGACAAATACAAATATAAAATAAGTCTTCACTGAGAGGGATGTCAGACTGTCAGCAACCTCAGTTTCTTGGTCATGGACATTAACTCAAAAGCAATCACCAAAAAAAGTCCTTCTAGCCATCGTGTCGCTTTACTGTATAGGAAAGACAAACAGCTATTCCCAGACCTTAGCTATTTTGTATTCCTCTCAACTCCCCTATTCTTGAAGCAGGACAGATACTATTTCTTTAACTTGTTCCTAGCCTGATGCCTTTTATACATGGTAAGTTTTCAATAAGTATCTACAGTAATGTTGAGCATTGTAGTAACCACAACCACATGTAGATACCAAGCACATGAAATTGACTAGTGAGACTAAGGAACTGAATTTTTAGTTTAATTTTAAAAGTGATAATTCACTTATTGGAAAACTTTTTAATGTGTTTGGAACAACTTGGATATATGAATCTACTTCAACTGCAAATTTCATAAAACATAAACAAAGAAAAGATATCTAATAAAAATTGAACACTTAAATTCAAATGTGCTAACAAAAATAAAATATACACCAGACTTCAAAGATTAAGCATGAAAAATGTAAAATGAGTAATTAATACTTGTATATTGAGTTCATATAGAAGTAATAACATTTTTGACATATTTGGTTAAATAAAAAAGATCATTAAGGATAATTTTGCCAGGCATGATGGCACATACCTGTAATTCCAGTAACTAGGGAGGCTGAGTCAGGAGGATTGCAAGTTTGAGACCAACCTCAGTAATTTAGGAAGGCCCTAGGGACTTCTAGCAAGACCCTGTCTCATATAAAATATATAAAAAGGGCTGGGACCTGGTGCAGTGGCACACATCTGTAATCCCAACAGCTTGGGAGGGTGAGGTAGGAGAATTGCAAGTTCCAGACTGCCTCAGCAAATTTGTGAAACCTTAAGCAACTTACCAAGATGGTGGGTATCTCAAAAAATAAAAAGGCCTGGAGATGTAGCTCAGTGGTTAAGCAACCTAGGGTTCAATCCTCTGTACCAATTTTTTAAAAAGTATAATTTTACCTGTTTCTCTTTACTTTGTTTAATGTGATTACTAGAAAATTTTAAATGACATATTTACATATTTGGCTATTAGATAATGCTGGTCTGGAGACTGAATGAACAATTTCCAATATACAGCAGTATATCAGAAGTAGCAAGAGAATACTGACTGACAGCAGCCAAAAATGACACCAACAGGGGAAGAAAAAGAAAGTCAACAAAGCATAATGGTCTGGAGTCATTTAAAGTATGAGTGTATATTCCTACCTACTTCAGAGGTGACTGAGAGCATCACAGTTATTTGTGTATTATATAACTTTTAAAATATATACACATCAAGGGCAGCAAGTTGTTTGAAAATGTGTATATATTGTGAATAGCTAAATTGAACTAAATATCATATGCTTACATCACAGACATAATTTTTGTGACAAGAACACTTAAAATTTACTCTTTAAGTGTTCTTTTTAACAATTTTGAGAATACAATACACCGTTATTAACTACAATCGGCATGTTGTATAATAGATCTCTTGAGCCTATTTCTCCTATCTATTTGACATTTTGTATCTTGAATAACATCTTCCCAGTCTTCATCATCCTCTGGTAACCACCATTCTACTCTCTACTTCTATGAAGTCAACTTTTTAAATTTCACATGTAAGTGGGATCAGGAAGGATTTGCCTGGTGTTATGGTTTAGATATAGGTATCCCCCAAAAGCTCATGTGTGAGACAATGCAAGAATCAATGGTGAAATAATTAGATTTTGAGAAGTGTAAACTTATCAGTGGATTAACCCACTGATAGGAATTAATTGGGCAATAACTGTGTCAGGAGGAGGTAGGTCACTGGGGGCATAACTTCAGGATTCATGTTTTATAAGCAAACTTTCTCTGCTTCCTACTGTTGCTTCTGAGCTGCTTTCCTCTGCCATGTCCTCACTGTGGGCCCAGAGTTATGGAATTGGGAGTCTATGGATGGAGACATCTGAAAGCATGAGCCAAATAAACTTTTCTTCCTCTAAAATTGGTCTTGTCAGGTCTTTTTGTCACAGTGACAAAAAAGCTGACTAAAACACCTGCTTTGTTTCACTTAATATTCTTCAGGTTAATTCAGTTGTTTCAAATGACAAGATTTCCTGCTTCTCAAGGCTGAATAGAACTCCTTTGTATATCTGCACAAAATTTTCTTCATCCATTCATCTGTTGACGGACACTTAGGTTGTTTCCATTTCTTGGCTACTGTGAAAAAGCTGCAGTGAACATAGGAATGCAGCTGTCTCTTTGACATACTGATTTCATTTCCTTTGGATGTGTATACCCAATAGTGAGAAAGTTGGATCAAACAGTAGCTCTAATTTTAATTTTTTGTGGAACCTTCATACTGTTTTCCATGGTTGTACTAATTTACATTCCCAACAACAGTGTATGAGTTCCTTTTTTTCCACACCCTTTCCAGCACTTGTTATCTTTCATCTTTTTTATAATAGCCCTTCTAACAGGTATAGCTGTTGTGCTTAATTTGCATTTCTCTGATAATCAGTGACTTTTTTCACTTTTTCATATATCTATTGGCCATTTGTTTGTCTTCTTTTGAAATCATATGTATACATATATGCAAATATATAAATTATAATTCAAAAGCACCAAGCACAATATGATGGTGAATCTCATCACAGTTTTAACAAGTTCTGCTCATCTAAATATTTCACTAAGGTTTAACAATTCATTTAATTTCCACAGCAACTTCATAAAATAGATATCATCTCTACTTTCCTATTTCATAGGTAAGGAAATTGGGGCATCAGAAAATTAAGTAATTTAACAAGGTTACATATATTTACTACAGTTTTCTAATGTCCTTGTCAATTTTTTTTTCTAATATCCACATATGTATGACCAAAGTGCTTCTTTCCTCTACCTTTGGATATTGCTCTCATCAATGGAGACCTAAACCTGGAGTGGTTTAGCCAAATCAACCCTGGGATAAAAGTTCTACCAAATGTCATGAGCAATCTTCCATCAGATTCTCAAATAATAATTTAAAAAAGTCTTGCATATGGGGAGTCCTTGCTAAGTTTGGCTTATAGAGTCTCTTAATTTCTGAATGAGTTGCTGTGATTTCAAAAATTCTCTGTGGTTCTTCTGCATGGTTAATAATATTTTGGCAAGAACTTAACAATAATATATGAAATTCTAAACACAGTAATATTTTTATTGCATTACCCATGATAAGACACCAAAAAGAAAGATTGTGATTTTTTTATTAAGCAAAAACTATCCAGAATTTCTGTGGCTTCATTTAATAAAAAAAAAGAGTCTAACCAATGACAGATAAGAATTAAGACTTAATAGACACCTCAGAAGATTAAAGGTTGATTGACAATGTGGAAGAGGGTGAGAATTTAGAAAGGTAAAGAATTAAGCAAACAGGTGGAAAGAGAATCGAGGGCTCATAGGCAAAATGATAGAGAAAAACCAAAAGATTTAAATCCCATGTGAAACACAGGGGATGTGACACAGAGCAGCTTCATTGAGGAATTTGTTTAGGGGATTGACAGCAGCACACACTGAGAAAATAGGGCACTTTTTACTGTGAGAATTAGCCAACATAATTTGAGAGCATAGAAGGCTTAATATACCGTGTGTTGAACTGGTTTTTTTTTTTTTTTTTTTTCTCTATTTTCTGTTCATTTCCCATTTTGTTTCATTTTTTCCTCTTTGATGGTAGTTTCCTTTTACTAAAAAGAGTAAATTAATAGGCTGGAGTCCAGGTATTCTAATTTCAAGACATGAAAAATTAAGCATATGTAATTAAAATTCCTTAGTTTTCATAAAAGGAAGAAGGAGTATCACCTCTTATTCATGTGGGAGTGGGGAGTAGCTGCTAAAAGTGTTGGTGGCCTATGGAATAACCAGCATTCTGTAAATGATGAGGGCTGCTCTGACTTTTCTGTTAGTACATGAGGAAACATCATCCCATATATATTAATTTTCTTCTGGTGGCTTCAGGATTAGTTCTGGGAAATGAACCCTTGTCAGGAGGAAGAAAGGCATTAAGTTTCTCTTTAATCTCATTAAGTTCCCACAGTGCAGGCTGATTTTTCCAGAAGCCCTTTAGTTGCCTTTTATTTACTTCATTTTTCCAAAGAGAAGATGCAAAGGAAAGGAGCACTGGTGGTCTGTCAATTCTGAATCTCTGGCAAAAGTCCTGGTTGTCATCACAAGGATTTATCCAGTTTACTTTGCAGAGCAACCAACCCTGTGATGCAGCTCAGGGTTCTTGACCAGACTCATTAAAGAAGCAATGACCTGAGAACCCTACAAACGTTGTGGCCTGGAGCCAGGTCTGATATGGCCAACAATGACCAACAGCATGTACTGCTACCAGACCCTTAAATTAAAAAAAAAAAAAAAAAAATGCTAGAATCAGAAAGCATTACTAAATGGAAATTTTAATGTGATTTTAAATCTCTAAATCTCTAACTAAACTTTTCTTATCTTGAAATGGTTTTATTCTCAAGATTCTTTTTATTTCATAACCTTTTATAGATCCCTTTATGGTTTAATGCCATGGGAAATAATATATATCTTAAATATTATTTTTCCAAATCTATTATGTTTAAATCCTAAGAACAAGCTATTAAGAGTAGTGATAGAAGCTGCAATTCTAAATAACCCTAACCAAAAAAAAAAAAAAATTCACATATAAAGGTGTTTGCATTTGATTTATTCTTTAGTGCTTATAAATATTCTTATTCTTTTTCACCTTTGTTTCTTGTAGATAAGATTTTGGACCTTCAAAAAGATTATACTTTTTTGCATTCATTTGAACATCTTTTCTGGTTTAGAACTTGTCTCAAGGGAAAATCTTGAAAGAAAATTAAAACTTCTTTCTTAAAGCCCACAGCAATTTATTAATATTTTAAAGCTTTTCAGTACAGTTGCATTCACAAATTGGATTTGCACTGTTTGATATAAAACAATTGTTTTATTTCCACTTCAAGTGCTCCACTGTTTTCAAGCTTGTTAATTAAATGTTTTATTTTTTAAAATACTGTACAAGTTTCTCAAAACTTCATCTGCACCTGCTCCATTAATGAAAAGATGTCCTTGGAACAACTCCAGTTTATTAAGTGGAAAGCCATTTATTTCACACAAGAATTCAGTCTTTTACCTGTAAGCTTTAACATGAGTTAGTATGTATTGTATTCTTTCACTTTCTATTGCTGTCAATTAATACAAGCATTTTTAGTGTGGAGGAAGAAAAAAAAGATACGTTGTTTGGAATGTCACTTCCATTGCCTGATGCTCCTTATGCACGTGCTGAACTGGCATTTTTGTAAAGCTATTTAATGGTTTTTCTGTTCGCCTGGCCCTTTTGGTCTTGCCCCATCATCTTTTTTCCCAATGAGATTGTGTAGCATGATCTGATGAGATATAGGGATGGTTTGGAGCAGTAAAACTGCTATGACTTCTCAGGAATTTCCACAGCAGAGTCAAATTAGGAAAGTTTTCTGCCTTGCAATGCAAAAAAGAAATAAGGGACACACAGGATCCCTGTAGGACCACCAAGATCTTACTAATTATTTCGAGAAGCATTTAAAGTTGGAAAGATTAAACACCACTAAAGACAAGCTTTCTGCGAATGAATTGCAGTCACTGCTCAATTTAAAGTGTTCAACTATTGAAATTACAAGACCCCTTTACCCCTACTTAGCAAAGAAATCTCATAGCTTCTTTTAAAAGAACTGCTAGGACTAAAAAATATTAAGAATATATTGTAAAGTTAAAAATAATTAGGGCCAGGGTTGTAGTTCAGTGATAGAGCACTCACCTAGCATGTACAAGGCCTTGGGTTCAATCCCAAGCACCACAAAAGTTAATAGATTACAAAATTATGTACCCTAAGCCTTCACTTATATAAAATCCACATGTCATATACATAGTAGAGAAGAGACTGAAAATAATAGAGCAAAACACTGTTTTCACCAGGTGAGCAGAATTGGGGGTATTTTTATATTGTCTTTGCGTTTGAATTTTCTGATTTTTCTACAATAAATATGTTCTTTATGGATTAAAAGAATTTTTTAATGTAGCTTTAAAGACTTGTTGGACTGTGTTATATTGAATTAAAGAACTAAAGAGAAGAAAAAAACAGCTCTTTAGTCATAAAGCTGAATCAAGGAAATAAATCATAAAAACTCATTTTTTTGAAGATATGCATGTTACTAAATAATTTGCCTTAAAGATATTCTGACAATCATAAGAAAATATAAGGGACTGGGGATATAGCTCAGTTGGTAGAGTGCTTGCTTTGCAAGCACAAGGCCCTGGGTTCTAATCCCCAGCACCACAAAAAAAAACATATATATATATATATATATGTATATGTATATATATATATATACACACACACATATATATGTATTACATGTATATATGTATATATATACATATGTTTCATATATATGTATATATGTGTGTATATATATATATAGCTTTAAAAATATAAAAAATATATCTCTCATCACTGACTTTTATTTCTTGATCTCATAAGCAACTGGCTTTTGGGTTTTTTGTTTTTGTTTTTTTTTTTTTGGTTCTTTTATAAATGTATTAATTGAGACATTTGAACCCAAACTGAACACCATAATATATCTTCATTTACTCTACCTTTATATAATCTAAAGAAAATAAAGTCTTACTTTCTTAATATTCTATCTCAAAGGCAGGTGCATCTTTTTTTGTTTTAATACAAGGGATTGAACCCAGGGTCACTTAAACACTTGGTCACAACCCCCAGTCCTTTTTTTTTTTTTTTTTTTTTTTTTGTATGTTTTATTTTGAGACAGGATCTCATGAGTACTCACTAAATTGCTGAGATTGATCTGGAATTTTCAATCCTCCTGCCTCTGCCTACTGCATCACTGGGATTACAGGCATGTACTACCATGCCCCACAGGTGCATCTTCTTAATTAATAAGGGGAACTTAAAATTAAGAGAAGAAACTGTATCTGGTCTCCCTGAACTATAAATGATAATAAAGTATTAAAGATAGTACTTGTGGTACAATGGGATCCCTCTCCTAAAACCACATATCCCAGAGAGAGAGGTTTTTGAGACATGTTTTATACCATCCCCACCTTCACTATCCACTTTGCTAGAGCTTACACTGGCTGTCCCTAGAATCCTCTTCCCTCCTGTTAAGAGCAGGAACACAGCATAGTTTTGTGAATTCCAACTGTTCCACTTTGCAAGATAGCAGGAAGTAAGAATATTTATAGTGCATCTTATAGCCTTGACTTTATCACACTGCCTGTGGAGTCCACCACTGAGGTACCAAGAAGAGCAGAGATGTATGGAACAAATGACAAAGATTCATCTGAAGAAGTTCTCTTTTTCCTCCTCCATAAAGAAAGTATGTTTGCATGAACAATTAGCACTGATTTGCCTAAATAATAATATTTGCTTCTCTAACTGCCCAACACAGCCCATTTGGGTCACTTTCAGGATGTAAAATAAGGCACCTTGCATTACTTAGTTGGTCATGATAACGGCTTATTAACCTGATAATATACTTATACTGGTCCTCAGAGATTGGTATTGCTCTATGATTTATTTTAATGTAAATATCAAAATTATTTTATTCAATAATATTTTAATAATTCTTAAATTATTTGATAGTTTAATAATTATTTTGCTTAATTATTGAGATCGTTCACTTTAACCATATCTTTAAAATCATGTCTGTAAACTCAAAGATTTTCATTCTCTCCTAAATATAGAGAAAGATAGATATCAAAATATTGTATAGCGATACAAAGATGTAGGTAGTATATAAATATTGATCAACCGTGTGATTCACTTGCATATGTTATAACACTTCACCCAAAGTATTTTACCATAGATCTAGTAAGAACAAGGCATTTTCCTTTACTTACCTACATTGGGGGTAGTTGAACATTGACCCAACTCTATTGTCTTATAGATAATACATGTTCAGACTTTCCTAATCATCCCAACTACCTTCATAATTAGACTTAGGGGATTTTTTTATTGTTTTTACTTATTTGTTTCTAATCTTTGATCCAATCAAGAATCACCTGTTGAATTTAACTGTTAATTTCTTAATGTCCTATAATCTAGAATGGTTTTTATGCATTTTGATCCTTTTTAGTCTTTCATTGACATCAGCATTTGGGAAGAATCGAGACCAATTGTTCTTGAAGAATTACCCCTCAGTTTGAATTGGTCTGTTCCTCATGATTAGATTCAGGTTAAACATTTTGACATGATTGTTGTTGGGTCCTTCTGAGTGCATCTTATCATAGATACATCAGTTTTCCCCAATACTGGTAATGTTAAATTAGATATGATGGTTATGGTGGCTCTGATTGATTGGAGAGGCACTTAAATAAGTAATTTGTGCTATGGAACCAGGATTTTAGTCCTACCAAGTTAAACCAAACAACTTGCTCCAAGGTTTTGGAGTTCTTGCAGAAATTAAACTCTGATTACTCCTCCAACTACAGTTATCTGTTGTAGTCCACACCCTCCACATATTGTTCTGAGCTCCTCCATACAATTGTCTGTCACCCATGGCTAGTTTTCTGCTTCTGTTATGGTTTAGGTATGAGTCATCACCCAAAAGCTCATGTGTGAGACAACGCATGAAAGTTTAGAGGTGAAATGATTGGGTTATGAGAGATTTAACCTAATTAGCACATTACTCTTCTGGTAGGGATTAACCAGGTGGTAACTGTAGGGGGTGGGGGGGTGGCTAGAGGAGATGGGTCATTGGGGGTGTACCTTTGGGGTTTATATTTTGTAAGCTAAGCTTAGTCTCTTTTTCTCTCTGCTTCCTGGTGCCATGTTGTGAGCTGCTTTTCTCCATCAAACTCTTCTGCCATGATATTCTGCCTCATCTTGTGCCTAGAGCAATAGAGCTGGCTGTCTATGGACTGAGACCTCTGAAAGTGTGAGCCCAAAAGTGAACTTTCCTCCTCTAAAATTGTTCTTTTCAGGTCTTTTGGTCACAGTGGCAAAAAAAGTAGACTGAAACATTTTCCCTCCTTAGTCTTTTCTATCCTTCCCATTGAGCTCTCATTTCTTCATCAGCAAGTTCCCTACATACATCCTGAAGCTTTGACAGAGTGCTTCCTTCACCTCCAGAGGTTAACTTCTGTCAGGATTCAGTTCCCCAGGCCCCTGGTACTCTCTATATTGAAAAAACTAATTCCCTTCCCTTTTACAAGCGATCTGGGGCATTCTCCTATTCATTCCTTTATCTATGCAACTCCACTTCCAACAAGTCTTAACATCCATGCCAACCCTCTGTACCATTCTTCATATCTCCTCATCATCTACCAATCTCCACATAATATAATATAGACATGTACAAAATACAATGGGAATCAGGGCATGGTGGCTCACACATATAATCTCAGCATCTCGGGCTACTGAGACAGAAGGATTATAAGTTCAAGTCCAGACTCAGCACTTAAAGAAGCCCTAAGCAACTTAGTGAGACCCTGTCTCAAAATAAAAAATTAAAATGGCTGGGGATGTGGTTCAGTGGTAAACCTCCCCTGGTTTAAATCCCTACTACCAAAAGGAAAAAATAAACATTGGGAATAATTACTACAGCAAGGAAAATTTAGAAAGTCTTGACTGAAGAAAAAAAAAAAAACATTTCAACTGGACATTTCTTCTACACTGAGAAAATAAAGAGTATTCCGAACAGGCAACAGCATGAACAAAGCGGTCCATGCCTCGGTCCCTCTGTACCTTCATATTTCCACCTGTAAATCCAGTCCTGCTCCAACTCCAGTAATCAGTTAGATATCTGTAGCGCAAGGTCACAAGAGACCAAATAGAGAGAGCTAAGTTTCCCCTCACCTACATTTCAAGCTGAATCAGGTGAATGCCTGCCTGCCTTGGCTCCCAGGGCACTATCTGCACAAACATGCAGGATCTCTGGGACCCATCGATCCTGCCATCCTGCCCACTCAGAACAAATGAAAACCTCTCTCTTCTTACTCTGACAATAAATCATCATCACCATTGAGTTTAAAACTAATTATTCACTCCTTCTTTTGCATGCCCATTGAAGTTTGCATTTCTGAAATTCTCATTTACCTCCAAACTATGTACTCCTTAATAGCCTCCCAGAGAGCACTTCTGATTCCACGCTTACCTTACTCCACTCAGCTGTCACAGTATCTCTTGACCACCCATTTACTGGTAGTTCTAGCACAGTATGTGGCATTAACCAAGCACTCAATAAGTTTCATAAATGAGTGAATGAAAAAATAAATAAAAGAACACACAAATAAATGAAGAATTTATAATATGTACCCATGGTTTTTATTGTCATAAACATTCTGTATATACATGTATATATTCTTTATACACGTGCAAAAAATATTGTAGTCTAAGAGAGTCTGTGTGTGTATAGCCAGATACTATTTCAGGTGAAATATTAGAAAACATTCCACTTTATAAAGAATCTCTGGTATATGATATATGAACACATAAATTCAAAAATTATGTTAGCTATCTAACTATAGATAGGTAATAAATCTATGAAGGAGAAGAACCTAAAAGTTTATTTTTAGTTTAGAGGAAAATTACTATTCTTGCTCTTGCAGTTTATAGATGGCAGACATATAACTACTAATCCCATCACCAAATAGGAAAAGAAACCTGTTTTATTTTGTTCTTTTCAATTTCCTGCCCTGCTTTCAAAACATTCTTCTTAAAGGAGGAAATTGCCAGTAAACCAGAGTTAATGGGGAAAAAATGCACGTTCATATATTAAGTGCCATTATCTACCAATCAGAGGAGTTGCAGGTAATTTAAAATTGTTGACTTAAAGCTACCACAGTTTTTGAGCAAGAACCACTGGCGAATTTCATTGATTTGCCCAAATTCTGTTCACTTGCATTGGGTCTGACAGGCAAAGACCATTGCCAGCTGGTTTCCAGAGCAATACACTGCCTGATCTGTGGAAGGCCTGTGAGACATGTCATAAAGCAGCTGCCTCTATCTCCCTGACCAGCCAGAAATAAGCTAAGCTGAACAAAACCTTGAATAAAAAAAAAAAAAAAAAAACTCGACTTTTCATGCAAGGACAAAAGGCAGTTATTAGGCATACCAGGAAGGTTCTTTTATAACTGGTAATTACATATAAATTGGAGACATATAATAAGAAAAAAATCATTTTCCTCTTCATTTACTTAAAAATGTGATTTCTGCAGTCATTATATAATTACTGGTATTTTCAGTAACATTATTAGGAATAAATGGGCTACTGTTTCTGAAATTATCATAAAGATACAAATACTGAAACTTCCTTGTTAGAACTGGTTGTTGAATAGGTGGAAAGGGAAAATGGTCTCTTTCTCTAAAACAGCAACCTGAACTTTTTTCTATGGCAAAAGGGATCAATCTGTCATTTTGCACCTTTTAAAAAAGTGATCTCTCCCATTTCTCACATTCTTATAAGCCCTCTGTCTTGGTTAAATTCATCCTTTGAATTTATTTTTCTTTATTACCCTAGGACTTGGTATTCATCTAGGACTTCATATCCAATGATTTCATGCTCCCAGACCACTTGCTAGTGAAGAAAAAGAAAAGAAACAAATTTCTGTTTTCTTTCTATGCTAGTCTGAGAGGTTGTACAGAGTCCTATTAGTCAGCTTCATACTATGTAATAAGATACTTGAGGCAAGGAACTTATAAAAAGGAAGATTATTTTGGCTCATGGTTCTGGAGGTTTCAGACTAAGATAGGTGGACCCCATTGCTTTTGACCTCTGGTGAGGGCAGCACATCATGGTGGCAGCACCTAAGTAAATTGATTACATCTATCTCATGAACCAGGAAGCAGAGAGGGCAGGCCAGAATCCTACAATTGCCTTTGGAAACATGCTCCTGATGGCCTGAGGATCTCCTGTGAGGCCTCATTTCCTAAAGGTCTGCAGCACCTCCCAATAGCACCACCCTGGGGACCAAGCCCTTATATATAGACCTTTGGGGGCATTTATCTAAACAATAGCATCATCCTTGACAAAGTATGAAGAAGGTCATCTGTTTTCTGACCTCTTTCATCATTTCCTCCCTCTGTCTTCTACCTTCTCCACATTGTCATTCTTGGAGATTCCTACATAAATCCATAAACTACAGATTATCTTTTTCAATCATAAAAGATAATGTGAATAGTCCCTCAGCCATGTGAATAGTCAGTCCAATGTTCCATTCTCAGCAATGCATTCCAGCAACACAGTTCAATCTCAACCATACATGGAAACAAATGGTGGTGATGAACAATAAGATTGACAAACTACTGCTAATATGTTCATAATGTTAATGAATTTGTCTTTGCTCCTCTCATCCTCTCTCCCAAATAACATCATACCTTGACCTGATTACAATTCACAAGTCTTCCCAAGGCCCTAAAAGGAGAGTACCAGCATTGAAAATGTAAGACACTATAGATGAAAAAGAGGAAATATTTTTATAAGCTGATCTTTCAGGTCTTCTTAAATCATGTCACACAGACATCAAAACTATGCCATGGCAAAAGCTGACGCTGTCTATAATTGTCATTACCTTAAAAATTTAAAGCTGGGGGAGAGAAACCTCCCTCAGAGTACTTGGTTCCAGGCCATTTCTCAAAGCAGTATCAGAATTAGAGCAGTCAAGGTCCAGCTATGCCAAAAACTTAGCCAGAACCTATTCCTAGGGGAAATATGTGTGAACTAGGTAATGCCACTTGCTATAGACCTGAGCTAAAAAGGCAATATGAAGAATAACAAATACAGAGCTGGGTACTAGCTCAGTATTAGTGTGCTTGCCTCACAGGCTCCAGACCCTCCCTAAATTCAATCCCCAGTGCTAGAAAGAAAGAAAGAAAGAAAGAAAGAAAGAAAGAAAGAAAGAAAGAAAGAAAGAAAGAAAGAAAGAAAGAAAGAAAGAAAGAAAGAAAGAAAGAAAGAAAGAAAGAAAGACATACACACACACACAGAAGTCATGGCAGAATTAGAAAACCACTATTTTGTACTCCTAGTGAAAGAATGTATCTAAGCAAGTTTCATCAATGGATACCAAACCATTAGCTGAAAAGATGATAACACTGAATCTAATAATTTTAATCATCTCTAAAGTGGGGAACACACAAATTACATACCTCCTGAGTGCTAAAAAGTTGGTAGCCCTGCCTGTGAAATATTCTTGTCTTTCCCCAAAATAAAACTAAATCTAATTAGTTCTCTAGTTGTAGCTACCAGTTTATAGAAAATATGAGAGATAGACAAATGTGTTCAACAACACCATAGGGAAACAGTCAGGCAGATTCAGATTCATTTGTCTAAAAGACAAATGACTGATTTCCTAAACAAACAGGAGGTGGAAGAAGAGCATTTTTTTTTATTAAAAATCATAAATTTACATAGGGCAATGTCGTTTGATTCATTCTGTTATATTTTTCCCCTTCCCCCCCACACCTCCCACCCCTCTTTTCCCTCTATACAGTCCTTCCTTCCTCCATTCTTACCACCCTCCTTATCCCTAACCCTAAACCTAATGCTAACCCCTCCTACCCCCCAATATATGTCCTCATCCACTTATCAGCGAGATCATTCGTCCTTTAGTTTTTTGAGATTGGCTTATCTCACTTAGCATGATATTCTCCCACTCTGTAGGCTCTCTCTTCACATTACTGATAGTTTCCTTTGCTGAGAGAAAGCTTTTTAGTTTGAATCTATCCCAGTTGTTGATTCTAGCTTTTAAATCTTGGGCTATGGGAGTCCTGTTAAGGAAGTCTGATCCTAAGCCAACAAGTTGAAGGTTTGGACCTACTTTTTCTTCTATAAGATGTAGGATCTCTGGTCTGATTCCAAGGTCCTTGATCCATTTTGAGTTGAGTTTTGTGTAGGGTGAGAGATAGGGGTTTAATTTCATTCTGTGGCATATGGTTTTCCAGTTTTCCCAGCACCATTTGTTGAAGAGGCTATCTTTTCTCCATCGCATATTTTTGGCACCTTTGTCTAGTATGAGAAAATTGTATTTATTTGGGTTTGTGTCCATGTCCTCTATTCTGTACCATTGATCTACCTATTTTGGTACCAATACCATGCCATTTTTGTTACTATTGCTTTGTAATAGGATTGAAGATCTGGTATTGCGATACGCCCTGCTTCGCTCTTTCTACTGAGGATTCCTTTAGCTAGTCTGGGTTTCTTACTCTTCCAGATGAATTTCATAATTGCTTGCTCTATTTCTGTAAGGTACATCATTGGGATTTTAATTGGAATTGCATTGAATCTGTATAGCATTTTTGGTAGTATGGCCATTTTGACAATATTAATTCTGCCTATCCAAGAACATGGGAGATCTTTCCATCTTCTAAGGTTTTCTTTAATTTCTTTCTTTAGTGTTCTGTAGTTCTCATTGTAGAGGTCTTTCACCTCTTTTGTGAGATTGATTCCCAAGTATTTTATTTTTTTCGAGGCTATTGTGAATGAGGTAGTTTTCCTAATTTCTCTTTCTGAAGATTCATCACTTATGTATAAAAATGCATTGGATTTATGAGCATTGATCTTGTAACCTGCTACTTTACTGAATTCACTTATGAGTTCTAAGAGTTTTCTGGTGGAATTTCCAGGTTCCTCTAAATATATAATCATGTCATCAGCGAACAGGGATAGTTTGAGTTCTTCTTTTCCAATTCGTATCCCTTTAATTTCTTTGGTTTGTCTAATTGCTCTGGCTAGAGTCTCAAGGACAATGTTGAATAGAAGTGGTGAAAGAGGGCATCCCTGCCTTGTTCCAGTTTTTAGGGGGAATGCTTTCAGTTTTTCACCATTTAGAATGATATTGGCCATGGGCTTAGCATAGATGGCCTTCACAATGTTAAGGAATGTTCCCACTACCTCGATTTTTTCTAGTGTTTTGAGCATGAAGGGGTGCTGTATTTTATCGAATGCCTTTTCTGCATCTATTGAAATAATCATGTGATTCTTAACTTTTAGTCTGTTGATATGGTGAATGACATTTATTGATTTCCGGATGTTGAACTAACCTTGCATCCTTGGGATAAAACCCACTTGATCGTGGTGCACTATCTTTTTAATATATTTTTGTATGCGATTTGCTAAAATTTTGTTGAGAATTTTTGCACCAATGTTCATTAAGGATATTGGTCTGAAATTTTCTTTCCTCGATGTGTCTCTGTCTGGTTTAGGTATCAGGGTGATATTGGCTTCATAGAATGAGTTTGGGAGGGTTCCCTCCTCTTCTATTTTATGGAATACTTTGAGAAGTATTGGAATGAGCTCTTCTTTAAAGGTTTTGTAGAACTCGGCTGAGAACCCATCTGGTCCCGGACTTTTCCTTGTTGGTAGGCTTTTGATGACCTCTGAAGAAGAGCATTTTTAAATGATAAAAGAAAAATAATAAACTTTAGAAACTTAAACAAATGCTATGAGTGGATCTTGCTTAGATTCCTAAGAAATCCAACTGTAAAAAGACTTTTGTAAGGTAACTGGAGAAATGTCAACATGGACTGGGTATTAGACGAAATTAGGAAATAACTTTTTGTCAGGTATAAAGTATTAGCAGATGAACTGATATAAGCCTTTGAATTTGCTCTAAAATATTTATGCAAAAGAGAATGAAACCATGTTGGTAAACATTAGGAAGTTCAATGTTTTTTTTTTTTTTTTTTTTGGTTGCTTTTTGTGATTTTGTTTTTTTATAAAGTTTACAGGACAGACTTGGTAACTCTACGAGGTAGTCACAGCCTTCTTTCCAGATTTTTTTAAAGGCTTGATTGAACATAGAAGATCCAGCTAATTAAAAAAAGAGATGGTTTTGTTTTGTTTTGTTTTGTTTGCAAAACTGAAGAGAAGGTAAATCAGCAACTCAAGTGAGTTTGGGAGTTGGCAGAACCAAGCAAAGCAGGGAGGGTTGTGCGAAATCTTGGGACCTTCCACAACTGGCTTGACAAAGACAGCGTTCCAAAGTTCCTCACCCCAAGCACAGACCTGCTGGCTGGTTTCCCACTCCTCACTGCCAGCTGGCTGCAAGGGTCTATGCCCTTGGCTTCCAGGAGCAGAGGGCAGGAAAAAAGAGGCAGTTCTTCTTGCAGATGGAGCTGACTCTCTGAGCCAGCTGCCCTCCTACTCCTAGGGCTCCAGGCTGAGAGGCCCAAAGGGATGATAGAACGTCACTCCAGTCCATCAGCCTGGGGACACTTACCACCATGGCACCAGATGCCTGGGGTCCAGTCACTCTCCACCCAGAAGTTAACAATCCCACTGAACTGAGCAGGTTTATCAAGTTGTTTTGTTTTTGAAAAGAAAATGTAAATTGCAAAAACTTAACAGAGGCCTGGGTACTGAATGATATTTAAGAATTGTTAATTTGAGGGATGAGGTTGTGGCTCAGTGGTAGAGAGCTTGCCTAATATGTGCAAGGCCCGGGGTTTGAATCTCAGCACCACATAACAAATAAATAAATAAAATAGAGATATTGTGTCCTTCTATGTCTAAAAAATATTTTTTAAATAGTTAATTTTGTTTGATAGGCTATTAGGGTACAATGGTTTGGAAGAAAATGTTCTTGGTGCACAACAAAATATTAAGGAATAATTTGCCATAATAATTATAATATGCTTTAAAATACTTCAGCAAAGGGGTGGGGGGGGGAATTACAGAATGAATCAAAAACTATTACCTTAGGTAAATGTATGATTACACAAAAGGTATGCTTCTACTTCATGTACAAACAGAGAAACAAGATGTATCCCTTTTGTTTACGATAAAAATAAATTTAAAAAAATACTTCAGCAAAGAAAATCAGAAAATGTTAGCAATTACTAAATAAAAAACTAGACTTGATAAAGTAAAAACAAAAAAGGCAATGTAGCACATGTGAGAATATGCATAAGCCTAACACAACTATACCATGTTTGGCATGTTATTTTCCAATCTTCATTTATATAAGTACATGTCCTTAAGTAACTGCACTAATAATTTTTTTTCTTTTTTCTTTTTTTTTTTTTTTTTACAGTACTGGGAGATTGAACCAAGGGCCTTGTGCTTGCAAGGCAAGCACTCTACCAACTAAGCTATCTCCCCAGCTCCAATAGAAAATCATTTTTATTCAGATTTTCCCATTTGACATTTTCAGTTTCCTACCATTAGATTTTTTAAAATATTTTTTAGTTGTAGATGGACACTATATCTTTATTTTATTTATGTATTTTTATGTGGTACTGAGGATCAAACCCAGTGCCTCACATATGCTAGGTGAGCACTCTACCACTGAGTCACAGTCCCAGCCCACATCTTAATAATTATTCTTAGCATTGCTTCACAATATGCTATAATATTTCTACTCCCTAAATAACCCTAACTTAATTTTGAATACTTAAGGTGATTTTCTTCTAATTGGTTTTTCTTTTCTTCTTTATGATTTAATGCTTCAGAGAAAAACAAGGTGCATATAGCTTTATGCTTTTGTTTCTCTAGAATAAATCCTCAGAAATATGAGAACTGAGCATTATATATGTATATATACATACATGTGTGTATAAATTTTTGCCCGGGAAGTGTGGTGGTGTGTGTGTGTCCCTGACAAAAATTTTCCCATCACTGGACAAATGATTAATGATTTTAGGAACATCAGCAAAAACTGATACTTGTATCAATTTCAGAACATAAGTAGCATTTTCTTAAATTTTTATGTATTTTTTTTTCTTGAGATAGGTCTCAGTATGTTGTCCAGGCTGGATTGAACTCCTAGTCTCAAGCAATCCTCCTGCCTCAGCCTCCCAAGTTTCTGGGACTACAAGGTAACTTTAATTTTTATATGTAAGAATGTTTTAATGAGCTTATC
Source organism: Sciurus vulgaris (assembly GCF_902686455.1). Lineage (NCBI taxonomy): Eukaryota > Metazoa > Chordata > Mammalia > Rodentia > Sciuridae > Sciurus > Sciurus vulgaris. The sequence continues at coordinate 64,737,675 of NC_136467.1, forward strand.
TGTGATTTCTATGAGAAAAATACATTTGTCAGCAACTTGGTTAACTCATCATTTGCTATTTAGCTACTGAAATCATAAAGCTTTCTCATAAATTTTAATGAGCTATTGGTATATTGCTATTACTGTTATGAATAGTTTCCTTAGATTATAATTGTTATCTTTATTTTAGTTTTTGTTAGTTTTACTTTGTAGGGGAATAATATAAGCTTTTGCTTTTTATATGTTCAAAGGTATCAGGGTTTTTCTTTCTTCTTTAGGTCGTATTTCTCAACAAAACAGAACATTTCTAAGATCATCTTGACCTAAAGGGTGTATGCCAAAGTGATCAACGCAGTGCAATATTACTGAAAATATTGTAACTGTCCTATCAATATGCTAGACTCCTTAGTCTTTCTCTCATTCTCCCAGAGTCACAAAATCCTATCAATGTTGCCTCCTAAATATTTAACTTTATGCTCTCCTCTATACTCCCATTACCACTATCCCTCAATTGTAGAATGCAACTATCTCCTAACTGATTTCTCTGCCTCCATAATAATCCTCTTCTAATACAAAACTGGCTGTCAGTCCCAGTTTAACCTTTCCAGAAGCCCTCCCCTTATGGCCCAGGGCACAATTCTTCAAACTTTGGGAAACAATTAGCCAATGTGCTTTGAATGTTTACCTTTGCTAAGCATTTTGCAACCCTCGCTTCAATTAACCCTCATAAGAGGGTTAAGTACAATGTCATAGTTGTTCCCATTTTATAGATGAGTAAACTGAGGCATATATAAGTTAAATGATTTCACCAGGTTCTTATAGCTTGTGAGATGCAGAGTCACAATTTAGGCAAACTTGCCTAAATCTGCCGAAATCCAAAGCTCATATACTCTCTAGTCACTGCACCACACTTCCTCACAGCTGGCCTCTTACCTCTCAGGAATACTGTATGCACCACTGTCTCAAAACAGCACTTCACTGCCTGGAATGCCTGACATACATCCACACTGCTTCTCCACTCATTCACTTTCCTCAAGCTATTCTAACTCTTGGTAATGTCCTACCATCTTCCTTTACCCTTGAACTAGATGGCCATTATCCATCTTTTAAGACTCTGCTGCAGTGTCATGTCCTCTGTGAAGCCTTTCTCTATGTAACTCCTTCCCTGCCCTCACGGTTTTCTCCCTCTGACAGGAAGAACCCTTCCTCTATGCTTATCTCCATCATTATGTCCACCACATGGTGCTAATGACTTCTAATGACTTCTGTTGCTGTTTTGCCTCCTCCATTAGACCACGAGCAGCTTGAGACAACCTTAACCATCCTTATATTCCCAGTCAGTTCAGTGTCTGGAAGGTAACAGGCTCTCAGTGCTTCAATATTCAACAGAATGCAAAATTAAGAAGTATGAATTAATTCTCAAAAGTGTATTGACTACTCACTATTTCTAAAAGGTTTATTTTTCCTTTTGTTTTCGGTTGTTTTTGTTTGTTTGTTTCTTTCTTTCTTTGGTTTGATTTGGTACTGGAGATTGAACCCAGGGATGCTTTATCACTGAGCTACACTTCCAACCCTTTTTATTTTTTATTTCGAGATTATGAGACAGGTTCTTGCTAAGTTACTTAGGACCTCACTAAATTGCTGAGGCTGACTTTGAACTTTAAATCCTCCTGCCTCAACCTCCCCAATCACTGGGATTACTGCACCACCATGCGCAACTATGTCTAAAGTATTTTTTCAAAAAGTAAATGACATATTTCATACCTAATACATGCACTTTACAAAATAAATAACTTAGTACCACAGTCTACATGCTGAGGAAGTTCATGAGGGTAAAAGACCACCTTGGGATGGGACATTATAGCTTGTGAGATGCAGAGTCACAATTTAGGCAAACTTGCCTAAATCTGCCTAAATCCAAAGCACATATACTTAAGGGAAGGGTAAAAGAAGCGGGGGAGATTTTAAATGAGGGTTGAAAGTGAGAAGGCTCCAAAAGCAAAGCCATATATCAGTCATCAAATGTTTGAGCAAATGTTTAGGTTTAGGATCAGAGTTAGCAATAAATGACAAAACTAAGTTGGTCTTCTTCCTCTTGGTCCTGAACTCCATCAAAGTGGCTGTTCCTTAATCTAAGAACAAGGTGCCAGATTCGAGTTTTATTCCAGGGCATTTAACCTTTCAGTTTCTTGCCTTAACTTTCAGACCATCTAAGATGGAAATTAATTAAAATGCTTCTATATGAATTAAAAATTAACAACCTTGATATTGTTAGATCATGTGATACACTAATAATGATAAAATGTCAGAAACATGCTCAGTCCCATGTAATATATTCAATAACCATCCTCTAAGGTCATAGAGGTATTCCTGTAAAATACATATCATTCTGTTTATATCAAACAGAGAAAACTCATTTACAAATGAATGTTATTTTCATCTTTGTTCCATGGCCAAGTACATTCCATTTGCATTCATTTGTTTCCCTACTGTAGTGCCCCTCACTATTCTACCACTGATGTGGGTTATGCTCAATACCTGCTACTCAAAGAGCCACATTCCAGTCATCCAGTTACAGATATGAATATGAATCATATTCCAAAGGTGGTTTTACATAAGGTGTTCTTAAATAGTATTCATCATAAGGAAATCTAAATTTGATGATAGTTTTCATAGGAAAGAACTTTAAAGTTCAAATGCATGTGCATGCAAACACATTCTTTCTCTATATTAGCCTAACATCAAATTCTCCATGTCGTTTGACCTAGAGAAGTTCGATGCTATAGCTAAGATTCCCCAAGATTCTTTCTCAAATTATCAAGAGAAGAAAAGGATGGATTGGAGGATCTACCCACTGTATTCAGATTATGGTCAAAAGCTAAAAATGGCTGGGAATAGTGGCACACATCCATAATCCCAGAGACTTGGGAGACAGAGGTGGGAGGATTGCAAGTTTGCAGACAGTCTGGGCAACTTCATGAGTGAAAAGAAAAGAAAAGAAAAGAAAAGAAAAGAGGAAAGAAAGAAAAGAAAAAAAAGGAAAGAAGGAAGGAAAGAAGGGAGGGAGGGAGGAAGAAAGAGAGAGAAAGAAAGAAAGGGAGGGAGGGAGGGAGGGAGGAAGGAAAGAGAGAGAAAGAAAGAGGGAGGAAGGAAAGAGAAAGAAAGAAAGAAAGAAAGAAAGAAAGAAAGAAAGAAAGAAAGAAAGAAAGGAAGGGAGGGGAGGGGGGGGTTGGGAGGAGAGGGAGGGAGAGAGAAGCAAGAAAGAAAGCGCAGAAAGAAAGAAAAGAAAAAGAAAGAAAGAAAAGACAAAGAACGAAAGAAAAAAGAAAGAAAGAAAAGAAAGGCAAGAAAACGGACGGCAGAAGGAAGGAAGGAAGGAAGGAAGGAAGGAAGGAAGGGAGAGAGAGAGAGAGGGAGGGAGGGGGAGGGAGGGAGGGAGGGAGGGAAGGAAGGAAAGGAAGGAAGACTGGGAATGTAGTTTAGTGGTAAAGTGCCGTGGATTTTTCAATTCCTAATGCTGCGAGTGTTGAGGAGTTAAGGTGACTCTGAGTCTTTCAAGCATGGAGAGAAAGACCAAGCTAAGGAGTCAACCAATTATCCATCTTCTAAAGGCTGGTCTGGCTCTGATGCTGTCCTGATCAGCTCAGTGTTCTCAGTGGCTCACTTCTCATCACAATCAAAGCAAAATACTTTCTAGAATATGCCTGCACCCCTTTCTACGAAAGCACCTAGCACAAGATATTCATTGAATCATTGAAAACAAACTGAATGTCCACTGACAGGAGAACCAGTTTAAATAATTCATGCACATGTACACAATATAAGGAAGCTCTCTTTAAACTCTTATGGAAAGGTCACCAGAGTGCATTATTTTAAAAACAGAAAAGAAAAAAGACACAGAACATTAAATATTCTATTTTAAGATAAGGAGGAAAATAAGAATCTATCTGGCTGGTGCTGTGGCACATGCCTATAATCCCAGAAGCTCAGGAGGCTGAGGCAGGAGAATTGCAAGTTCAAAGCTAGCCTCAGCAAAGCTCTTAGCAACTCAGCAAGACCCTGTCTGTAAATAAAATGTAAAAAAGGGCTGGGGATGTGGCTCAGTGGTTAAGGCACCTGGGTTCAACCCATGGTTTAAAAAAAGAAAAAAAGAATCTGTCTGGGCTAGGGACATGACTCAGTGATAGAGGGCCTGCCTAGCATTTTCAAGTTCCTGGGTTCAATCCCTGGCACCACACACACACACAGACGAGAATATATCCATTCTTGATTGTTTACACTTTAAAAAGACTAGAAGTATATAAGAAGTAAAAAATAAATTGTTATAAAGTACAGATCCAGACTTTGTTAGTTTTGAAATTCTTAGAATTTGGAATACAAAATTAAGTACAGGTCCTATAAGGGTCTCTTGCCAGTGAGCTTCGTCCTACAGCTATCTGTGGTAGAAACCTATGGGTTGACAAGAATGTACAGAAATGAAGCACTATTGACTTCTAAATATACACATATTTATAGTTTTGACCTTTGAACATGTGAGAAATTATCTATTTAAAATGCAAAAATAACTTTTAAGACAATGTCTACATCCAACCTCCAGTTGTTCAAGGTCTCCTTCTCTCTCTCTCTCTCTCTCTTCTACTCTTCCCCGATCTTTGTTCTAGCTTGGTTTCATTCTTCTACCTGTATCCTCAGGGATTCTGTCTCAGCCAGGCTCTTTCCAGGTGATAATGTGCCTGGAATTCTATTTTGAGTTCATCCCTATATTTCTCAGTTCATGATCACCCTTAGCTCTACCATCTTCAGAGCAGCTGGTAGTCAGTGAACCCCAACTCTGCACCTGCCTGGCCCAGACTCCAGTCTGCTATATATGAAGAGTTTTAAAATCAGCTGAACTACATACCCAGGTGAAGGTATTCCAGGAGATTGGAAAACCTTTTAGGTCTCAACTTGGGAATTTTGTGGTTCTCTGACAATGTGCAGTACTCCTGAAATTCTCAACAGAATCTAACTACCATAACATCATCTAGGGTCCTCACAACTACAGGTAACCCATTTTAGACCCACGCCTATGTACATATATTTGTGTTTAATAAGATCAAGCCAAGTTAGATCAAACTGAACTCAGTTGTAAGAACATACCAAAATTCAAATGACTTCAAGTACATAACAAATCAAAGATGGTCTTTAACTCTGGTTTCAACAGAAAAAGTCTGGGAATCCATCGATCTTTCAGTTACTATCATCAGCCTGTGAAACATTCATTGAATCCAGTAACAAAGAATTCAGACTGAATTTCTGGACACCTCCTACATCAGATCACAGTGTTTTAAAGAGGACATATGGTAAGCTAAGAGTGAGGCTGTGGAGTCAACAGGAATAGGAATGAATCTGGGGAAATTTTCTAGCTGACTATAAAACATAAGACTCATTTCCATTATCTGTAAAATAGATTGTTATAAAGATTAAATGAGATAATGAAAATTTAATGAAATGAGTGCTGTTAAGAAAACCTTAAGGCAAAGTCAATTTTTTTTTTTCATTTTTTGAGGAGAATATTGGCCAATACAAAACCATGAAGTCCCAAACTACCACTTTGGGGTGCAATACACAAATTAGTCTTCGAAATAATGTAGGGCAGAGTATATGTACTCTGTATATGTACTATGTATAGATGCATAATACCCTGAAACCAGATTTCAGTATTTTCACTTTAAATAATTTAGAAAGCCTGTGCCATAAACTCTCTAATGTATTTTCTTCTCTCTACATCTTCTTGATTGCTAAGGCATTTCTTTCTCCTGCTTTCTGAAAATCACAAATAAGCTTATAAAATGTGACATCCCACATTGACTCATTTCTCATTGGATTGACTTTTAGCATACCTGAAAGCATTTTGTTGCTCACAGATGCATTCTGCTATGGTCCAATGCCCTCAAGTGAGCTTGAATTTGAGCTGGTCCTGTCTCCATTTTCCTTAAGGTGGTAAGTCAGGAATCAACTGTTCAGTGTCAAACACAGTATCTTATCTTTCTGCCTTTTTTTTTTTTTTTTTTTTTAGGGATATATATATATAAAACAATCTCTGATGTTCACTATTTTCTTATGTAAAGTCATCTGCTATTGCATCTCTTCACTATATATCCTGTCATATAAGACATTTCCACCTAAGGCTTTCTATTCAAATACAACTTGCCATGGAACATTGGATTTTAAATCATTCTCTACTTAAAGTAACTTCCAGGAACATTATTGTACTGCCAACATTTAAAAATACAGGAAATACATATTTGTAGCATTTTCTACAATACCAAATTATGCAAAAGTGTATATGGTTAGAAAAAAGTGGGGATGATATTTAGGTATCTAAAAACATTTTAGACAGTTTCTTCAGTCTACATGAAAACATTTCTCTTAATCTGTTTAACTCAAATCACCAAACTCCTTTATACCATCATTTTTATATTCTTTAACGAAATTGCCCTTTAGTTTTTATCTATTTACAAGAAAAGTTAGAAGTTCAAATAATTAAAACACTATACTGGAAATAAAATCATTGTATTCAAAGGGGTTACATGTATGCATATAGTTCACCCAATTTTATCTCTTTTTGAAAGACCCTCTGATGGACGAGTTATCTGTCGTACCACGTTTTCACCTAATTTGAATTAAACTGTAGTCGCAGATGACAGAAGCTCTCCTTTCATCTTTTGTAGGAAGGTCACCCAGCCCAGAGCGAGCGCCACTCTCCTTCTGTAACTAGGCATGCTGGCCGCGCCGTCTGTTGAGTTGTCCCCTTCACAATTCACACCTGGGTGGCCAAGGGTCACGTGTGACCTCCCAACCGCGCCAGCGCCTCTCCCCTCTTCTCTTTGGGGTAGTGGCAGATGGTGAAGGCGCGCGGCGCTGGTGCCGCAGCCCCCCGCCACAGAGGGCAGGAGCACTTAACCCGGGAGAGGTTCGCTCTGAAGCGCCCGCGTCTCCTGCTGGGTGCCGCAGGTTTTCCCGCGTCTGTCTTTCCCTTGGGGCCCCCGGAATGCACTCCCGAACGCGGTAAGACTCCCAAACCTTTGCCCCAGTCTAGAATCCGGAAACACCTGTTCCCGGGTAGAACGAAACTGTGGGTTGCAGGAGTGCCACCTGCCCAGATAGCCATTGGCACGCTCACTCAGACTCAGCTGACACAGCTGCCCTTTGGGCTACGCCTCTGGTAGTGGGAGTCAGCGCCGCCCAGACCTTCGCGCGCTGCAGGCCGCCTCCAATAGCAATCTGGGCTCCCAGAAATGAACCAATGGGAACTCTCGGAGTAATAAGACTTAAGACAACCACCACCCACCCGGCTCTGGAACCGCCCCACCAGCCGGTCACGGTTCCCCCAGCTCCCAGAACCAGCTCTAACCACTCCCCTTCCCTCCTAGTCTAACTAGTAAGTGTACTTTACCTAGAGAAGATGAAGCCCTGCTTCCTCCTGGATTCTTGGAGCTCTGCTCGGCTTGGAAAGGAGGTGCAGTAGTGCTCGCCTCTACTGTATGCTTCTGCTTAAGCTCAACCCTCACCGCCCAGCCAAGCACTTTTGAAATTAGCGAAAACGACGAAATTTTTCTTCCCACGCAATTAACTGTTACGAACCATTTTTGAACCGGCGTCTGAGCTTGAAATGGAAAGATAAACTTGAATAGGGATCTGAAGAAGTTGGGAAGGCCTTTATTTAGTGGATGGAAGTGGATGGAAGTTCTCAGTGAACCAAGAGGAGAGCCAGTGTCCTGCAAAAAAGGTGTTAATGCTTATAAAAGGACGCCAGTCCTTTCCTCCTTAGGTTGATGTTTCTGAAAGCACAGAGGGTTGCTAGAGTTATTTTACATTGAGAGCTTACTACGTGTAGGCGCGTAGCAAGCAACTTGCTTGCATCAACCCCTTTAATGTTCAAAACCACCGTCCTGCTTATTTTTCCCTGTTAACAAATGATGACGCGACAATAGATACTGGTCCCAAATTCCAAACTAGTAAGTGCCAGAGGCAAGACTAAAACCCAAATGTATCTGATTTATTTAGGTTAACAAAACATTTTAACGCTCAAATTAACTAGGTCCAAACAATCTAGTTTGTAAAACAATCTTCGTTTGTAAAAGACTCCTTTATTATGTAAATCTTTTGGCACAAAATATTCAGTTAGATTCTCATAAACTTCAGGTGATGTTAGAGTTACCCTCAAAATAAGGAAAATTGGGTGGAGAGAGAAAGGGATAGGGAACTGAAAGAAGTAATCTGAGAAACACTAATTCAACTGAGCCACTTAAAATAAGTAATATTATATTTCTGTGTATCACTGATTTGACTTTGCCATTAAATAATGATTTTAACTACGTATGACAGTATGCATCTCCATGAATAAATACAGGAGCTATCTAAGGCCACCTGAAATTAAAAGCTTTTTAAATCAACATTCAATTTTCATTTTTTTACTTTGGAACTTATTCTAAGAATTTCTAGCAGATAACAGGCTACAAAGGAGGAAAGAGAAGGCTGGTGGTTTTGTTTTATTAAATATTTATCAATTCTCAATGTATTTCCTTTGATCAAGTTATTTTTACTTTCTTTCTTTATGGGCTAATTTCACACAAAATGACAAGAATTAGTACTAAGCTGGGAAATGGAATGGGGGGAGGAGCAATATTATAGCTGAAAACTTTCCCCATGTTTCAAATCTGGGCAGACCCACTTTCCCTGAGGACTTACATGATCTGATTTTGGAAAAGTTTTACAGTATTCAACTGTAAGGGTGATAGGACAGGACCATGATACCAAGCAGGTAAGAGAAGGTCAGAACTCTTGTCACATTTAGCAAACAAATGTTGGGTTCACTTTCAGTCCTGTGTGACAAGACCATCCCTGGACTTGATGGGTCAAGTCCATACTCATGCTTTGCATAACACTTTTATTAGTAAAACTACCCTTTGAATAAAACTGCAAGTAGCATAAGAATCTGGCAAAGTAGGTCCTAAGTAAATGATAGTATCTTTATCACCTAATTTACATGTATAATGCACACATTTTCCCCCTTCAGGCATTCTTTTACAACTCAGAACATTTTCTGGTAACCTGCGCTAAAAACCTATAATTCCTAGCATAAATTTTCTCATACAAGAAATCTGTTTGCAGATTACTATCAATAGAAATCATGCCCTACCCCACACATGCCTCCTCCTGTGATGCTTCAGAAAAAGTTCCTGCCAACCACCCATGGACTGAGAAACGTTTGTTCTTAACAGGAAGACTTGCAAAGCATTCAAGATTCAACAAAGAAAGTTCATATGTACTTAACAGAGTTAAATCATCAGGATCATATCTAGACCCTTTGGTGACCTACTGGAATCGTCCAAGCAGCATCTAAGAAAATTGATAGCAACCTGAACTGCCTTGAGGGTCTGATCCACCACTCTTAAAGTGTAATCTCCAGTATATATTTGCTCTGGATGGAGGGTGCATTCAACTTTATCCCACAAAATTATATAATTTATTTTCTTCTATTAACTAGCATTAATTTTTAAAAACAGCAAATAGTCATTGTTTCTTTGCTGTTCTACTTATGGGCCTCCCAGTGACATTGAAGAATGTTTTCTTTTCTGTAAAATGGGAACAAATGCTTACAGCACAAGATTATTGGAAGAAGCACATGGGGGTAGGAGGTAGATGTACATAAAGCAAGTAGATCAGCACCTCCAATGAAATAGATCCTCCCTTACTGTCTGTTCAATGAATACTAAAATATACAGATCATAAAAAAGCACTAAGCAAGTTTTTTGCCTCCAAAAGAAAGCTCTGTCAAGATGGAACACACAAGAAATAATGATTCTACAGTTTCACTATTTTTTTTTTTTTTTTTTTTTTACAAAGAACTGCTTGGTTGGTTGTGGGTTTTGTTTGTTGGGTTTGTGTTGTTTCCTTAAAGGTCCTTAGCTTCTTTCAGTAATAAGCATGAAAACACTTAACATGATTAACAACAGTTTCAGAAACCAATTGTTTTGCTACCTGGGAACCTTTGAAATGCACATATATAAAATGGTATATTTCCCTGTTACAAATTAACATGTACTTTATGAACAATCAAGGTGGTCAAGTGTCCTATAATTCATTTTATTGTGAAGTCTCCTGGAAAGTTGTTTTCAAATTAAACTACTTCTAAAATTGCTAAGTGAACAAACTCTCATTTGTATCTTTATTTTTCTTAAAGATTGCACAAACTGGAAACAAGACCAAAATTCTGTATTCACTGTACATCATTCATTATAAAACAGCATACACATTTGTATTCTACCAAATAGGATATTTTCTTTAAAATTATATATTGCGTGCTCTTAGACTCATGCTTTAGATATTTTACATTTATCATTATTCTCTCATAAATAATTGTAACTTGACCAATTTGTACACCTGCTACTACTGTAAATTCACTGCAGTAAAGAGTAAGTCTTTGACATGAGAACAAATGAAACGGAAACAAGTATATAGATGCCACAACTACAGAATTGTGATTGCTGTTGTGTCTAGGCAGTGAAATGCTAATATAAAATTCACACAAGCGTCGTTTCAAAAGGCACAATTTCCTCCACAGAAAAGTACAATTTAAGAATACGTGGCAGTTAAAATCAGCGCCCTTGAGGACGCTATAACGTTGGTATTAACGTGTTCCTAAATCCCAAAAACCAACCACCCGTGCGATATTTCGAAGTGGGAGCAAGTGTGGGACTATGCCAGGAATCCAGAGGAGGGGGACGGGAGCGGGACGAAACCCACCATCCTTGGGCTGGCCAGGTGACCGAATTTCTTTAAGCCATCGCTGAACTTTTGCTGAGTTTCTGCTCCCGACTTGGGACCTCTCACCATTCCAAATATGGTACCGTCCCCCAAATAATGGTTTTGTCAGTAGAGTCCCTCTCCTGACCAACAGGATTTCCCCTTCTCCCAGAACAAAACCCCGGCTCCAAGTCCTACTCTGTCCACTCCCCCATCCCTTCCTGGGAATGCTCATTACGAGTCACGCTCCACGCCTCCCCCGGCCTCGGTTTCGCTCTGGTCGTCCGTGAAGCATACGTCCACGTCACTGTCGTCGCTCTTGGGATCCCCAGGCTCCAGCGGATAGCCCGGCTCGGCGCCCGGGCCATCGCCTGCCTTGGCGAGCAGAGTCTGGCCGGGGTGGCGAGACTTGACGTGGCGCTCCAGGTCCCGTCGTCTCACGAGCACCTTGCCGCAGAACTCGCAGCGGTAGGGCGTGTTGCCCTCGGCGTGCAGTCGGATGTGCTTGTTGAGATTGCTGGGGTCGCCAAAAGGCCGCAGGCATACTTTACACTTGAGTGGCTTGTAGCCCGTGTGCGTCCGCATGTGAATCTTGAGCCCGTACTTGCGGGAGTACAGCTTGCCGCAGTAGAGGCACAGGTGGCCTGTCTTGGGCTTACCCGCGCTACCGCCACCGCTGCCACCGCTCCCAGCGCCTCCCGCCGTCACGACGGCCGGCGGCAGCGTCCCTGAATCCAAGCGGCCGCGACCCTTCCCGGCCGCCATCTCGGACAGTTGCTGCGTGTGCATGGCGATTTCTCTGTCGATGCTGGCCAAGGAGCCCAGCTCCGCGGGGCTCAGGGCAGCTGCGGCTGCTGCCGCCGCAGCCGCAGCCGCTGCAGGCCCGCTTAAGTAGGAGATGGACTCCGGATATTTGAGAAGCCCGCCGAAATGCAGTTTGAGCGGATAATAAGCGGCAGCGGCCGGTGAGCCGTAGAGCAGCTCTCCGTTGTAGACGGTAAAGGCCGGCATGACGGTGGACAGGTGGCTGCACTCGCCACCCGGATAGGGCTTAAGCCCGCCCGCGTCGAGGGGCGGCAGAGCGCAGCGCTCTAGGGGTAGCCCCGGCGCTGGGGGCAGCTGAGCGAAACGAGCTCCCGGCAGCGCAGCGGTAGCGGGCGGGGCGCGCTCCACGTGCTTGAAGGCGGACGCCTCTTCCGGGTGGCCAGGGAGCAGAGGGAAGCCACGCAGGGGCCCGGAGCAGGGCAGGCCTGGGGGAGGCGGCGGAGGCGGGTCCCCTGCGAGTAGGCACTTAGGATGGTGGTGGTGTGCGTGGTGGTGATGGTGGTGGCCCGCGCCTCCCGCCGCCGGGTTCTCCCCGCTCCCGGGGCGCCCGCCTGCCCGGCCCCCGCCCAGGAGCCTACCCAAAGCTAAGCCGGCCCCCTGCTTGCCGCCGCCCTCCTCCCGGTAGGGGTCGCCATGCGAGGCCGCGGCCGCCCTGGCCAAACCAGCGGGTTTGAAAGCTGAGCGCACGCCAGGGTAGAAAGCCAGGCCGCCGCTACCAGCTGGGGAGCCGCCCACAATGCCTAGGAAGTGACCGTGTGCTCGGGCTGTCGCACTCATGTCCAGGGCACGGTCCAACTGCTCTTTGCCCTTCTTGGGAAGTCCCCACTTGCCCGGGGGTGGCGAGGTGGCTGAGGGCGCAGAGGAGGCCTCGCGCTTGATGCTTTCACGCGCCCCGCAGACCTGGGATGTCTGCGGGGCCTGTGATTGGGACCGCAATGTGCCTGCCTGAGCTGACACGGCGAAGTCGGGCGCAGCGGATTTCGGGGAGAGTTCGAGGCCTTCCGCCGCAGGGGCAGCGCCTTGGCGAGCTGCGTGCTCGTGGTGCAGGAAAGCACGGCCCCCGCCGCCACTGAGCACGCAGTGGAAACGCAGGTGTGCCTTAAGGCTGTTGGGGTATCTAAACGTCCTCCAGCAGTACCAGCAAATGTAGCGCTCCTCCCCTGGGCGAGAAAGAAGGGAAAATTGATCTTGTGAGAGGGGAACAAATCAGACAGAAGGAAAGTGCCAAGGGGTTTCAGGCAAAACCCTGGTTTTGACCAGCGGTGTGGGAGAAGTAGGCGTATTCTTGGGGAATGAGTTCTGTTGCCCCATTGTATCAGGGGCCCCGAAAACCCCCAAATGGTCAACCTTTGTCACCTTCTCCATCATCTAATACTCCTCAGAGGGAAACGGGTGACCTGAGCCTTTCCAACGAAGACTTCCTCCAGGCCTTCTGAGCAAATATTCCTTGGAAGGGCAGTGCTCAGGCAGGCTGGCAGGGGAAGAGCAGAGCAGCTGTTGCTTTAAATCAAGTGTTGAGGCTGTGCTGTGCCTGGGCCCATCTGTTGGCGTTTGCAGAATAGGTGGCGTATGTCAAGGAGTTTGGATAAACTGAACAAAGGCCAATCTAATAGTCGTGAGCGCCTCATTACCAGGCGAGACAATATCCTGTATGTATGGGCCATATGTAATCATTCCTTTTCATAGAACAATGTCTTTTGTGTCCACTACCCACCCTTTCTACCCCCTCCCAGCCTTAAACACTTTGCCTGAGGTTTTCCTGGAGCGTGACCAACTGAAAGACCACATGGGGACTATGATTTACCATTCTTCAAAATTATTTGTATCTTAATTTCTTCTTTAACCCCGTTTAATTTGATGGGAGGAAAAAAATTTTACGTTCTGATATTCTAGAAAGGATGATCATAGTCTAAGAAGGATGATATTGCATTGTCAGTTGTGCCACCTAGTAATTAATTCCTGCATAACTGCACAAATACAAGCTTAGTAAAGTCCCGGAAGAAGATATTTATGATTCATTACATAAACATATGAGCAAAATAGTTATACTCAGCTTTTGTTATAATTATTCAGTTATATTAATTGTACAAATTAATGTGTTTCACTGTGACATTTTCACTTCATGCACAAATTGTGCTGATACTCAGTTTTTGATGAGTGCAGAATTCTCTGCCAGGTACTAAGTACATATTTGGTGTCAATTTTTTTGCATTTTCTATTAGCATTATTTTAAATTTTGCCAGGGTCTGTGACCACAGTCAAGAGACATGTGTATGAGACACATTCTGATCAGATGGTAGAAGTTAATTTCCACTCAAGAAAGTCGTTATTTCTGTACACAGAAAAGCAATTTTGCAATTAAGTTTATTTTAAAATTTGATAATACTGAAGGGAAGGATGTCTGTGAGAAAGAAGCTGAGCCAAAGTATATGTCAGTCTCTCAAAATTTAATGAAAAAATTAAATTCTCCCTCTTTATATGCAAGCAGCTCAAACTTTTAAAATATCACTACAGAAATAACAATGAAAAATTCTAGATCTGTTTTTCTTCACATATATTAACTTTTGGCTTTGCATAAAAGAAGTAGTCACCCTAGATAACCAAGATAGAAGTTCAAGTGAGAAGCAGTTTATTTCAACATAGGCCAAGGGAAAACGGGAAGAAAAAAGGGGAGAGGAAGATTTGCCTATGACACCCTATCCTAATTGTTTTTAAGACTTACATAAAACCATTTCAATATTCCATTTACCTTATATTGGGCATCCATGTAAAATAAATCTTGGAAAAAAGAGAGAAATGATCTCCTGGGTTCTCTTGGTGAGTATATTGATTTAATATCAATCTCCTCCAAAATTCAAAAGCTCGCTCTCATCCCCTCTTTTTAAAGAGAGTTTTCAGAGTTAGCCCCAGAATGACTTGGCCAATGCAAAGCCAAGTAAGTTTTGTTCTTAAAACGAAGGGAGTGTAATATTCTTAATCTTACTATGAAATTGAAGCTTGCTGAAATTAGCCAGTATTGGAAAAATAGATGCCATCTCTAAGTATTTCTTCCTCATTCCAAATTTTAAGGAAAACATGTGTTTTCTGATTCAATACCTCTTTTTCAGTTTATTCTAATTGACATGTTCTACAGACTCTAAAATCCAATTCAAGTGTATCAGACACACTTCATAAATAAACACAAAGTTCATAAGTAACTCTAAACAGGTCAAGCTCCAATCTGGGAATGGTGGGTTCATAATAACCACACCTTCCCCAAAAGAAAAATCTTGTCATTTTTATGTGAGTCAAGTTATGTTTATAAAATCAATTGTCTGAAATAAAACATGAGGGCTACTATTCAAATAAGTTGCTTTTGTACTATTTGGAAGAGCCTAAAGAAGAGTGTTGTGTGTATAAAGGGCAGTGACCCTCCTAATTGTGGCTAATTTGAGAGTTCTCCACTGTAGGGCTCTTAGAATTCCCTTTTACTGGAAGAAGTTGACAAGAGAATTTAATAATGTGGTGTAAGGAACAAACTACATTAGGATAATATTTATGAATAGTATGCATGTAAATCTATTCATGAAATAAGTAGAATTAATTAACAGAGGACAGAGATACTTTGAGGTGAAGTGACATCATTCTGAATAAACTTCATTCTGTCTTATTCACAGAGTGTTTTCTAAGTCCCACATTTTTATAATTTCTTTATATGTATTTTTAAAGGAATGAGATTGAGCAGTATCTCAGGGGATTATGTTAAAATATTTCACAGCATTTATTATGTTGAATCTAAATAAAAAATTGATCTTTAAGAGAAATTACAGATAGACTAAAATAACTGACAAGGGGGAAAAAAGAAAGCCTGGAAGATTTGTGTATGGAAAGGGAATCAAGACCTCAAATGATTTAACACCTCCAGTCTACTTTCCCCAGGAAGTGTTCTTCAGTGTTCTACGGAAGGTTTGAGAATGTTTTTCTCTTTAGTTACTGCACCTTAATTTGCATAAATCCGCTCTTGGCTTTGGAAGGGATGAAATAAATCTGAGAAGAAACTGGGATACATCCCAGATTCAGTTTAAGCAGGGAGGGGGAAATGAATAAACACGATTTAGACGGAAGGGCCTTAGTACCTGCCAACTGACCAGTTGTGAGTACCGTAAAGCTTCTAAAATGCTGTAAGAATACATTGCTCTCCTGGAAAACCAGTGAAAAGATGCCCTTCCAACTTGTAAAAGCATTCCAGGTTTTCAGGTTTCATCTGTGCTCTCTGCAACTCATGATATAATTACTGTAACAATATTTTAAGATCCCTTTATTGAGTCTTAATTGAGTAAATGAATTATGGCTTTGGGTAGGTAGTGGGAAAGGATGACCCTATGAAATTCACTGAGTATTTTCCTTGCCATGGTGAGTCAGATTATACCCTTGTTTTTACCTTTTACTGTTGCTTTTAAGAAGGTCGTGATGAGGTCTCCTCTCTTCCTAAGCAGGGGCAGGGAGCTTGAATTCAGTTTACACAGAAGGGCCCTTCAAGCATGGGATCCTCCCTCCAAGACCTGAGGAGGCTGGACTCTGGCCTACCCCTACAGGCCCTGGAGGCCTTCTCAGAGGCCCATACCTTTCTCATCGTGTGTAGGAGTCGCTGTTGTGGGGATGTCGAACCACTGAGCCAGGGAGTTGGAATACCACACGGTCAGCTCTTCCCCTGGCTGGACATCTCGCAGTGCTCGGTAGAAGATCTGGGACGCAAGAAATAGGAAAGCTCTCTGTCATTTCCTAGGTAATAGGTCAAAATGCAACTGAGAAGAAAGTTTCAAATCCCAACTCTAACGCTGGGTGACCCTAGAGAAGCTACTGAATCTCTCTGAACCTCACTTCCCTCATCCTTCAAATGGAAAAACAATACAATAGTATTGACTTTATAGAATTGGATAATTTAGCAAGACCTCTAGCTAAAGTACTTTGCTCTTTATATTGTTGACCACCATAAAAACAATTCTGTTTATTCTAGATAAATACAATTTGGCAGGGGTAAGGGAGTCCCCAGTACCTGTCCTCCGGGTAAGTCTGCAATAGCTTCCAGAGTCTGTTCCTGGGGATTTCTGGCTGCCCGGATTAACCCTATCCACTCCAGAGGGGAGCCCCCCGACTCGTCCACCAGCTCCCCTCTCACCATGCGCACCTGCAACACAAGCAATGGTCGTTCTCCCCCGCACCGCGGCCAGGCCCACAACCCAAAGGAAAAGTTTATGCTCCACCCAACCTGACTCAAGATGTGTTCACTGTGGTCAGAAGAGACATGGGAGTAGGTTAATTCCTTAGTGTTCTCGACTGAAGGATGGAGAAAGGCTGACTAGTAAAAACAAACCCCAACCCTTTCCCACCACACACATCTTAGCAACACAGGGTGGGATAAGGACATTCTTCCTGAGCGCCTGGGTTCACACCAAGACACCCCACCTCTCCCACTTGCTGTTCAGGGAGCAGCCCTAACACCAGAGTGGAGACATTCCGAAACCAGTCCCAGGACGCAGAACATTCCCTGCTCTCTCCCCCAGCTCTCGCGCCTCCCAGTTCTCGCTGTACAGCAATCTAGGTTGCAAGCAAGCCCTGCAGTGAAATTCTAGGAACAAAGCATAAGCAGAAAAATCTTGCCTGTAGCTAGTCGGTCTTTTAAAAGTAATTAAATTGAGTTTAAAGAGGAAGGTGCGGTATACGTCAAACTCGGGTTTAGACTGGGTTGTGGGGCATGACCTTTGATTGCCCAGGAGCGAGATGCGGGTTCAGTTAGCTGGACACCGGAGCTACTTCTTTCACATGAAAACTCTAGGCAGCGGCTAAAGTCAAGGTCCTTCCTTTCCCTCCAAACTAATCCCTTCATTTCCTGATTGCTGTTTTGCGGACCCTTGGCCGCTAGGAAGCCCCCAGGCTGGATGAGAGCCTTTAAATTTCCTCTCTGGTTAGAGGATCACGACACTATTTGGGAATCAGAGCTGGCGGTTTGGTCCTAGCGCCTCCGGGTTGGGACCTTGTACTTGCAGCAGGCAAGAAGACCCGGTGCCCGATGCGGGTAGGCGCCCTAGCTTTCAGAGCCTGTGTCAGAGCCACCACCTGGCTCACTCTCTCCATTTATCCCAAACCCACAAGTAAATTGGAGAAAAGAAAAATCTGGGAAGTTGCCAGGGATTGAGAGCCTCCTAGTGATTTTTTTCAGAGGAAATGGAATTGAATAAAGACAAATTTATGCCTCAAATTAGCATATAGAAGGAAAGAAAAGTCCTCGACGCCCTGTGCCCTCAGAGGAAGGGTACATTAGCAGAGAGAGGGAAAGATCCGGGTGGGGGTTGTAGCGGGGGCGGCGGGTCCAAAACCTTACTGAAGACACCCCAGAATTTTGGGGAACCCAATCCTAGTACAGCCTAGTGCACAGTACAGCCTGGTGCACCGTACCCGGGGATCGCACCTCTCAGGCATGCCCTCTCCCCTCAGCCCCGACCACGTCCCGCTCTCAGTGAAACTTGCTAGGAATAATTGTATTCTCCTTCCATTCGGAAAAATTAATAGGTAAAGAATCAATTCCCAGGTTCCTCCACTTCCCCTCCCTACCCCTTTCCTGAAACAGGGTAAAGATGGGGCGAATGACAGGGCGCAAAGGTCGGTATGGGCAATACCTTTTTCTTGGGCCCGGGTTCCCTGCGATCTGACAGGTACTTGCCCAGCTTGAAGGTGCCGGGGACCGGCCCAAGGCGCAAGCCGGCGGGGATGCAGCAGTCTGCACTCACGCTGGTGGCCGGGGCGCGAACGGTTCCGTGCATTGTTGCCACCGCCGCCAGGCAGGCGCTGGGGCGCGCCGGGTCCTCCTCAGGGCGCAAGTGACAGAGCCCGAGCCGCGTGCAAGCCAGGGAGCCGCGCCCCGACGTGCGTCCTCCGCCTGCGGAGTGACGCGGACGGGCATGCACTGCGCCTTTTCAATCCGGGCGGGCGCCTTTTGGCACCGTGAGCGCAAGGGCGCGGAGTTTGGTGAGAGAGTTGCGCTGCGAAGCAGCTGCAGAGTCCCACCCGAGAGGGTCACATGGAGTGGTTCCCTCAGCCCCCTGCATAATCGAGGCCTCTGAATGGCTAGCACACAATGGTCCAGGCGACCTTCCCATTCCTAAAAATCCAATTTGTCAAGGGCGAAGAAAAGGCGCTGGTGAATCAAAGGTCCGGCGGGACCATTAATCCTCAGCATGGGGTATTGTCCCTGAGACAGTTACGATATTTTAAGTGACAAATCCACTGTATAATTTCTCCATAAATTTTACTTCCTTTTATTGTTCACCGACAAACCAGTTTTGGGAAATAAGTGACTACTTTAAGTCTACTTGGCTGATTCCTTTGAGCCTTGGTCTACTTCAAAGATTTTTAATTCTCTCCCTTTGGCCTTATTGTAAAGGAGATTAAACAAAGAGATGGGCACTGTTTGGAGGACTTGTTAACTTCTATTGATTTCTGGCGTGTGCCATACAGAAATTAGGCAGGTACTTGATGGGAAAACACCAGAAAATACCTACACTTTTTAAATAACGACCATATTACCATTTCAGGGGATTGGGTTCAAGCCAGTCGTCTATTTAGAACCACTTTAGTTGTTCCTTCTGCCCCGTAACACCCCGAAATATGAAACCTCCAGTTCAATTTGAGAAGGCCGGGTCAACTGTGCATCACTGTTCCTGGGCGCGTTTGGGGCCCTCTCTCTGCAGAACGGCAAGTCTTATGAGCCAAGGACTTCATAAGGGAATACCTCGCTGTGGACAGAACTGGAGGATTGAAGATGAAGAAGTTCTGTGGGTCAAGTTATTAAACACGTCTCCCCCACATGCCAACTCCGATAAACTCAAATTGTGTTTGTTGCTTTTAAGTTTAAAACTGGAACAATGTTCTTGGACTAACATCCTTAGAATAAACAAACTGGATATTACTAAAAAAGAAAAGAAAAAAGAATGAAAAAAAAAAAGTAAAGAACACCATAGACTTACAAAGATCACCATAGACTTTGTAGGTCACCAAGGACGGAGTTGGGCTTATGAACCAACTGTGCCTATGCACGTTTTGTCAACAGGACAGGTACTTCAGAGTTAAACCAGAATGCTCCCCCTTTTCTTTTAGGGAAGGCTTCTGTTTGTGCATGGACATCGTTCATCAGATATTTTTGACAGTTCTGCTGGCATCTGCTGCTCACTACTAGTCCCAGGCGTCTTCCCTCAAATGCTATGCAGCCAACGGTGGACCCCCATCAATTCCGGGAGAGAAATGATACTAGATCTCCAACAGAATGTCAGAAGCCTGATCACCGTATCAAGGGACAGAGAGCACCCACACTGAGGCACCCACACTGGCCTCTTCATGTGGTTTTGCCCAAGAAAAGTGCATTTCTCTGAACTCGGGCAAGCAGGACTAATTGGTTAACAAAGAGGGCAGGACACAGGGTGGCAAGCCACCTGTAACTAGCAGTTTGTCAGAGGAAGTGCAGTGCAGCTCTTCTGGTAGGAAACCTGTTTCCATACTGGCAGGGTCAGGAGACTCGAGGTCAGTCTGTCCTCTGTCACTCAAGACTTTGGAAACCTCCAATGAATTGCTTTTTGGCCTCAGTCTCCTGATCTGTAAAATGGGAATGTTGGAAGCAAACAGTTCCTTGGCTTCTTTCATGCTGTTCACCTCAGTTTGTGGCAGTCATTAAGGACATTACTGGAAAATTCTGAAAAATCCAAAACTCCTAGTTTGGGTTGATGAGAATCCAGACCAAGTCAAATCTAAGCATCTCAAGTCAGACATACCAGAGAGACACAGAGGTAACTTCAGGGTCTATGTAGATGTGGCTGCTGGGACAGAAAAGAGCAGTTCCTTGGGTCTGGGTGGCTGCACTGCTATAGCCCTTCTGACCATGCAACCTCACCTTGCCCAGGGCCACTTTGGAAAGGAGCTGCCACTAAGTTTTCCTCTTAACTCTCCAATTGCCCCGTTCCAGGAGGAGAAGGATGCCCTGTAGAGAAGAGAGGGAGCCTTTGATCTGGCGGCCTATGAATGGCAAAAGGCGGGGGAGGGGAGGAGGAGAGGAAACCTCTCCGAAGAGTCGAGGGCAATAAATTTAAGCCATGAACATGTCCCTCTAACCTCTGGCCTGGCGACTCCGGGATGACACCCAGTTTAAATTACCAGCACTGTGAGCGGGAAGGGGCGAGCGCGGAGCCTAGGTTCGGTGCGCCTCCCCAGCCCTCCTTAATGAGTGAAAAAGCGTGAACGACACGCGAACAATTTTATCAATAGGACCATGTAAAGGCCGACTGTGAGGAAAGTTATTTATTAATATAGCCAATTGTGACTGGTTCCCAGCTCCGCGAGAAGAAAGAGGCTGCGCCAGAGGCATTCACACCAGCTCGCCGAGTTTTATTCTGTCCTGTGGCTCAGAGTTGAAGTTCCCCAAGTGAAATAAATTGTCCACAAAGGAGGAAAGGAACACATTTTCTTTTATTTTTCCTCCCCTAAAAAGCAAGGGTGAAACCAATCTAATGTGCCCAGTGGAGCAAGATGGGCCGTGAAAGGCTGGGTGTTAAAAGTAAAAGCGGGCTGTGCAGCAAATGGGATGGAAAATTAAATGAAATTAAATAGCTTGAACGGCCGTATTGTCCCTTATTAAAAAGACACATTAATTACATGGTCTCAGTCTTATTCAAAGACAATGTTGAGACTCAATCAAAACATTCCACTCGGCTTTTTTTTATCGACTTTTAAAATGGGCATCCAGAGGCCCTGTTAAAGCGAAATCCCTCCTACCCTGAGGTGCGTGAAGAGTTTGGTTTTGAGGCGGTCCGGCTCTCTGCCCACCGCGGAACCGCGCAAGCACGGGTCAAGCTCCAGTAACAGGTTGCCCCTAATGAGGTATGGATGCTCTGGAGCTGTCGCCGGCTGGAGATGAAGACTGCAGGGAGCTAAATCCTACCACCGCGCTGCTTTCAGAACCCGCTGCGTTGGGTAGAGGCCCCCGCCTGAGTTGTCGCGTCCCAACACCGGGTTAGAAATGCTGCGGACGCCTAGCACGTGTGACCAGACTGGGCTCCGCCTAAAGAAAAGAGCCTCCAAAGGAGTTTGGGGCTGAGATCAGCCGTTCCTTTCAGAACACACTTCTCTGGGGCTGCAGGTCTCCGCCGCGCAAAGGCCTTGAACTTCGGGTCCCCGGAGGCGGAGGGACAGAAGTGGCTGCCTCCGGAAGCTCTGGCCTTCGGGACGGGATTACTGGGGAGTCACCAAACAACACTCCGCCCACGTCGCGTGGGCCTTGAGTTCAGAACCCGGGGTAGAAAGAGAAGCTCCAGATCAGCTACTGTAGTTAAGGCCTCAGGGAAGGCAGGGGCTTGGAGACCTGGAGTTCAGTAGCAGAGTTGGGGACTGAGGTGGCCTGGGACGCGCCCCCCGAGGGTGTCAGCAGCGGCCGGGCCGCAGGTCAGCGCAGACCAGCTGCGCGGCCCCCGAGGCGCGGGTGGGACATTAAGGCTGGGTCTGAATAGGGCGGTGGCGACGGACTCTGGGAACGCCACCAGATGACACGCCTGCGATGAGGCTATTTTCCCCTTAATTGCGTGGTCGGTGGATGCGCGGCGGTCGGGAGGCTCCAAACTTGCAGCCAAGGACGCAGCCGGGACACCACTGGTGGGGTTTGTGGTGCCTTTTTTGTTGTTTTTAAGTCCTCCGTTGGAAACGGCTCAATAAAAGTATTCAGAGTCCCTCTCAAGTTGCCTTTTAACCGGAGTTCCCCCAACTTATTTCTTGGTTCTTTCGGTTGACATGGTGCAAAGAAAAGTCAGCGAGCATGTTGCTGAATTGCAATGTCTCGGGGCACCTCCACATTCAGCGCTTCTCTGCCTGCCTCTGCCGAATGAGCCCGCACTCAATTCGATTTTCCTTGCTGTTGGGCACATTTAGGAGCGCCTCTATTTGTGAAGTTCATTTCTAGGCAAATATATTCAAGAGCCGATGGGAATGAATAGGACCGTGTGTCAGCCGCCCCTAATTGGGATTAAAGCACTTAGGAGCATATGCAGAGAGTGACAGAAATTCTCAGGTTGCATTGTGTTCAGACTTCCACCCGCTTGGACACTCCTCCTCCAAGAGAGATTTATAAAGATTGCAGGGAGAAACTGAGGAAAGAAAAGTGAAACGGAAAGAACTGGGCTAATGGCTCCCGATGGCGCTATGGTTCAGCAAGAGGAGGTGACAGCGTCTGAGACAAGATGCTGGGGATAATTGAACGCGAGCGGGGGAGCAGGTCTGAACTCTTTAATCAGAAAGGCGGGGAGTTAAAAGGCGAAATAAAGATGTTCTTGAGATTCCCAGACCTTCCCCCCCCCCCCGCCCTTTTCTTTTTTCTTTCCCTCGAAGATCTGGGTTTTATTTTTCTTTTTTCCCACCCTCACCCCAAAGAATATACCCTTTCTTAAAATATTAACACAACTTCTTACTTGAAATGAGATAGGGGAGTCACAAAAGAAACATAAGTATCTGTTTTGTGTTAAAAAATAACTTTACACTCATGTAAATCAATAAAATATTTCCTAATATGTGTATGTGTGTGATATGCACACTATGCTGAAACAAAGCATAATGATAAGTATTTCTATATGTTTGTATTGGGCATGTAGATATATAATGTGCCTGTAAATCTCCACCCAAAACTGGCTCCTGGGTCTCTGGGCTAAAGTGACATAGTCTTTTTTTTGAAGGCTGAAAATCAACATGAAACTAAGGCTGAATGCTTGTCTGAGCAGGTATCAGTGACAACCTTTTTTTTAGCCCCTGAGGAATTGAGAAGCCAGAAGAACAGGTGAGCACTGAATGAAAGAATGAGGGAGAGAGCAGATACTTCCAAAATTATCCAAAATTTCTCATTGGTTTTCTAGTTTGTTTAAATGAAATGAAAACATGGGTTCTTTGGATAAACGGGAGGGTTAGGGTTTTGAGCGCAGGCTAGGATGGAGATGTCTTGTATACTTTTTGGCTTGGATTTTGTATGTTAAGAATATATTTGATATATCCAATCAAAATTTGTTTGTGAGATTTTTTTAAATTAACATGCATGAGGGCAAAGGGATAAGAGGAAAAGGATGATGATGTGAGGATAATATCCGGTTACTTCTATTTTAAATTCCTGCTCAAAGTCAGGCTCCCAAACTCACTCTGGGGACTCCTATTGATCACAGAATCCAGAATACCCCATTTCTGCTTTAGCTGTGGTGCAAGTCTATGTTCTCCAATCACAAATTCTGGGAAAGCGGAATGACTATGTGATTATGTGACAGAAGGACAAGAAAGATCTCAGTGGTGATCCATGAGTGAAATATTTTCTCTCTCTCCCCAGAATAGTCCACCTCATAATTAAAAAAAAAAACAAAAAAAAAAAAAAAAACAAAAAACAAAAAAAAAAAAAAAACTGGTAAATTTGCATTTGGGAGACGGGATTTTCCTTCAATCTAAACCTCAGTTTTAAGTTCTTTGGAAGGTGGTACACAATGGGAGGAAACTGGCAGACGCCCGGACAGCCTTTGTGCCAAACTGTGAATGATAGAAGTTGATCAAATTGTCATTACATAGCAATAGAAACAAAACAATAAAACTCCTAGTGACAGCACACCTAAGAACCAAATTCAGATTCATAACTAAGATCTCACAACAACAATCACTAGGTTCACTACTAAGATCTTGTGTACCCTCTTAATGTCACTGCTAAGTACGTGTTTGTCTGATGCAATGCTATCACTCATGTTATTCATGCTCATGTTATTTGTGCCCACGAGCAAATGATGATACATTTAATTTTCCAAAATCATGTTGAAATTTTATAAATCCTTCATTTTAAAGTAGGGACTCACATTCAGATAACCTTTCAAACATATACATAATCATATCATGAAACTTAGGTAAGTTACAAAAGATGCATTTTTATGCACATGTAAACTTTTTTCTTTTTTAAAATAACTTTGTTGAGATACAAATTTCCATGACATACATTTGAAGTATACAATTCAATGTTTTTTAAAAATATATCCAGGGATTGGGACTGTGGTTCAGTGGTAGAGTTCTTGCCTAGCACACGTGAGGCCCTGGGTTTGAGCCTCAGCACCACATTAAAAAAAATAATAATAAATAAATAAATAAAATAAAACTATTAAAAATAAAAATAAAAAAGCATATTCACAGGGATGTGCAACCATCACCATAATTTAATTTTAAAATGTTTTCATACTTCCCCCAAAGAAAACCCATACCCATTAGCTATTGTTCTCCTTTAGTCCCCAATTTCCCCAGTACTAAGCAACCACCAGCATACTTTCTATCTCCAAAGATTTGCTTATTCTGGACATTTCCATATAAATAGACTCATACAATATGTGGTCTTTTGTGACTGAATGATATCATTTAGCATAAAGTTCTCAGGGTTTGTCTTAGTCCTTTTTATGTTGCTGTAACAGAAAACCAGAGTGGGTGATATATTAAGAGACCTGTTAAGACTTATAATTCTGAAGTTTAGGAAGATTAAGATTGGTGGCTAATGAGATCCTTCTTGCTTATGGGGACTCTTTCATGGGGCAAGACAAGCTAGTAGCCTGGTCTCTTTCTTTTTATAAAGTCACTAATGGTCTCATCAGATACCTACCCTCATGACCTCATCTAATACTAATTATCTCCAAAGACCCTATCTCCAAATGCTGTCAACATGTGACTTTGGGGACAAAGTTTCTAGAACATGAAATTTAGGACATACATTCAATCCATAGCAGGGTTCATCCATGTTGTAACATGCATTAGAACATTCTTCCTTCTTATGAATGAATAATATCCCATTTTATAGATATACCACATTTTATTTATCCATTCATCAGTTCATAGGCCTTTGGGTTGTTTCCACTTCTTTGCTATTATAAATGCTGCTGCTTTGATCATTTCTATACAAGAATGTGTGTGTGTGTGTGTGTGTGTGTGTGTGTGTGTGTTTCTTTTGGCTGCATACCTAGGAGTAGAATTGCTGGGTCATATAATAACTCTATGTTTAATTTTTGGAAAAACTGTCAAACTGTTTTCCAAAGTAGCTACACCATTTTACATTCCTACCAGCAGTGCATGAGGGTTACGGTTTCTCTGCATCCTCGCCAACACTTCTTATTATGTCTTTTTTGTTATTGCCATTCTAGTAGGAATGAAGTGCTATCTCATTGTAGTTTCATTTGCATTTCCTTACTGATTAAAGACTATTGTTCAAGCAAACTTTTTGCTTCTGTTTTAATGTGGGTGATCTGTCGTTTAATTATGAGCAATACACCTTTTTATAGCTATGTACTTATTTATTTTATCCTTTTTTTTTTTTTTTTTTTTCAGTACTAGAAATTTAACCAGGGACCCTCTATCACTGAACTACATCCCAGACTTTTTATTTTATTTTTGAGACAGGGCATCACTAAGCCTCCAAAGTTGGCCTCAAATTTGCAATTCTCCTACCTCACCTATAGCTGGCATTATAGACATGTGCCACCACAGCCAGTGCTCTTTATATATATACATACATTTTTTTTCAATTGTCCAACACAAAACAGATTCTTAGGTTTAATCATCATAACAAAACAACACAGTTATTGTTTGGATGTGAGATGTCCCCCAAAAGCTCATGTGTGAGATAATGCAAGAAGGCTCGGAGGAGAAATTATTATGTTATAGCTTTAACTTAATCAGTGAATTAATCCCTGGGGTGAGTGTGATTAACTGAGTGGTGATAGGAGGCAGGTGGAGTGTTGCCAGAGGAAGTGGTTCATTGTGGGTGTGGCTATGACGTATATATTTTGTATCTGGAGAGTGGAGTCTCCCTCTCTCTCTGCTTCCCTCTACCATATTCTCTCACCATGATGTTCAGCCTTACCTGGATCCCTGAGGAATAGATCCAGCCTTCTATGACATAAGACCTCTGAAACTATGAGCCCTCAAATAAACTTTTCCTCCTCTACAATGGTTCTGATCAGATCTTTTAGTCACAGCAGTGAAAAGGCTGATTTAAAAAACACTATGTAGGGGGCTGGGACTGGGGCTGGGATTCAGTGGCTGAGCACTTGCCTCGAATGTGTGAGGCACTGGGTTTGATCCTTAACACCACATACAAAAATAAACAAATAAAATAAAGGAATGCTATCTCCATCTACAACTCTAAAATTTTTTAATGTTTTAATAAAAGAACTATGAGGTAGATTTTATTATCTATCTTTTACCAATGAGAAAAATTCAGAGAGGCTAAAAAGCTTTCTCAGGGTCATTTGGTAAATAATGGAAACAGAATCCTTCCGACATCCTTTTGCATTTAAAACTCAGTGCATTTACATCTGACCACATTCAATTGACATTCAATCTTCTCTGTGAGAATCATTGTTTTCACAGGATGTCCTAATGGTTGAGTGGGCTATAGCCTCAGACTACCTGAATTCAAATCCTGCCTCTGATACTTATTAGCCATGTGAACTTGAGCAAGAGTAGTCTTTCTTTTCTTCAGGTTTTTCATCTGTAAAATGTAAGAAATCAAAAGACTTACTTCACAAGCACTTACTATGACACTTAGAACACAGGATGTACTCACAAATATTAATTATTAATATTCTTATAGTGATACTTATGCTTACCATTTCCTGAGACCTGTGATAAAGTACTATGTTGTTAGGATGGGAATTATCAATGTAAAGTGAATGGAGAAGGACTTCTGACAGAGGCCACTTGGTCAGTCACGCAAGATGTATGCATGCATGTCTCAGGGTAACAACTGATGAAGGAATTTGAGAATGCAAATATTATCATTTTGAAAACATTAGTGAAGTAACGGATCCAAGCAATGATCATTGATGATGGCTAGCATCACAAAAAAGTCATAATATATGCCTCCAAATGGGGGTATGCCATATTGCCTGTGAAACAATCTTGCCTAAATAAGCAAGCAAACATACAGAACAAAATCAAACCTAAATCTCATTGTTTTGATAACAATTAACAGGATAGATGAACTTGGTGAAGAAATCCATGGATTCGATCAGTAAGAACAAAACAAAATTTAAAAGTACACTATAGGATTCTCTAATGGACAAAGGATCTGTTTTTATTTTTAACAAATACGTTGCAAAGGTAGGGGAAGGAAAAGAAAAGAGAACCAATAGGTTTATAGAGTTTTAAAATTTACAATGGTTTTTTAATGTGTCCTCAGATTCTATAGCAAATGTTACCTCAAAAAGTAGAACCCTGAGTGTGGACATGATTTAATGACCTGTTTGTAGCAAAGGGAATATTACAGAAGTGATGACAATGTGTGATTCTCAAAACTAGGCCATCATACATTCTTCCTTGATATCTCTAGAACATTAACTAGATATTTAATAATATTAGAAATTATTGTTAATTTTCAAAGGAGTAACTATAGTGTGCTTATATTTTTTAGATTCTAAGTACATCCCCATCCCTTTCTATTTTTTTATTCTGAAAGATGGTCTTGCTAAGTTTCTGAGGCTGCCCTCAAACTTGCAATTCTCCTGCCTCAGCCTTCCAAGTCATGGGATTACAAACATGTTCCACCACACTTGGTTTAAATCCTTATTTCTCAGAGATAACATGCTGAAATACTTACAGAGGAAATATGATGTCTGGGATTTGATCCAAATAATTCTAAGGTAGAAGAGCACTAGGTATATGTATAAATTAAAATTTTTAGACCTCAGCACATCAACATCTTGGACTTGATAATTCTTTGTTGTAGGAGCTGTTGTGTCATTTTTTTGATATTTAGCATCCCTAACTCTGCCTACTAAATGCCAGTTGCATCCCTTCCCCATTGTTATACAAGACATTCCTAAATGTTCCTAAGGAAAAAAGTCACCCAATATATACTCCCAGTATACATGAAATAAAGTTGACCATAGTTGATAATTGTCTAATTTGAGTGATGAGTACATAAGGATTCATTATACTTTTTTCTCTACATTTGTATGTGTTGGGACTTTTCCAAAATAAAAAGCATTTAAAAATATGAAATTTAAAAAACCAGTCAGTAGAGGCAGAGATTGGGGCAGGCAGCAGGTATGTGTATATGTTGCCAATATTTCACTGAAGTCTGAGAGTAAAACAAAACAGGTTGTCAGGCAAGGTGTCGTTAATCCCAGCAACTTGGGAGGCTGAGGCTGAAAGAGAGTTCAAGACCAGCTTAGGCTACACAGCAAGACCTGTCTCAAACAAAACAAAACGATCAATCAAATAAAACAGAAGATTCTTTACTTTTGTGATCTTTTAGGAAGCTATAGCCGGGATGAGCCCAGAAAGGATGAGCCAGAAAGAGTTACAGAATCTACAATCCACAGAAATGTTTGACTTCTCCCATTGTAACTCTACCACATGTTGTCCAAAGCTTTCACAATGAAAACTGCTAATCCTGTAGCATTGAATGAAACTCTTTATTCTCTTATCAGTTGGAATAGGAATGCCCAATTATGATCTGTACTTACATCAATTATAAATGGCCTAAATTGATTTTATTTGTTCATTTCTTTAATCCATGAAGTTGTTCTGCATTTGTCATTGATCTTTGTGCCTTGAACTTAAGTTTGAAAGGCAGGGTGAGTGGAGAGTCTTCTGCATTATCACTGAGTTCAGGGATACTGTGCCTCTGACCTGATGTTCCAAGACATACCTGCATCAGAGGGTTCTTGGGTACTATTATGGATTGGAATTTTGTCCCCCAGAAATCTATATGTTGAAGTCCTACCCATTAGTGCCTCTGATTGATCTTGTTTGGAAATAGGGTCTTTACAAAGGTAGTCAAATTAAAATGAAGTTAGAGTAGGTCCTAACACAGTAAGACTGATATCTTCATAAGAAGAGGAAATTTGGACACAGACATGCTCGAGGGAGAATTTGTTATGAACATGAAGACGTTAATCTACATACACACCAAGGAGAAAGGTCTGGAACAGTTCTCCCTCACAGCCTTCAGGAAGAACTAATCCTGTCAACAACTTGATTTTGGACTTCTGGCTCCAGAACTATGAACCAATAAATGTGTGTTGTTTAAGGCTTCCAGTTTGTGGTGCTCTATTGTGGTAGCCATAGCCAACCAACACAGGCACAAATATTAGGAACTCTATAAATGAATGGTTGAGGCAGAAAAGGATATGTATTGATTTTGATTCTACACAAATGCCTGGAAAACTACCCAAATCAAGCCACACGATGGTCTACTGATTACGCCACAATGACTGCATAGGACGCAGACCTTACAAATTGTACTGCTGACTCTGAGCACAGGTCTCTGTTACTGGTGCCTCAGGAAGTTTGTTACTTCTGTGCTACCCTCACAACAATGGGTCTTCACAGGCACTTGCTCTTTTATATTACTTACAATCAGGTCAAAGCGGCATTCCCAACTCTGCCTGATGCTAGTCTTATCTTTTACCCATTGAGGCACAAGACATTTCTAGATGTCTCCAGGGCACGTTACTATGTCCTTGTTTGGGAACATAAGCTTATGGTTTAGAAATAGGGAAAGAATGGAGCCATAGGTGATGTATGAGAGAGAGAGAGAGAGAGAGAGAGAGAGAGAGAGAGAGAGAGAGAGAGAGAGAGAGAGAGAGAGAGAAAGTATGATACTATGTATACTATGATACAAATTCACTACCTTGTTTTAGTACCGCAGCAAAGTCTTCTGTTAGCCTCTCCATTATCCATTCTCCCCATCTTCTAATATAACACTGATTATGTCACAATACATGTCACATTACATTATTGTTACATTATTGTATAGAACAAAGACTGGGTGTCCCAGCCTTTATGTAGCTACAGGTGGCCATCTAAGTTCTGGTCAATGTGATATAAGCAGTAGTGTTGTGTGAGACTAAAGGGAGAATTTGGCCTTGTTTAGTCTTTCTTCATGCCTGAAATGCAGAAATGATGGTCCGGGCTGCAAAAACATCTTGTTCATGAAATGACACTGTGTAAAGCCATGTGTTGGGGTTGGCTGATCAGAAAGAAGGAAGGAAGTAGGATCCCAAATTACTTAATGGAACTACTACACCAACCCTGGATTATCTATGTATGAGCTTCTTTTAGGTGAAATAAATCCTGGTGTCTTTAAACCACTAAGTTGGGAAAGGAAGGGGAAAGGGTCTTATTACTTAGTTGGCAGTAATGCCTAAGTGGCACGATATGTATACAAGATGTTTCCTTGCTTCTTTGGGGGCTTTGGCTTTGTTTGTGTGTATTAGCAATAAATTGACTTCAGATTTCCTTGGAATTTGTGTGAATTTTTGTTTTTGAAAGTTTTTATAAATAAATAAACATTTAAAATTGAGATAGCACTGATTTTATTTTACTCCAGATATTTGGAGTATATAAACAAATTTCAAGCTATTATTATAATAGAAACATTCCTGAGGACTGCCATTTAATATTTTAATTTAAATTTTAAAAATAAAGTACTCTGTGAATCCATTATAATATTGCTGCATATTTATGGATTTGTCATCTGTGGTCTAAATTCTGGACATGTCAATTGACCCTAAGGTTTAATTACATTTTAGTAGTTGTTTTATGAAGGCTATTAAACTATTCACAGACCATCTATCTTCTTCAAATTGATGACCTTAATCATTCATTAAACAGCCATGTGAAGTATTTTAGGCCTCTCAGAAAAATGCAACAAATACAAAACTGTTAAATGCAGAAAGAAAAAATAGGTTCCCACCACTGGACATGAAGGAAATAACTCTTATACCTCTTTTCAAGTTCTTAATTTAAGCACAGATGACAATAGCAGAGGACATTTTAAAAATTTCAGCTGCTTTATGTCAAGCCATGTAAAATGTTGAGTTGATTTGAGATGGAGAAATAATAAAAGTAGGGAGAGAGAAGTAGATGATTAAGTGGCACCAGAGAGATAAAGCAAGTGAAGGGAGTGAAGGAAACACACACACACACACACACACACACACACACACACACACACACACACAACAGCAATAACAAACTACTTACTTTCTTATTAGACCAGACAGGAAAAGACATCTTTTAACAATATGTGGCCAAATAATTAATGAACTTGACAACTTAAACAATTTTCTGATTCTTGTTTTAATAACAACATAACTTTATTTTTACAAACCAGTGAAGCTGGGTATAATAAAACCAGTTGACAGAGAAAATCAGGAAAGGTCTTAATTGCTTGTATATATGAAAAATATCTAGGAAGATGCTTCATCATTATTCTGTATCTAGTTGTTGCTGTAAAGCCATATTTGAATTCAGTTTTAGATTACTTGTTATTAAAATTTTTAAGATATACAACAAATTATGCATAGCAAAAGGTTTATTCTGCAGAGTTAATTCTCTCCTTTTTAGTAGTATGTGCTTAGCATGTGCAAGGCCCTGTGTTCAATCCCTCAGAAACAGCTTAGAAATAATGAATAATATTCCTGACCAGAATGGCTCTTTTGATTTTTAAGTTTTCCAGTAATTTAATCTAGTGGTTAATCTTCTAGGTAAACTGTTACATAATAATCCCGAATTAAATATCCTGGTATTTGTGCTCTTGTGTAGTCCCCTGCTCACAATGACTCTGGACCTTGCTGTATGACTTGCTCTAATCAGTAGAATATCATCAACAAATGTGACAAGCAGAAGCTTAAGTACTTTTGGAGTTTGACCTTTTGAGATGCTATTGATTGCCTTGTGAAGAAGCCTGATCCAGTATCCTATGAAGATCACATGGAGACAGAGATCAACCCCCAGCTGCCTACAAAGTTCATAGCCTCATGGGTGAAGTTAGGTATGACCAGTTCAAATTGCAGAATTGAGGGCAAATCCATTTTTGTGATGTAACTAAGTTTCAGGGTCATTAACTAATCAGGAACAAGCAATGGATAGACCTCTTGTAAATGAAGACAATTGAATTCAACAGAGATAAATGATTGCGTTTCAAATGATCCACTTCCTGGGAATGTGAGATTTATTATCCATATCTTTATTTCAACAAGAGACAGCCAACAAAATGGGGTTATAATTGATCTCAGGTGTAAAAGATACTTTTAAGATGGCTACCCAACAACCATTGTTCTCTTTCTTTTTTTCTCTTTCTTCCTTCCTATCCCCCAGCACCACCTTCTTTCTTTCCTTCTTTCTTTCTCCAATCCCTAAGTGCTAGGGTTGAACCCAGGGCCTCACACATGTTAGATAAATGCTGCAACACTGAGTTATATCCCCAGCTAGCATGTTGCTAACAGAACCCTGTTTGTTTATAAAGTGATCAGTACTTTAGGAAATACTAAGTCCCTCCAAATCCCAAGAGGTGAATCTCGATTAACTTAACAAGTTATCTCTTGCTTATGATTGGTTTAGCAATGGGCATGTGAGACAATTCTGGCCAAAAACACTGGGCAAGTGTTTTGGAGGGGCATGGGAAATATTCTCCCTTATCTTAAAAGGGGGTGTCCAAGGCTGAGACAGAAGGTTCACAAATTCAAGACCAGCCTCAGCCATTTAGTGAAACCCTAAGCAACTTAGTGAGTCCCTGTTTCAAAATAAAAATAAAAAATAAAAAGGGCTGGAGGTGTGGCACAGTGGCAAAGTGCCCTTTGGGTTCAGTCACCAGTACCAAAAAAAAGGGGGGGTGTGGAGGTTATCCAAAATAAAAAGTTCCTATTATTTTTGTATTTGCATGTTATATGGAAAAGAGATCTCTAGAATAGAATCAGTCAACCATGAGGGAACAACAACCCATCATGAGGACAGAAATCAAAATACTAAAGGGTCAGAGAACCATTCTGAACTGCTGAATTAACCAACCCTAGAGGAGTTTAACTTTTAGAGAAACAATATCTTCTATGAAGAAGAATAAAGCAAGGTAAATGCTGAGAAACAAATGAAGGAAGTCTTTATTTATTTTTTAAACTTTTATTTGTTCTACTTAGTGGAAGGCATTATTTAACGTGGAATGACTAAAAATGTTCTCTCAAATGTGTGGTGTTTGACTCAAAGAAAGTGAAGGAGAAAATTATTTAAGATATTTGGGGAGGCATAAAGGCCCCCAGGTGCAAGTGTGCATAGTAACTTCAGTTTAGCAAGGAGGCTAGTGTGACTGGAACAGAATATGAGAGAAAAGGGGTAGAAAGTGAGATATGAGAGAAAATAAGGGAACCTATTCATGAAGGACCTTTTGAATTAAATTAAGGACTGTGGATTTTAGTTTGGTGATATGGGATGTCATTATAGAGCTTTGAACAGGGATGTGACACAATTATACTTTTCCTTTAGATGGATCATATTGGCTGCAATGTAGATAATAAAATGAAAAGCGACAAAGACAGAACCAGAGAGTAATTAGGAGGATATACTAATATCCAGGAGAGAGATGATGGCTTGGACCATGATGGGAGTGGTAGTGATAAGAAGAGGAAAACTTCTGAAGATGTTTCTAAGGTAAAGTCTTTAAGATGTCCTAATAAGTTCAATTAGGGTGTGAAAGAAAAAGGAATCAAGGATTGCTACTAGGTTTTTGACATAAGTAAATTGTTAGATATGGCTTTGTCAATTACTAAAAAGAAAAACACCAAAGGAGCTGAAAATTTAGGAGGAAAGTGAGAGCTCATTAAAATTGAGATTGTTATAGGTGTTCTGAAGGGAGAAAAAGTTAAGTAGGAAGTTGGAATACATACATGTAGAATTCAGAGGAACAGGTAAGCCAGAGATGCAAATTGTAGAGTCATCAGTATATAATATGAATTGAAAACCATGAGAATGGATGAGATCTTTAAAAGGAGTAAGTGTATAGAGATGGACTCACTCCTGGGGCACTTTAACTTTTAGAAGTCAGAGAGGTCAGGAGGAATCAGCAAAGACGATAGAAGGAGCAACCAGTGAGGCAGAAGAAGAATTAAAGGAGTAATATCCTGGAGGTCACATAAAGTTTCTAGAAAAAGGAAATGATGATCTCTCTGAAATACTGCTGAGAGGTCATCTACCATAGGATTTCAAAGTTGACCATAAGATATGGCAACATGGGTGTTTGATCATTTCATCAGCAGGAGAAGTTTCCATACAAATGATGGGTTTGAAAATCTGATAAGAGTTGGTTCAAAAGAGAATGGAGGGAAAGAAAGTAGAGGTTGGGACTATGGGTTAGTTTTAATGTGAGTTTTTCTATAAAAATAACCAATGCTATGTAAATTTATGATTACACAAATGGTATGCCTTTACGCCATGTACAAACAGAGAAACAACATGTATCCCATTTGTTTACAATTAAAAAAAAACAGAAAAAAAAATAACCAATGACAGAGGGTGATAACTGGAGGGGATATGGGAATTGAAGAGTTTTTAAAGTTTGTTAGATATTAGAACAGGTTCACATGATGATGGCAATGATTCACAAGAGAGGAAAACATTGATGGTACAAGAGAAAGGAGGAGACAACAACTAAGTTATCTGAGAGATTTTAGAATAGTTAATATCAACATATCCCTGAAAACTTCTGGAATGTTGGGAGACAGCTTCAACAATTCAATCCCTAATATTGTATTCCTCTTCACTCTCATCAACTCGCAAAACAGAAGAACTTAAGGAACATCTTGTCCAACCCTTTCCTCACTATTTTGTAGAAACCAGTAAGAGGGGCGGCCTGCCCTTTGTACCTCTCCATGTTTTTCTAGCTTGGTCAAAATGGAAGAAGGTGAGAGAAGCAATGCTTCCTTGTCATCCTTGTCCTCTCATGCCTCATCTTGGATGTCAAAAGGAATTGACTATATCCCTAACATCCTTCTGCTGCAAAGCAAAAAGGATACCTGTATGTACCATCCCCAGTATGGCCCAGCTCTCCTGTGCAAGCCCAACTAGGCTTGAGTCAATTTGGATAAACCAGGCTCTAAAAGGGCTTTAGATGTATGCATCTAGGGAAAGGAAAAAAAAAAAAAAAAAAAACTGCCTTGATTCTGGGGTTTGGAACCAAGATAGTATAGTACAGTTTGATTGATCACCTCCTTTGTACAAATACTGGTTTTTCTACCTTCTATCTTTAACACAGTCCTATCAAACACTACCACATCCAAGTGACTAGGCAAGTCTTAAAAGACATTTGTATTACAACTCACAAAATCAAGTATATCAGAAACAAGGGAACATCTAGAGGCTCTAAATACTTAATAAAAATTCAAACCAGCTGCAGTGTAGTGCACACCTGTTGTCAAAACTACTCAGGAAGCAGGGGCAGGAGAATTGCTTAAGCCAAGGAGCTCATGGCCAACCTGAGCAACACAGGGATACCCCATCTCAAAAAATAATAATAATAATAATCCAAAGAGATGTAAGACATAAGTCAAATGAAGTAAATAGAACTCTTCTGGTTACTTAATTAAAACAAATTCCAAAGACAAGTTAATCTGATACTGATATTGAAACATCTGAAAGATAGTTTCTTCATTCTGTTCTCTTATCTGGTATACTGGTATCTGAGCTTTTTTTTTTCCTCAATATTTTATTGATCCAACAAGTGAGTATTTCTCTGTCATTAGGACAAATAAATTATATCCCCTCCAAAATGGGAGAAAATCCACAAGATCACTTTAAAACTAGTAGAGAGCTGGCCTAAATCCAGGACAGATTGTTAATTCTAATAATATCCCTCTGTAAAAAAGTTTATGGGTAGTCTCTAAGATTTTGGTGTGTCAAGGGCAAAACATCTTCAAGGCTTCACTTGAGAGCAGTAAAATAGTTAAAGGGTCATAAAATGTAATAAAATATTTATTTAATTGTTAGAAGACTGAAGGTATAGGCTACATTTTCTTGAACCACTTCATTTTATGCAACCATAGCTATTCAGCCAAGGATAAATAGCCAATGAAGCTGTAAAATTATTGATGTTTAAATTCTGGATATCATTGCCCTCAAAATTCTAATTCATTATTTTAGATGATGAGAATGATGACAGTGGAGAATTAACTAGACTTCATAGAATATTTACAAGGAAAATATAGTAAATACAATACGTGTTGAACACAGAAACCATTCTGACTTCTTTTCATGTTATCTATATACTGGAGAACAAGTTTTCAAATCTTCCTGTTAGAATAAAAGTTCAAAAAAGTAACGTGGAAAAGAAAACTAAATCTTATTTTGACCCCAAGAAGAAAATTTCACCATTTGCAAATTGGAAATAATTGTAAGCTAAGAAAAGTTGATATATTTAAAACTCTAACCTCAGCTTTTCACTTATTGGCATAGAAAGCAATAACATGAAAGTTAAAATTAAGATTATGTCCCTTTTTCATGTTACCAATCCACTTAAAACTAAGAATGTTATATCTGGCAAGCTGATTTCATTTTAAAATAAAATTTGCACAAAAATGTTGCTGGTCTAGGAGGAAAGAACTTTTGTTGTCAGCATTATAAACTTATTCTTTTCTAATCACTTTCTGAATGAAGCAGTATTTTCTACCTTGCTTAGTAGAATTGTTTCATCAAAAGGAGATCAAAAAAGTTTGGCTTAAACATACGATTTAAGAGCCTGTACTTCAATTTTGAAAAGTCCTGTCCTATGTAATGTTTCTGCCCAACTTCTCAAGTGAAGGTGATTAGACCTCCACAAAAAAAAAAAAAAAAAAAAAAAAGCTTAAGAAATTTTGAGGGTTTATTTGAATAATAGGACAACAGTTTCTGTAATCTAAATATGAAATGTGGGTATTTTGCTTTGCTTCTTCCTTTTGCACAGTGAGGATTGAGATAGGAGGGGGGAATTACTGGGAGAAGATAAGAGGCTCAGTTTTTATTAAGTGTTTCAACTAATTTTCCTAATGTTTTGCTTCCTGTGCTTGCAATTAATTTCAGCATTGTTCAGCCTTTTAAAACTGTTTAGACATTTATAACAACATTACAATTCTACCACCCTTTCAGAAAATAAATGCGAACAATCGATTCCATATTCTGGAAATACACTAAATGAATGCTGGGATCTGGAAAGATTTCTGTTTCTGGAGCAATGCAATTAGTCTGGTTTTCCAGGGATCAAATATCTCATCTCTGACAAGAAATGATTACTCAGGTCATAATATTTTACTTTATCAAAGTGATGCTCAAATTCAGAAAGCTGCACAAAGTGCCCTTTGTCAAACACAAGAGGTGAAAAAGGAATTAAGTGTGAGACTCCATTAATTCTTCCATTCTGGTTCCTCTGCCCCTGTGCAAAACCATCTGACGGGGTGGGGGCAGGCAGTAGCAGAGAGGAGCGTTCTGAGTCTCTGAGGGCCTTACCAAAGTCCATATCCTGTTGTTTAAGAGCAGTGACCCAGTCCTTGTTCTGGGAGCTGGGGTAACATGATGCTTGGACCAGAGAATCCCGCAGACAGGCTTTACGGGGGGACCACCGAGCTCAGCGTGTGGTCTGAACCTTTTGCCCAAAGCTCTGGGGAAGAGGGGAGCCCCAGGCTCCTCCTGGACTGGATAGCCGGGAGCGCCGGGTCCCACTCCTTTCCTCTTGAGGATGGACGCGCAGGCCAGTTAACTTGTTTTCTGGTCTCCTGGATCCGGGACCTCTAGGAAGCCCCATCCCTGCCCCGGAACTTTGCTCTTCTCTGTGACCATCTCTCTAGATGCCTCACGCGGCTCTTTACCATTGAGCTACATCCCCAGTCCTTTTAATTTATTTATTCATTTTTTAATTTTGAGAGAGGGTCTTGCTAAGTTGCTTAGGGCCTCACTAATTTGCTGAGGTTGGGGTCGAATTTGTGATCCACCTGCCTAGGCCTCCAGAGTCACTGGGATTACAGACGTGCGCCACCACGACTGGCTCACTGAAGACTTCAGGATCCGCTTCAGTTACCGGGGTTGAGGGGAGAGGCCAGCAGGACAAAGCACTCCAGGAAAGCAGCACTCAGTCACAGAGCCCGGCCCTAAAGTGCGAGTAGCCGCGCACCTCAGGGCGTCTTCCAGGATCTCGGCGACCTCTGAATTTCTCCTTACCCCAGCCCCGCACTACCGCTTCACACTGGTGCTCTGCGCCCGGCTCAGTGTTCCTTCACTGCCTCGCACCCTTGACAGAGTGCCGCTTACTTGGCGAGAGCAATGCTCAGTGAGCCAGACCTTAAGGTACTGCAGCTGGCACAGTTGGAGGAAGGTGGGAGAGGAGGACCCCAAATCCCAGAGGCGGGTGCTTGCTGTGACTGCACCCAGTTGGCATGGGGCTCCTAAGGCAAGTAGCCTTCCAAAATAATTTCATTAAATGCTTTTTACTGATAATAAAGATATAAATGACAATAAAAGAAGCAAGAGCTCACATTCATTTCTAAGAGTTTGTTAATGGGCCTTTTCCTGTGAGTCGGTTTTCCTTCAATAATTCACGCATCATTCATGCTTTCCAAGAACACATAAAGATTGCTTTTTATGGACCAGCTCTACTCAGTTTGACAAGCATCATTCTCTCCCTCAACAGGCTCTTCAAATACGGTCTTCCGCGTTTTCAGGAGCACTGCAAGGTAACTGTTATATAGTCTTCAAAATGTCTAAAGAGATTGGTGACTATGACAAAGATAAGGTCACCCACAGGAAGACACAGGATGTTCCATTGGCACTGTCCCAGTCTCAGTGCTGGAGTAAGGCCAAGGTTTTGATGTTCCAGAGAAAATGAGCCAACGTGGAGAGCTTATGTAAGTCAGTCACTGCCTTGAGGAAGACCCAGAAGACTCCCAAGGACCGTTTTTATAAAGGTTGCTTCTTTAAGGAAAATTTGGGGCTGGAGATGTGGTGCAGTGAAGAGCTTGCTTAGCAAACTAAGGGTTCTGTGGGTTCAATACCTACCCCCAAAGAGATGCAAATGTGCAAAATGATTTCTGCTTAGTCAAAGAGTTACAGTTTCAGCTGAATTAAACCAACAATCTATGTAAGTATTCATACCCTATGGAAAAGTACAGAAAATTAATGACTGTGATTGTAAAAGTAAGGGTGGGTTGATGGGCTTTTATGTCCACAGTGAGCAATTTAATTCTTTATATGAAACACTGAGAAAGCATGCTTATCAAAAATGAAGACTTTTATTTTTCTTTTAGAAAATTTTGTAGAAATTTTTTAGAAATTTTGTGAAAATGTCGAAATTGTCAGTTGAAATATCTGATGAAGTCTATCTTTACCCTTAAACCCAAGTGACAGGATGGCGCAATATCCTCTGTTTGTTCTCTCTCCTCCCCCCACCCCCGAATTCACCGCACAGCGACAGCGACAGGCAGTGTTGGGGGATGTCAGGCAAAGGTAATCCGGCTTCAGAGCTCTTTGCTTAAGTAAAAAGTGGTGACTGCTTTCCCACAGCTGACCTGGAAAGCAGAGGACACAACCCTGTTCTTTGCAGGGGATGATGCGCTTCCGTGGGTGGTCCTGCTCCCTGCTCCAGGGCTCTCGCAGCAGTTTAGGTTTAAGGTACAGTAGGAATGTCAAGCTCTCTGAGGTTGTGCGGTTGAAACCAGCCTCTGGGCACCATACTTTCTGGTTCAGTCTCAACCCGAGGCTTAGAGAGTAGGCGGCAGTTCGATCTTGCCCCAGTCCCTGGAAACACCTTACCCAGGGCCTTTCAGTCATCCGCACCCGAATGCAGGGGGCGGGAAGCTTTCCATACCACAGCGCCGCATTTGCCCGGGAGGTTTCCCTCTATGCGTTTTCTGGAGTTCCATTCCATAGGGTAGAGCCGAGTGGGTGAAGTCGAGAGGAAGCAGCGACCCCGAGGGGAAGAGGTTTGGTTTTTTTGAGGCCCTGCTGCAGTTTTGGTTTTTAGCCTGCAGCCGCGAGGGGGTGGGGGGGCTGCGCCTTGCTCTTTGGAGTCCCACAGGCCTGAGCCGCAGCTGGGCAAAAGCAGTCGACAGGTGTGTGTGGCCGAACCCCGGGGCATCGGGATGCGGCTAGGAGCCAGGGCTGAACGCCTGGGGCGCGTCCGCTGGGAGAAATCATCTGGCGTTACAGTCGCTCCCGGGTGTATTCCTGGCTCTGCAGATCCACCCGCGCAGCAGCAGCCTGAGGAGACCAACCCAGCCGCGCCTGACTTTGTAGACGCGCACGCCACCCAGCGCTCGCCTAGAGGTGGTCTCAGCTGGGAGTTTGTCTTAAGGCTTAGAGCACTTGCGCGCCTTTGTTTTAGGTCTTTCTTGTCTATCTCGCAAGAAAGCGCAGTGGATTCTAATAATCCTTGATTCCTAGAGCTATTCTTGCCACACAGCAATGCACATTAAAATACTGGCTCTTTCACTTAACAAATGTTTGTTCAACTTTCACCATTCCAGGCCTCACAAGGTCATGAACAACACATACAAGGCCTCTGGGTTCAGGAAGCATACATTTCCAGATGATTGAAAATAAAAATGAAAAAAAAAATAGACAGAAGATCAAGAAAATATTGGAAGAGATGTCAATTATGGGTCATTATCTTATTAGTCACCTCAGAAAGGACAGTAGAGAGAAAACAGGGCCAGGGAATTAGAATTAAAACCCTCTGCTTCCCCTTTTCGTGTGTGAGTCTCTCTCTCTCTCTCTCTCTCTCTCTCTCTCTCTCTCTCTCTCTCTCTCTCTCTCTCTCTCTCTCTCTCTCTCTCTCTCAGGTGGGGGCATATGGGGGAAAGACTCCCAAGAAGAGGGGAGAAGGTAAGGCATGAAAGCATGATTGGAGGGATTTCCCACAGTGATCGGTTCTGTGTTCTATGAAGGAACTACATACTTTGTAATGGTTATTCTATATATTTCATCTTGGCCTAAGGAAGAAGACACATCTTTAAAAATAAATACAATCTGTCATTCCTGTCCGTGGAAGAGGAACCAAAGATGACAAAGACTTAAAAAGTGGAGGAAATGAGAAGGAGCACCCAGACAGTGCAAAGACTAAAAACAAACAAAAAGAAAGGTGGGGCGAACATCATATCCCAGTTTCCCTTCTCACAAAAGTATTATGACTTTAAGACATATGAACTTTTCTATTTTTTCACTAAGATAAAAGATTGCCAAAGGAATACGAATTATAAGTATATTTTGACAATTTCACCCTGAAATGAGAAGTGTGTAATAATACCAGCTATCCAAAGCCTCTCACTTCCTCTTAAGTGGTTTCAGCTTCTGACTTTGATAAGACCACGTTGGGCCTGGGTAAGAGAGAAAGAATGGAGATTTCTTTGAACAGGATGCCCTTGAGAGT
Source organism: Sciurus vulgaris (assembly GCF_902686455.1). Classification (NCBI taxonomy): domain Eukaryota; kingdom Metazoa; phylum Chordata; class Mammalia; order Rodentia; family Sciuridae; genus Sciurus; species Sciurus vulgaris. The sequence goes on from NC_136467.1 coordinate 64,779,499, forward strand.
CTCATCTCTGTGTGGTACACTTTCTTCTCTTCAGTATTTTGGAAAGGAAGCTGATTCATTCAGGTGCAAGGGTGATGGAATCAAATGAAAACATCAGGGAAATAGATTCAGAGAGGTAGAACTGAACTGGAATTCCCAAGATATTAGTCCATCTTATTCAGGAATGTTGAGCTAGGTTTCCTCTATGATCAAGTATGTGTAGTAGAGGTTGAACTAGTTTTTCCAAGGTTTGGTTCCTTTTCTGATGCACCTCTTAGAACTTGGTATTTATACTATGAAAACTTTTTCATTTGTTCAACAAATTACAATTTCCATAAAACTTTTTCATATGTAATTCCAACATTGGGAATCAATCCCAGCAGGTATTATATTACTCTTTTTTAAAAACTGAGCATCAAATAAGTAATTTGTACAGGCTACATGGTTAGTCAAATAGAAGAGCCCTTGTTAGCAACTGGGTCTGACACTAAGATCAATTGTTTTATCTACTATTTCTAGATAGTATAATTGCATTTCAAAAAGGAAAATAATTTTAATTATCTAATAAGTATTTTTTGAAGACCTCCTAGTACTTTGGCAGGGCCTATGGCAGTGTGATATTTGCTGGTACTTAGTATGTTCTACATTGATATACACCTGATGGCACTGACAATATAATACAGAAGTCATGCACACTCCAGGCATATAGACTGGAATTTTTTTCTGATTCCAGCATACTATCTATGTCAAACTCAGCATGTTTTAAAACCCCATCCATAAAGAGAATGTAATAATAATACCTACTTAATAGACTTATTAATACAACTAAATCAATTTTACATGTTATCATTATTAACTAATAATTAATGGTAACCTTTCAGGAATCTGATATTGCAACTTTGAAGCCAGTCTCAGCAACTTAGCAAGGCCCTAAGCAACTTAGTGAGACCCTGTGTCAAAATAAAAAAATAAAAAGAGTTGGGGATAAGATTAAGTGGTTAAGTGCCTCTGGGTTCAATCCCTGGTACCATAAATAAATAAATAAATCTGTCTCTAGGGCTGGGGTATAGCTCAGTGATAAGCATGTGTGTCTCTGGGGTGGGAGGTCAATCTCCAGCACCAAAAATAAGTAAATAAATATACAAATAAACCCTAGATAAGGTGGATATTACTCACCAAATTTAAGTATCTTTTTGCAACTTGACTGAATCATGGCTTTCAAATTGAGGAGAAATTTTATTTATTTATTTTTACATATTTTATTGGTGCATTATGATTACACATAATAGTGGGATTAATAGTTACATATTTGTTCATGTACACTACATAACAATAAAATTTGGCCAATATCATTCCCGAGTATTTCCCTTTTCCCTGTCTCCTCCCTGGTTCCTTTCCTCTACTCTACTGATCAAGGAGAAATTTTAAATCAGTGCATTCAAGGTCCTTCTCTTACTAGTCACAGATGTCTACTTCTCTTGCTTCCAGTGTTAGTTACTTTTACAGAGGAAGATCTGATTGCGGAGGGAAAGTGACCCTTGGGGGTTTGTGATCACTGATTTCAGTTCTTGCAATCTTGTCTGAAGAATTTCAAGTGACTCTCAAATAGTAGCAGGTAGGACTTGATTAGAAGAGAAAGGAAAAAGGGGAAAGGGACACTTTCAAAGGAAAAAGGGAGAGAGTGGGTCCTCTCAGAGAGGAAAAGGATTGCACCTCCTGCCTTCCAGTTTTACTGGGAGTTCCAGGGGAAGTTTCTAGAATATACCACCCAGGTCCACCTTTCATCTTTTGACTAACTAGTCCCCACTGCAGCATGGCCTTATCCCATGGAGAGGAGATTTTACTGTTACAACGACATGCTAAAGATCCAAGGCAACTCTGGGTCACCTTGGCCCATGCTGACCAGTTCTAATTAGAACTTGTTCTTATAGACTTTTTTGTTTGGGGATGGGGAACTATTCTTCTAATCTTCCAGAGTCCAGGAATCTGGTCTGTGTAAAGGTCACAAAAGTCCCACCTTTAGGGTCACTTGTGTTTTTTCTTATATTCAGGGAGGAGTCTTTGGGCCTGCATTTCTCCTGCAGGTAGAAGTTGTTTGTTGAGGAATATAGCATACCCTATTAACCTAGATAGGAATGAGACCAGAGTGGTTTCAGGTATACATTTATGCGGTGCTGGGGATTGAACCCAGGGCCTTTTGCTTATGAGGCAGGCACTCTACCAACTGAGCCATATCCCCAGCCCAGGTAAATTACTTTTTAAAAGAAAGTATATAGGGGTCAGCACAGTAGGCCCAATCTATAGAGTTATCTCCTTATGTTCCCACTCCTCAAGTCTGTCAAATAAATAATTCTCATAAGACCACTTAAAGTCTTTCTCTATACTCTGTATGCTCTGATTTCCCCCTCCTCCAAAAGAGGAGAAGAAAAGAATAGAAAAATATGTTAAGTTCCCTCCACTTTTCCTAACTCTATTTTCTCACTGTTTTAGTTAATTAATTAATTAATCTATTTATTGTACTCGGGATTGACCCAGGAGCACTTTACCACTGAACTACATCCCCAGTTCTTCACTTTGAGACAGGATCTCAATCATTTCCTGAGGGTGTCACTAAGTTGCTGAGACTGACTTGAAACTTGAGATCCTCCTGTCAACATGACTTTTTTGTGGATAATATTAATCTAGATTGTTTTCAGGTAATGTTTATCTCATGTTGGATCAAGTTCCAACTCATGGAGGGAGGAGTATTTATAGTAGCCCTGTTATTTACAGGGAGAAGTTCCAAGATATAAATTCCTGAAACTACATGTATACTGTGTTTACCTTATACATATGTATTAATAATAAAGCTTAATTAATAAATTAGGCACAAAGTTTTAACTATGATAATTAATAAAAAAATAGAACAATATACTCTAGTAAAGTTACGTGAATGTGGTCTCTCTCTTAAAGAGGCAAGATGAATGTTAGGATGTTTGGACTATGATCAACCACAGGTAATTGAAACCATGGAAAGTGAAACTGTGGATAAGGTGGGATCACTGTATGTGTATTATTTGAAAATCTTTAGGCAGGAAGATTTGTCTCTTTTTACCCTTTTAAATTTATTTATTCAAGAAAGCCATATATATTGGTATAAATTTAGGTGTATTTATTTTATTATGTGGTTTATAATACTATTTTGTATGGTAATGACTAATTTTGTGTCAACATGGCTTGATTAAGGGATGCCTAGATAACTAGCAAAACACTATTCTGATGTGTCTATGAAGGTATATCTGGAAAAGATCAACATTTGATTCATTAGATGGAGCAAAGAAGACAATACTCACCTTTGTGGGTGAGGATCATCTTGTACATTAAAGCTTCAAACAGAACAAAAAGACAAAGGAAGGATAAAGTCACTCTGTCTTTTGGAGCTGGGACATTCATCTTCTCCTGCCTTTGGACATCAGTGTATCTCCTTCTTAGGATTTCAGGCTTGAACTAGAATTATACCACTGGCTTTCCTGGGTCTCTAACTGCAGACAGAAGACTGGGGGCTTTTTAGTCTCTAAAATCAAGTGAAATTTTATAAATTTCCTGTTTGTTCTGTTTCTCAAGCGAGCTATGACTGATACAGTTGACGTTGCTCAAATTGTTTCAGTTTAGGCCATCGGGATCTCTTTCACGTTGACGCCTGTGTCCTTTTGAGACATATCCATTCTTCTGGCTTTTGATCATTTCTTTTCTTACTTTCTGGCAGTATAAGATGTATCAGACTTAACTTGTATTTCCTCTGCCCAGGCTTAGAATTAACCCTTTCTGGGTGATGCTCATGGCAGAGAGGAAGAAATATGTGCCCCACAGTGCTGGTCGACAGAGAAAGGAGTGTGGTCCCAATGGAAACTTGTGGTACAGGAAAAATGGAAGGTCCTGGCCTCTCTTAACATGGGCTTCTTAGATGAAAACATAAAGGCCTTGCTAGAGGAATGCTATCCAAGTGTGTGTGGAAGTGAGGTGGGAGCCATTGGACTGAGGAGAAAGGAGGGAGGGAAAGCATTCTCACTAGCCCCTGTTCTAGCTGCACCCACCCAGGGCTCTTGTTCCTCTCCTTTCTCAAAAAAAAATTTTTTTTAAAAACAAAAATATTAACACTGTCTTCAAACATCCATAGTTTTTTGTTTGTTTGTTCTTGTTTGGTTTGGTTTAATTAAAGAATGGTATTTAGAAACCAAGATTTGGAAGTGAGTGTGCTCATTGCTATAGGGGTATCACCACTTTTAGTCTTTCAGCAAACAGCATTAGGAAATATATACATGTGTGTACCAATGCACCTATAAATATTTCTATATCTGCTGCATATGCGCTATGGTCTGCATATTTCTGTCACTCTAAAATTCATATGTTGAAACCTAATTCCCAATGTAGTATTAAGTGGAAATTTTGGGAGAGGATTAGGTCACAAGGGTTCCGTCCTCATGAACGGGATTAATGCCCTCATAAAAGATGCCTGAAAGAGCTTGTTCACTCCTTCTACAATGTGAGAACATGACTAGAAGGTGCCATCTGTGTGCCATCTGTGAAGCAGAGTGTGAGCTCTCACCAGACATTGAATCTACTGTTGCTTTTATCTTGGACTTCTCAACCTGAGCAATGAATTTCTGTGATTATAAACTACCTGTTCTAAGGCATTTTGTTATAGTGGCCAGAACAAGACAGTATTTATCTATCCATCTATGTATCTATCTACAGAAATGAATTTATTATGTAATCTCAACTACAATCCATTTCCATAGTTTATTCTGTTCTTCCTCCCATGATTATTTTTAATCAGTGATAGTGAGAAACCTGACTTCCATTGTTTACTATACATGTAAAACATGTGAAGAATTATTTATCTATTCTTCTGTGAGAAATTTAAAAATAGGGTATTTATATACAGTTATTTTTGTCTTTAGCATTAAAATTTCCCATGGAGTTTTTTTGTTTTTGTTTTGTTTTTGGTACCAGACCCAGGGGCACTCAGCATTCAATCACTGAGCCACATCCCCAAAATTTTTTGTTCTTTGTCTTTTTTATTTAGAGACAGGGTCTCACTGAGTTGATTAGTGCCTTGCTAAGTTGCGAGACTGGCTTCGAACTCACAATTCTCCCATCTCAGCCTCCTGAGCCACTGGGATTACAGGTGTGAGCCATTGTGTTGACTCATGGAGTACATTTTTAAATCAAATACAAATACAGAAAGTGACCCCGCAAAAAATTTGCCCCAAATTTCACACCCCCATAGTGACCCTGTTGAGTCTATCCCACTAATCCTCCTATCATTTATTTTATTTATTTATTTTTTTGGAGCTGAGGATCAAACCTGGGCATCACAGTGCTACATATGCATTCTACCGCTGAGTTACACCCTCATCCCTTCCCATTATCATTTAATGTCTTGACACATATCTTTCCACTTATGCCTCCTTGCTTAAACATCATAAACACAAAAAGTGTGTGCACATTTTTATGCGTATTTGTTTTTACATTATATATTTGGTCTGGAGGCAGAACCTGAGAACTGGAACATTTTTAGAAGCACCCTATATACCTCACAAGTACAGTCAAGATTAAGGATCACTGATAATTCTAAGAAAAGCATGATCTTTTTTGTTTAGGGCTGCCCCCCTACATGTGTGGGATGCCAGACAAATTTTTCATGTATGAGTCCTCCATAAAAACAAAGAAATAAGGAGAGAAGGAAGTAGAGTAGAAATAAAGTTGAAAGTTCATGATGTAGAGAAATGCTGACAAACATACAAACTGAAGTTACAATAGCAGAGACTTGTAGTAGACAAAAATACACAAAATGAGGAGATAGCATAGGCTGGTTGGAACAAGAAAACAAGAAACACACAGAAATATTCCTCATTTCTGGACTTCTTTCTAATTATAATTCTATTGCCAATCATGTTTATTTTTGTAGTGAATTATAAATTTATGGAATTAACTTACAACAAAAAGAACTAATTATAATATATAGATTTGAGGTAAGAATAAATGAAAAGAAAGGAAGGAACTTGTCCAGTGTTCCAGGGATAAAAGAGCTAAGGAGGATATCCAATTCATATCTAGGTGGTGACATCTACTCTGAACTTTGTTTTGAAGAGAAAAATGTATCAGAGTCAGATTTCAATCATTTGGGAAGAACACTGAGCAGATGGATTGTCTGGGGTCTGGAAATCTGGAGGTCTGACCTTTATTTTTGCAGACTCAGAAAGATGAGCTGCCAGTCTACCAGGTCTAGACTATCTCCTAGATGTGAATACACATTAATCAAGCCCACAGAAACTCATATTAAAAATAAGTATGAATTTATTGATTTATAAGGGTAATAAGAATTGCCAAACTGACCAACTATCTTTGTTCACTGCTCAAAATGTTATGCTTCTATAGTCAAATCCATGTGAGAAGTTGAAGTATTATTGGAAGATTACTTGGTAAGTATAAAATTAGATCAATAGAAATTGAAGTTCATGCTCTCAAATTATAACAACCATTTCTATTTTTTTTTTTTTTTTTTTTTTTTTGCGGTGCTGGGGATTGAATCCAGGGCCTTGTGCTTGCAAAGCAAGCACTCTACCAACTGAGCTATATCCCCAGCCCCAACCATTTCTATTTTAAGAATAGAAGATCACTGCTGAAGAAACTAGATACTTGTCTGTGGACCAGAGCCACTGAATAATCTGGACCCTTCTAGTCAAAGTAATGGTTTCCCAAAATATTCACATCCTCCTCCCAGAACCTATGAATATGTTCTACTACTGGCAAAAAGTAATTAGGGTTGCAGATAAAATTAAGATTGCTAATCAACTTAAAATAAAATTATCCTAGATTATTCAGGTGGACTCACTGTAATGATCGCAAGGGTACTTTTAAGTATAGAAGAGAGAGGTGGAAGAGTAATGCAATGAGAGAAAGACACAACCAGTCATTTCTGGCATTGAAGATGGAAAGAGGCCAGGAGTCAAGGAGTGTGGGAAACTCTAGAAACTGAAAAATCCAGAGAACCAGATTATCCTCCACAACCTTTAGAACTGAACAGACCTGCTAATACCTTGACTGTAACCCAGTGAGACCCATTGGATTTCTGACCTCTAGAAACTGTAAGATAATACATTTGTGTTGCTTTAAGCCACAAAATTTGTAGTCATTGTAATAGCAACAGTAGAAAACTAATATAGATGTCTTGCCAAAATTTGATCTTTCTGGCCTCCACTTATATATTCCATAAATGTCCCTTCCTTAAATTTCCATCTTTTAAAATAGCAAAATAATACAATATTTAGGTATAAACTTTTAGTTACAGTCACAATCCAAACAGACTTCCCAATATGGAACACCTTGACTGAATTTAGGGTGCTCACCAATTATGTGGACATTCCATGTTCTGGGGAATCTTCTTAGTAATGAGCCATCTTTTAGTCCTGTGATCTTCAGACAATTAGAATCCTGGACTCTGGTTCTAAGTTTTCTAATTCATGCATTTTATTCTCTCAACTGCCACTCTGAACTGAGAACGAAAGATGAATTCTAGAATCCCCCAAATTCTCCAGGGATTCCAAATCTAGGAACTTATAGGGCAGAAGAAATGCCTAATGGTATGAGTTAAGCTAGCACATTGCAAATCAACATATTTGATTATTTTCCTTGCAGAGTACAATTGTGTTACAGTATCAAGGGTTGCAGTAAGATAAAGCAAATATTTTTTGTACCAAAGTGGCACTATATTCCTTCTCTCAAAACAAATTTCTTCATAGTCTATATTATAGAGTCTAGACTTGCTTTAAATGATAAAGAGCTAAAAGTTATTGAGGTTTTACCATGTACCAGACACTTTTTAAATTTCATTTAAAGTTCATTTAAATCTTACAACAACCATATGAATTACTTAGGTAATATGATTTTCCCTGTTTTTCAGATGAAGGACCAAGGTTCAGAAGAGCTAAATTTTTTAAATAAAGGTTAGACAACTAGTAAGTGACAGAGTTATTATTTGAACCTAGCCAGTCTAGTTTAGAGACCAAGTTCTTTTTTTCCTCTTTATTTATTTTTTATTTGTTGTTTTTAGATATACACAACAATAGGGTATATTTTGACACATTGTACATGCAGAGTGCAACTCATTACAATTCTGATCCCGTTCTTGTGGTTGAACATGATGTGGAGTTACACTGGTTGTATATTCATATATGAGCATAGGAAAGTTATGTCCAATTCATTCTACTGTCTTTCCTATTCCCCTCCCCTCCCTTCCCTTCATTCCCCTTTGTCTAATCCAATGGACTTCTATACTTCCCCTCCCTATCCTCCCTTGTAATGGGGTTAGCATCCACATACCAGAGAAAACATTCAGCCTTTGTTTTTTTGGGATTGGCTTATTTCACTTAGCATTATACTCTCCATTTCCATACATGTACTGGAAAATGCCATAATTTCATTCTTATTTACGACTGAGTAATATCCATTGTGTATATATAGCATGTTTTCTTTGTCCATTGATCTGTTGAAGGTGTCTAGGTTGGTTCTACAGCTTGGCTATTGTGAATCGAGCTGCTATAAACATCAATGAGGGAGGCTGCATCACTAGTAGTATGCTGATATAGTATGTTGCAGTATGCTGATTTTAAGTTTTGAGTTATAAGCTGAGGAGTGGGATAACTGGTTCTAATGGTGATTCCTTTTCAAGATTTCTAAGGAATCCCCACACTACTTTCCAGAGTGGTTTCACAAATTTGCAGTTCCACCAGCAATTATGAGTGAACTTTTTTTCCCCACATCCTTTCCAACATTATTGTTACTTGTATTCTTGATAATTGCCATTCTGACTGGAGTGAGATGGAGTCTTAGTGTAGTTTTAATTTGCATTTCTCTAATTGCTAGAGATGTTGAACGTTTTTTCATTTTTTTTGACCATTCATATTTCTTCTTCTATGAACTGCTTCTTCAGTTCCTTTGCCCATTTATTGATTGGGTTATTTTTGTTTGTTTTTTTTTGTTTTTTTGGTGTTGAGTTTTTTTTTTAGTTCTTTGTATATCCTGGAGATTAATGTAGACTGAATTCTTCAGTAGTACACTTTACCACAATTTAGAGGTTTAATCATCTTCAAAAAAATATAGACATCAGGGAATTAAAATAAAGGAAGGAACAGTGAATGACTAGGTAGAGGAGAGAATGTTTTCCACAATAAAGACTACTAGAACCAACAAAGTAATTAAGATAGTGGTTTAATTAAAAATGAGAATGGCAGATTGAATCGAACAACATTGCCCTGTGTAAATTTATGATTACACAAATGGTATGCCTTTACTCCGTGTACAGAGAATCAAAATGTATCCCATTTGTTTACAATAAAAAAAAGTACATAAAAAAATGAGAAGACGGTTTCTAACAATAGTGTTTGAGAGAAGTAACTTACACCGCACACCTGGAATAATGTGCTGATACTAGTTTAGTCTTGATAATTCTATTGAAGCTGTATAGTTGGGTGCAAACTCATTGCACTGGGAATCAGGACTGAATTTTAGCTGTGATTCTTGCTGCCAAAGTCACTTGATAAGGACACTATAAACATATTCATGTTGTTGGTGAAAGCACTTGAAGAAAAAGGATAAATGCTTTCTTGTCACAAGAAAATAAACATTAGTAAGAATTATTAGGAATTTATTGAACACATTTCTATTTAAAAAGCAAAAGGTAAATTGAAAATTGAAAAGGATAATATTGATTTATTTTATTGTTTAAATTATGTGGATAGAAAGGGCTGAAAAACAATACTACTAAAATTATAAATAAGTTTTTAAAACTGGTTAAAAAAAGTGCAAATCTGTATGGTTCATCAATTCATTTGCATATAGAATTATTTAGTTTACAACTTTGTAAATTGCTCTATTCCAACACAGCTATCTTTAAATAATGTTAACTTTTGGGGAGTTGTAAATAAATTTAATTCAATTCAATCTATGTTTACTGAATACCCTCAAGGATGATTTATCCTAGAACTAAGGAAGTCAAGCCTCAGGTTGCTAACTTGCATGGGTCCCTGTGGGTATTGGGTGCTCCTAGGCATTTGGTGTTCTTGGATGGAAAGTAGAGAAACAAGGTTGTAAATAGAAAAGAAGTTCTATGTAGGACTTCTGGTAAAATGTCTAAAAAGCTCACAGAAAGATGGGACCTGGGTTTTTTCATAATTCTAATAATTTGCTGTGGTTTCTTTATGTGTGTGTGTGTGTGTGTGTGTGTGTTTTGTAGGGGGAGATTGAACTCAGAAGAACTCTACCAGGGATAGAGCCCTTTTTAAAAAACTTTTAAAATTTTTTACAGGGTTCTGTTAAATTGCTGAGGGCTGGTCTTGAACTCGAGATCCTCCTGCCTCAGTCTCTGGGGAACCAGGGATTATAGGCATGCACTACACCATTATGCTGTCATCCCTTCAATCTAGTTTTGTATTTGTAACATTCCATTAAAGTACACAGGTTCCTCAGGTGTGATGGCAAACACCTGTAATTCCAGCTACTCAGGAAGCTGAGACAGGATTGCAAGTTCAAGGCCAGCCTGGGCAAATTAGCAAGACTCTGCCTTAAAATAAAAAATAAAAAGGGCTAGGGATGTAGCTCAGTGCTTCCCAGCATGTACAAGGTCCTGGTACACAACACACACACCACACACACACACAAACACACACCACACACACACACACAAACACACACAGAGTGAAACAAACCCCACACTCTCTCCAATTATGTACGAGTAAGTTTCAATGCTAGTATTTTCTGTGCCTACCATGTGTAATGCCCTGAACTAATGAAGATACAAAGATGAAGAAGCCATTTTGTGGAAGAAGAGTGCAGAATTAAGTATCAAGCAGAATTAAATCCAATGATAGAAAAACGTGTAATCGGAAGCACAATAGAATAAACACTAGTAATATTAATTTCTTACAGAATTCTCATCTTCTGGATGATGCCAGTCTGACAAAACAAAAACAAAAAATAGAGTTGAAGAAATCTTAAACCTCTGGGAAATAACCTATAGTCTGCAGTTATTAATACCTTTTAAACTTTTTTATTATGATCTACAGTGTTCACAAATATAATACATGCTCCCTCACTTTTCTCAGCATCCCTGGCAATTAAGTTGGAGGCAGGTATGTATTCTAGTCAATGTGCCATAAGAAGGATTGTGTTGTTTCTGCTTCAATGTTTCTGAGTAAGAGTCAGTCAACCTTGCAAGCACAAGGCCCTGTGTTCAATCCCCAGCACCGCGCAAAAAAAAAAAAAAAAAAAAAAAAAAAAAAAAAAAAAAAGCGTCAGTCAAGTCCTCTGTGCTCTCTCTAGAAAGGTTTTTAAAAGCTTGTAGCAAAGAATATCAAGTCGGAATCAAAGAAGCAAACCAACATTATGAGATTTCATAGAAGTGATATAAAAATGTAGAATACTTTAATGTATTCTGAATATCAGGATGAGAATGGGGAAGTGTTGCCATACTTTTAGCCTATTTCTAACTCATCAAGACTAATTCATGCAATAATAAATGCATTCACATCTTGACACAACTATTTGTACAACTTAATCAAATTAAAAATATATTCTTGCTATTTCTGAAATATTTAATATTTCTATTCCATTTCACTTAGGAAAACGGTTATCTCACTCGGTTTTACCACATCCCAATTGATCTCCACCTGCAAGAGAAAACTACTGTACAGAACTATCTCAGAACTCTTCCATGAACAAATGTTAGGTGTTTCCATTTCGAAAAAAATGTTTTAAGTACTATATTACAATGATAATAGAAATAGAAAACACAAACATGATATTAGTTCAGCTCGTAAAGTTGAAATATTGCATTTTTGCAGAGTTTACATTTGGACGTATATATGTATACATGTACATACATGTGCATGTGTGTTCATAATGTTTTAGATATTGTGCAAAACTGGTGGTTCTGTGGCACTGAAACACTGCTGCTCTAAAACTGTGCTTTTATCACTCTGAAAGAACTCCATTAAGAACGCACCAAGCTTTGTGCCACTAACAACACTTGATACAAAATCCTCTTCATTTCCTTCTTCCCAGTTGCAGGAAAAAGAAGTGAAACCACAAACTCTCATATTTTATTACAATATCAGAATGCTGCTTTTGGAGGCCAGGATGATGAAATAACAAGACCTCAAAACAGGACACTCGTTCCAAGGGAACAGTAGTTAGACAATCCACTGCAAAGGACAGGAGACCAAGCCACGCCAGCGCTTCTAGGCCGGAACCATCATAAGCTCTCGCGAGAGCCTTCTCACCACCGTGAGCCCTCATTAGCACTAGTTCCGGTCTCCTATTTTAGCACGCACCCTCCTCGCCGATTTCCTCCGCTACTGCGAGGTATGCCGGAACTTTTGTTGGTAGGAACGGGTTTACACAGTTGAGTGTTGCTGGCCGGCATCGAGGAGAATTGGGTGCCGTCCTCTTCCTGTCGCCGTCGTCGCCGCGGAGCGAAGCCCGAACTGATCTGATCCAGGAGCGCGGTTATCCGACGGGCTGGGTCTATGGTCGCTCCGCGAGCCGCTCCGCGGCTGGTGCTTTTTTATCAGGGCAAACTGTGTTCCATGGCAGGGAACTTTTGGCAGAGCTCCCACTAGTAAGTGATATTCCATGTTCTCGCCCGGTTGGTGGTTAGGGAGCGGTGAGGACAGGGCCTTCCACTCGCCTGGGCCTGGATCCCAGCCCAAGTCCGAGCGCTGAGGGATGGCCCTCGAGAGGCCGCAGAATCAGAGCGAAATGCACAGTATTAAGTCGACTTCCTCTCAACATATGCCGAGTTTCTGGGGCGCGGGGGGGTAGTGGCGGATCTGTGAGCAGGAAGGATGGGAAGAGGTTCAATCTCCTGGAAGGAAGACTCAGGAGTTTTTCATTTCGGGTTTTTGGGTAGCTAGGCCTGGGCGTGATGAGGTGGGCACAGGTACGGGAAGTGTAACTAAGTTTACGATTGTGAGATTACCGGTTTCAGGCCAACTGTGGCTTGCTTTTCCCTGGATGCGTTCAGGAAGTGGCAATTGTGATCTTTTGTCATACACCTATTTTGAGTGGTTTTAATATTCGAGGAAAGGAGGAAGTCAGGCATGTTTCTGTCCGCTAACCGTTTGCTGCCATTACTATATGCCTACATGGAGTTTTACCCTTGACCAGGTATAGAGCACGTCCTCTCAAAATTTATCCATTTTATTAGCCTGTATTCATATTTTGTTTTAAAAGTGGGCTTTCCATTGATTTTGTTGTAATTTAGCCTTTTTCATGTATAGTGTTTGTTGGTGGACCATGGACGAGTTGGAGTAATATTAAAAATATTTACCTCTACATACATTTGTTTAAGCAAGCAAGAAGGTGCATGATGGGACTAAGTAAACTCGACCAGACTTTCTCACCGTATAGTTGAAAGAATCGAAACTTTATGAAGAAATATCCTAGTGTGAATAATTTTAATGCCAAGAGCATCTAAGTAGGATTGGTTCCTATTATTCACCAATGTTTTACGTTTGTATAAGAAAAAAGAAGAAAGAAAGAAAGAAATAATGGACTTAAACCTGCTTCTCCAAAAGCCTGTTTTCTCTTGCTTTAACATTATTCTGGGGATATGAAGTGCCATAGTTTTACTATGGACTACATCATGTTTATATTGTATTGCTTTTGCTTCTGAAATATTTGCTTGGACAGTTGAAATAGAAAGTTTAATTAGTGTAGAGAAATGTTCTGATAAACTTTGGAAAGGAACCCTTGAGAAATTGATGGGTAGCTAGCTGTTGATTGTCAGAATTTTTTCAGATTTTAAACAAAGATCTTGGCTCCCCTTTGAAGAGCATTTTGTTATGCTTTCATTTACTGTTGTCTTTCTAAGCCATTTTTTTTCACTTTTCAACATATAAATATAAAATTAATTGGGCTTTCCAACAACTATCATTGCCTTCCAATTCAAATTGCCCTGAAGGATGGGGCTGCTTGACTTTACTAAAATCCCTTGGGAATTATGGAATTCCTGATCTACCCATGGGTAGTTCAGTCGTAGAGCACTTGCCTAGTGACAAGGCCTGGGTCCAGTCCCCAGCACCACAAAAACAACAACACCAGAAAAAATAAACAAAACCCAAAGATTATGAAAAGTCTTTGTTTTAGGGGATTTGGTGAAAAAGGAAAACGGACATGAAATATGCTGTATTCCAAGTTTTCTTATTTTAACATCATCAGTGTCCAGTTTTTTCGCAGTTGCACATGAAAATACTGGTGAATCTTACATGTAATCTTTGATGAAACGGAATACTTATAAGTCTTCTAGATTTATTTTGCAAAGGTGCTGTGAGAAAAACTATTAAAATATTTGTTAGTGAAATTTCTTTAAGAAAATGTGGAGTTGAAATTACTGAACAAGTCACAGTTATTTTAGAAAGTTGACGTAGAAAAAGACATTGTGACCAAAACAAAGTGAAACTAGAAGGGCATCAGATTTGCTAGTTGATTGAATGAATTAACAAACAGGTAACAAAAATAAAAATTACAAAACCAACAGTGGCTGTTGTATTAGAGAGAAAGCTTAAGATACAGTTACATAATGATTATACCCCCAAAATATGAGATCAGTATATATGTGGTGTAGTCAAAGCCCAATTTATTAGAAAATCAGCATTTCTCAGTCCTGAATAAATGGGAACGAATATAGCCTTTGAAAATACTGTATTATAAAGAAAACTGTGAAATAAGCCAAAGAATATAGAAATGAACATATTAAAAGGAAAATAATTTTTTTAAGAGTTGGTTCTTTGGGAGAGAGAACCAAAAGGGAAGACTAAATTGCTGCTAATTAAATCAAAGGAAAAGGGGATGATACAAAATTAAGAGTGGGAAAAGGAAATAAACCCAGAAGTACTTTTGGGTTATTGCTGTGGTGATAAATTTGAAAGCCGAAGCAAGTTAAGAAAATTACCAGACAGCTGTCCTTAAAAAACACATGGGTAAATTCTTTCCAATTTTCAAGAGCATCTGCTGTTGAAATTGTTCCAGTTGATGCAAAGGAAAGCTTTCCAATTTTCTTTATGAAGCCATGATCTCAATGATCAAAAAATCTAGCAAGGGTAGCACTAAAATCAGTTGTAACTTTTGAATATCCATACACTAATCATAAAGGTTTAAGTGGCACATAACATTGCATTAAACATATAAAACTTGACAGTGAATTTTATTATAGAAATAATATTAAATCAGTTAACAGTGGAGATATTGGAAAAAAAAATAGGACTCAGCTGTAGAGCCAGTTTAATTTGGGTTGCTTTTGTGTTGGTGGTGGCAGTGCTGGGGATTGAACCCAGGACTTCTTGGGTATGCTGGGCACAAGACCTACTGTCAAGCTATGCACTCAACATCTATTATTGACTAAAGCTCTTACTAAAATGGAGATAACTTGCTTCTCAAAGTGAAAAGCATCAAAGCATCAGCAGAAGTATTAATGGTGAAATATTAGGAAAATTTGGGTGCCTATCTAACATTTCCGAATACGCAAGTGAGTGGAATTAATAGGAGAATGAGATATAAACAGAATGACAGAATTATCTGTATAGGGAGACAAATTAGTTAGAAAAAAGTTTATTAAGGTGACCAGTTAGAAAATGCAAAAGCAAAAAAGCTACCTTTTAAATGAACAAATAGAAATAATTTGTTGTAGCAACAGAAAATATAACTTAGAATAAAATTAAGGACTGGGGATGTAGCTTTTGTGGTAAAGTGCTTGCCTATTATGTCTGAGACCCTGGATCAGTCATCTATATGGGAGATGGGGAGTCTGGATAAAATTAAGAAATGTTTAGAACCTATTGGGAAAAACTTTTTAAAACTCTGTGGTGAAACACAGGTATTAAAAATGGAGTTTGAATTCTAGTATTGCTAGATGTCATTTCTCCCTATCTTTACATTTAATCCTGTCTCAAAATTTTTTATTGACTTTATTTTTTGGTACTTGACATAATGATTTTTTTTGAAGTAATGATTCTAAAGTTCAAGTATTGAGTTGTCATCATAAATAGCCAGAAATCTTTTTTGAAAAATGGTAGCATGGGTGTGTTTTTCCAGTCCCACGTTTAATTTTAAAACTTTTATATGTTTTAAAATTATATGGAAATAGGAATGGTAAAAAAAATATTGAAACTAGGAAGTGTAAAAACGATTTTAAATTAATGATAAAATTATAAATCAAGAAATACTTTTTGGGGGGGTGCTGTGCTATGAATTGAACCCAAGGCCTTGTGAATATTAAGCACATGCTCTACTACTGAGCTACATCCCTAGCCCCTAAATCAGGAAATACTTAACTGATACTTGGATAACCATTTTAAAAACATTTAGCTAGAACTTTACACTCTATAGCAAAATAAATTCCAGAATAATTAGAACTTGAAAAAAACTGTCCATTAATAAGGATAGTAGAAATTAGGGTGAATTCTTTTTTTTTTTTTTTTATCATTTTGAGTCAGGGAAGACCTTTCTGTACACAATAAATATAAAATCAAAGTGAAATGTGGGTAGATTTAAATAAGTAGGTGATTTAGATTTATGTTTACAAATACTTACCAAAAATACTTGAGGAAATTTTTGCAACTTACTAGACAAATGATTCCTTAACCATAATATATATATTTTAGATCAAAAGGATCTCCCTTTTTTAAAAAGAGTCTCTCAATCATAAAGAAAAGATGGTAAGCTAATTAGAAAAATGGGCATATTAGTATTAACAGTGTACCAAAGAACTATTTTTGGCCAGTAAAGCTAGGGGGAGATAGATGTTGGACCTCAAATAATGTATGGTGGGTCAGGGGAGCACTGATATACTCCTTTGCCTTTACGTTTTGAAGTATTTGAATGTCAGATACCCAGAGAGTTAAATATTTTTAAAATAGGCATGAACTGTTATTAGGAATGGAAACTGGTATAACTTTTTCCTATAGCAAGCTGCCATTGTAAATCAAAATTACTTTATTCATAAGGTCTATTTCTAGGAAATTCTTCAAGCATAGTATTAACCAAATATGCAAGGATGAATTACAAAGAAATTATTGAATCATTATTTGTAATAGTGAAGAATAAAGAGGGGTGGGAGGGGTGGGGGGGAAGGGAAAAAAATAACAGAATAAATCAAACAACATTACTCTATGTAAATTTATGATTACACAAATGGTATGCCTTTACCGCCATGTACAACCGAGAAACAACATGTATCCCATTGTTTACAATAAAAAAAAAAAAGGAAAAAATAAATAAAATGGGATTTGGGAGCAAAAAAAAAAAAAAAATATTGAAGAATAATTCCCTTATGCCTGTTGATAGGGATTGAATAAATACTGATCTTTCTTTAAGACTGTTAAAAGGATGCTGAATAACAAGTTCACTGATTTAAAAAGATTCCCTATACATACTGAATAACAAAAGCAGATTGTAGAATAGATTCTTTTTATTCATGTCAGTTTCATATCTGATTAAATAGTTTGCTCTACTAGGTAAGAGGTGGTGACTATAAGTATAATTCTGAAGCAACTGTTAATGTGATTGGAGTTTGTGAAGTGGGGAAATTAAATATCCTCTTCACTCAGAAAAGCTGAGAAAAGCTGTACTTCATCAAATCTAAGGCACCATCAATTGATGCAAAATAATTGCACCATTTTTTGTATGTATTATTAAGAAGAGTAAACATGCTGCCAATTAAAAGGCATCACCGATTTTAAGATTTATCTTATATCAGTTTTAGAATGAATGAAATAGAATATAAAACTAGTGACAGATTGAGGCGAATGAGGGAAAGATTAGAGGAGAATATTCTTCAGAGATATTTGTGTTTTTGAGATCATTTTACTAGTTTTGCATTTCAAGAAATGGTCTTTTAGAATTACTTCTTGCACTTCGTACTTTACAGAATATGAGTAGCCTATTGTGACTAAGATTATGATTTTCTGTGACACTTGATTCTGTAGCACATCTTAAATCTTTACCTCCTTCTAGTTTGCAATGGATTTTGGATAAACAAGATCTGTTGAAGGAGCGACAAAAGGACTTAAAGTTTCTCTCAGAAGAAGAATATTGGAAATTACAATATTTTTTACAAATGGTAAATTTTTTAAAATTGGTTGAAGTATGAATTACCTTTGAATGTTTTTGTGTGAAAATTTATGATGAATTGTCATAATCTTTGCTTAAACATTTTTATTTATATATGTATTCTTAAAACTTATTCATTTATCTTTTTAGTGATCTGAATAAATTTTTTGTGAATCTACATGTCAGAGACATTGGACAATTTAAAGTGTTAGTAATCTCCCTAAGCTTTCATAGAGCAACCCAGTTTAAGGTTGGCTAAGCAAAGTACTTTGAGGATGAATGATTCTTTCAATTGTCATCCTGTGTTTGTCATTTAACTTAGAACTTGGCTTTGGAGGAAAGAGGATTTAGTCAGAAGACATGTCTTGGGATATTTTTGTCACATAATCTTTCTAATCCTCTGTTGTTTTGAGGATTCATTATGGATTTTTAGTAGTTGACTTATTTTTTCATATCTATTATAAAGTTAATGTGAAAAGCATTAAAAATATTTAGAATTAAGAAAAGTTATCAACCATTCAACTTCTCCTACTGCAAGACAGACTTTTGCATTGGGAAAATTTTTCATTTGAGTTTATGCATACTGCTCTATGTTTTTAAACAAATTTGCAAATCACAAGTACTAGACCAATGTAATTCAGGTAGAACTTGAACATGTATAAGTTTTTCCCTTTGTTAAAATGAAAATAATCATGATTTAAACCACATGGACATTACTGTTTGAGGTTAATATTATTACAATAATACCAGGTGGTACATTTACAACATTCATTTTATTTTCCTTTTAGTTATCCAAGCATTAGGTGAACATCTTAAATTAAGACAGCAAGTTATTGCCACTGCTACAGTCTATTTCAAGAGATTCTATGCCAGGTAAGACTGTTTTATTTTAGGAATATGTTATACCTATTTGAAACCCCTATCTAATGTTGATGCTCCTCAGTATAAATGATTCAGTTATTTGTAGTAGAGTTGTGATTTTTTTTTCCTCCCCAGTGTTTTCTAAATGGGTAATATTTAACTTCGTTTCATCATATTTTAGGTATTCTCTGAAGAGTATAGATCCCGTATTAATGGCTCCTACATGTGTCTTTTTGGCATCCAAGTAGAGGTATAAAACAATTTTCTATTCTTTGTCAAAGTATTGTTGGAATATATTGGTTAATCTTCCCCAGTTTTTACATTGCCTACGTAAGGATATTAACAGATGGTAATTTGTGCAAAATATCTTTGTACTAAATTGAAGAAATGGGTATCTTATATTATCTTTATTTTATGTATTACTTAACACTTACATAGCACTTCTTATGTATTAAGGGCTTTGTAAGTCATTTTATAATTCTAACTTAATCCTTCTAACAAAATATGGAATATGTAGTAATAGTGTCTGCATTTTATAAATGAGGGAACTGAGTCATAGAGACAAGTGCCATAGCTTGTCTACTATAATCTGAGAATGTCTCTTTTCCTTACCTGTATACTTCTTATTTCTTACTGCCTGCCTTCCCTGCCTCCTGATGTTTGGCTGCCTACCAAGCCAAGAGAAAGCAAAGGGAAGGCAAAATTTGGGAGGTGTTATAGATTCTAACAAGTAAAGTTTGAATAATAAGGTAGAAAAATTAGGTGAGAGAAGAAAGATAGAAACTTGTAGGTGAGACAGAATTTCTGCTCGATTTATTTACTTTTAAAGTTTTTTGAGGTGGAGAGATGATAGTGGCTGGGGATTGAACCCAGGGCTTCCACATGCTAGACAAGGGTTCTGCTATCTGAGCTGTATCCCCAATGCCACTTTTCGTTTTTTGTTTTTTGTTTTTTAATTTATATGTGGTGCTGAGTATCGAACCCAGGGCCTCACACATGCCAGGCAAGCACTGAACCACTGAGCCACAACTCCAGCCCTCTTTTTGGTATTTTTGAGTTCATTCTTCAGCTCCAATTCAGACAATTATGGCAGAATTTTACAAAAACTGCTTGTTTTTCATAACTAATCCATGCAATCTTTAGTATTACTAACTTTGTATTATGTTTGTATTTTTGAATGACTTTTTTTAGAATAGGAATTAGTGAGTGCCTATCTCAAAATAAAAAGGGCTGGGAATGTGAACACTTAACATATTAGAAATAATATTAAGAACAGCATTCTAGAGATGTAAAGTGTCTTGATTGTGAAAGATATTTTCAGGCTGCAGAATCAGTTTTGTTTTTGAGTTGTTAATGGAAAGAAAATTTATTAAAAGCCTTTATTATGGGGTAGTTTTCCTAAATATTATCAAGTAATATTTGATTTTGTTTAGAAATGACCAATAATATTTAACTTTATATATCTTAAATACAACCAGTCTGGGGTGCTAAAACAAAAATCTGTATAAACTTCCATTCTTGTAGATTAATTTGGGGGTTTTAATTTGTCTTGTTTGTTAAGTATCTTTTTTGTTATTTGCCACTAGGGGTGTGGCTCAGGGGTAGAGCACCTATTTTTAGCATGTGGAAAGCCCAGGGTTCAATCCCTAGTACCACAAAACAAAAGTAAAAACAACTTTTGTTATTTGATTTACTGAGTATAATTTTGTTATATGACTTACTGAGTAAAAGTTTGTGCATAAAGAATTTTGGATAGGGCTGGGGTTATACTCAGTGGTAGAATGCTTGCCTAGCATGTGTGAGGCACTAGGTTCAATTCTCAGCACCACTTATAAGTAAGTAAAATAAAGGTCTGTTGACTATGAAAGAAAGAAAGAAAGAGAGAGAGAGAGAGAGAGAGAGATGCCCCAGCAGGGTGACAATGTATTTAAATGTAAATACAAAAATAGACACAAATATATTGCCCCTATACAGGATAAGGATGTAAGTTGAAGGTATTTAAATAGTTTTTACTTTAGTTTCTTTTGTTGGATGTGAAGACAATTCTTGATTTTTCGGCGTTAAGATGAAGTGAAGCTTTAGAAACTTATTAGGTTTATTTGAAATTAAATGAGAAAATACATGTAAAGTAAATCATTGATAAATTTTAGATTTAAAAAAAATTTTTTTTGTAGTTGTAGACAGGCACAATGCCTTTATTTTATTTTTATGTGGTACTAAGGATCAAACCCAGTGCCTCACACATGCAAGGCAATCACACTGCCATTGAGCTACAGCCCCAGCCCCAATTTAGTTATTTTATAGTGGTGGTATGTTAGGTTGAAAGAGGAAATGGGAACTAATCTTGGAAGACTTTACTATATCGTTCTTTTTCTGTTCCAAAAAGGAAAATAGGTGTATGTGTGGTATTTTGCATTTTTTAAAAATTTTGGTGATATTCAAGTTTGTCTTAAGAGATTTTTTAAATAACTCTATTTTGTTTATTTTTTATTTTTATGTGGTGCTGAGAATTGAACCCAGTGCCTCACACATGCCAGGCAAGCAGGTGCTCTACCACTGAGCCACAACCTCAGCCCAAGAGATTTGACATTTTATTACTATTTAAAATTTTTTTTATTTGTTTAATTAGTTATACATGACTGTAGAGTGCACTTTGATACATCATATATAAATGGAGTATAATTTCTTATTCTCCTGGTTGTGCATGATGTAGAATCCCACCAGTTGTCTAGTTATATATGTACATGGGGTAATAATGTCTGATTCATTCTACTATCCTTCCTACCCCCATATCCTCTCCCTTCCCTTCACTCCCCTCTACCTAATCTAAAATAACTATTCTTCCCCACCCCCACCCCTTCATTGTGAATTTAACATCCACATATCAGAGAAAACATTCGGCCTTTGGTTTTTTGGGATTGACTTATTTCACCTAGCGTGATATTCTCTAACTCCATCCATTTACTAGCAGATGCCATAATTTCATTCTTTAAGGCTGAGTATTATTTCACTGTATATATACACCACGTTTTTTTTTAATCCATTCATCTGTTGAAGGACACCTAGGTTGGTTCTATAGCTTAACTATTGTGAGTTGAGCTGCTGTAAACATTTGATGTGGCTGCATCACTGTAATATGCTGATTTTAAGTCTTTGGGTATAAACTGAGGAGTGGGATAGCTGGGTCAAATGGTGGTTCCATTCCAAATTTTCTAAGGAATCTCCATACTGCTTTCAATAATGGTTGCACCACTTTGCTTTCCCTTCAGCAGTGTATGAGTATACCTTTCCCCCACATCCTTACCAGCATTTTTTGTTGTTTGTATTCTTGATAATTGCCATTCTGACTGGGGTGAAGTGAAATCTTAGAGTAGGTTTTTTTTTTTTTTTTTGTGGTGCTGGGTATTGAACCCAGGGCCTTGTGCATGCGAGGCAAGCACTCTACCAACTGTGCTATATCCCCAGGCCCTAGAATAGTTTTGATTTGCATTTATCTAGTTGCTAAAGAGATGTTAAACACTTTTTTACATATTTATTGGACATTTTATTAAATGGCATGAGCTATTGGGTTCAATTGAATAGAAAGCATACTTAGTGTTTATTCTTGCAGCTAAGTATAGAGTCTAAAAGTTGTCCTGGAAACTAAACTAAGTGCAAAAAAAGTGGCATTGTCTCTTTAGGGCTTGGTTTCTAATTTGGTATCTTTACTGAAATTAAATTATAAAATTATTTTAAAAATTTGTCTTGAATTATGATAATTTCAAGGAAAGGTAACATATTTAGAGATTTAAAATACTTTATGCCTCAAGTAAGTGTAAGCTGGACAGACTATAAACATGGGGACAGCTGGGAAATACTGTTTTAAATAGACCTTAGGTTTGCTTACATCTGTTGAGTTAATATGTACCTGATCTCATCCACTTTTCTTTCTCTAGGAATTTGGCGTAGTCTCAAATACAAGATTGATTGCTGCTGCTACTTCTGTATGTAAGTGCAAAAAGTATATCCTGCTTTCAGGATATAATTCTAAAAAAAAAACTCCATAGTATATATATTTTTAGTTTATAAAACACGAGACATTAGTTGGGTTTATTAACCTCTCCTGAGAATACCTGTATGACTTACATATTTGTCAAAAAAATTTTATTGATTTTTATATTATTATCTCTAGGACTTTCTTTTAATGTTAAAAATAAATAGTAAGCTGGACTTAGTGGTGAACACCTGCTTGGGAGGCTGAGGCAGGAGGAGTTCAAAGCCAGCCTCAACAACTTAGAAAGGCCCTAAGCAACTCAGCAAGACCCTGTCTCTAAATAAAATAGAAAAAAGGACTGGGAATATGGCTCAGTGGTTAAGTGCCCTGCATTTAATCCCCAGTACCCCCCAAAAAAAAAAAAAAAAAAAAAGAAATTATCAATCCAAATATATCAACTCAGTGGCTCTTTTATAAAAAGATTAAAGAAAAAATTTATTTCCTAATTTATTGCAATTTTATGTGTTCCTAAAGGTTAGCCATAATTCATTCTTATGGACAGAATAAACTATTCCTTTAGCAACTGTAATGTGTATCTTTGCTGAGAATTATTATGTCTTTTCAGACCTCCAAATCAAATAACATGGTACAGGGCCAGGTGCAGTGGTGCATGCCTAAAATCCCAACAGTTTTGGGAGGCTGAGACAGGAGGATCACAAGTTCAAAGCCACTCTCAGCAATTTAGTGAGGCCCTAAGCAACTCGGTGAGACCCAGTCTCTAAATAAAATATTTTTTAAAAGGCTAGGGATATGGTCCAGTGGTTAAGTGCCCCTGGGTTCAATCCCTGGTACAAAAAACAAAACAAAACATGGTAAGGGAAAAAATGCTGACTTGTCAGTTTAATCTAACTTTTAGCTCCAGTTCCTTCTCTGAGTAACTGTGTTTTGTCTCTGAGCAGCCATATAACCTTGAACAAATTGATTTACCTCTTGGCCTTAGTTCTTTATCTAAAAATAGGGAATTTAGCTATCTGAACCATGATAACATTAAAGGAAGTCACACTGTAACATAATAGTTATAAAATACTATGTAGGTTATTAACATACTGTATTCTAACTTTATAGATTAATCAAAAAGATAATTCAGCTTTTTAAAATTATTCCTATGATCTACACAGGGGAAGCAGAAAATTACATTGTGTGTTTTAACCTTGTGTGCCAGACTGCTAGTTTTTGTATTTGGGGGTCATTCCCCTTTCTTAGATATATACAATAATTTAATTGTTTCCATGTCATATCTTAATTCTTCTTTTTTTTTTTTTTCATTTTAGCAGTTTTTAATGTAAGTTGTAAATATGGTTACTTTATTCCAGAATCTTCTCAGTTGTTTCTTTTTTGTATTTACCCTTTTCCTTTCCCAGTTGGTGACATTTTGCCTTCCATTCCAGGATCTGTTTGCAGGCTTTGGGTAGTTTTAGCCTGTCAGTTACCACCTTGCTGGGGTGAATGCCCACATGGACAGTTGTGCCATTGGCCTTTCCCCACTGTACCCATTCAGTATATTATCACTTATTTCTTCCTGTAAACCTGGACTACTCTGCCAGTCTGTTGACTTTTATAGTGTCCTCACACAATCTGAACTTCATCATCCTTTCAGATGATCATAGGTCAGATATTGTACTTTTGTCTCAGGTCTCTTAAAATACAGGACATAATCTTCCCTCGAATGTGGAAAGGAGTATTGAAATACCTTTTGTGGTTCTTGCTTTAGTCAGAATTCACAAAAGGATTAAAGTTCATTTTGGCTGCTGCCACTTCAGTGATGACTGCAAAAGGGAACAGATACCTTAATTCTTAAGGCTAAAAGATTAGCAATTAGTTTTGCCAAAAAGTTTAATATAACATGTATGTCACATTGATGAAGTATTGCATTGCTTTTTGAAAATTTGTGTTTTTCACGGAAAGTCTTGAAAATATATTCAGAGATTTGGTTACCAATGAATAGGAAAATCTTATAGTAAACTATTTGTTCTGTAAGTTTTATCATATATTATTACATAGGCCCAGCCTGCTTGGGTTTCAGTTTTTAGCTCTAGTCTGTAACAAATCCTCCAAAGTACTTCATAAGACAAATCCTCCGGTCTGTTTCTTCATCTGCAATGTGAAGATGTTATCTGTTATAGGGTTGTTGTGAGTCTCAAATGAAAAAAAATATGTATAAAACTCAAAGCAATGCCTTAAGTGTAATACCATTGCTGGGGCAACCCTAACAAACTACCAGACTGGGTGGCTCAAACAGCAGAAATTAATATTTTCACAGTTCTAGAGGCTGGAAGTCCAAAATTAAGGTACGAACATGTTCAATTTATCTTGAAGCCACTTTGCATAGTTTGCAGATAGTCACCTTCTGGTTATTCTTATATGACCCTTTCTCTGTGTTCACACTCCTGTTGTGTCTTCCCCATTGTATAGGGCCCAGCCCCACTCTTATGACCTCATTTAACCTTAATCACCTCTTTAAAAGGTCTCTTCTCCGAATAGAGTCCCATTCTAAGTACTGGGAGTTAGGACTTCCACCTAAGAATTTTCAAGGGACATAGTTTATAACACTTAGTAAACTTCAGTGGCAGTTGTCATCATCAATAATAGCATCATTATCACTGGAAAACACTGCTAGGTGCAGTGGTGGGTATCAAAATAAATACAAGGAAGTTAGAGATAAGATAATAAGCCGTGCATGGGAAAGTATTAATACAGAAGAATTTAAGTGTTATAAGGAGTTAAGAGAGAATGCCGAGTGTTTTGAGTAGGAAAAGATCTGTTAGGTGAATCTAAATAATACAATTTGAAGAAAAAATAAAGAACTTGAACCTACAAAAATGTAGGACAAAAGCAGTCTAAGAACATTGCACAGTTTCTTGAAAAATAGAAATTGCTAGTGAGTTAACATTCAGTAAATGGTGAATAAGGAAACAGTGGGAGAAAAAAAATCCTAGTGCTAGAGGAAGGGATCTACACTTTGTTCTGGTACTAGTTGTTGTTTTATTTTGTTTTGTTTTGTTTTTTGTAGCAGGGATTGAACCCAGGGGAGCTCAACTACTGAGCAACATCCTTTTCAGTTTTTTATTTTGAGACATGGTCCTGCTAAGTTGCTTAGGGCCTCACTAAATTGCCCAGGCCGTCTTTAAACTTGCAATCCTTCTGCCTCAGCTTCCCAAGTCACTGGGATTACAGGTATGTGCCACCATACCAGGCACTTGTATCTTTTAAAAGCTTTATTTATTTTGAAACTTAAATGTGATGCCAGAATTGTCATTAGGAAAGTCATACAGAATTAGGTAAGATGAATTGGAGGAATAGGTGGGTAGAACAAAACAGGCAAATTTTGAAGTTGTTCTCGTTATAACATGGATTAATCTTGAAGATATGATAATTGACAAAAACCAGTCGCAAAAAGACAAATACTCAGATTCCACTCCATTTAGGCTTTTGGAGTAGTGAGACTAATAAAAATTAAAAATAGGATGGTAGTTTCTGGGGACCAGAGAGAGTGGGGAATAAGGAGTTACTGTTTAATGGACACAGTGTTTTGGTTTTACAAAATAAAGAATTCTGGAGATGCATGGTGGTATGGTTATACAACATGAGTATATTTAATACAGCTGAAGTAGATACTTCTGAAAAGAATTAAATTGATGTTGGACATTTTAAATGTAAATGTATTTGTAAAACATCCTCTTAAAATATAAGAATAGTGTCAAAAATTTAGAACTTGACACATTTTAGGAAAAAGACTTGCATAGTTTCTTGTGCTGTACAGAAAAACATGTGAACCAAGGAAAGCCATATATTTGAGAATGTTATCAGACACAACGGGTGGAGATAATTACAAGGAATTAAGAAGTTAATATGTTCTGAGAAAAGGAGAATCTTACTATATTGTATATGAAATAACCTTAGTGAAAAGTGGGTGCTGATTTGAGTAACGATGGAAATGAATAGAGTGTAAGACTGAAGGCAACAG
Organism: Sciurus vulgaris; assembly: GCF_902686455.1. Taxonomy (NCBI): domain Eukaryota; kingdom Metazoa; phylum Chordata; class Mammalia; order Rodentia; family Sciuridae; genus Sciurus; species Sciurus vulgaris. The sequence continues at coordinate 64,806,483 of NC_136467.1, forward strand.
AGTCTGTACATAAGCAGTGTATTTTAGCTGATAAAATTGTTACCCAAGGATATAGCAGTTACCCATTCTGATAATGCTATGCATGTATACTAGAATTGAAAATGTATGACATGTTGAGAGCCAGATTTCTCACTATTTCTGAGTCTAAAGAGACATGATAAGTAAAAGTAATGGATGTGTCTTGGATGAGTTACTGGAAAAGAAAAAGACATAAGTGAAAACTAAGGAGATCTGAATAAGCTATGGAATTTAATTAATAATAATATATCAGTGTTGGGTCATTAATTTTAAGTGAACCATACTAATGTAAGGTGCTAATAATAAAAGAAACAGATCCGCAGGCATCATAGTCTGCTCAGCTGCTCAGAAAATACCATAGACTAGGTGGTTTTAATAACACACTTCTCAAAATTCTGGAATCTCAGTAGTCCAAGATCAAAGTGCTAAACTTGATCGATTCCTTGAGTGGTCATGATTACATGTCATAGAGATTTTTTTTTTTTTAATAGGAACACTAATCCTATTATACTGCCTTCATATAAACTTGATTACTTCCCAAAGATCTTACTTTGAAATACCGTCACACTGGGAATTAAGGCTTCAACATATGAATTTGCAGTGGCAAGGGCACAAACCTTCAGACCATAACAGGGAATCCTGTACTATATAATCAGTTTTTTCTGCACACTTAAATCTTAAAAAAAAAAAGAGTAGAGAAATTTAATTAGGTAGAGTTTTTTTTGTTTTATTTTTAGGGAAACTTGAGCATGTTATCAAGAGGAAAAGTTAAAGATGAGAGAAAAATAGTAGGAACTATCAATTGAATAGACATAAACATACACAAATGGTAGGGATAATATAATAGAGGAGAGATTCATTTTCCTCCATTGGAAGAATAGGATCAGAAGTTAGAAAATCAGGCCCAAGTACAGTGGTGCCTACCTATAATCCCAGCAGTTCAGGAGACTGATGCAGGAGGGTCACAGTTTGAGGCCTGCCTCAGCAAGTTAGTGAAACCCTGTCTCAAAATAAAAAAGGACTAGGGATGTAATATAACTCAGTGGTAGAAGCGTGGGTTCAGCCTGGTATTGCAAAAGTGGTGAGGGAAGGTGTTATAAAACTCAGAAACTTTATTCATATTTAGAATTAACTAAAGGAGAAGAGAAAAGATGTTATTTTCCTAATGTCAAGTTTAAATGGTTCTAGGTTTTATGCTTTGGTAGATATTACCTATCTAAATTAACTATAGGGTACTTAATTTACAAAACAATTATTTTTGGAGTAAAATACATAAAGTAGGTTTCCTTTTAATCTCAGTGAGATCACTTGTATAAATGCAAGGAATCACAAAAATTCTAGAACCTATCAATAGATTCTTGACAGAATTAAATGTTATAATGACTTGAATACAATTTCACAGTACTTAAAATTGTACAACTCACACCATTTTGAGGAGATGGGGGATCAACGGTTAACAATGGTTTTTCATGTACATTTTTAGTGACTTTTTAGTAATGATTTTTAGTGGTAATTCTAGGTGTATGTGGTATGAAAAACTCCTAGAGATTTTGTCTATGTAAATGATGTTTATTAAAATACATATTTTTAATAAATCCTTAGTTATTATGAAAAGTTCAGAAGGTACAGATGAGTAAAAAGAAAAATCCTTAAATCTCAGAGATAACCAACCACTGCTGATAACACTAGTGTGTTATCTTTCCAACCTTCCCTTTCCCTTTTCCTTTCTGCTTCCCTTTCCCTTTTCTTTTCTGCTTCCCTTCCCTTCCCTTCCCTTCCCTTCCCTTCCCTTCCCTTCCCCTTCCCTTCCCTTCCCTTTCCCTTTCTGCTTCCCTTCCCCTTCCCCTTTTCCTTTTCCTTTTCCTTTTCCTTTTCTTTCCTTCCTTCCTCCCTCCCTCCCTTCTCCTTTTCTCTGTTCCTTTCTTGTTATGTATAACTCCTGTGTTCCCTCTAAGCTAAATCACTGGAGAATAGAACAGACCATTCTAGAGCTAGCAAGATTTTAGAAATGACAAAAAACAGTGATTTGTTTTTTCAATTTTTATTTTTTTTTTTAAACAGCAGAATCCTTTCCAGGTATCTTAATACAAAATCGAAGCTCTCTGATTATAGTAGTGGTAGCAGCAGCAGCAGCAGCAGCAGCAGCAGTAGTAGTAGTAGTAGTAGTAGTAGTTGTTGTATAGGTGAGGACTTAGGGCTTTCAACCACCCAGTCTTTCCCTTCCCTTGGTAACAAAAGTTTAGGTCCCTAAGCCTCACCAAGAGTGCTTACTGAAAATGATTTAGCCCTACTCTCTAATATTCTGTACTTTTTTTTGACTGTTAAAAGAATGTTGGTTTAATTCATTTTGGCATTTCCTCCATTTAAACTATTTTTCTCTTTGTATTCTGCAGTAAAAACTAGATTTTCATATGCCTTTCCAAAGGAATTTCCTTATAGGATGAATCATGTAAGTATATTATACAGAATAATGACTTGTCAAAGCGGTATATAAACAAGCTACACTTACTAGTCTTTTAGCAATGTTAGTTTCAAATACTACAAGAATATAGACATTATTTTAAATTAAAGATCAGAAGTTTATCTTTTTTAAAAAATACTTCAGAGAAGTGATTATCAACCATCTCTACCCATTGAATCACTTTTTCTTTTAAGTTATAGACACAATATCTTTACTTTATTTATTTTTATGTGGTGCTGAAGATTGAGCCCAGTATTGAGTAGCCTCACACATGCTAGGCAAGTACTCTACCACTGAGCTACAACCCCAGACACTCTAGGAACCTTTTAATACTGATGTTAGATCCTCTCCAGACTGACTAAATGAGTATTTTCAGACTTAGAGTTCTTGGCATTAGTATTTTCTGAAAACTTACAGGTGAGCAATACTAATGTGCATCTGGGGTTGAGAACTATTATAATGGAAATCATATTTGATAAGTTACATTTTTATAAGATTAATTTATTGCCATTTTAATAAGCATGTCCTTTGTTTTCTACCTTGCAAGGGAATTGTTCATTCTACTTAAATTGTATTTTTTTTTAATTGAGATAATTGCATTTTGCATTTGTTGAGTAGAAAGCATATTGAAAACTCTGATTTTTTAAAAGGATATTTTAATAAAAGTGAGCTGGGGATGTAGCTCAGTGATAGAACATTTGCTATTAACATATGTGAGCCCGTTCAATCTATAGCACACACACACAAAAAAATGCTTACAAGAGGTTGGCTTTTCCTTATAAGGATTAAATGTTTTATAATTATAGTTGTATGAGTTATATAATGGTAAAAAGTAATTTTTTATATTTGTTCTATAAACTGTGTTTATTTTATTGATTTAAACACGTTTTTGTAAAAATGTGACATTACTATAAGTTGTTAAACTAAGCAGACTTATGTAATTAGATTCTTGTTGATTTTTTTTTAAAACAGATATTAGAATGTGAATTCTATCTTTTAGAACTAATGGTAAGTATGTTTCTTTCCTTCTGTTAATAGAATAACAGTTATTTTCAAATTTAATGGAGTCAGATTATTTAATGAAATGATTTATAGGCAGGTACATTTTAAAATCATCTAAGTGATATGTGATGTTGAAATTATAGTAACCCAGTAACATCACCAATTTCCTCTCTGAAGCCTGTTCAATAATTTGTATATCCTAGTCTGGATGGAAAAATATTCTATAGTAACTATAACAAAAGGATTACAAACAAACAAGTCAGGACATTAAACCACTGTAAGTTATGTGCACAACTTGTGTATGTGTGTGGTGTAATTTAAAGATAGATTATGTCTTTGGCAGAATTCTCCTCCAGTTGGGAATTATGGATTTATAGGCTAATAAGAGGTTTCAGTGTGTTGCAGATGTGACACTTTGAGTCTCTAAGGGAATGAATGGATGCTGACTGACTGCCAACCGATATACCAAGGTATATTCCAGAGAGAGCACTGCCTTCACTATTATAGTAGAGTTTAGGGCTGCCATACTGCTTGCTTAAGAGAACAAAAGGGAAGCAAGCATGAATTACAGAAACTCACTTTGAAATACACTATTACAAATCAGTTGGGTAATGATAACGTTTTTGTGTTGTAATAAATCTGTTTTTATACATACACATTTTTTAAACTGTTTCTAGGATTGTTGCTTGATAGTGTATCATCCTTATAGACCTTTGCTCCAGTATGTGCAGGACATGGGCCAAGAAGACATGTTGCTTCCCCTTGCATGGTAATTAGAACAGAAGTTATTAATAGTGTAACATGTTATTAGATAGGAAGGTTGCCAACTAAATATGAAATTTGATATTTTTGAAAACATTAAACTAGTGCCCCAAGGTATTTTATGTTGACCAAAATACCTGCTTGTTGAACTTTAATAACTATGGTGGTGATTAAAATGATGTGCTAAAATAATAAACATCTTTAATTATCTGTTCATTAATTATACTTGTTAAAATTTGATTTTATATGAAAAACTTAATTTACATTAAAATTAAGAATGAGTTTATCTTTAAAATAATCAAGGTACTTTTTGGTAGTATTCATTTTATAATTACTTTTTTTTATCTTATTTTCTGATTTGTCAGAAATAAGAAGAACATGTTTATATTATAATTTATTGGAGGGCTCAAAGTTCAAAATATGTTTTATTCACATATTTAATATGTGTCTTATACTAATTCATACTTAATTCTCACTCTCTTGAGTCCACCTTTTTGCCTAAATGTTTTATCTTAAATAGATGTGTTCAGTAGTAGAAAAGGGAAATAAGTGTGTACAAAGATGGGAAATCTGTCCCTCTCTGGGTGGAAATGTACGAGCAAATGAAGTAGTTCTGCTTTCAGTAATAATATGATTTACATTTCTGTAGGAGGATAGTGAATGATACCTACAGAACGGATCTTTGTCTACTGTATCCTCCTTTCATGATAGCTTTAGGTATGTAAACATGGTATGCCCTTATTAGTTAAATTTTTATAAAGCTGTCTAGGTCATCCTAAAATAAATTTCACCCTATTGTACTTTATGTTTTTATGTTCCGTGAAGTAATAGACTAATCCTTGCATGTGAACTTTCAATAATATGAACTGCAACTGTCACAAATCAGGATTATTGTCCCCCCCACCCCCTTTTTTGGTAAGTTTTTTTTTTTTTTTTTTAAATCATTTAAAATAATTTTAATCAGTGTCTAAATAGAACACTTTTGTTTAGTGGGAAAAGTTCACAATTAAGCCTGCTAATACTAATCGTAAGTCTTATAAAAACACCTAGACCAGTTTTTCATTTCCTGAGCCCAGGAATATTCAGTTGAATAAAGGAGAGTATGTATGGCTGATCTATGGTCCTGGCAGTCTTGGTAGATGGAAAAGTTAGCTACCATTCCACTGCCCATGGAAGAGAGTGCAGTATTGGGTTAGAACACAGTCCTAGGTTTAAACTTTGCTTCCTTATAATTGTGGCAGAATTGCCTGACCTTTCTGAGTTTGTTTCCTTAGTTATAAAAAGGAGAGTAAAAACTTCAGTCATTTCAAGAGTTAAATGTGATAGCTTGTAGAGTACCAAATAATGCCTGCTATATTCTATATTCTAGGCACTTGTTAGTTTCTGTTCTTTTTCCTCCTGGATTTCTGTGACTCTGTCCTCTTACCCCGCGCCCCCCACAAACACACACACACTCACACACACACAAACACGCACACCTAACAGTCTTTTACTATTCTAGAATTATTTTTACTGGTCTCTTTTTTCAAGTATTCCTTAAATACTGATGTGAAAAGCCACCTTATATCAGGGGTGACAAATGGGTTATATTTATACTTCTGATACACTGATGGCTCTTATACAATACTGAATTTGGCGGTTTTCTGAAGTTGTATCCAGGTTCAGTGGGAAGAAGTGCTGGGATCTGTATAGGTTGGGAAGGAGGGGATAATAGGCCATGCCATGTCTTTGCCAAACCTTGATCTTTGTACTTCCTGACTGAGGCCCAGGACTTCTGTAATCTCTTATGTGCTGAAACATTTCAATTTATTTAGCTGAGATCTTGCTTGTGAGCTATTCTTTATATCAATCAACCTTATACATAGCTCCACTTGACATCTTACTGACACTTCACACTCATCATCAGGAGCTCATTGCCTTGCTCCCAAATATCCTCCTCCATTTAATGTCTTTGCTAGCTTTGTGAATAGCAAAATATTTGCTTGGTTGAAAACCCAGCAGTTGGGTTCTTTCATATCCCTCAGTAGTTACATCCAGCAAGTTACCAGAACCTTTCACGCTTTTCTTTCAATTATCTGTCCCTTTTGTAATATTGTAATCATCTTCTCATTTTCATCTAGTTTACCACAGCAGTCTCTTAACTGACTGACTGGTCTCCAGCATTCCTTTGCTCAGAGATCAGAGAGCCAATCTGTCCTTCATACTATTGAGCTACACTGGTGGTTCTTATTGGGGGATAATTTTGCTCCTGTAGGATTCATCAATGTCGGGAGATGATTTAATTGTCATACCAAGGCCGGATACTACTGTCATCTAGTGAGTAGAAGCCAGAAGTGCTGCTAAGCATCCTAAACTGAGTATATGAGACAGTTTCAAAGAATTAACCTGTCAAAAATGACAATAGTGCCAAGGTTGAGAAACCCTGTGCTAGAATATAGAATAAGCTTTTTAAAATGTAGAATGTCTCCCGGTTAAATCTTTCTTCCTCCCAATTGCTGCATAAAATTTGTAGCCTCTCTGCCATTTATAGATAAGCTATTTTTCCCTCTATTGTCAGATTAACTCAGATTCATCTCTTTAGTGACAGCCCCACCTCCTGACCCTCTCTATTGCCACAGTCTGGGTTTAGGGTGCCTTCTCTGTTTCAGATTTACATGCCCCTGTCATAGCATTTTCCATTCTTTTAAGTACCTCTTTTTATTATTTACTCCTTTTGTTTTCTCAATCCCTTTTGGACCTAAACCCTACTCTAGCTGCATTTGACTTTCACCAACCAGTATGTCAGTTCCCATTTGAGTGGCTATTTTTTGGTTTGTTCTTTTTGTGGTGTTGAGGATGGAACCAAGGCCTTGATATGGTCCCTTTGCCTTCTTAGCACTGAGCTACCTCACCATCTCTGAATGGCTGGTTACCTGGAATGTCATTCTTAGCAGTCAACCTGACCAGGGAATGTAACTTTCAACAAGCTGAGGTGGAATCAGGATAGCCAGACTGTGCAATAGGAATTGTTTTAGGCAAAACTATGGTATAGATCATTGTCTTTAAGCTCTTTTGCTCTTTGTTAGTTTCAGTGGTGTGTAATATATATATTTGTTTATGATGTTACTTTTTTTTCTAATTTGTTTGATTACAACAATGAATTCTGCTCCAGTGTGCTCAGTTGTTATATAACATCTATCATGTGCTAATAACTTTTAAAAACAACAAAAAAAAGTGAGGCAATGTTGCTTTAATTTAAATATAATCAACATTGTTGAAACTTCAGTATACCGTTTGGCTGAGGTTTTGGTGGTTTTGTCAAACCAAACTTTGGATACAGTTTGACCATTTTGTATTGCTGTTCAGAGATGACTTTCTGTTTTAATCTCTTTATTGGATTTTTTTTCTAACATGCCCTTTCAAGGCATCTGCACCATAACTAGTAAACAGTAAGAAGTAGATGTCAAGAACCTTAGTGTAGTCTAGTAATTCTTCTGTTTATATCAGATTAAATTGGTGAGATGGTTAGTACTATTCAAGGTAGCTTTGTTAAGTTTTAAAAACAGCTTTGGAAAATATATGTGAAATTCGGGAGAATCTTTAGTTTTGTGACCATGTTTGCAGTTAAGCATGAACAATTGTCTTCATTTCAGCTTGCCTACATGTTGCCTGTGTTGTACAGCAGAAAGATGCCAGACAGTGGTTTGCTGAGCTTTCTGTGGATATGGAAAAGGTAGTTAAAATTCTATGAACTTAATATTTTAAAGTTCATGTCTTACTTACTTATCTTCAAGGTAAAACCTTATAATGTTTATTATTGGTTATTGATTAAATATTAAATATTTGATTATTGATTAAATATTAAGAAATACATGGTTGATGAAAAGAGTTGATGTTGATTTTTTTTTTAGGTTATATTTATCTTTCTGGCTTAGGGTTAAATAGAATGCTAAACTTATGGTTCAGTGTGTTGCAGAGTAGCCTCTGACTTCAGGATTATCAAAAAACCTATCTAATGACCACTAACCACCACTATGGACTTCTGTAACACAGCATATTGCTGGCAAAGCCCTATTTTCTACCTTATCTGCTCAAGTGTTGAAAGCATTACATTTAATCCAACTTTAACTCTATGTCGATAGAGAAAAAAGGGCTAAATTTGGAAACTAGATATGACACAATATAGCTTCAGCTTTTGGTCACCTTAACTGATATGTGGGGTAGTTAATAATCAAAAAAATGTCTTATGGGCACTGCCTTCCTTTAAATTGTCTGAAAAATTGATATTAAAGGAATACTCAATAGTGGCATATCTCTTCATGATTTGAACCTTTACTCTTTGTACCTTGCTAGTTTGTTTTGGTTTAAGAGGACAGCAGGTAAGATTAAATCAACTGGATATGAGATAAGGATGGATAGGACATACCTGTTGAATAAGCCTAAATAACAGGGTGGGTGAAAATACTGTTCTCGAATTTGTTAGGATTGTCTAACCTCAAGGACAGAGACTCATCTTTTACTATTTTCTGAAGCGATGCTTCATATGTAATATCTATTCTTTATGTACTAAGTATTACTTGTTTTTGTCACTGAGAACTTTTCAAATACTTTCTTGTAGATTTTGGAAATAATCAGGGTTATTTTAAAACTATATGAGCAGTGGAAGAATTTTGATGAGAGAAAAGAGATGGCAACTATTCTTAGTAAGATGCCGAAACCAAAACCACCTCCAAACAGGTACTTTGTAGACTTCTAATTATTGACCTAATTATATATTGTACTCATTTATCTTATTCTTTCTTAGATTGTTGTTTTGTATTTTTTTCTTAAAACCTCTATCAAAACTTCATGATTCATGCTATTTTAAAAAATTTGTTGAGACTCTCATTTAAAAAAAATACATTAATCTGATCATTTATTTAATAACTTTTCCAAATGCAGTGGAGGTCTATTACAGGTATCCCTCAACATATAGCCACATGCTGTACATTAATTTAAACAGAAGAGTCTTAGGCAAGGTCATCTGAAATTCGGTGTTAAGGGATTCTGTAGTCAGTTTGACTAATACCATCCCTCTTCTACACTTACTGGCTATTCTATTTTATAAATTTCAGTAATAGTTTTTAAAAATTTTGATAAATGATCTGATATGATAAAGATACAGAATTTTGGTTTTTGAGTGACCCTATGAACTGCAGCACACAACATAATTTTTCTAAATATGAATCACCTCCTGTGCCAAAGAGTTTTATTTTTGTTTTAAATAGGATCTGTTCATTTAGTTCTCTGGTTCAGCCCTCACTATATATTAGACCAGATCATTTGAGGTAGGGGAAAAAGATGAGGAGGAAAAAAAATGCTTCCCAACTTAATAATTTATTTAGAAAGATAATGAATTTATATAACATTAAGATAGATTTATAGATTGCTAGCACTGAATGTTATAGTCTGGAAAAGAATGATACTTGACTTATAACAAGGAGCTGTTTAAGGCAGTCATTCAAACAGCTACCTTTGGATGCATTTTTTGCAGAAATTCCCTGAGTGATTCTCCACTAGTGGCAGGGCCTGAAGCTGCAAGATGATGGTGGACAAGATAAGGCAATAATCCTATTGCCACAGTTACTGGTATTTTCAGCTTTAGTTCTTTTTTAAGTCTTCAGCATTTTCCAGGAATTTACTGTATTTTTTTTTCTGACTTAAAAAGTTTGTTGTAATTACATATGATTTTGTTATACCATTGAACAGCAGACTTCAAAAATTTTTTTTTTGATTTTCCAAAATAATAGAAATAGGATTTTATATGTAAGATTTAATTTTGTAGGAATTTTGTTCAGAAGTTGTGATCTCTATGTTGAGTGATACCTGTAATAACAATGAAAACCCATATCCTAATTTAAATTTTTTGAGTGTATATGGATACTGACTTCCATATTGCTTGTAATGTGTGAGAGTACCAAATACATAAGAATAAAAACATAAAACCAAATGGTAGTCTTCTGGATTTTAATTTTTCCACGTCTGTGTCTTAATCAGAAATGTCTTTGTACAGTTATGCTGCAGAATAAAAAATTTCAGAAATTAATAGGCTTTTAGGGTGTTGAAAATGAATCTTTTAATTAGTATAAAATCTCTTTCTTCCCCATTTGAACAGTGAAGGAGAGCAGGGTCCAAATGGAAGTCAGAACTCTAGCTACAGCCAATCTTAAAACATTCCGAAGAATTCCATAGTGGATCACTTGGAAATAGACCATTGGACAGATTTCAGTAATGTCTTCAGTGGAACACAAATGAAAATGAATAGCTTGTTTCTGTCAAGCATATTGGGAAGTGATTTTATTTTTGCAAAATAAGTTTTTCTTTACCTGATTTGATTCTAGTACATAATTGATAAAAATATCTTAATTATAAAAGTTTGGAAAGGTTCTATGGGACCTACAGACAGACATACATAGACATTTCATGATTAATAGCTTTTGATTAGTATATTATTTGTTAATTTGAATGAAAGAAATTGTAGCTTTTTATTAAGCCAGGAAACATTAAACATAATTTGTTTAAAAAAATTCTTTGGTCATTGAGGGACCAAAAAAAGGACATAAAGTCAATATAAGGGGTTTTTCCCCTTCTGGAAGTTAAACTTTAAAACTGTATTTAAGGAATCAAATCTTACAAAATCCTGGAAGATTTTGATAATGATGTTGATAATTTCAGGGAAATTAATCAAGTACCTATTGATTTTAATATGTATTTTATTCAGTAGTTTTGGTGTCTTGCCATGGAAGATACTAGCCCAGCCTAGCAGAAAAGTGCAATATGTATAGGATACTTTGACATTTTAAAAGTTATATTAATTCCGTAACCATTTTGAAATGCTGGGCAAACTTTTTTAAAAAATAAATCCTACATGAAGTTATTTGCAATTAATTCACAATTAATGAAACATTTTGAAAGTTTAATTGAATAAAATACTATAATGCGGTAAAATTTTGGTAAATTTTTAATGTTAATTTTTAATCTGCTGTGAAAAAAAATTTTATAAATATGTGCCCTAGTTTAATTTTGTGTCTTAATGTGGACTTAACAGATTTACTGCAGGTATCCTGAGCCAGGAATACAATCAGGTTTCAGGCCAGTTTGATACTGGCTATTCTTAATTTTCATGAGTGTAAGACCTTCAGACTAAATGTTATGTCAGTGGATTGTGCTGTCTGTGGAACTTAATAAATCATTTTCTTCAGACCTGAAGGAGAGTGATAAAACTTGGAGTCATAGGATATTGTACAATTTAAGGATTAAAAAATTTTCTATAAATAAATTGTGAACAATGGATTATTAAATGTTGACTTCCTAGGATAAGCCTGCAAGAATAAAAGTAAATTCTTCAGCTATTTTGACTAGTGTCTTGAATTCATCTATTTGAATTTGCCTTATGTTGTTTTCTGAGACTCCTTCTTTAGATAAGTATTAAGGTCTTCTATATTTTGTCAAGGGGATGCTTTCAAATGGTTTATAAACAGATTTTAAAAGTCCTGTTTTCTTATGGAGAGTATCAGATGAGCTAGAAAGGGAGACAATGTATAAAATCAGTACCAATGACCCATGTGTGTCTGCTATGCTTATAGTAGGGTAAAAAATAAGAAAACAAACTCTCCTCAGGTTTGAAGAAATTAATGTTGGGGTTTGGGATGGATGGGTGGAGTGATTATTTATCACAATATAACTGTAAATTTTTCCTTTAAACTTACCTATCTTTTTAAAAGTTAACTTTTTTTATTTTTTTTGTGGTCCTGGGGATTGAACCCAGGACCTTGCAAGCAGTCTACCAACTGAGCTATATCCCCAGCCCAAAATTAACTTTTTAAATTAATACATATGCCTCATAGTCTTGTTTGCAGCCTCTTATTGTGGAAAATTTAAAACAATATATAAGAGCAAATAAAGCAGTGTAGTGAATGTCCATCAATTCATAGCCAATTTCATTTTATCTAAGCCTCCAGCTCTCCAATTTGCATTTTGTTTTGAAGCAGATCCTAGATACTGTGTCATTTCATTTCATTTGTAAATATTTCAGTATCTGCTCCTAAGGGATACTGGTTCTTTTTAAAAACCTTACAGTATGCCTAAAAAAAAAGAATTAGTAAAAAGATTATCAAATAATTCAAATTTTCAGTTATTTCATAAATATAAAAAAATTAATTCATTTTAGTCAGGATTTAAATAAGGACTACACAACAATGCAATTCATTGGTAAATTCTTTGTTTTGAATTTATGGGTTCTTTATCTCACTTTAAAAATTCCCCTTTTTTGGTGTGGTTGTCTATTAAAAGTTCCTCATGACATGAATTTTGTTGATTAAATTCTTAACATGCCATTTAACATGTCTTCTATGTATTTTATAAAAATTGGTAATTGAACCTAAAGACTTGATTACATTCAGGTTCTTTTGGGATATAGACTACTGTATAAGATAGTAGTCTTCTATCAGGAGGCATGTAGTGGCTGCTTGTTTCTTCCTGTAATTTACCAACTACTGAAGATGTGTATGGTTTTTAAAAATCAATTATAGGATACACTATTCAGTATGATAGCCACTAGCTCCTTATGGCTATTGAACATTTGAAATGTGGCTAATCTGAACTGAAATGTGCTGTAAATGTAAAATTACATGTTAGATTTCAAGTGCTTAGTACAAAACAGAAGAATGTCAAATCTCAGTAATTTGTTTATAACGATTACATTTTAAATGATATTTAAATAATATTTTGGATACATAGGATTAAATAAAACATTATTAAAATTAATTTCAGTTGTTTCCTTTTAATTTTTTAATATAAAAAATTTAAAAGCACATTCATAAAATCATATAATGGCTTGCATTGGACAGTTACTTTACCACATAAGGAAAATGTTAGATACCTGTCCCATTCCACCTACCTTTCATTCCCACTCTTCACACTTTAACTTCTGTTTACTTTTTCATTTCTAAGTGACAGACTTTTGATATAGCATTATTAATTGGTAGTTACTGTGTGCCGAGTATGTTGTATGCCCTCTGTTTATTAAGTCAATTCTCAGAGCAGTCTTACTTTAGAAATGAGGAAATTCAGAAACAGAAGGGTTAAAGATGAATTAAGTGCCAGAGCTTAGATTCTCATTTTTAAAACCTGGGTTTCTGAGCTCCAGATACTTTACTGTAGTGCCTCTTCTGCTTAGCCTTTCTGTTTTTCTTTTATTCGTTTTTTTTTCAATTGTAAATATCTTCTAACTTCCTGTTACAGAAGACAAAGGTTTTGCTTTTTCATTCGTCCTCCCCTGTTCTTCCCCTTCTCCATCCTAGCCCTACACTGGAACTTCTATCATGTAATTATACAATTTTTGTTAAATTCATATTTAATATATATATTAGGTATACAGAAAATGTCATTTATATTACTCTGACTGCATTTCCTCTTAAAATATTTTTTCTTTCTGGAAATAGTAATTATCTTGGTTTTAATATGTTTGATTCACTTTGTTTTTTTCTATTAATTTATCCCAGAATCATTTGTTACTATTTTTTTATTCCTCAGAATCACTCATGGGGAGACATTTTTCCTGAGTCCCTCATTCTTTAGTCTTTTATATTCTAGGTCAAAGTAGCACCACTGTTGTTGTAGAATTGATTATATTGGGACTTCCCTTTGTTTTCTCTTGTATAGTTGATATCTAAGTCTTTTATATAGCACCTTGTTTGAGAGTTCAATGTATTGTTATTCTAAGGATATTAATTTAGGTGTTTTGGTTGTTTTGAAATTTTCTGTGTTCCCTATATTACCACCATTTCCTTGAAGTTTTCTTTCTATATGATTTGTTCATAATCTTTCAAGTTAGAATGCCTTATTTTTCTGAGGGTCTTCATATTGGAGAACAGAGGTCTCTGTACACAGAACTTTCTAGTGGTGGGCTTCATTGTAAGACAAAGGAGCAACAAAACATTTTCATTGGCCATCCTCTCACCCCTAGCATCATTTTCTCGTTTTCCTTTGGGATGGATCAGCTTTTCCAGGTAGGAATCTTCTAGCTTTCTATCTCAGGTGGAGCAAGCTGAGCTGTCTGAGTTCTTGGAGACAAGTGAGAGCAGGGAGCTAGTTATCTCATTGTTCAACATTCAGATTTCAGTTTACTTTTCTGTTTTCTCTAAGGGGTTTCATTGCCATTCCTGTACCCAGATCTTCAATCATTTAATTTTTTTTTTTTTTTTTTTTTTTTTTAAACAGTGCTGGGGATTGAACCCAGGGTCCAACTGAGCTATATCCCCAGCCACTTTACCCAGATCTTTAGCTGGAATTTCACCTGCCTTCCCTATCCTTAAATGCTAAATGAATGCAAACAGCAACCCAGAATATCAACTGCCTATAACCAGATACCAGATGCTACAGATTCTCGCAGAAATAATAATGATGATTATAAAAATAGTTTTAAATATTCAGCACCTATTATCTGATTTAATCTTCAAAATTGTATTGAGATAGGAAATATTATTATCCCCACTTGGATACACTTGAACCAGACTCTACTATTATAATGCCTTTAAACATTTTTCTCCTTCCTTTTCCCTTCCTTACCCTTGCTCCTGGAGAAATCTTTAGCGCTGAAAAGTGGTGGTGACACAGTTTGTTTTCTGTAGTCCGTATAGACATTGAACACTATTTTTTATTGGATGGTGAGAATAGCATTCAAGTTTTTCATTTGTCTTTGATAATACAAAATTCCTCAAAAAGTAGCTGCTGATCATACCACTATGCAGTATTCTTATGGCATATGCATTCTAAATAGCGAAATGGTACATTACCACAGAATCTTAAGTGACCCTGCTGAGATCTTAAACAGGTAAGAAAGGCAGTATGAATAAAAGAAACCTGAATCATGGATTCAGAACTGTCGATTGCTGCCACCTTTTCTAGGACTTTTTTCTTCTCTTCTGTTCTGAGAGTGCTGTAGAGTACACATAGCACATAAAAATATAATCCAGCTTTTCTCATACATTTCTAAAAATGTCATCCTATGCTTGAATTATCAAATAAGAGTGATATTCTCCCATTATTGAAATAAGTTACTTGTTGAATGATACATTAAATCACATGATATATTTTTACAGTTGGGGCCTTTGATACCACAGACCTTGGTAATGGTTTTACTCATTTATTTTTCTTGGTGATTTTATGTTGAATCCAGGACCTCATGCATAATAGCAAGTGCTTTACAACACTGAGCTACATCTTCAGCACTTTTTAAAAATTGTATTTTAAGATACAGTCTTGGTAAGTTGGCCTAGAACTTGAGACCCTCCTGCCTCACTTCCGAAGTAGCTGGAATTAAATGTTAATGCTTATGTGCTCCTTCTCTGCCTTCAATGAAAACCCTTCTAAATTTACATACATTATGTCCATACACCTAAATGATGTTATTTTGTATGTTTTAAAACTATGTTGCACAGTGTTTCTTTAAAGTTTTTTCTCAACATTGTGAGTCATCTATATTAATACCTATACCATTGGTTTTTTTTTTCTCTAATCTTGTCATAAGCTGTGTCTGACCTGCTAAACCCATTTACCATCTGCTGAGTGTTTAATTTCAGTTATTGTATTTTTAAGTTCCAGAATTTTCACTTTGATACTTGTTTCCATTGCTCTGATAAAATTTTCCTTTTTATCTAAGCTATTTGATATATTAATCACAGTTAAAGTCTGTCTGAAAATTTCAATATATAGTAGTTCTTCTGTGGAAAGTAGTAGTAGTATTATTTTCAGTCATGAGCTTCTACTTAGTTGCAGGGCCTACTTAAGTAAATTTTTTTTTCTTTAAAAAAAGTTTTTTTTTTTTTTTTGAAGTTGTAGATGGACACAATACCTTTATTTTTTTTATGTGGTGCTGAGGATTGAACCCAGTACCTCACATGCTAGTCTAGCACTCCACCACTGAGCCACAGTCCTAGACCCCTAGTTAAGTTTTGACAGAATTCTGAACATTGTTTATGAAAAATTACAGGGATAATTTGTGACTAACTCAGTCATCTACAAACTATACCCATAGGCCAAACATGGCCTGCCCACCTGTTTTTGTCTGGCTTGTGTTTGTTTTTTAAATTGTAGAAAAATTGTTCAAATAATAATAATATTTGGCAACACATGAAACTTATATAAAATTCAAACCTAAGGGCTCATACAAATTTTTGTAATATAATCAATTAATTTTGGAATATAATCACACTTAAATATTCATGTGTTACCTGTGGCTGCTTTTGTTGTGATACAACAGCAGAGCTGAGTAGCTGCAACACAAACCTTTAAACCTATAATATTTCTAAACTATTGCCAACCCCTGCTCTTACTAAAAAAACATTTTTCTCCAGACAGGGTCTACTTATGATGGGCCCTTAGGGTATCAGGAAGGTCACCTAATTCATTCAGGATTTAATGGATTCAAAGTTTATCTTAAGCTTTTGTGAGAGCTGGTCAATTTCTGGCTCACTTCTACTTAGTAGTCTAACTAAAAGCATGGTGTATTACACAGGTTCCTCTTCCTTGATGGGCCCAGTACTTCATTGTTGGTTCATTCTCAACAACTTTCCTTCTCCCTGAAATCATAACTTCAAATAATTGTTGCTTCCATAATTAATGCTTTTAAACGGACCATACGTATTTGTGTATGTGACACACACGTGTGCATTTTCCAATTTTCTTGGTTCTTGAGGGAGCTTAGTCTGCAAGAAACTAGACTGACATTGAAAGTTCAAGATGATCACATCTCCAGATTCTCCAAAGCTTTCCATCTCATTTAGGACAGATCAAATCTTTATAGTTAGTCCTGAGGCCTTACATGATCTGAATGACTACATGGATGAGAGTAAAAACAGAAGGGTCAGAAGAGGCACAGATGAGAAAGCAGATTTATTTTGCCATTAGTGTACTAGCACACTAACAAGTATAGGACTTAACATTTCAAATAGATATACCCATGGTTTTGGGTGTCACTTATATTTAGATTTTTTCTATTTTCATTATTTTTAAATTTATAATTACTAATAGAAAAACCCATTTTTGTCTTTGCTTCAATGAGTTTTTGAATATGTATACTTAATGTACAGTACCTCATTTGAGATACTCCATCACCCTAGGAAGTTAATTCCTTGCCTTTTCCAGTTAAATCTATCCACCACAGAAGTAATCACTGTTTTGGTTTCTATCCCCGTATTAGTCATTAATTTTTTAAATTGCAAATTATAACACTACCATGAGTCGCTGTGTGCTATAGACATTTTCCTTATTCAGATTTTACCTGTTTCTCTAGGGTTTTTTTTGTTTGTTATTTTCTTTTGTGTGGTTCTGGGAACCAAACACAGGGCCTCACACATTCTAGATAAGTACCTTACCACTGAGCTATATTCTCAGCTCCCCTTTTTAAAAAAAATTGTTTTAAGATAAGGTCTAGCTGAGTTGCCTAGGCTGGCTTTGAACTTGGGATCTACCTGCCTTAGACCCCCCAAGTAGCTGGAATTATGGGCCATGTACTGCCATACTCAACTTGATCCCAGATTCTTGGTTTTATTTTTTTAAGGTGAAGTCTGCCTGTTAATCTACTGTTTTAGTTAACAACTTATTTGATTAATAGAAGTTATATTAATATTAATAGTCATGTGCAATTAGGCAATACAAGTAACCTGGTCTTTTAGAATAATATTGAACTATCCTGAATTACTTAAAAATTAACTTCTAGAATCCAAACTTGTATTTCCATGGCAAGTCATATACATTATCTTAATCCTCAGTAGCCTTTGAAAATGGGTAGGGGAGTGGTATTCTCAATTTACAGATGAGAAAAAGACTGGACAAGTTGTTGACTTATATATAATCCCCCTTAGAATAAACCACTGCTTCCAGGAATACATTTTTCTTTTGCTCATTGAACTATCCCAGGCTGCAGGTACACAAGGAAAGAGCCAGTTTGTATTGCAGAACTCAATTTCCTTGTTTGTTTTCTGAAAATTCATAGGTTTCCCATTCCTTCCATCCTCCAGCATAGTGTTGAGCCCTGAAAACACACATCAAAGAGTTGGTGTTATAAACATTTTCTCCAGTTTTATAACAGGGTTTGATAGAAACTTCAGAAATAATGTAATGGAACTCATTTGACTCTAAGACTATTTAAAAGATTGTGTTGCTTTTGAGTAAGATGAAAAGATAGAAGCTCTTGCTATCCTGCATTTACTAACAGTAATTATGAGGGGAAAAAATTTGTTTTATGATGCTGGGGGATCAAATGCAGGGCCTAAGCATGCTAGGCAAGTGCTCTACCACTAATCTACATCTCTATCTCCCAAAGTATCTCAGTAAATGTATATGAAACATTGCAATTTACATTCATGAATCTATTTTTTCTTTTATCTTACACACCTGTGAAAGCCCAGAGATATTGCTGTGTCCAGAGCCTTTTTGCTTCTCACTCCAGCTAAACAAGAAAACACTAGGCTGTCAGATTTGGATGGCTTTACTTCATGGTACTTTTCTTTGAAGTCTCTTGGGTTCATCTGTAGAGCTTCACTTACCTCATTCACTGGGGAAAAAATGTTAAGAATTTCAATTAATTTATTATTATTGAAAAAATATATTTTTTAAATCAGCTTAAAGACACATTTCACTCACATGGTATGTTGACAGATCCTGGGATTTTCCCATATTCAAGAATTTCCCATGTCTCTCTGACATCAATTAACATAATGTTTTTGGAATTCAACAGGTTTTTGAGTTCCTTATAAGTGACATCCTTAGAAATAGCAGTACAAAAATTGTGGCAGCTTCCCTTTATTGACTTCCAATCTGGGAAAAAAAAAAAAAAAACAATTTACAACTTGAGCCATTTTAAAGTAATATCACTATTAAGAACCAGAAAGAGTAGGTTAATATTTAGCCTTTGGTTTTTTGGGATTGGCTTATTTCACTTAGCATGATATTCTCCAATTCCATCCATTTATCTGCAAGGGAAACAAGAGGGAGAGGGAGTATGAAAAATGGTGGAATGAGACAGACATCATTACCCTATGTACATATACGAATGGTATGAATCTATATCATGTACAACCATAGAAACAAAATGATGTACCCCATTTGTATACAATGAATCAAAATGCAGTCTGTAAAAAATTTTAAAAAAAAGAGGTTAAGTGTTTCCTTCATAGTGTTAGTCATCTAACTATAGTTGATCTTTTTTCTTTAAAAAAAAAATGTATCCATTTTGAATTGTAACATAATACATTATTTGCTTTCTGCCCTGCTTCCTAAATTGCTTATAATTTCCTGAATGATAGTGCTAGAAGTGTCTTTTGTTCTAATATTTGGTCTTTCACTCTGGTTCCATGCACAGAGCTCCTGCTCATACTAAGTACCTCTTTATCTGGCTATCCACCGTACCCTTTATTATATTATCTAAAATAAAGAGATAAATGTGTTTCCCTGAGCCAATCTAGCAAATTACTCAACCTAAGAAGGGGTAGTGGGAACTGTTGATTTACAGCCAGTTAGAACTGTGGAAGGCCTGGAAATTGTAATTTATGTCTGAAGTGAGGGCAGTCTTGTGTTACTGGGCCCTTTATCTGTGGAGTTTTCAGTACCTCTGGGTAGTTAAATTCAGAATTAAGTTGTAAGATACCCAGTTGGTCCACAGGGAGTTTGAGAATTGCTTGTATAGAAAACCCATGTTTGGTGTCAAAAGTGTGAGCAGAGTATAGAAAAATAATTTTTACACTTATGCTTTCATCCTAACTCTGAGCAGCAGGATATAGCTGTCCTTTTGCCCTGAATGCTTGCTTGATGCTAGCAATCTTTCTCCATATTCTCTCTCCAAGCCTTTTAATTGGCAGGAGCTTATAAATACACATTCACTTTTCAGCTGAATTATGGAAGTAACTTGAAAATTTTATTCTAATCCAATTTACAATATTAAGAAAATTTTAATCTCATTTCCTTTTTTAAGCAAAAATAACCATATGTTAGATGTCAGGACCTTACATTTTAAACTGCATTTGTAAGTACCTGATGGCACTGCTAATGCTAACTAAATGGTAACATAATGGTATTGAACAATAACTCAAAAATCGATAGGTTCACATTGATATAAGTATATAATTAAACAAGTGGGGAGAAGGGATGATCATATATTGGAATTCCAGCTGACAAATATAGAAGGGATAATGGAAGTAGAAAAATCACTGGCAGATACTCCAGTAATATTTGTTGCAGGTAAAAACCACTGCTGAATACAAGCTTTAGTGAATGAAAGTATGAATAGAAATGGAATAATATCTCCCCACAAGATACTTGCTAGTTATAAAGGGAGAGAGCTGAAAGATCCCACTGTTACCAGTTATTCAAAGATAAGTTCATTAATAATAAGCCTTGTTGACAACATGTACTTCCTGGACTTCATATGATACACTGAGAAAAGCACATCATTTCCTTAGTATTCTTGCCAAAAATGCATGCCTGGAATCTAATCAGAACAAAACTCAGTCTACAAAATAACCAGTACTTCTAAAAAGTGTCACCACCATGACAAAGACTGTGAAACTATCAACGATGGGAGGAGGCTAAGGAAACATAACAATGTAACATAAATCCTGGATTGTACTGGGACTATAAAAAACAACTTGGTGCAGTGGTGCATGCCTGTAATCCCAGCATCATGAGAGGCTGAAGCAATAGGATTGCTAAATTTGGGGCCAGCCTCAGCAACCTAGGGAGGCGCTCAGCAACTAAATGAGAACCTGTTTCAAAATTAAAAGGGCTAGGCATGTAGCTCAGTGATAGAGTATTCCTAGGTTCAATCCCCAGTACTTAAAGGTAAACAAAACAAAACAAAACAAAAAAAACTATAAAGGTCCATAAATGAGAAAACTGATGAAATTTAAACAAGGTCTATAGTTAGTAGTATTTTTGTAAATATTAATTTCCTAATTTCAGTAATTGTACTGTTAGATGTTTATGTTAGGACAAGTTGTATAAGAATAAAGGGAACTGCTTTATTTTTGCAACTTTTGTATAGGTCTAAAATTTTTAAAAAGATTAAAAAATAGCCAAAAAATTGTTAATATTCATATTTCACAAAAAATGACCACTTATAAAAGAAAGGTAAATGATGTTTCAGGGGTAGGAGAAATAATGATTCAAATTTTGTTGTAGTATTAAATGTATTATAAAGTGAAATTGATTTAAATATTATAGACCTAGCATAGGAAAAAGGTGTAAAGTTTTAAGTCCAAAAAGAGACCCACAATATAACTTACTGAGAATTCTGTATCTATGAACAGTGATATTTCAAATTAATAGGGAAATGAATATGTAGGACAACTAACTAGGAGAAAACTTTAAGCAACCTGTTATCTCATTCCTTTTGTATCTAAAAGCTAATCTTAGAAGTACTAATATAAGACAAGAATGGATAATTTATGTGTGTATGGGGGTATTGGGGATTAAACCCAGGGGTGTTACCATTGAGGTACATTCCCAGTCCTTTTCATTTTTTATTTTGATACAGGGTCTTGTTAGGTTGCCCATGCTGGCCTCAAATTTGCAATCATCCTGCCTCAGCCTCCTGGGTGGATGGGATTACAGGCATGTGCCACCATGTTGGCATGAATGAGTAATTTAAATCTTGGGACAGGAAGCCCATTCTAAACATGACACAACGACTAGAAGTCAGAAAGATTTGTCCTCACAAAAATGCTAAATTTAGATGGGAAAGATGGTGGAATGAGATGGACATTATTACTCTATATACATGTAAGATTACCTGAATGGTATGACTCTGCATCATGTATAACCATTGAAATGAAAGGTTGTGCTCCATTCATGTACAATGAATTGAAATGCATTCTGCTGTCTTGTATAAGTAAATAGAACAAATTAAAAAAATTTTAAAATACTAAATTTACATATGGAAAAATGTAAATTTACATTTTGAAACAAGGTAGGCAGGAAGAAAATATTTGTAACATAGAAAAGAAAAATGCTGGCAGGGTGACCCACACCTCAGCAACTTCATGAACAAATGGGTGAATAAACAAAGTGTGGTATATACATACAATAGGATATTATTCAGCCATAAAGAAGGAATGAAGTTACCCAGTGGAATAATCCAGACACAAAAAATGTATTATTTCATTTATATGAAAATATATTAATATGCAAATTCAATGCAATAGTTAATGGCTACCAGGAGTTGGAGGGGGAAGGGTTAGGAAGTTATTGCTTACTAGTATAGAATTTCCCTTGGACATAATTCTGGAAATAGAAAATCGTGATGGTGGGGTGGGGCTGTAGCTCAGCAGCAGAGCACTTGCCTAACATGAACTAGGTCCTGGGCTCTATCCCCAACACCACAAAAAAGAAAAACAGAAAAGTGATGATGTTGGCACAATATTGTGGATATGATTAATGCCACCAAACTGTACACTCAAAAGTGGTTTAAGCTAGGTCTGGTGGTACATGCCTGTAATCCCAGCAGCTCTGGAGGTTGAGGAAGGAGGGTCACAAATTCAAAGCCATCCTCACCAATTTAGCAAGGCCCAAAGCACCTTAGTGAGACCCTGTCTCAAAATTAAAAAATACCCAGATTACAAAACATCCACAGAGTGCTCTGGAGCTTGCAAGTGGACATAGGGTTCTTTGCCAATCACAGCCAACTTTCCTGCCACAGCCAGTGACCTCTGGGGCTTTTTAGAAGGATGGAGTTAGATTCTGGATTCACCACTGATGTCTGAATCACTCAAAACAAAAGGCAGAGAAGAGCTCACTACGGTTTCCTAAAGCTGCTTATTATTTTCCAGTAATTTTCAGCACAGCCCTAAAATTTAAAAAAAAAAAAAAAAAAAAGAGCAATTATCAAGTGTGGGAAAGCTTGATAATGAACTTAATCTCTCTTATTGGGGTATTCTTTTGTTTATAAAGAGAGGTTATCTTGACGTTCTGAGAAGTTCCATGCAGACCCACTCTTGACTATTCTTACCTATTCATTTCTGTCATCTCATTTTCTTTGTAGGGTTTAAAAGATATTATTTAAAGAAGGGGCTCTTAGTTCCTTGATGGCTTTCCTTCTATTTCAATTTTGTATGCAAAATATATGAATGTATATGTGCACATTTTTTTTTGAGAGACAAAAAAAATAAATAAATAAAAAAAAATAAAAAGGGCTCGGGATGTGGCTCAGTGGGTACCCTGAGTTCAATCCTTGGTACAAAACAAAGTTCAAATGGCATATTTTATGTATATTTTAACACATTAAATAAGTTTTAAAGATACATGTTTCCATCTTTAGATTTTAAAAATTTGGTTCCTCTGCCTGCAAGAGTAAATCTAAAAGCACCTGGAATCAAATGATTTCTCATTAAACTGTTTTGTGAGTTGGCAGGCTGAATTCATACTTCTTACTACTTCTTAAAATTTTAGGACACAGAAAACTATGCTTTTTTTTTTTTTTTTTTTTTTTTTTTAGTAGAGCTTTATGGTTATACACAGTAATTAGATTCATCCTGAAAACTGCTAATTTTATAAATTACGTTAAACTCGAATTTAGTACTTAGCTGTTAGGAAATAATCACATTAAGTAACTTATGAGATCAGTTGTTTTTCTTATAGAGTAAATCAAACTGACATTTAACTTTCTGTAATTCAGCTTTATTTCTATGGGAAGACAGTAGAAGGAGGAAATAATCATTCAAGACTGGATTTCCTGCCTTTCCACTCAGTGAACAAAAGCCTAAAGCAAGCATGTTCCCATCATGAGTCTCAGCTCCCCCAGTCACTCCTGGTATAAACCTCTACTCAAAACTAGTCACTTAAATTAGTGAACCAATATTTTGAGGATTTTGTTTTGTACATCATATCCTCTACTTGTAAATCATCCACTTGACCTGGTACTCAATCAAGAAACACTGATCTCTTCCTACATTGAAGAAGCACTGATAGTTTGGGATTTGCCAAGAGGTGATATGTGGTTCTTGAGGAATTTTTAAGAGTAATACTAAAGAGCCAGGTGTAGCTCAATGGGAGAGTATGTGTTTAGCATGCTTAAGTCCTGTGTATGATCCCTTGCACCACACACACAAAAAAAAAAAAAAGAAGAAAAGAGTAATACTTTGATGTTTACCCTTTTAGCCTAAACTTTGAATAATCTATAGTTTTGCTGTTTCCACACTGGTATAATCTAATTTCACCTGGATACTCCCTACAGTATACATTACAGGATACAGTTCAAGCTCCTTAATATAGTCTATGATACCCTTCAATGAGTTACTGTGAAATTTAAATGAAATTAATGTGTATACAGGGTGTATTATAGTTTCCATATGAGATGTCCCCACAAACAGTGCAAGAATGTGTGGCAATGCAGGAATGTTCATATATGAAATGAGATAGATTATGAAATAAATACATTATGAGAGCTATGACCGATTAGTGGATTAATCCATATAATGGATTAATAATTTGAACAGACTACTGGGTAGTAAATGTATGTAGGTGGGGTATGACTGGAGAAAGTAGGTCACTGGGAGTGTGCCCTTAGGGATTATAGTTTGTCTCTGGCTTCCCTCTAGCTCTTTCTCTGCTTTAAGGAGAGAAGAGCTGAGCAGCTTTTCTCCACCAAGCCGTTCTGCCTAACTTCGGGCCTAGAGCAAGAGAACCAGCAGAGCATAGACTGAGACCTCTGAAACCACAAGCCAAAATAAACTTCTCCTCTTCTAAGTTGTTCTTGACAAGTATATTGGTCATAGTGACAAAAAGTTAACACACAGGGCAAACAATAAATGCCTATTTTTGCTTTTCCTTCAGGATTTTTTTCTTGTGAAGAAGGTATTTTTCTCCCTCATATCTACATGGAACACCCTTCCTCTCTGTTAAGAACCATTTAAATGTTGCTTGTCACCTCTCCTTTAACAATTCTACTTCTAGATATCTATTCTAGTACAGCACTTGTTCATATACACAAAGTGGCATGCACAATGATAATTACTGAAGAACTGTTTATATGATAGCAAAAAACTGGAAATCACAATATTCACCAATAAATGTTTATGTAAACTGTAGTAATCCATACTATGGAATATTGCTGCATTTAAAAACTTCTGAATACCTAAGTGAACAAAAATTGCAGAAATGTTTAGATCACATTTACATACATATAATTTCATATGTACCTTTATGTCTGCTCATCAAAAAGTATTTAGAAGAATCTGGGGAAGACAGTAGGATAGGGAGATGTACAAAGGGGGACTTATGCAGTACTTTTTTGGTTTGTTTTAATGAGATTATAATCGTGATATTAGCATAGTTTTTTTTTTAATGAAAAAGGCACTTTTCTCTAATATTTTCTCCAACTTGGGGGTAGATTTGTTCTTTTCACTAGTGAAACTAGAGTTTCACTAGGGTGGGCTGTGATTATTTATTTTGTCTGTTTCCCTCAGAAATGGTGAACTCCTGAACTGTAGAAGGCTGTATCCCCAGCAGAAGACCTGGGAGATTAGGGGCCCAATAAAAGATTGCTAAATAAAGGTAAAAGTTAACAACAATTTGCATAGAAAAACCCATCTTAAACTCCAGAGGATGTTAAGAAGGAGTGGGAGGGGCAGTGTTATGTTGGGCCCCTGCAGCTGCATCCACAGATAAAATTTGATGCTTACGGAGAGGCAGCATGGAAAGCAAAAAAAAAAAAAAAAGGACTCAAGTCCTCTCTCAGCTCTGAACCCAACCCCTCCACTAACCACCTTCACGTCTTCTGCTTCCGTATCTGTGAAATCCGGGGAGGTATTTTTATAGTTCTAATACGTCATAATCCTGGGTGGCTGTTTCATCCAGCGGTGAGCACTGCTCTCTTATAGGTCACAACCAGTAACTTGCAAAACTGAGACTGGCCATCTTGCTGGCACCTTTGAGTCACGAATTAACCTTTACTGCTTAAACATGTAACTACCATTATACATGCCCTCCCAACTAACAATCTGGTGCCATGCTTACCAGTCTCCCTGCGTTCCCTGAGCAATTCCAGGCCCGGAGAACCTTGGATCTGAAGGCACAAGAATTGCTAGTAGGTGCAACCCACCCAGATTTGCCAAGAGTAATAATGGGCTTCATTTTTAACCGGAAGTCTAAAGCATCGAGTACCCTCGTTAATGCCATCCCTTCCTTGACATCTTAGATTAGGAGTTCTCCCTTGTTCCAGGGGTCAAGCTCACCGCAGAGCTCAGTCTCCACAGACCCGAGGACAGCCCTACGCGCAGTCCGGAACAGCAGCCAGGGCAGCATCCTCGCCCGCTAGCACCCGCTGCGCCGCTGACCACTTCCTCCTCCTTCGTCGCTCCCTCCCGCCCCAGGCGCGCCGCTCCCGGCTCTTGAGCGCCCTCCAGCCAACTGCCGGCGGAACGCGGTAATGCCGCAAGGCGTAATCGCTGACCTAATCGTGCCGTTTTAAATCATTTGGAAAAGAAACTAAGGGCTATGCTTTCTTTTTTGTTTTTGCTTCTGTTACCTTTTTAAAATGAAAGCTAGTTTAAAAGTGGAAAGTAGAAAATATGACAAAGCTTAAAAATGAAGATTTAAAGTAAATAAACTGCAATTTATAACATGACTTTCATACATTGGATTAATTTAAAGCAGACTACATGAATTTTTTTTTCTAATTGTTCTTAACTTTAATACCTGGTTTAGTTGAGGTCAGTATTAAAATAATCTCATAGTGTTATCTTTTCCCCCCAAAATTGGTAATATCTGACTATATGTGATCATAGCTTTGTCAGGGTTAGGGTCAACTGTTTTATAAAGTGCACTAGTTCACATTGCTACAATGACAAATTACTACAAATTTACTGGCTCTAAACGACACAAATTTATTATGTACAATTCTGGAGATCAGCAGTCACACTTGGATAAAATCAATGTGTCCGCAAGCCTGTGTTCCTTTGGAAGACTCTAGGGAAGAACTTGCCTTTTCTGTCTTTGGGTGGATGTCTCATACCTTTGTTCATGATCCTTTACCATCTTCAAAGCCAGCATCATGGAATCTTTAAATTTAACTCTCATCACTGCTTCTGTTGTAAAATCTCCTTTCTTCCTCTGGCCTTCATGTCTGTCTTTTATAAGAACCTTTACATTCAGACAATTGACATAATGCAAGATAATATTTTAGCGACATCTGCAAATTCCCTTTTACCAGGTAAAATAACACAGTCAGTTTCCAGGGTTTAGAACATGGACATCTTTGGAGTAGGTGGGGACATTATTCAGCCTACTACCAAAGTTTCTCATTACCTTAAGTTTATTCTCAATTCCCAAGCATAATGAAAGCTATATTTGTCTGAAATTTAACTCACAATGGAAAAAGACAAGATATGAATTCTAAGTAATATTAAAATGTATGTCCAAGGAATTATTTCATTAAACATGTCCTTTTATTCAGTTTTTAATTAATTCAATAATTAAACCACATTTCTATACACATGACTTTATTCACAATTATGCTTTTCCAAAAACCATAGTCTGTGTAATTTATTTTGTGAATTAACTTTGAACTAAGATGTCCTCATATACTGTGGATGCATGTATTTGTAGCATCCCCAATGTGAATATTTATCATAAACCATAGTTAGTATGAACACAAGATATGGAAACAATGTATTTGGCCTCAATGAGCCAAATTTAATCTAATTTATAGTTTTGCAAGATAAATATTACTAAACAACTATTTTTCAGGGTCCATGAATAATTAATTGAGAAATATTTTCCTATATAATTTTCCTGAAAAGATTAATATGTCCTATATGTAGTCAGTGCCAAACCTGGCTTATTTAAGAGTCCTTAGAGCAAGAAGTCCTTATTCAAAAGAGAATTTTGATAATTGCCCTGGCATACAAGTCTCAGTTATTCTTTCAGGGAAAGTCAGTGAGGCTTAAAGTGGACTTAACAGGGGAGAAGTAGTTTAAGTCCTCTAGAAAAAATCTAATGCTGAGTTGTTATGAATCATTAATTCTCAAACTCATTTTTTGTCATAACGTATGCAAGTGAAAGGCTATCGGAATGCAGGGGATTTTGAAAACATTTGGGGTTTTTCCTAAATCTACTTCAAGTCCCCATATAACAGACAAATAAAATGAAGAATTAGAAAATGTATAGCTTTTCATGGGACTTTTTAAAAAGAATTTCTACCCAAACTTAAAATGAACATATATTGACTCAGCATTTCCACTGCTAATAGTTTATCTAGTGAAAACATTTGCACAAGTAGGCAAAGATATATGTACAGGAGTGAGGGACTGATTAAAAAAAGTTATACACCCATTCACTACAGTCCTAAGTAACTAGTCAAAGAAATGAGGTTAACGTGGAATTCTGTCCAATGTATACTGTCAAGTGGAAAAAAAAAATCAAGTTGTAAAACAGATGTAGACTGTAATCTGGGTGTATTCTCTTTCCACAAAAGTTGTCATAGAAAAATATAAATATGTACAAATACATATTGTATATACCAAGAAAGTTTTTGAAACTATAGAGAACATAATACAGAAGAGAGGAAATATTACCTCTTAAAAGAGGAAATGGGACTATTGGTAGGAAGAGAAGATGCAGAACTTTATACTTGGTTAAAATAGCATGTATTATTTTTGCAATAAAGAAAGAATGTGCTGGGTATGGTGGTACATGCCTGTAATCCCAGCAACTTGGGAGGCTGAGGCAGGAAGATTGCAAGTCCAAGGCCATCCCTGGACAATTTAGAAGAACTCTGTCTCAAAATAAAAAATTTAAAGGACTGGAGATATAGCTCAGTAGGGTGTCCCTGGGTTCCATCTCCTTTGAAGAGGCAGAGAAAGAGATGGTCTCTAGTTTATAAAGTATTTCACACATTTCCAGACAGAACAGGGATGGTAAAACTTTGATGTTTAGCATTATTTGAAAAATACACATCATGTGTAATCCCAGATAGTCAGAAGGCAGGCAGGATTGCAAGTTTGAGGCCAGCGTTGGCAACTCAGTGGGACCCTGTCTCAAAATAAGAAGTGCTGGGAACCAGCTCAGTGGTAGACCACCCTGTGTTCCATATCCAGTACTACAAAAAAATACAACAAACAAACAAAAAACCCTCACTGATGATATTATGTGACTGTATATTTTTATTTGTCCTTTTGACATTTCATTGTAACAGTACCAAAAATATACCTACTGCATAACATTTACAAATGATTTATTTTCTTTGAAGAATCTACCAAATAGTGAATTTTACTTCAATTAAGTGAAAAGATATATAATTTGAAGAACATCAGAAATAAAAACTGTCAGATAATTTTTCCTAACTCATGCCAAGTTGTATGGAGGTTGCAGTCTCTGAAGGTCATGTTAATGGCACATCTGAAAATCAAGAGAGCTTTCAAATATGATGGTTTACATAATTCCTAAATTTCTTTTTCTTAGGAAGAGAACCTAAATCTTCATATTCTAATTCCATTCCTTTTTTTACTATAAACTGGTTCCAAGTGATACAGGAAAAAAAAATTGTAATGTACTTTGGATGCAGTTAATTTAGATTTGCTCAAATTTGCATGTCTTTTTTTCTGCTGTAGGTCAAATCCAATTTTAAAATATATGAAAAATGGGCTGGGAATATAGCTCAGTTGGTAGAGTGCTTGCCTCACAAGCACAAGGCCCTGGGTTCAATCCTCAGCACTGCAAAAAAAAAAAAAAAAAAAATATATATATATATATATTTGTATATATATGAAACTTGATTTATGAAGACAATTTTGTCTCAAAAATTACAACACAACCCCTTCTTATTTGGAAAACAGCAAACTTTTTTGCTAAGTTTTCACATGGAAATAAGAAAAATTAGAGTTTTAAGGTAAAATCAGACTTCTGGGGCCTAACTCTGGTATTTTAAAATTTCTAACCCCAAAACTATTCATTAGGCCCCACCTTGTCCTTGTGTAAGATTTCTAGAGTCTATCAACCAGTGTCGAAATTTAGAATATCTATCAAAAATTTTCAAACCAAGATGCGGACCACTTTAATAGATAATCCGGCTTTGAAGAAAAGTACAGGTAGGTATAGATCAAGATAAGTACGGTACAGTTAGAAAGCAAGAACACAGACGGGTTCCAGAACAGTCATTTAAAAAATGCAAAATGACACACGATGAATGCCAGCTGACTTTATAGAGTTCAGAGGGTGATGGAAGGAGGTCAGGGCCTGTCCGAGAGGGCGTCCAGTAACTACGGGACCGTTACTATGGGAAAGTCTTGCGTTACTCACTCGCCGCCAGTCTCCCACCGAGCAGCTCTGTGGAAGTACGGAACGCAGGCGCGACCCGAGTCGGCCCCGCCCCTCCACCTCGCTTGTCCTTTCGACCCTCCCGGGCGGGGCAGCGGGGGCACCAGGCTCCGCCTCTGCCGGCTCGCAGGTCGGTTGCGCAGGCGCAGTCACTCCTGGTTGTAGTTGCGGCGGCCCGGTCGGGCGGGGTGAGTTGGAGAGATGGCGTGGGGTCGCCGCAGCTTCTCTGTCTTCGCTTAGGCTACCCAGGCCGGCGGGTGGGCGGCGGGTGGCCCCCAAAACAGGCTCCCCATGTTCACTCCCTTTCCCGACTCCCCGTATCTCCGGGCAGTCACCGCGGGCGTGTGAGCGAAGCTTGGCCCGCTTGGTATCTGGGCGGCGGCGGGAGGAGCCTGGGGTCGGAGCGCGAGAGGGGCTCGCATCCAGGCTTCCTGGTGACCCACGCGTGCGGCGACCTAACACCCTTTCGTCCTCCCTGCAGCGGCCTCTCACAGCATAGTTTCTCTTGACTTACGTGGGGTGCGTTTGTTAGTGACTGTAGGAAGCATGTCTAACCACGACTTTCTGGCAACATCGTGCATTAGGGGCTGTGGAGTCACATTGCCTAAATCCACATCTCTATCCAGTTACTGGCTCTAGGACTTCTGCAAGTCATTTACTCCTCTTTCTCAAGTGTAGAATGGCGAAAAGAATAGTATCGTATCTGAAAATAGTTGTAAGGATTAAGTAGGTTAAATATGAAATGTTTAGGATTGAGCCTACTGCTCAGCAAATTGACTTGTTCATCTTTTTGAGGCTGGGCATTTAAAAGGAAATCGTGTCTTATTCATCTTACTCTCAACCTGGAAAATAACAAACCCAAAAATAGGTGGACTTTTTTTTTTTAAGAATATAGACTTTCATTTGCATAGACTGTTTAAAAACAAAACTTTTCAAACAAGTTAGTTGCACATCCTATGTTAAAGAAAAGACAGGTGTAAAATGATGCTGAAGTCGAAAATGTAAAGTTTGATGTTTGGAAAACTACATTAGAAAAATGACCAGAACCAGTTTGTGCTGAAGAGTTAACAAAACAGACCTGAGATTGCTATTTTTCCAAGGTCCTGCTTGGTTACTTTGGCCCTTGGTTGGCATCTGGGGACTTTGATTTAGGAGTGATCAGACCTGGGAACAGTTAATTTATGCTGAACGGTGTGTTTCGTGCCCAAATTACCAGCTTCCATAAAAATCCTATGCTCCAAGTCTCTAAAGTGCTCTCTGGGCAGAAGCATTAGCTATATGTTGCTGCATATTCCTTGTTGGAGGAATATGTTTGATGTCTCCTGGGAGGGAGAGAACATAAGGAAGCCTACCTATGATTCCTCCAGACCCCACCTGTGTCTTTTCCCATTATGATCAGATTGTATATTCATACACCATTGCTGTGATAAATGTCAGTGCTGAATATAATAATATGCTGAGCCCTATGAATCCTTCTGTTAACTCTCCAAATATGGGAGGAAGGGGTCTTGGCGATTGCCAGTTCTGATGCTATTAATATTTAAAGTTCTTACAATTGGATTTTAATTCTTTTTTTACTTTTATTTATTGCAAAACTCAGCATTGCACCCAGGGTGCTCTACACTGAGCTACATCCCCAGCCCTTTAAATCAAAATTGGGAAAGAAATGACATAAAATTGCTATTTTGTGAGTTACTGTACCAAATGATTATGTTTAGACATCACATGTAAGAAAAATAATCAGATATTGTCTTTCTTTTGCCAACTTAAGTTTGAATTTTTTTTAAAAGTCACAAGTTTTTACAAATTCTAGGTCAAATGTCTGGTTCTGTGTATTATTTTGCCAGATTATCTGTATGTTAATGTTCTTTATCAAGAGTTTATCTGTGAGCTGGACTCAATAGTGCATGCCTGAAATCCCAGCAGCTTCAGAGGCTGAGGCAGAAGGATTGAGAGTTCAAAGCCAGCCTCAGCAAAAGCCAGGCACTAAGCAACTCAGTGAAACCCTGTCTCTTAATAAAATACAAAATAGGGCTGGGGATGTGGCTTAGTGGTCCAGTGCCCCTGAGTTCAATCCCTGGTACAAAAAAAAAAAGTTTTTCTGTAACAGGGAAGAAAAACAACCATTTCTCATGAGCTATTTTCCCTAGATTCTGTTAGTAATACCTGTCTCTTCAGGACATCAAATTAAAATTGATAGAGGCAGGTTTGTAAATTTCGGGGTAGAAACTGGGACTTTTGCCATCTGATTGTGTCTCTATTACCTCAATAAATTTGAAGACTAGGTCATTTTTTGGTAAGTGAGTGAGGAGGTGGAGGAGTTGGAGGTTTAAGGATAGTGAAAAAGGTTTGCAATGATTGTGTGGAGATGTAAATTAATTAAAAGGTGTAGTGGATAATGGTAGATCCAGTCTGCTTTCTTCTGAAACTTTCTCCAGACATAAATAAAATGATTAATTGGGTTCATTTAGGATTGGGTTCTGCCAGAGGGGTGATGGTGTAGTGATTAAGGCTGTGTACAAATGTGCTGGTTCACCTTTTTCTTGGTACCTGGTAGGATTTGCACACACCCACCCATTCTTTTCCACTTCAAGTTAAATGTAGCCGTGTGACTTGTTTTGGTCAGTGAAATATGAGCAAATGTGATGTGTAGATTCCTAGTGGAGCTTTAGGAACCAGTTCTCCATTTGCTACTTCAGCCTTTTCCCCATCTGTAGGAATTATGGAAGGAAGCATTTGCTGAGATACTGCCTCTTGTCAGCATGGACACAAAAGGAGAATAGGAGTGACCGATCAAGCAAGTTGGAAGAACTGGGAAATTGTGATCAGAGAAGGGAAAATCAGGAAATTTGGAAGGTGGAACTGAAGGTGTAAGTAGATGGGGAAAGTAGAGAGAGAAGGTACTTAGAGATGAGGTGGTCAAGGGACTCAGAGACTATACTTTTCTGTAATCCTGAATAAAGCCCTTAATGTGGTGCAGTTTGATTCAATAGTGATGATTCTTGTATTTAAATAAATGGCCTTTAACTGGGAGGTTGAACCTGTGCTCAACATGCATGAGGTCCCGAGTTCCATTTCTAGAACTACCAAAAAAAAAAAAGATAACGTCCACAGGGCTGGGGATATAGCTCAGTGGGTAGAGTGCTTGCCTTGCATGCAGAAGGCCCTGGGTTCAATCCCCAGCAACACACACACACACACAAAAATAAATACATAAATAACTAAAAATAATGTCCACAAAATGACAAACCTGCAAGCTCTCTTATTTGAAACATTAAACAATAAAATTCAGAGCTAGGTATGGTGGCACAGGCCTATAATCCTAGCAACTTGGGATACTGAAGCAGGAGGATTACAAGTTTGAGGCCAGCCTCAGCAACTTAGTGAGGCCCTGAACAACTTAGCAAGACCCTGTTTCTAAACTTTAAAAGGGGTTGGGGTGCTAAGGATGTGACTCAGTGGTCAAGCCCCAATACCCAAAAAAAAAAGTTTCCACATGGAAGTAATACATGCAGTTTACACAGGCCAACCTGTATAATTTAGGGAGACCCTCTCACAAAATAAATAATAAAAAAGGCTGAAGATGTAGCTCAGTGGTAGAGCACCCCTGGGTTCAATACCCAGTTTTGCAATAAATAACTAAAAATAAAGATTCTGGATGTAGTATTAAATTGAAAGATCCATTACCTTGATTATTAAAAACTAACCATGAAAATTATAATATAGCTTAGCCATCTAGCAGGTCAGTATTAGGTAGGCTTTAGGTTAACTACTCTAACAGAGACTCCAAAATACAGAATTTAAAAAAATACGTAGCTTTTATCTCAAATCTTTTTTTTTTTTTTTTTTTTTTTTTTGTGGTGCTGGGGATCGAACCCTGGGCTCTGTACTTGCAAGGCGAGAGCACTTTACTAACTGAGCTATCTCCCCAGCCCTATCTCAAATCTTTAGAATTAACTGAGTTTTAAAGAAATATAAGTGATAGGAATAAAGAATACCATGAGGAGGGCTGGGGACATGCTCTACAGTGGGTAGAGTGCTTGCCCTGCATGCACACAGGCCTTGGGTTCAATCCCCAGCACCATCAAAAAAAAAAAAGAATACCATGAAGAAAGAGACAAATTCAGGGTGGGATATTCTGTAACTTTGCCAATGAAAAAGTGCTGTGTGGACTCCCAGTAATGGCTTCAGTTAGGAACTTGTTAGGCAGAATCTTAGGTCTTGTACCAGACTCATTAAATCAGAATTCACATTTTAATAAGATCCTCAAGGTGACTTTATATGTGCTAGCCTAATCTCTTTAAAAGACAGGGTCCTTAGGCAAGTAAAAGGTAGAAGAACTGTTCTAGATTAAAAGATACAGAAAATAAAGTATAAAAGTACTAAAGAAACAAGTAATATAGAGTACAAGCCTTGATTGAATCCGTATTTTAAAAGCCAATTATAGAAAACACTTTTTGGGTCAACTAAGGAAATTAGAATAGGATAGGAGATGACATTAGAGAAGTGTTTAATTTTCTTATATATGATAATGATCTAGTTTATGTAGAATTTTTTTTTTTATTCAGAGATACATACTTAAGTATTTGGTGTGAATTTTCATTATCTGTGCAACTTATTTTGAAATGGTTCAGCAAAAAAGAAATGTACTTTTGGGCACTGTGGCATATGCCCGTAAATCCCAACAGCTCAGGAGGTGGAGGCAGGAGGATAAATAGCAAGTTCAAAGACAATCTCAGCAACTTAGCAAGGCTCTAAGCAAATCAGTGAGAAACTGTGTCTAAATGAAATACAAAAAAAGGCTGGAGATATGACTTAGTGGTTAAGTGCCTCTGGGTTCAATGCCCAGTACCAAAAAAAAGAGAAATACTCATATGTGTGTGTATATTGATATTTCAATGAAACAAATATAGCAAAATGTTAATAGATATGGAATCTAGATGGTATGCGAATATTCATTATACTATTCTTTTAACTTTTATTGATGTTTAAATTTTTTCATAGTAAGTTTGAAGAAAAAATTTGGTAGCTTAGGGTCTGGGGTTGTAGCTTGGTGGTAGAGCACTTGCCTAGCGTGTGTGAGGCACCTGGGTTCAGTCCTCACCACAATAAATAAATAAATAAATAAATAAACAAATAAATGTATTGTGTTCATCTCCAACTAAAAAATATTTTTTTAAAATGTGATAGCTTAAAAATATTGTTTATTTTTTTCTCAATAGTCAAGTTGCAGATAGTACAGCACAGGTAGGGGACTTTGCTTGGCTTATAGCTTCTATTCCTGGCCCAGTTTGATTATTCCAGCACCTCTTGTCTTCTTGTCATTATTCAGCAGCAGCACTTATCTTGCTGATTAAAACTTTCTTTTTTCATTCACCTGGATTTCATATATCTGGGGATATGTCTTAGTTAAGTCTGCTATAAATTACTGTAGACTGGGTGACTTAATTTTTATTTTATTTATTTTGGTACTGGGGATTGAACCCAGGGTGCTTTACCAGTGAGCTATATCCCCAGCCCTTTTTAAATGTTTTATTATGAGACAGGGTCTTGCTGAATTTCTGAAGGTCTTACTAAATTGACCTCTTTGTCTTGACCATGTTCTCTTCGTGTCCTAACATAGATACTAGGCTAGCTCTCTGGCTCATAAAAGGTGCAGGTGAATCTCTTTTTTGTGTGTGTGTGGTGCTGGGGATTTTTTTTTTTTTTTTTTTTCCAGTGCTGGGGATTGAACCCAGGGCCTTGTACTTTCGAGGCAGGGCACTCTACCCACTGAACTATATCCCTAGCCCAGGAATCTCTTTTTTGAGGGTTTGTACCCTTATGACCTCATTGATCTCCTGAAGGTTTCATCATCAGGTACTCTCACATTAGGGATTAAATTTCAACACATGAGATGAGAGGCGGGGACACACACAAATGTCCATTACAAGGTAGTTTGTGAAAGTTAAATGGAATGTAACATTTACATATTGCCTCTGTGTGTGTGTGTGTGTGTGTGTGTATGTGTGTGTGCATGTGTGTGCGTGTGTGCGCGTGCGCAGTGGCAAGGATCAAACCTAGGGCTTTATGCACACTAGGTGAATACTCTACCATAGAGCTATATCCCCAGCCCTTTTATAAAATTTGAAACAGGGTCTCACTTAAGTTGCTGAGGCTGGCCTCAAACTTCCATCCTGCCTCAATCTCCTGAGTAGCTGGGATCTAATAAAGGTTTTTTAATTTTTATCTGATATTCCTATCTTTTCCTCTGTTGATTAACTAACCAATTAAAATTGAAGCCATTACAGTTTTCATATGTGTGAAATAAAAAATATATAAAATTTCAATTCTGAAGATTAAAGTTTATTCATTTTTTTTTCCTTAAATCTTTTCAGTGATAACAGATGCGGGTAAAAGATCCATCCAAAGCTTTATCTGAGAAAGGCAAAAGAAATAAAAGGCCTTCAATACCTCATGATGAAGATTCTTCAGATGACATTGCTGGTAAATTATGATATCTAGCATCCCAAATGGTATTGGAGAAAATAAGTAACAATGCATGTTTTTAATTGATGAATTCATTAGTGTATTTTTACTGTTTTCTGTATAAATTGTACAATTGTCTAGTTCCAAGTAATCTGGTTGGGTTTTTATTAGGATTTTGTTTAGCTTATGAAGTAAATAAGAATAGTGCCTTTATTATTTATTTATTTTGGTCCCTTTCTCATGGTCTATTAAAATCAAGTCTCCAAGCCAGTGGAGAATGGTAGATGGTGACCCTTTGGATTTGCTCACTTCACAGCTTGGTTTTCTTTATAGGCCTCATGCCTTAGGGTTTTGATGTCTGAGGATTTTCTTCATTTCCTCGCAGGTCATCCCTCCATTTAAAAAAGTTTTAGGGGCTGGGGCCGATAGCTCAGTCGGTAGAGTGCTTGCCTTGCAAGCACAAGGCCCTGGGTTCGATCCCCAGCACCTGCAAAAAAATATAAAAAAAAAAAATAACAAATAAAAAAAATTTAAAAAAATAAAGTTTTAATATATCATTTCCATTTTTAAATGTCAATGCTTCAAGATAACTAGCTTATTGTAGTGAAGGAATCTGATTTTTTTTTTTTTTTTTTTTTTTTGTGTGTGGTTCTTGGGGTAGAACCCCAGGTCTCAGGTATGCTAGGCAAGCGCTCTTCCACTAAGCTACACCCTTTGATCCTAATTATTCTTACATTAGCTCTCTTTTGCTGGTTTTCCAGTTATCGCTTTCTCAGATTCTGATTCTTTAAAATTCCTTTTCATTATGCTTGCTCTTTTATTTTTTTCCCTTTATTGTCTGCCACACTATTCGTTTTACCTTATGTTCTTTTTAGTTTTAGCCTTCATTTTGTGGTCTTATCTGTTTTTATTTACTTCTTTCTTGAACTGCCGCCAGTTCCTTCCTGTTGTTTTGCTGTCTTTTTCTAGAGTATCGTTTCTCTTATTTTATGGCAGCAATTGCCTCTGCTATTTGTTTTTCCTTTTTCTTCTCCTTTTTCATTTTGTGACTTTTCAATTTGTGGCTTTGATTTCTCTTTAATTACTCATTCTTTGATGTAGGGTTGCTTTTCTTGATAAGCTTAGTTTTAGAATAGTTTTATAAGAAAGTGTTATGGTTTGGATGAGTGTTCCCCAGGGGGCTGTGCACATTAAAGTTTGGTACCCAGGGTGGCACTCTTTGGAGGTGGATGCAGTGGAGATTACTTAAGTCATAGGGAAATGCTCAAGTGGCTATGGGCCCCTAGCCCATTCTTTTTTTCTTTTGCTTCTTGGCTCAAGAGGTGAGCAGTTTGCTCTGCTACATGCTTCCACCATGATGTTCTACCCCCTACCAGAGGCTCAAAGGCAGTGAAACCAGTTGCTTTGGATTGGAAACCTCTAGAATCATGAGCAAAAGTAAACCTTTTATTATTGTAAGTTAATTATCTCAGGTATTTGAGTAATACAGGGGTGAGAGCTTTGTTGGTCCTAGCTAGAGTTTTGACTTGAGATCATGTAGCCTTTACTTTTTTGTGACCAAGAGGGTTATACAGTCTTAGTTTTTTTAGAACTAAAATCCCCTCTTCTCCCCAACTGCCATAGAGACAATACAATTTCCTGAAGGTATGACTTGCTTTTTATTTTTCACTTAATAAATGAGAAATTTTCCTTCTTTTGCTTCTTTTCAAAACAAAGTGGATATGGGGAGCTCCTGCCACTGTTGTTACTACATAGCTATTTAGATTTTGCTGTGTATCTGGGAAGCATATGTCTATGAAATCTATACCTGCATTATTCCTCTGCTTTCTTCTATGTGCACTCTATTTGATACCTACTGCTTTTGAGATGGGAGCACTTCCACTTAATTCATGACTTGGGTACTTCAGCTGTTCTCCTGTTTTCTTTCCATTCTTACTGCCTTTTGAAAACTTCTGAGTAGAAAAGGGGGAACGTGTTTCATTTTTTATGTATGAACAACATTTTCCAAATTGGAAGAATTTCTTGTAGTTTTTTCCTTAATATTTAAAGTGGAAAACAAAGATTTCAATTTATTGCTTTTGATTTGTTTAATGTGAAAACACCTAGATTTTAATCTGATTTTATATTCATAGATCTCTAGCAGACTTTTTTGCCAGATGAAATAAAGACAGTTAGACAATGAAACTAATTACAGAAAACTAAAGAAATTTACTTATTAAAATAAGGAAATTTTGCACATATTTTTTCCCAGAAAAGGTAGTGAATACCGTTCAAACAGCAATTACTTACTATAGGAAAATTTTAGGCTGGAAAATTCAATGCTGGAGATTGAACCCAGGGCATTCTATGATGGAGCTGTACCACCAGCCCCTGGTTGAGACATTTAAGAGCTAATGGATTTAATTTAGGTCCTGGAAACTTTTCTTTTTGAATTTATTTATCTCTGAA
The DNA here is from genome assembly GCF_902686455.1 of Sciurus vulgaris. Taxonomy (NCBI): domain Eukaryota; kingdom Metazoa; phylum Chordata; class Mammalia; order Rodentia; family Sciuridae; genus Sciurus; species Sciurus vulgaris. The sequence goes on from NC_136467.1 coordinate 64,845,967, forward strand.
ATCATTACAGTTCAATTTTAAAAGTCTGAATAGTAGAATCAGAGAATGTTTAAATTGTACCCTGGTTGACTCCCATTCCAGAGATTATATAGAAAGGTATGTAGAATGGTTTTCCCTTAGAAATTTGAAATGTGAAGTTCAAACAAAGCAATGACATTTGGTAAATAATTTTTAGATCTTTTACATGCTGCTTTTTTATCATTCTTCCCCCAAATTATTCTTTCCTTAGTGACATGGGTCTTGCTTTTGAGAGACACAACTGAGTTCAGAATTACTTCTTTTATGTTTGTTTTTATAGCCTGCTATCGATACAAAATTAGAAGTTTTAATGTTTCATTCAGATTTACATAAGGTTTTTGTGAAAATTATATCTTATTATAAATTATCATATTCTTAGTCTTTAGGAAGAGATAGAATTAATGCATAACTAACCTCTTTCTAGTTAATTAGTAGATAAAAAAGAATGCTTTGTATTTAGAAAGGACAGTGGAGAAAATTGAAATGCACACATTCCTGTTTTTCCTTTTCGAGTTAGTCTCTTTCTATTTTGATTTTTTTTTTTTTTTTTTTTTTTTTCAGTGCTGGGGATTGAACTCAGGGCCTTGTGCTTGCAAGGCAAGCACTCTACCAACTGAGCTATATCCCTAGCCCTCTTTTTTGATTTTGGTAGGTGGTTATAGTATTGATGTGTGAATATCTGAGGTGGAGTGTTCAGGTATTTGAGAGAAATAGAAGTATAACTGCCCTTGGGAGCAGAACGTAGTTATTTGAAGACTTAAAAATCTATTTGCCTAGTTTTGGCCATATAGCTCCAAACAGAGCACACAGTGGAAGCTGTTACAAAGGATCATTAGGGAACAATGATCAAATAATTTGTTATTTGAGATTATTCTTATGGAGAATCCTAAGAATTATGGGTTTTTAAAATTATAACATTGCTCCTCTTCATTTTCCCAACAATGATGAAAATAGCAACATAGCAAAGCTAATATATATAAAATGATTTTATATATGTATCTTTTTTTGGTGGGGGAGACAATGCTAGAGATCAACCCGGTCTTTGTGTATGCTAGGCAAGTGCTGTACCACTGAACTACATCCCCAGCCCTCTTTTTTGGTGCCAGGAATTGAGCTCGGGGCCTGGCACATGCTAAGCTGTCACTGAACTACACCTCCAATCCCTGTACATTAAAAATGCTTGACACATAGTAGCCATTCAATAAATAATCTCCTTTGTTTTTATTTTTGAACTAATTTTAAATTTGTAGGAAGGCACAAAGAAATATAGTGTTTTAGTCAGCTATTTCACTGCTGTGACTTAAAGACCCAACCAGAACAATTATAGAGGAGGGAAAGTGTATTTGGGGGCTCACAGTTTCAGAGGTCTTAGTCCATAGACAGCTGGTTCCATTCCTTGGGGCTTAAGGTGAGGCAGAAAACATGGTGGAAAAGTGTGGCAGAGGGAAGCAGCTCACATGATGATCAGGAAGCAGAGAGAGAAGTCCCCACTTGCCAGATACAAATATATGCCCCAAAGCACCACCTACTCCAGCCATACCCCACCTGCCTTCAGTTACCACTCAGTTAATCCCATTAGGTGATTAGTTCACTGATTGGGTTAAGGCACTTGTAACCCAGTCATTTCTTCTCTAAATCTTCTTTCATTGTCTCACACATGAGCTTTTGGGGGGACATCTCACATCCAAACCATAACATACAGTGAGGTCCCATTCATCTGTCATCCAGCCTTCCCCGGTAACATCTTGCATTGCTGTAGTACAGTATCAAAACCAGTTGTATAATCCTTAGATTATTCAGATTTTACCAGATGATGCATGTGTGTATGTGTGTCTGCAGTTTTATTACACGTGGAGCTTTGCATATTTTAAGGAATTTGACTCTACCACCCTCACCACCACCCTGTGTGTTACCCATTTGTACCTACAGCCTCTGTCCATATTTTCTAATCTGTTCAACTCCCTAGTTTTTTAGCTCATGGATGTAATATAAATGAATTTGTGTGACATGTATTCTTTTGATTTATTTCATTTTTGAATCCCTATGCTTTTTAGTAAATAGCATTTTAATGCTATGGACTTTTGCTTCCTAAAGACAGCAATAGTATAACAAAAAAAAAAGTTCACATTTTGTTTCATCTTGTTCAGTAGGTTTAACTTGCCAACATGTAAGTCATGCTGTTAGCGTGAATCATGTGAAGAGAACAGTAGCTGAGAATCTATGGTCAGTTTGTTCAGAATGTTTAAAAGAAAGAAGATTCTATGAAGGACAGCCAGTACTTTCTTCAGATACTTGGTTGTGCCTCAAGTGTGGTTTTCAGGTAAGAAAAGGAGGACTTATCCCATATTTAGATTGAAACTCTCCAGAAGTGAACTTGGAAATGCTTTAAGTAAAACATCAGAAAATAATGATGTGGTTCATAAATACTTGAAAAGGAAATCTCACTCACCTGCAGTACTTATTTCTGGACCTTTTTATCTTTTAACCTTTTGTTGTTACATAGGAAAAAGGGTCCAATTTTTTAGATTCATTTTTCTCAAAAAAGATTATTCTGCTTTTTTTCAAAAGTTTAGATAACTTTAGGATATCTAGAAGTTTAAAAGTTACTGTTATCTATAATAAAGGAATTTTCTAATGAAATTAAAAATGTGTACTTAAAAGAAGGGGAATCTTTATTATCTCGAATAGAAGTTCAGAAGTAGGGCCACTTCAGGGTTAGTTAATTCAAGAGAAAAATTATTTTTCGGCCTCTATTTTTCTGCTGTGCTGTCTCCAATTTCATAGTTTCAGGATGAATGAAGATGCTTTAGACATTATTTATCACATTGAGATCACCAAAGCCCATAAAGAAGGGGAAAGAGTATATTCCTTTTCTTTTTTTCTTTTTTATTTTTTTGGTACCAGGGATTGAACCCAGGGGTGCTTTACCACTGAGTCACATCCCCAGCCCTTTTTATATTTTATTTTGAGAGAGGGTCTCACTGAATTGCTTAGGTCCGTGCTAAGTTGCTGAGGCCGGCTTTGACTGAGTCCCATTGTATTATAATTAGTCTCTTGAGCTACTTGGATTACAGGCATGTGTCACCTCACCCAGCTTATACCTTTCCTTTTAAACATATGTATGACTTCCCCAGAAATGTCCATCAGATTTGACTCCCTCTCAAGTTATGTTAGCCAGATTTATAGTATTTCATTTCTTTACTTATCTAAGTGAAGGAAATTATTATGTTTAGTCTGTCTCATTAGTTCTCAGTGGGGGCTGGGGTGGAAATGTATACAGGATTAGGAAATATAATATAATGATATGATATAATATAGGGGAGGGACACTACTGGTCTACCAGGATGATCCATGTCTCACACTATGTAAGACAACATACAAATTTCTAAATGGTAGAGAAATTAACTTTGCTTATGATTGTTTTAGGTAAACACTATATCATGAAAAGTAAATTAGTCTCAACAAAAATTTAATAAGAATCTATATTGCTTTCTGAAACAGTTCCCTCTTCCTTGGAATTTAAAATAAATTTTTTTTTGTATTTTTGAGTACAATTTAAGTTTTGACTAATTCAAAATAAGCTTATGTATAAATATTTGTACAAATAGTATTCTGTTCATCTTCAGGGATGTGGTCAAAATTCAGAAAGCCAACACTCACTGAAGCACTTCAAGAATTTCAGAGCAGAGTCCCATTGTATTATAATTAGTCTGAGCACATGGATTATATGGTAAGTTAAATTTTGTTAACGCTTCTGTAAACAAACTAACAAACAAAAAAACACACAAAAAAGATCTTTTTCTTTGAGCTTTATAAGGTAAAATAAAGATGTTATACCCATGTATGCTTTTTAAACCTGAACACAATCTCTAGAATTTTTTGTTTTTTGAGAGCAGGGCTAGGAGTTGAACCCAGGGCCTTGCTCATGCTAGGCAAGGGCTCTACCACTGAGCTACCTCTCCCCCATTTTTTTTTTTTTTTAAAGAGCATGAACTTCTTTTTTTAATGGACCTTTATTTTATTTATTTATTTTTATGTGGTGCTGAGAATCAAACCCAGTGCCTCACACATGCTGGGCAAGTGCTTTACCGCTGAGCCACGACCCCAGTCCTACCTCCCCCTTTTTAAAAATTTTATTTTGAGACAGAGTCTTGCTTGATTGCCCAGGCTGGCCTGGAACTTGAGATCCTCCTCTCTCAGCCTCCTGAGTAGGTGAGATTACAGGCATGTTCCACCATGCCTAGTTTATAGGATAACTTTAGAAAATCACTGTTACCCATGAACCTAAAAGTTAAGTGAGGGAAAAAAAAAATCTAGTTTTCCCCTACTTTTCTCTAACATTTCCTTTGTATGATAAAGAAAAATTCTGTCTGGTTGATTTTTTCATCATCAACTTGTTACAGAATTCCGGAGTTTTAGTGAAGGAAGTTACTTCAAGCAGTCCAGGTGATTTGGTGAGTCTCTGTAGGGAAAGCCTGAGCATAAGTGATTTATAAAAACTTCTCAGGCGATTCTGCTGCTTAACCCTGATAGACGACCTAATTCAGTTTCCTCATATTATGTGTAAGGAAACAGTATCGTTTACTTTTTTTATGCTTACAAAGTAAAAATGTAGGCACTTAAACAAGTCTTTTTATTCCCTAATGTGTTACCAGCATACCATACTGTTTTAGTGGTATAAGAGAATACTGCCTTGAAAAATTTTCTCTATGTTTTACAACAATAATCTTCTAACTGGAGTCTGTAGACTCAGGGTTCCTTGAATGAATTTTCTGGAGTTTTCAAGTTTTAAGATAAACATTTTAACTTACGTTTCTTTTTAGGATTCTAAAATTAATACAAGGATATTTTGGCTCATGGAATAGATCATCATCCTATAATTTAATACAGGGGTTTGGTGTTTGCTGCATTTATAGTTTTTGTTGTTGTTGTTGTTGTTGGTAGTCTGAGGAAAGAGCAGAGAGAACTTAGCATGTAAATGGTGCAGTGAAGTAAAGGGACAAGGGGTTGATGTCATAGTACTGCTGCTAAATAAAGATTTTACTGTGGTTGTCTCACATTGTGCGATGCCTCAGAATCACCTGGAAGATTTGTTAAGACAGATTGCTGGATCTCAAGCTTAGGGATTGTGATTTCGTAGTTATGGGGTGGGACCTGAGAGTTTCCATGCCCAGCAAATTCCTAAATGTTGCCAATGCTAATTCTTGAAACCCCAGTTTGAGAACCACTGAAATTTAAAAAAAAGTTGCCAGGAGAATTGGTAGAATAGTCTCAAATTAATCTGCTGGAGAATCTCTGTTGTAAGTCTTTGACCTTATGGTATGAATTATGATTTTCAATTTTTAGCAAAAAAGACAGCATAATAAATTAGTGTTTTAATTTGGTTTTGTAATTTCGTTTTTATATTTAATTGTCCAGTTTATTTTTATAGTTACAAAGAGTTATAAGGATGCTGAATTTATTCAGTTTTATAATGAAAATAACTAAACTCATATTTAGGGATCTGTAGAGTTGTTTCCTATGAAAAGAAGATATTCAAGTTTGTCAAATACAATTATAGGAATTTAAATGTGTATTTTAGTTTTTCTAATTCTTAAGCAATGAAAAACAATGATTTCAGTAGAATACTTCACTAGTTTGGATTAGAAGGAAAATCAACCTGAATTAGAGAAAAAATCTGAGCTGTATAAAAAGAAAAGGTAAATCACAGATTTGGTAATTTAATTATGGCTAACAAGGTTAAGGTTGCTAGACAGTGGATGTAATACTACTTTAAGCACAGTGGTTCTTATTTCACATCAGAATCACACAGGATGGTTTTGAAAAGTCTGTGTGCCAGTGGACCTCTATTAAATAAGACCTATTGAATCAGGGTTCTGTATTTTTTTTCTGTTGGTGTCTCTGAAGCCTAAACAGAGGTAAAAAGCAGTACTTAAAGTTAACATATAAACATTTAGAGTACTCAGAATTTTGTTGAAGGAATGTTTTCCTCGTACTGTTGTTACATTACTGATTTGAATCCTCCTATCTCACTTTATCTGTAAAAAGAAAATATATGAAGATAAGCTATTTTAAAAAGTAATTCTTTTGTGATTTTATGAGGCTTTTTTTTATTTATTTTTAATTGTAAACAAATGGGATACATGTTGTTTCTCTGTTTGTACATGGCGTAAAGGCATACCATTTGTGTAATCATAAATTTACATAGAGTAATGCTGTTTGATTCATTCTGTTATTTTTTCCCTTCCCCCCACCCCTCCCACCCTCTTTTCCCTCTATACAGTGCTTCCTTCCTCCATACTTGCCCCCCTCCCTAACCCTAACTCTAACCCTTCCCTCCCCCCATTATTTATGAGGAATTAAGTCAGATAATGCATGCACATTTAGAATAGACCCTGTCATATAGTAGATGCTCAATTTAAAATGTTTGGGTTATGTCAACTCTGAGGCTCTGTATGAACTGTCCTGTCACTAGACTTACCTAATAAAGCGCTTTCCCCTTTATATTCCCTCCCATATAATTTAAAGACAAAAGTGATCAAATATCAACTGTGTTACCTATGTGCAAAATTATTAAAGGGTACTTTCATAATATTTGCTTAAATTTTATTATTTTTTCAGGTGTTATGAGTGTGATGAAAAATTGTCAACGCATTGTAATAAGAAGGTTTTGGTTCAGATAGTTGATTTTCTCCAGAAACATGTTTCTAAAACACAAACAAGTAAGTTAAGCAATTCCTAAAGGAATGTGTATTAAAATATATTTCATACTTAATATAAAAAGTCTATAATATTCATAAAGATATCTTAAGATTTCACTGTAAGGTCTCAGCCTATAATTTGAGTAAAGATGTTATGTCATATATTCTTAGGTGGCAGGCTCATAATATTACCTTTTTTTGTACAAGGGATTGAACTCAGGGCCTCATGCAAGCACTTTAGCACTGAGTTATATTCCTAGCTCTTATGTTATATTGTAAGTGTTTATAAAACCAATCTTAGAAGCTGAAATATATAGTGATTAGGTCATGGGTTTTTAAATCAGATAGTCCCAAATTTTGGACTCCCCAACTTATTCTGTGGCTTCTATTCTTCAGTTTTCTTACTACAAGATTAGAATGATAATCCTGCCTTATGGGGTTGTTGTGAGCCTTAGAGATATTTGGTAAAGATATAGAAATAATGTATGTACAAACACTTGCATAGTCCTTAATTCGTACTTATGAAATGGTATCTTATTATTTGCTACATAATTGCAGTACAGTTTTGATATTAACCACCTGGAGGTAGGCCAGACGTTAGCTATAGGCTCATGTTGTTCATAATAATGCCCTCACTTCAGACACTAGAAAGCTCAAGGGTTTCCAGGCCATTGCATTTCTAACTAGCTACAAATTTGGGGGGTTTGCACTACGTCTTCAGATTTAATAATTTGCTAGAATAATTCAGATAGCTCAGAAAAGTGCTGTACTTACAATTGTAGTTTTATTATAGCAAAAAAATTCAGCCAAGAGAGACTAGGCCAAGGTTTGGGAGAGTCCCATATATGAAGCTCCTGAGTGAGGTGCACCGCCCCTCCCCCCATATGCACACCGGCCCCAAACCCAGTTATGTAATAATATGCAGAATTTTGTTAACCAAGGAAGCTCACTGGAGTTTTGGTGTTGAGTTTCTGGGGTTTCATTATTTAGGCACAGTCGAGTCACTGGCCTCTTGGATTTAATTCAGTCTCCAGTACCCCAACCAGCTAATCATGTTTTTTTTTTTCCTTCTGGCAGGCACAGGTCCCATCCCAGTCATTTCTTTTTTTTTTTTTTTTTTTTTTTTTTGCGGTGCTGGGGATCGAACCCAGGGCTTTGTGCTTGCAAGGCAAGCACTCTACCAACTGAGCTATCTCCCCAGCCCCCAGTCATTTCTTTAGCATAAACTATCTAGGTAATTCAGTGAGTCACTTTGTTAACATTAAACATTAACTGTAGTCCCAGGGTCTCACCCTGAATAACAAGCACCCCTTTCATTGTTGGAAATTCCAAAGATTTTAAGGGTACTTGCCAGGAAACTGGAACAAAGGCCTCCCAAATCCTTTACTATGAGACAGTAATGTATTAGCGTATACTTTGTTAATTGTATGTTACCTAACATAAAATTAACATATAAGTTCATATAAATTAAAAATGTTTAGGGAACCAGTTTTCCATCTGAAAATAGTGCCTTCAACATGCCAGATATTATACTTACTTAGCATCTAGTAATGAAAGAAAAATTGTCTTATCTTCCTGTCTTGGGGTTTAGAGTACAGTGAGGGAGGGAAAAAATATATATATATAACTTCTGGTAAGAGCTACAATGGAAGGATTTACAGAGACGTGTAATAATCCATTAATCACAATGATCATGAGAGGCTAATGTGGCTGAAATGTAGTTTATTAAGAGAGAATGAGTTAGTTATAGGTAGGTGATCTGGTCATGAAAGATACTGTAAGGGATTTCATGATAAATAATATTTATTGAATTGAAAGTATAATGTAAGTTATTTAAGCGTTTTAAGCAGGGAAGCATTACAGTCATTTCCCTTCCCCATCCCGACTCAGCTACATTCAAAAAACCTGGGTGTAGTGGCAGATGCCTATAATTCCACTGACTCAGGAGTCTGAGGCAGGAGGATCACAAGTTTAAGATTAGCCTTGAAACCAGAATTGGGGACAGGCAGTTAGTGTAGAAGTAGGGGATAGGGTCAGATAGAGGAAATGGAGGCGATGAAAGCCATCTGCCTCTGGAAGTTGGAGACTGCCCCTGGAAGAATGGAATGTCAAGGATCTCCGGAGCCCATTGATTACCAAATTTACCTGCCCTTATCAAGGACTGCAGGGAAGGAGCTACTAATTAACACCCCCTAGGCCCTTGCCTGGCTGAATCACTTTGGCTCTCCCCGTGCCCCATCAGCTTCTCAAAAGATGTAGACTGCACTCACTTCTTGGGATTCTAGAACATCAGCCATGGCCTCCTTCTCCCCCCCTCGGGAGAAGTCTGAATTATTACTACTTTTAAATAAAACCTGCTTAATATGCTTGCCTTGGAGATCTTCTCTAGTGTTCAAACTTCAACATTAGAGGGAGCAGAACTCGTCACCAGTAAACGGTGGTATCAGCCTCCGGAAACTTAGCAAGACTGTCTCAAAATAAAAAGGGCTAGGAGTGTAGCTCAGTGTTAGAGTGCCTCTGGGTTTAATCTTCCCCTTACCAAAATAATAAAGATAACTGATTACTATATGGAAATAGACTGTAGGTAGTTGAGTGAGTCTGGGGTGGCGTTTCAAGCAGCTTTTTCACTGCTGTAACTTAAAGATTGGACCGGAACAACTGTAGAGGAGGAAAAGTTTATTTAGGAGCTCACAATTTTAGAGGCCTTAGTCCATAGAAGGCTGGCTCCATTCCTTGGGGCTCGAGGTAAGGCAGAACACCATGGCAGAAGAATGTAGCAGAGGAAAGTAGCTCTCATGATGATCAGAAGCAGAGAGACTCTACTCTCCAGATACAAAATATATTCCGCATAGCTGTGCCCCCAATGAACCACTTCCTCCAGCCTTTCTGCCTCCAGTTACCACTTAGTTAATCCCACCATGGATTAATTCACTGATTAGGTTAAGGCTGTAACACAATCATTTCTCCTCCAAACCTTGCATTGTCTTACACACAAGCTTATATCCAAACCATAACAGGTGGGAAGATCATTAAGAATGTTAAAGGAGGCTATATAATAGGGAAAGCGGAAAAACTAGTAGAAGCTGTGGTGGAAAGTGGGTGGGTTAGATGTAGTAAGTGAGGGAGAGTGGGAGGAATTAAGTCCAAGTCTCAGGATTTTGATTGAGCAACTGGGTAAGTGGGAGTGAGTGAAAATGATAAGCATGAGATGCCTTTGAAGCAAACTGAACTGAAACTGAAAAGTTATATAGAAATATGATTGCCAAATAGGAAAAATATGGTTGCCAGTTATATCTCCTGTGTATCTCTGATAATATGATTTGTTTTGTTAGCTTCGTATCCCATAATGACACACTAATGGTGAAGAAATTGGGGGAGAAATTAGAAGAAGTAAACTCAGGCTCTTGGACAGCAAAATAAATTTTTTTTTACCACTTATTTGTTAACTTAATTCAACAAACTTTGTTGAATTCTTCCTTTGTCTCAGACATGCCAGTCATAAATACAGTTTTTCTCTAATAAAGGATCAGGAAAATGTGGTTAAAGACTTTTTTTTTTTTTTTTTGTGGTTCCAGTGATTGAACTCAGTGCCTCAATCATGCTAAGCAAGCATTCTATCCCTGAGCTCCATCCCCAGCTCTTTTTGTTTTATTCTGAGTCAGGGTCTCACTAAGTTGCCCTGACTGGTCTCCAATTTATGATTCTCTTGCTTCAGCCTCCCAAATCTTTGGGATTACATGCATGTGCCACCCTCCCCACTGGTGATGAAGTTGATCTAATGCTGTCTCCTGAAAACTACACATTACATTTGTTTTTTAGGAAGGCATGCAGCATATAATGCCGAGGGTGATGAAAGTACAATTGTAAAAATTATTTTCTCTGAATACTTGACCTTAGAGGTTCTCTGAGGTTAAAACAAAGCCAGTGTAATTTCCATTCAGTTTTACAGACTTCTTGAATATTTATTACAGGAAGGATGCCAAGAAGGGAGTATGAATGGTATGATAGAAAAGGCATGGACTTTGAGTCAAGGGGTCTGGCTTTCAAATTTAATTCTTAAAATCACTAGCTATGTGACTTTGGGCAGATTGGTTCATTAGAGCCTCATTTTTTTCCTCAACACTTTCCTGTTTTCCTGTAGTGCTTTAGGGAATAGAAGTTGATAGCTCCCTACCCTTAAGAGGCTTAAGATCTGAAAGAAAATGTAAGATAACAATGTAAGGAGAATGCAAGCAGAATAAGATTTCTATTTTAATTGATATTCAAAGCTCTTCAGATATTCAAAGATGCACATGATGTTCAGTTGAAAAGGAAAGGAATCATGAATGAGTTGACTTTCAAGCTGACCTTCAGAGGATGAATTTTGGGCAGAGGGAGAGAAGAAATCACTTTAGGTGGTGGGAAATACTAATGGAAGTCTTAATTGTGTTTGTGGAACTATGAGTACCACCTGGGAAACAGCACTTGAGGTAGTTTGAGGGCATTCAGAGTTAAAGTAATAATTGGAAGTTCAATTTTCAGAAGTTCTAGGGCAAAATGTCTTCACCTTTGTGGATCAAGCTACAGAATCTCTCAGGCAAGTTTGATTTAAATAAGATCTCTTGGTTGGCATTTTAGAAGTTTTGGGTTAGTAATCTGTATTTTTGGTATGAAACTTTAGTGTATTTTTGTAAATTACTTGAAAATCAAATATTAATGTTGCTATCTAGGCTTGTAAGAATACTGGATATGATTTTGCGGTTATTTTAAATGATAATTGTGAAGACTGTAGACACATCTTCACAATGCCTGGAAGAAAGCCTGTATCTGTACCTTACACACATTTTTAAGTTATTCAGTGCGTGCACTAATTCCATTTAGAATATATCTAATACAGTTTATCTACACACAGAATCTGGACTAATGCTTCATCCATCTCTGAAACAAGCAACTTATGGAATTATTAACTTTTGCTCTCAATACCACTTTAGGCTCTTATAAAATTACTGAGGATTCAAAGAGTTTGTTATGTAGATTATATCTATCAGTTTATGTCAGAAGTTAAAACAGGTATTTTTTTTAACCATCAAATATTCAGATTTTTTTAAATCATACTGGAGTTTGTGAATTGAAAGTTCATCAGTAGAGAAATTTCTGTGCTTGTAAATCAAACTTGAATAGTCACTGAAAAATAATTCCATGCCTTGTTAATACAAACATATTTTGAGGAGATATTAAAAAAACAAACAGGTTTTTTCTTTCTGCATTTGCTTATTTCACTTCACATATCTTCCTCAATTTCTAACCATTTTGCCACAAATGATAAGGATCTCTTTATTTTTATGGTGTTGTAAGGCCCCCCCAAAAGGAAACCCCAACTCTGTCCCATGGATCGAAGGCAACCCCAATCAACCGCAGGAGGCGTCACTTGATGCAAACCGCAAGAGGTGTTTATTCCAGCGTGCTGGGACCCGACTCGTGACTCACGCAGGAGTCCAGGAGTCGAGTCCCTAGCAGAAAATCTTGTAGGTTTATAAAGGCAGAAACCACACATCGGGAGGGGTCGCACATGAAAGGGGGAAAGGGGGGGAAAAAAGGAAAAATGGGGAACAAAGCTGCCAGGAAATTTCAAAGGGGGTCTGGGTTTGCTGATAACATACAACATGTTTCACAATGTTTTACAACAGGGTGTAGATTCTGGTCAATAGTTTCTGGTAATCCTACTGTTTGAGCACTATCTGGCTATCAGGCTCAATTTACTGTTTTACTCTCTGTTTGGGGCTGTTTCCTGGAACATCTTTAAGGGCTTTGTTTCCATTACTGGGAGGGAGACCTTAGGGAGTTGAGATAAAACAGACAGCTTAAAAAAAATGTCCATTCTTTCAAAGGAACTCAATAGGTTCAGGGAATTCTATAGAGCTGGAAGGTTGTATTTTGTAGTGTTGTGAGGATGGTAAGAGGTGAGATTCAAAATGTAAGTAGGAACGGATGTTTAAGGACCTGGTTAGGTTAGAGTTTGCCTTGAGGACAGTAACCACTGTTAGATTTTAAGCAGAGAAACTGATGGTCAGTTTGTATTTAAACAGATCATTTGACTTATATAGACAGCTAGGAATGACTGCATTCCTTTCTGTCTACATATACCTGCCCATTATGTTAATGTTAATTTATCTCATGATTAAATAAATATTTCTAAGGTTAATAGTTAACTGGGAGTTAGGTTTTGAGAATAAATAGGTAAGCTAATTAGTGTGCAGTTTTAGGGTAGGGGAATTAGGAAGCAAGTTTTTTCTTTTAAAAATTAAACTTCTTTTCAGCTGTAGAAATGGGCAAATTACATTAATACTACATGGCTGGTTTAGGTAATTGCATTAAGCAGATGAGATGAACCCCAGTGCAGGTTCCCAGAAGAATGCTTACAGCTGTGTAGATTTCACATCTGATGTTAGAATTTGCTTAAAAAAAAAAAAAAAAAAGATAAAACCTCCTTTCAGTCCCCCATCCCATATACATAATGAAAAGATCATGCATAACACAAGATTTGAAAGGTCATATGTTACACAGATTTAAAAAGAGCAAATAAAGCTCTTGTGAGAACAAACGAGAAACGAGTATCATTAAAAAGTAGGACCCCCCCCCCCCCCAAAAAAAAAAGGGCAAGGGACAGAGGATTTTTAGGGCAGTGAAACTACTCAGTATAATTCTATAAGGATAGGTACATGTCTTTTTGTATTTGTCTAGAATCATAGAATGTACACCACCCAGAGTGAACTTAATGTCAGCTGTGAATTTTGGGTGATAATGATGTGTCAATGTAAGTTGATCATTTTTAACAAATGAACCATTCCAATGTGGGATATTGATAATGGGGGAGGATGCACATGTGTGGGGGACAAGGCATATTGGCTTAGTTTTGCTGTGAACCTAAAACTTGCTCAAAAAATTTTTTTTGGTTTGTTTGTTTGTTTGTTTGTTTGTTTTTGCTGTGCTGGGGATTGAACCCAGGGCCTTGTGCTTGCAAGGCAAGCACTCTCCTCTACTCTTGCAAGGGCTGTATCCCCAGCCCTCAAAAAACATTTTTTAAAAAAGTGAGTCATATTCTCTGAAAGGCTAAAGAGATGTGTTACTTCAGTAGTTTTGAAGACTGAAGTATTCTATTAATGCTTAGCATTCCGGGTGAAATAATATTATTGAATATTGGTTTGCTTTTTGTGAACTAGACACATGAGTGATAATTCCACATTTTTTTCTAGACAAATACTTTTTTTTTTTTTTTGTACCAGGGATTGAACCCAGGAGCACATAACCACCAAGCCACATCCCCAGCCCTTTTTTGTATTTTATTTGGAGACAGTCTCGCTGAGTTGCTTAGGGACTCACTGAGTTGCTGAGGCTGGCTTTGAATTCTCGATTCTCCTGCCTCAGCCTCCCGAGTTGCTGGGATTACAGGTATGCACCACCATGCCTGGCTTAAACTAGTAAATTTGACTCATATTTTAATACTGATGGGATACCATTTTTAACAAAAAAATAAGTACATTTTGTTCAGTTCATTTGTTAATGTTACTATTGTGAAAAAGGCATGACTTATGTTGGTACTTTTGGTTTTATGATATATAAGATTTCTGTATTTAAAAAACGACAGTTAATGGTACAGTTGGGATTTGAAACTGTATCCGAGGATAAATAATACTGTGACCTTTTATAGTAACAGTTTTAATGCAATTTAATCCTTTTCCTTAAAAGGTAATTGTTGTGCTATGAAGTGATGGTTGCGTTAAGAAATTTGCATTTTAAAAATGAGCTGGGTATGTGACTCAGTGTTAGTGTTTGTCTAGCATGTGTAAGGCCCTGGGATCAATCCCCAATAACACATGGTAAATAAATAAATCAATAAAAAATGTGCACAAAAGTTATTTCTGTGTGTACAAGGAATTGAGGCAAAAAGATAGTATATATTCTAAAAAGCTTATTTTTATGTGAAGGAATTTTAAATGCAAGATTCCTGATCCAAATCACATAACACAGAAAATTATTTGAGTGGCTGTTTTCTCAGTTCTCCCAAATATGACCTATAACTAGTACGCTTTCAGATACATGGGGAGGTTAATTGCTTACAGTAGGTTCCTAGGGCAGTAGGGCTTAATTCTTTTGAGGAATGATTTGAATCATGCTGCCGTAAACTATAACAGATAAAGCTTTAAATACAAACACCAAACACATCAAGCAATTTATTACAGCTTGCTTTTGTTTGAGAGTAATGGCCCTTTCTTTCATACTTCCACTAGCCATTTCACTGGTGTCTTAACTGTTACACAATTACAAACCTTATCATTCTTTATTATAGCAGACAAGATCATAACAAATAGGAAATCATTGTGTATAAATTCTAAAGCCAGACTGCTTGGGTTTGAATTTTCAAACACTAACCAGCTGTATTCCTCTCTTTTATTATCCTTTCTAAAATTAGGATGGCCATCAGAGGTGGTAATTATCTCACACTCCTTACTCTAAATAAGTGAATGGCAAAATAAGTTTACTTCCCCCTTGCTAAAAGAAGAAAGGGAAGGAATAGATGTGCGCTTCTGTTTTAAGGCAATTCAGAAATACACCTTTTGAGAAAAGAGATCAATTTAATATTACTTGGCAACAAGCCCACTATTATTTTCAGTTTCTCCCATGCTAAAAAAAAAGTGCATCTTTATGTACCTGCTCTTCCGTTTTGGAGGTTTAATTATAAAAAAAAAGTTCTTGACCAAATTATAACACATTTTAGATTTCAGGTATTGTTATTAAACTGCTCTTCAGAAAGATTATGTGAAGGGTATATTTGCTAAGAGTGCCCATTTTCCTATATTTAACTTTATCAGTTAGTTCAGTTTTATCATAATGAAGTTTTAATGTCATTATTCCAAGGTCTGTCAGTCTTTCCTGTATATGATTTTTAGCTTTTAGGATCATGCTTTGAAAGTCTTTTTGCTCTCTAAGATTATAAATAATAATTACTTAAAATTTTTTGGTACCTTATTTTTATTTTGTTGTTATTTTTGATAGGGAGCTAACCCAGGGCCTCACGTGCTAGGCAAATGCTTTGCCATTGAGATATACCCCCAGTCCAAAGATTTAAAAAATATATATATATATTTTTTTTTCAATATATATCATATATATGATATATATATTTTCAATATATATCATATATATGATAGATATATCATATATATATGATTTAATAACCTTAAACTTGTTTTCTAAAAAAGTTGTATGGTCTTTATGTGTTTAAATCATTTTTATGGTAGAAAAATTTGAATTTTATGTAAGATTACCAGTTTTTTGTTTGTTTTGTTTACTTTGCTGGTACTTCAGTCAGTTTTCTGTCTTGCAGGATCTGAAGTATGTACAAAACCTATTGGCCTAGTGAATTGAGCAGCCATTCTTTGACATTCAGATTATAGGCTTTAAGGTAAACTACAGAAATGTGAAAGAACTTGAAGAAATTTAGATAGCAGAGGGTGTACCTCAGTGAGAGAGCTCTTGCATAGGCCTTGGGTTCAATCCCAGCCACATTCCCCTGCTCCCATATACACACAAAATTAGCTAAAATGCCTGAAGTTTTCTCCCAGTGTACTTTGCCTTCTAGGTCTATATTATTCTGTTATGAAAAGGAATATCAGATGAAAAGTGTCGGTAATATAGAAGTAATAAGGTTGAGTAGATGAAATCCTTTATAATAAAATAAACTTGAAATTCTGTGATTACTCTTTCTAATTATGGGCACCACTTTTTTGAATAGGTGATGATAAAATTTGAACAAGCAAAATGAATGGTCATTAAAATTTTGTATAGTTTGTCTTTTTTGTTAGTGTTGTTACAGCTTTGTCCTTTTGATTATACCATACTTCAAAACATGTTGAAGTTTAATCCTAAGGTATTTGATTCTGTGCTTATAAAAGGAAGAGAAGAGTTCTTAAAAGTGAATATGATCTGAAATGTTTGCACTGCCAGATGGAGAAAGTTTTTTTTTTTTTTTTTTTTTTTTTTTTTTTTTTTTTTTTGCGGTACTGGGGATTGAACCCAGGGCCTTGTACTTGTGAGGCAAACACTCTTCCAACTGAGCTATATACCCAGCCCTGGAGAAGGTTTTGTTGTCTCTACAAATGAAATAAAGAATCATTCTTCTTAGAAATTATTAATTGCATCTTATTAAAATACATATACCTGTATGTATGTCAAATATTTGAAAGTCTGATTCAGAACCCCTATTTTAAACTAGACAACTTATTTTAAACTAGACCTAACTCTGGGCAGTGTTTTAATGAAAATATATATGAATATGTATACTTAGTTTCTAAAGGTTTTGCTAAAATATTGTTATAAATTTAAGGCTTAACATCTCTGTTAGGTATCTTTTCCTTATACTTCAGTCATAAACCATAAGCAATTAAATATAAATAATTATAGATAATGGTTCTTATAGTACTGAACACAATGGACATTGGCAAATCAGTTGAATTTAAATCGTTATTTAACTGTGCTATTTGGTAAAATTTTAAAACCATGCACTTTTACTTTATATAAAATACTTGTAAACAAGCATTTTACAAGTATTTTAGTATCTTAGAAAATGTTATTCTGTTTTCTGGTAAAATTAACTGATCTGTTTAATATTCAAGTCTAATAACATTAATCTTAAATATTTTCTCATAGACTTAATGTAAAAGTCAACCAACAGACCCTTGCCACTTGTGTGAAGTGGCTATTTAACCATGAAATAAACTGTTTTTATTGCCATTGCCTGTGGATATGTTCTTTCTGGCAGTACTGCCCATATTTGGTGGCTGTGCATGGAGAGCCAGGTGGTGCTGAAAAGCATCGCACAGTGAAGCGTGGATATGTCTAGGTTTGACATTTGTCATCCCTTACTGCTGAAGGGAAGGGGAAAATCTGTTTTTCCATATGTTTATGCTCTTTTTTTGCCTGCAGTTTTGTCCAGATGGTCTTAATGAACATTGTTTACTTTGGTATGCTATCCCAGATGTTTTAAAAACTGACAAATAAATGTGGTACACAGATATATAAATTATATGCATATTATGGTTTTTAAAATATTGTTTTTGCAAGATTAAAATATAATTATTTCTGAGTGTTTTTTCAAGTGAACAATGTGTATTATATATTTATATACAGTTACAATCTATGGTTTATTTCCCCAACCATTCTGTTTTCATGTTAAAAGACTAAAAAGTATTAGGGCAATATTTATTAAGAATGTTTTTTAAAATTTTATTCTAATTAGTTATTAAGAACGTTAAGGAAATACTATTGAGGAATCATATTTGTTTGGGGTTGTCTATGCCCAAATCTGTAAGAATTTTGCCCCACTGTTTTTTATAATTATTCTCATTAAACATCGATAATTGGTGAGAATTTATGTGGTAAAACGACAGTGGATTTGTATTCATAAAATTATCACTGTGACTGTGAACAAGTCATTTAACCTTTTGGGACTAAGTTTTATAAATATAAAATCAGAGTTAACTGCCTTACCTGAAAAGATGGAGTAATGCTTGGATTTGATTACTCTTTGCTTTTAAATTTCTTAAAAATCACTGTGAATATAAACAACCAATACAAAAAAATCACTGTGAAACCATCTATTGGCAATAGATATAATGAGAGTCTGAAACTTGCCCGTTCTGGGGTCTAATTAGAATCTCAGAAATAAGAGGCAGACTGCTGTGTCTGCAAACCCAGCCAGGATCCATATTAAGCTTCCTCTGTGTAGTGTTTCTGAAGTATTGACTGACTTTTTTTCATTTGCCTTTATATTCACTGGTAGATTTGAATGCTGTTGGTCTCTTTCCCCCTTTTCCTTTTCTCCATGCCTCTGTACTTCAGTGATTGTAGTGGCCTCTGCTCCAAGCTCTAGTATAGGCTTCATTTCTTATCACTTATTTCAATATCTGGAGAACAGGAGAAGAGACCTGTCTTGCTAGTTATTTTCTGCATTAACTTAGAATTCTGTAATTGGGAGTTAAAAATGACTCCTTAGAGCTGGGGATATAGCTCAGTTGGTAGAGTGTTTGCCTCGCAAGCACAAGGCCCTGGGTTCAATTCCCAGTACCAAAAAAAAAAAAAAAAAAAATTATGACTCCTTAATATCTGGACAATAGATATCTAATAATAACCAATAATTTTTTTTGAAAGCAAACTGAAATAAAGGAAAAAATAGTTGATAAGGTTTACAAAAAACACATTGTAGCATAGGATAAGTTTTTAGAACTTGGAAGAAAATATTTTCCATGAAAAAGATTTGCTTAATGAAAACAAAATCTTAAAAACCACTGATTCATTTTTCTCAGTGAGATATTTCCACATTAAAAAAAAAGGGGGAGGGGGTTAGTGTGTATTTCAATAGTAGAGCCCTTGTGTAGCATGTATGAGGTCCTGGGTTGAAGCCCTAGCATACAAAAAAAAAAAAAAAAGCCAAGATATTTGAAAAACACAAAGCCAATATGAAACACAAAACAGGTATTGGCAGTTCAGAAAATCCAATAAGAAATAAACCTGAGGCAAAAAAATGCCCAGAGTGTGTAGGAAATGAATAAAGGAAGAAAAAAATAAGATCAGACATGAAGGATGGCTCAGAAAGATTGAACTTTGGCATAAATTACATTTCTGAAGGGGTTCTCAGAACCATGTCTCAAATACATAGCGGTTACCATGCTAGGTACTTTGCAGTTATTTGCTAATTAAATATTTATGAAAACTGTGAGAAAATGTGTTATACTTGATAAAAGTATAACAACTATTTACGTAGTATTTATGTATTAGCTACTAAAAGTAATCTAGAAATGGAGAGTGTACAGGAGGATGGGTACAGGTTATATGCAAATACTACACCATTTTATAGGGGACTTGAGCATCAGCAGTTTGGGGGTCCTGGAACCATTCTTGTAGAAATACCGAGGGATGATTGTGTAATGATTTTGATTCATAGGAGTAGTAGTCTCCTGTTCAATAGATAAGATCAGCCATGTCAATGCATTAATTCTAGGGGTTCTTCATTTTTTTGTTATTAAACATGAGATCTACGTGTAATTTTCAGATCTACATTAACAGCACAGAACATACTGTTATGTATCATACACTTAGGTATTTTACTTTTTATATTATGCTATGGTACTTTTTTTTAACTTTGATTTTTGACAAGTTTAAATTCACAGGAAAGTTGCAAGAATAATAGAAAAAAATCACCACTTAAGATGATGATTTTCCTGATTCATCATTTCTTTTTTTATTAGTTGTCAATTCTAAGGAACTCCTCCTTCCTTTTTTGCCCCTCTTTAAAAAACCCATTACCTGTTTAGACATATTCTGTGTATAATAATCTATTATACTACCCCACTTCAGTGGGCAGTAGGAACCCATTCAGTATGGTGCATATGTATTTTGGTTTAGTCCCATTGGTTTTGAGCACTTTCCTATTCTTTGATATGAGAAAAATGTTATAGGCTTATTTTGCATCTTTCCTGACCTATGAATACTCATTCCTTTTAGTGGAGAATGGTATTTAGAAGCTAGTTATCCCCCCTCTGGCAGTGCTGGGTGTTAACCAGGACCTCAAATATGCTAGACAAATATTCTACTGGTAAGCTACATCTCCAAACCTTAGAAGCTAGATCTTTTCTATTTGTGTTTTGACTGTATTCCTTTACATACACTTTTAAAATTCATCTAGAATTTATTGTTATGTGATGTGAGGCATAAATCTGTATATTAAAATGAATTTAAATTGTTATAAGATAGAAAATCAAAGACATTTGTGTTTGTATTGTCTTTTAGGAACACTGATTTCAGGAAGATAATCTTGTTTAATTTTAAATAATATATTTACATTGTCAAATGACATTTAAAATTTTATATCTCATGTCAGTTATGTTTTCTTAACTTGTAGATGCATTTTCTAGAATCCTAAAACTTTGTGAAGAAAAACTTGAAGCAGGTGAAATAAAGAAGGGAAGAAAAGGCAGCAGTATACCATCTGTAAAAGGAATTACAAATTTAGGAAATACTTGCTTTTTTAATGCAGTCATTCAGGTAAAAGTCATCAAAGATTAATAAAATGTAAAGAATTTTTAATTTACTTGGGCATTTAGCATACCTGTAAGTGATCAAGTGACTGCTGAATTTTCACTAGAAATTTCTTTCTGCTTTTTTTGTTGTTGTAGGCTGTCTTTGGCCATCATCATATGCATATGCCTTTTACATAGTTCTTCCAAAAGGTCTTCTTTACCATGGCTTCATCAATAATAGTAACATATACTAAATGCGAAATGTATTCAATTCAATTTAAAATGTTTTAAATAGACATTTTGCTGTGTTGGATGAAATTTGAAACTTTGAGAGAATATTCATTTCATAAGATCAGAGTCATCATATAACTGAATCAGACTTTTACTCTTTTTTTAGAACTTGGCACAGACTTACATACTTTTTGAGCTGATGAATGAGATAAAAGAAGATGGTACAAAATTCAAGATTTCTCCTTCCTCAGAGTCTCAGTTGGTGAGTAAGAAGTATACCATCTGGATAATGGCTGTTTTCAAATGAGCTATTGATGTTGCCAAAATGTCTTTATTTCTCAGAGTTGTCAATTGGGATGGTAGTCAGCGGACTTTAAAAAGAGAATTCAAAAGCATTTTGTGAAAATAATCAGAAATAGAGTTTCTAAAAACATAACTTCAAGATATGTTACTGTTCAGACATACCATGGATCAAACAATGTGAAGATATTGAGGCAGCTTTAAAAACACAAAAAATAAAACAGGTTTGACTTTGGTTAAGCAAAATGTGTAGTACCCCTATTTTGTGGTGGCTGGTTACATTTATTTAAATTTAGCATTTTTGTTCTTTAACAGAAGACTTAGTAGTACCTGGAGGTTTTTTTGAAGCCTAGTCTGATGATAGATTTTTAAGAAAGAAAGAAAAAACAACAATAAAAAAAGAGCCCCTGACATTCAGAACCTGGTTTAACTCCCAGTGAGACCATGTCTGGAGAATCTCACAAGAGGTCTCAGACTTGGTTTCTTTGAGAACTGATAAAGTGAGACAAAGCAAGATCACTTCATAAACTGTCTAAAACACAGACAAAAACAAGGTCTCTCTGTCATTTAGAAAATCCCAATAGCGTCTCTGTTGGACAAAATGAGGAAAGAATGATTGCTGCTACTTTAACAGATACAACTTTATCCTCATCCTCATATCTTCTCTCTCCAAGATAAGATTTATTGAGGTACTCATTTATAGCATTACCTTCATTTGCTGGTGGCATCCAATTTAGAGCAATATCTACTTCCTTAGTTTCTTCCCCAAATTACCCAACCAAAGCCCAAATCCTTCTTTAGACACTCCATGTTTTCCTAAAGTGTATGTTCAACTCATCACTTCAACTCTAAGTGTGTTGCTGGTGGACTTTGCTTGGAGGGCACTGATACTTGTAATAATGATTTTAGTTAGAAAGTGAGAACTTTGGTAGAGGAAGAGAGAGTATGTGAATAGTTCGTGATCTGACCTTTGAAAACAAGTAAGAAGGAAGTTTTAAAAACATTTATCCCAATGAAGTAATCTCAGATTTTTCTTTCTTAGGAGGCAACTTTCAAAGACAAAGGGAATAATGTATTTTAAAAAGCAAAACGTGGTGGGGAGAAAAAATTTAAAGTGGGTTAATCCTTCACACAATCATAGCTGCTTTTGTCAAACTTTGTTTTTCTTTAATGGAGGGAGACAGTGTACTGATTTTGTCACATAATTCCCCATTCCTTATTTTATTAGTAAAATATTTGGGGAAAAGAAGTGTATGGAGTTTTGCTAGTAAATATAATTTATGATTATTTGTGAAAAAGTACAAATATTAAGTAGATTAGTAATTTTACTTGTAGGAGAACACATTAAGGGACAGTTACAACAGCTAAGGATTAATCATTAAACTCAAGCTAATAGTTGTATTAAATAAAGTGTATAAAATATGAAAATACCTGTTTTTCAAGGTAATATATTTAATCCTATTTTCTATTTTTATATGTTCATTTTATATATAAAGGAATAAAATTTCTTAACACATTAACCAATTTCATTACTTTCATTTAAATAAAGTATAACTCAGATTTTTAGAAATAATTTTTAAAATTATATATTTCTGACATAGATCTGGTCATGTTTTTAAAGGATCCATTAGTGGTGGAACTTTCAAGCCCTGGACCACTGACTTCAGCCTTGTTCCTGTTTCTTCTCAATATGAAAGAGACTGAAAAAGGACCACTTTCTCCTAAAATTCTCTTTAATCAGCTTTGTCAGAAGTGAGTACATCTACATTTTTAGTATAAATAATCCTGTTACAAAACATTAATGCCTTCATCACTTAACATGAATAGCTCTGTTCTTACTGTGACATTGCTATTATTGCCCAGACTATCATGATATAGTACTTGATACAGGATAGTACTTGATATAGTATAGTTGTTTAGTCGTGCCTTTATGCTTTATGCAAATTATATCTCCTAATACTCTGAAGAAGTAATCCTTCAAATTTTTCTCTGCCCTAGTCCTCAGAAGTAACTGTTACAGGTTTAATATCTCATCTGAAATGCTTAGGACCAGAAATGTTTTGGATTTTGAATTTTTTCAGTTTGGGAATAATTTCACATACATAATGAGATATTTTCAGGAGCATGTGCAAGTCTAAACACAAAATTCATTTATGTTTTACATACACCTTATATATACATAGCTTGAAGGCAAGTTTTTTTCTTCCTTAAAAAATTTGTTCTAATTAGTTATATGTGACAGAATGCATTTGGACACATCATATGTAAATCGAGTATGACTTCTCATTCTTCTCATTGTACATGATGTAGAATCATAGTGGTCATGTAGTCATATGCACATAGGGTAATAATGTCCATTTATCCTTCCTACCCTTGGACCCCCTCCCTTCACTCCCCTCTATCTAATCCAAAGAACCTCTATTTTTCCCTAGCTCCATCCCCCTCATTTTAAATTAGCATCCACATATCAGAGAAAACATTCAGCCTTTGGTTCTTTGGGATTGGCTGAAGGAATTTTATTTTATTATTTTGTACCAGAGATTGAACCCAGGGGTGCTTAACCACCAAGCCACATACCCAGTGCCCCCTTTAAAAAAAAAAAAAAAAAAAAAGTTTTAGTTGTAAATGGACACTATACCTTTATTTTGTTTATTTAGTTTTTTTATGTGATGCTAGGGATTGAACCCAGTGCCTCATATGTGCTAGGCAAGTGCTCTGCCACTGAGTCACAACCCAAGCACCCCCAGCCCTTTTGTTATATGTTTTTTTTTATTAGAGACAGGGTCTCACTGAGTTGCTTAGGGCCTTGCAGAGTTGCTGGTTTGAACTTGTGATTCATCTGCCTTAGCCTCCCAAGTCACTGGGATTACAGGTGTGTGTCACAGCTAGCTGAAGGAAATTTATCAGTATTTTTAAGTGCATCTGCATTTTTACTGTGACTTGTCAAGTAAGGTTAAGTGGGGAATTTTTTTTACTGTGGTATCACTTTGGTGCTCAAGAAGTTTTAGATTTGGGGAAATTCTGATCTTGGAATTTCAGATTGGGGATGTTTGACTTGTATTATCTGTTTCTCATATTTTCAAAAGCGATTGCACATACACAAATTATGTATGCCAGTTGTTTGCAGCTTGCTTGTTTTGCAGATATGGTTTTTACACCTTTCCATATTAGTACATATAGACATAAGTTATTAGAGTATATATGTGTGTGGCTATTATAGGGCACTTGTGGGAAAGCATCTGTGGAATACATTTTTATGAGTTAGAATAACTGGATCAATGTTATTTAAAAAATTTTAAACTACATTTTCTTTTATGTTATACTATTTACTTTTAAAAGATATAAAGAAAAATAATTTTTTAAAAAATCAGGTAAAGATTTAAGCCATTATTTCTGAACTCTGTAATGTTTCATTGATCTGTATGTCCATCTTTACCCCAAATTCTATGCTGTTTTGATTAGTGTAGTTTCATAAGTCTTGAAATTGGTTAATGCGACTCTTCCAGTTTTGTTCTTCTTTTTGAACTATTCTAGGTCCTTTGTTGTTGTGTGTGTGTGTGTGTGTGTGTGTGTTTTTTTTTTTTTTGGTACTGGGAGTGAACCCAGGGATACTCTTTACCACTGAGCTATATCCCCAGCCCTTTTTTTATTTTTTATTTTGAGATAGGGTCTCACTGAGTTACTTAGGGCCTTGCTAAATTTCTGAGGCTGGCTTTGAATCTGTGATCCTCCTGCCTCAGCCTCCTAAACCATTGGGATTACAGGTGTATGCCACCATGCCTGGCATGATTTTATCTTTCTAGGTGTGTTGTTTGTTTTTGGTGGTATTGGGAATTTAACCCAGTGATGCTCTTTCACTGGGCTGCATCTCCAGCCTTTTTTATTTTTTATTTTGAGTTAGGGTCTCACTAGGTTGCTGAGGTTGGCCTGAACTTGCCATCCTCCTGCCTCAGCCTTCTGAGTAGCTGGGATTACAGGTATGTACCTTCAAGCCTGACTCTTTTCAGTTGTTTAAGTCTGTAATTTTTCTCATCAAAGTTTATAGTTTTCAGCATACAAATCCATGTATTTTGCTAGATTTATCCTAAGAATTTCATGTTTCTTGTGCTATTATAAATGGCACTTTTAAGAATTTGTTTTCAAGTTTTCATTGCTAATATATAGAAATACAATAGGTGTTTGTATATTAAACTTATTGCTTACTCTTGCCTAACTCATTGGGTCTAGAAGCTTTATGCAGATTCTTCTGAGATACCTTGTATAGACAATAATAACTTTGGCAATGAAGATAGTTTTACTTCTTTATTTCCTTTCTGTATCCTTCTTGTATTCTGGTACAGTGTTGCCTGGTTCCTGAATATGGGGGAGAACATTCAGTCTTTCACGCATAAGAATCGGTCATCCTAGGGTTTTTTTGTTTTTGTTTTTGTTTTTTCCCTTTGGACTGGGAATTGAACCCAAAGGTACTTTACCACTAAACTACATCCCCAACCTATTTTACTTTTTAAAAATTTTTAAGACAGTGTCTTTCTAAGTTGCTGAGGCTGGCCCAATTTCCTCTCCCCCTGCCTTAGCTTCCCAAGTGACTGGGATTATAGATATGTGCCACATAGATTTTTGTAGATGCCTTTTATCAGGATACAAAGTTCCCATTTGTTCCTAGGGTTTGTTCCCCCCCCCCAACAGTTCATATCAAGAATAGGTGTTAATTTTTCTCAAACACTTTCTGCTTTTACTGAAATAATAGATGACGTCTTCTTTTTGCCTGTAGAAATAGCGAATTGTACTGATAATGTTCCCAGTAGCTTTACTGAAATCTATTTTACTTAAAATAAACTGCACATATTTAAGGATGAGTTTTGACATATGTGTACACATTGCCACAACCAGCATAAAGTATGTATTCATCAATCCCAAAAGTTTCCTTAGGGCCCTAGGTAATTCCACCATAAACTTCATTCCTGGACTACCACTTATCTGTTTTTGTTACTATAGATTAGTTTGCAGTTTTAAGAATTCTGGAAACTTATAGTTTATGTTCTTTTTTTTGTTGTTCTTTTTTTAAAATCTGGCTTCTTTCTCTTGGCATAATTATTTTGTGATTCATCCATGATATACGTATATATTGATTGACTTTTGAAAGTTGGGCCAATCTCATGAAGTTTCTGTTATATTGGTGATTAGCAGACACTGCTACTTGGGAGTAAGTTCTTCAACTTCCCCCTTTTTTTTTTTAATAACTTTTTATTTTGAAATAGTTCTAAATTTATAAGAAGTTAAAAAGTAGTTCAGTTTCCATGTATCCTCTTTCTAGCACCCCCTTTGATAATATATTTCACAGTACTTTGTCAAAACCAGAAAACATATGTTCATACAATATTGTCCACTCTGACACATATCTTATTTCACCAAGTTTTACATGGATTCTTTCTTAAAAGATTCAGTAATGTTGTAAAGTGATTGTTTTTCCATTCTCATTCATGCCTGTCTTTGCTTTCTATATTACTTCATTTTGCTAACTAGTGTTATGTGCTGAATTTTTGGTGCTGGCACTGGTGATACGGCTGTTTATCCATCACGAGTTCTGCTTGCTCAGATGTTGAAGTATAATGTAAAATAAGCATGCCAAGGCAGGCATACATTAAGCAGGTTTTATTGAAAAGTGGTAATACGGACTTCTCCCAGCGAGAGAAGGGGGCCATGGCTGATGTTCTAGAATCCCAAGAAGTGAGTGCGCCCTGCATCTTTTATAGATTAGGGTCTCCTCTATTCTCCTGTTCTCTCAGTGCTTATCTTTCTCCTTGTCTACTTGACGAGGCCCAGAAGAAGGCTAAAAGGTGGGAAGCAGATGGGCAGGGGGAGGGACAAATGGAGTGATTCAGAAAGGTTGGGACCCAAGGAGCATTAATTAGCAGTTCTCTGCCTGCAGCATTTTGGGAGGAGCAGTTAGTCAGGTAACCTTGGTGATCAGAAGGATACTGGAAATACTGACATTCCAATCTCCCAGGGGTGGTCTCCAACTTCCCAGATGGCCTTCATTCCTCCATTCTACCAGATTTCTTATCTACATTAACTGCCTGTCCTCAGTTCTGGCTTCACTGGGAAGAAGAGTTTGTTCATGAGGAAATGTAATCAGTTGGACAAAATGTATGCTGAATGATATTACTCAAAAGACACATAATCCTATAATATTCTATTCTGTGTGCCATCAAAATCTCAAGATAGAATAAAAGTATAGTACAGTATTCTAGGTATGTTCTTCAGTTTTCCTTTTTGTTTTGTAGTTCAGGGATCAAACCCATGGCCTTGTATGTGTTAGGCAAACATTCTACCACTGAGCTACATCTCCAGCCCACCTCAGTAGTATTTTCTAATTACTATTTCACCTTTCATCTTTTTAGCTTAGTATTATAACTATTGTATTTTATGTCTATAGTTTTATTTTCTTGTTTCTAGTATTAAATTAATAATTTAGTTAATTTAATAAATGTTAATCTAATTATAGTTAATTTAACTATAATAAAAATATTCTTATTTTTCTATTTTGCTTAAAACTTGATTTTAATGGCATTTATGCCTTTATTTTGGATGTTCTCCACATACATATTGTAATGTTTTTGGACAGTTTTATAATTTATTTGCTTTATGCAAACTCATTCTAATTGTTAATTTTTTTTTTTTTTTTTGGGTGCTGGGGATCGAACCCAGGGCCCTGTGCTTACAAAGCAAGCACTCTACTGATTGAGCTATCTCCCCAGCCCCTTGTTAATTTTTTTTTTAACACTAGATTTCTTTTTGTGTTAAATTGGTTTGTAGGCTCACTGAGAGTAGATTTTTGTTTGTTCATCCTCGTTGTCTTTGCCCCTCCTACCGCTCTTTGCCTCCTCTGCCACTAGCATTGCCTTCCTTTTCTTCTTTATACTTCCTCTTCTTTCTGCCTAATAATTTAAAATTTACTCTTGGGCTCAACATAGCCCTTGAAGTTGGATTTGGAGATCCAGTCTCTTAATGGGTCACAATTATTGTTGCCATGGATTTGGGGATGTGATAGAGTCTGTGCAAGGCTTATCTCAGCTTCAGGTTCCAAGGCAGTGGCTCTGTTCTGTTGTAGCCTTAGGCAACATTTGCTCAAGGGAAGGCCAGCTATCCTTAAACAATGAGATTGGCTCCTGTGTTTTTCAAGAAATACTTAGTTCTCTTTACCCTTCAGGGCTGAACTTTTTCAGATTTACAAATCTGTTTTTCCTTTACCTATTTTATGTTTCTGTTCCATTTTTTTGCTCTGTGGGATTTGTTTTGTATTATATCCTACTTTTGTTTTTGTTTGGTACAGTTTTTTTCTCTTTTATATTTTGTCAGTATATTTGCAGTAGAGGCAATTTCTGGATTATGAATGAACTGATTCATCATTACTAAGTAGACATCTCTATAAATCCTCTTGTTCTAATTTTTTTTTTTTTTCTTTTTCTTGACGGTTTCCTGTTCCATGCTTGCACATAAATTTTCTTCTTACATCTTAAGGTTATTTTTAAAAAATTATCTATCTTTGTTTCCTTTCTTTCATACTGGGGATTGCACCCAGGCCCTTGCACCTAGTAAGCAAAACTCTACCCTGGAGTTATCTCCAGCCCTTTTTTATTTTGAGATACGGTCTCACTGAGTTGCAGAGGCTAGTCTTAAACTTGTGATCCCCTTAACTGAGCCTCCCAAGTAGGTAGGAATATGGATATGTGCTATCATGCCTGACATCTTGAGGTTTAAGTCTTCTGTTCTTTCTCACAGTAGTGCTTTTAGTAAGTCGCATTTCCTGTATTACCCTTATTTTGAATAAATCATACATCTTCATCCATTTGATTTTTCTCTTTCCTTTTAGTTTTTTAATGATGTCTATATTGGTAGCTCACATAGACTCAATCAAAGATTCTGTAAGTCATTGTAAGATATTTTTTTCAGCCTTGGGTAAAAGAAAAAAACATTATTTAATTTTTTCAGTAGTTTATTTAGAAGGCTGTAAGTAATTTGTATATGGTTGAGATGGAGCTGCCTGACACAAACAAATTAGAGGAGCAATTTGTTTTGAATTGGCACTGTGGTGCTTGCTTATAACCCCAGCGACTCTATAGGCTGAGGCAGAAGGATCACAAGTTCAAGGCTGTCCTTGGCAAATAAGCAAGACCCTCAGCAACTTAGTAAGACCCTTCCCAAAATAAGAAATAAAAAGATTGGGAATATAGCTAAGTGGAAGCTGTAAGCACAAATGACCCAAAAAAGGGGCAGACCTCAAATGGATCAGCAAGCTTTCTTTTATTCAGCAGTGGAGTTAGTCAGGCATCAGAGGGGCTCATTTTCCTGGTGGAAAATGGCTGTCAGTTAGAGGAGCTTTGAGTTTTATAGGTTGCAATGAGAGTGAATTAATCATTGGAGACTGAAGCAGAAGGTATTGTTTTGGGCAGTCAGGAAAAAAGTTGTAAAAAGTCTGAAACTTGTTACTGAAAGGGATGAAAGTTCACTATCATCCTCCTCAGGGACGCATTATTACTCAGAGCTTCACTACTTTTTTCTCCTTCCAGGATTCAATAATGGGAAAGGGTAAAGATCCAGGGCCCAGTGTTTCAGTATCCGCCTCCTCCCTTTAGGACTCACTGTTGTTGGGAAGGGATGACAGTTTGCTTTTTTTCCCCTGGGGCCCATTGTTACTGGGAAAGGATTTACTAGGAGAAGATCAGAGTGAGTCCTCCTCCCTTTTCCTCCAGGTCAGACAGTTTTGGGGCATTGTCATTTCCCTGTCCTGTTGGTTGTCATTTTCCATATCCTTCAGAAGCACCCCCAGCTTCAATCCCCACTACCAAAAAAAAAGAAATTTGGGTTTCAGAGATTTTAATTCATGATCTACTGACTTCATTACTTTGGGCCTGAGGTGTGACAGAACATCATTGTGGAAGGTTGTAGGGATGGAAAGCTGTCAGCTTCTGGCAACTGGGAAGAAAGAAAGAATGTGTGAAGAAGCCAGCTGGGGTCAAGATTTAGTCACCAAGGATATGCCCCCATGACTCTTTCTTCCAACTGTGCCCCACCTGCCTTTACTTTCCAATTCCTCCCAGTAGTCCATTTAAATGATTAATTCATCACATGAATTAATCCACTGATGAGATTGGAGCCCTCATGATCCTGTCACTTCCCCAAAACTCCACTTCTGAACATGACTGTGTTTAATACATGAGCCTTTGAAGGACATTTCAGATCTAAACCATAACAGGCAGAGCCATTGTGGAGGCTATTTCTTGTTCAGGAATGGTTTCCCATTTATGTATATGCTTTGAAAGCCACAAACTGCCCCCTCATTCTGTTCACCACTTTGCTAGTGAAGGTCCCCAAAGGATTCCTCTCCTAGTCATCTTCCATTTCACTGACCTTCCTTCATATCTACATCATAAGCGTAGTGTCGTGCAATTTTGCTTCTTACAATGCCAATCATGGAGGCCCAAGTAGGGTTGGAATTTGTGTCCATCTTGATTTCTGTCCTTGTCTGATCTAGAATGTAAGTGCCATCTACCACATTCAGAAAGGGAAGCTCACCAGGGTAGTGATCAAAGTGTTTTCAACATCTTGATGTTATTTTATGGTACTTAGCAAAAGAATAACTGTAAGAAAGTTACTGAAGGGTTTCTTATAGATTAGATTCACTAACAGTTGAGTTCACATTTTTTTAGCAATCAGGGACTCACATTAGTACATTATTAGGATGGATACTTATCATGAATTATGAGGAATAGTGCTTAGAATCTGAAGACCTGGATTGATGTCAGTGTCAGCTTGTTCTTCAGTTTTCTCAGGAATAAAATGCAATGCATATCTGTTGCAAGTTCCTTAACAGTGTTATTGTATTATCAAATGGTATATATGATAATGAAATAGTTGTAAATTTGTCTTGATCATAAATATATTCTTATTTCTTTGTATTAAATTTTGACAGAATTAGTTCTCTAACTTAGAACACATTCTAGATTTAGTTGTTACGGCAAGATTGCAATAAATCACTAAGTGATCTTAAAGCAGGAGATAGAACCGTTTTCATTAAGGAGCTGGTAATCCAAATTCACCAGCTGGTAGGACAGAGGGGCAGGCCGCAAGTCTACACCATTCAACCCTCTCCAGGAGTTAGAGTATACCTTTTATACTATAAGTACAGCATGTCAGTACATTAATCATAAGTGACTATTGCTATGATTCAAAACTACAAACAAACATAATGAGATCTAGAATCATAAGCAAAAGGGGAAGTGGGTCAAAACGACCCTTGTTGAGTACAAGTTAAACTATGGTTAAAAACATCTAGACAAACATTCTCTGACAGGGTACATCATCCAAGAAAAATGGGAACCAAAAAAGAATAATTTTACATTGTATAAGAACAGAAACATTGGTGTTTCTAAGCAAGGTGTGCTAAGCAGGATCAATATGGCAGAGGCAGTTTTCTCATGGGAGAAGCATTTCTTACAAGACAAGGAGTCTTGGGATAAAATGGAGTCTGTTTGGTTATTGCCCATATGGCCTGGCCCATAACATTCTCCCCTTTTTCTAGAAACAATCAAACCTGTAATTTATCCTCAAAATTAGATACAGGGTTGTAATGGCCATCCATATACATTAACTTGACTCATGAAATACATTGTTTTAGCAGCTCAGGCCTTATAACATAGTCCAAGCAAGAGAAGAAACCATGACCAACATTTTTCAGTCCCCTCTAGCTGGGGGTTAGTCCTTTCTGGAACCTTCAACATAGTCTCCTGGCTGGAATGGGTGTTGGAAATCAGTAGTCTCTTGGGGCTGGTTCTCTCATAAACTGAACTTTAAGTTGAACATGTTGGAAAGACTTAGCAACAATTGGAGCTGGAGCAGGTTACCTTGGTTAGGGTATAGAAAGGGCTCTGGAGGCGTTAACGTTTTAATCTCCCAGAGGTGGTCTCCAACTTTCTGGACCCAAATCGTCCTCCGTTCTGTGCTTTGACCCAATTACATATCTACACTGATTGTATTTTTTTCCTCTAATTTTAGGGACTTTTTACTGTTGTAGAGATAAGGGTGATGACTGCTCTTGCTGCTTTGAGCTGAGAGGGGGCAGTTGGGGTGGCGCAAGCAGTTTGGAGTCCCCTTTTAGAAATTGGGTCTGCTAAGAGGTAACAATCTGGTTCTCTGAAAGAAACAAAAAGACATGAGTACTGAAATGAGATTAATACAAAATAAATGTTGTAGCATCTGGAACATGTCAGTGAATATCATGAAGATTATAGAAATCAATAATCTCTTACCAGGAGGTGGAAGAACTGAGCCATTGTTCCCATAACAAGGCCTAACAAAGCCTGACAAGGCTGGAGAGGATAAGGCCTTTAATTTGTAAATCTTTAACATTTTTGTAGTTATCAGGAATGTAAACACTATATTTAGTTAAATTATCTAGTGCCATCTGATTTTTATAGAATATCTTTTTATTGGCATGACCTCTGTGCTTAGTAGAGATCCCTTTATCTTTGTTACTTAGGGCTGGAGAATCATATTAGCAAATATTGATTAAGCCTACCTGTGTAGGAGGTTAGGAAGATCTGTAGGCCTTAACGTGACTAAAAACTTCTGACTCTGGCAGTTTCTCTTGAGAGTTATCAGCCACTCCTGTCTGAGAATATGTCTTTTGTTGCCTTCAGTCCTACTTATTCTTGGGGGGCTAACACAAGTGTACCTTAAGTTACATTAAAATAGCTACAGTTTTTTTGGTTTTTTTGTTTTGTTTTGTTTTGTTTTTAATGTCCAGGAATGGCTATGTTTTGGTTTTAACTGTTTTTTGCTAGGTGTTTAAGATCAAGCTGGTTGAATTGACCTTGTTCTTATGTATTGTTGAGAGTCAACTGAGTTCTCTTGGGGGTTATTCTTGGGGAACTTTTGAGCGGCCTCTTAGCCATCTGTGATAAAACTGGTCAAGGTCTCACTGACCATGTGGCTTCCCTTGAAAGCATCAGGGATGTCTCCCCTTTCCAATGACTCTCCTCTTTTGCAGCATGTGCACTGATGGGCTTTCTTATAAGGGTTCCAGTAATCTCCCTGATCGGGAAGTCATGTGACCCAGAATTGCAAAGCTCTTCCCCTTGTTCCCTGGGTTCAAACTAACTCAGAGGGCAAGAGCCAAATACTGGTTTTCATGGCCCTTTTATCTTAATTTTAATCTTTAGGTCTTGGTCTTAGACATCCAGCAAGCCAGTCTTATCAGTCTTAAAGTAAGAGGATTGGGCTTTAACTCTAATGTTTATAACATCATAGTTATTTTAACCCCTTTTATTTACTACCTGTTTATAGATGATGGCCTAATATACTTTTGTAAGACTTTAACAGATAGTAAAGTTTATAAGGAAAACTCAAAATGAAATTAACAAGTAAAAATATATTTAGTTTGTACATAATTTTTTTTTTTATTTTTAATTTTTTTTAGAGTTAAACAATTGCTTTTGACAAACCAAAGGTGAGGTGGAGGTGCACCGTTCCAGGAGGTACTGCAATACGAGGTCAATGTGTGGAGTAGATGGAGCAAGCTCCAATTCCATCTCCCTACTCCAAAAATCCATTTAATATATTGTCCTCGGTAGAGGGTATATCCGATATTTAATTCATAAGAACAGGTACTACACTTGATCTTGGCCAAAGGGCTGAGAAGTGATTTTTATACATATTTTGAAACTTGACTGAGTTATACATTATATCCCCTGTTTGAGATCACAATAATTTTTACAATGAAAAATAATCTTTTGAATACAACTTTAAATGAGTAGAAGTTGGAGCCATTGTAACATGTAGTAAGGTGAGAGGCAGAGCCTTAGGTGGGACTCTTTACAAATCTTAGGTAAATCGTTTTCATTTTGAAACTGATCTTTGTTTCTTTTTTAAATATCATTTTATAAAGTTTACAGCTATTGTTCCTTTCTTTTTTTTTGGCGGTACTAGGGATTGAACCCAGGGCCTTGTGCTTGCCAGGCAAGGACTTTACCAACTGAGCTACATCCCCAGCCCCAGATATTTATTCTGGAGTCTATATGAATGTTAATAAACACAATATGACATTACATCTAAAACATGAATCAAAGACTGAGAGAGCTTTTAATTTTTGTGTGGACAAAAGTGACAAAATAGTTTTTTTTAATGTTTTACATTATTAACTATTAAATAGATCAGAGTGTTATTTTCTTTTTTAAAATACCTTTAAATTTTTATATCCTAGGGTAAAAGATTCTGTTACTGCAGCTGGGGTTATGGCTCAGTAGTAGAGCACTTGCCTAGCACATGTGAGGCACTGGGTTGAATCCTTAGCACCACATAAAAATAAATAAAAATAAAGATGTCCACCTACAACTAAAAAAGTATTTAAAAAAAGATACTATTACTGAAAACTTTATTTGGGAAAACACCAACTTGATAAAATGCTCCTTTAAATCTTTTAAAGACTTATATATCTGGAAGATGTGAACACATTTAATATACAGAGAAGAGTAATAGCATCATATTACATTTATGTTTTTATATTAACCAAGTTTAACTTTTAAAGAAAAATTTGGACTCTGTAATGTAGTATAATACTCTAAAATAACAGTAGTTGTTTAACCAGAGTTGTACAAATCCTAATTTTTCTAAGACTAGTTGCTCTAGAGAATAAACTTAACAGACACAATAATAAGAGTAATGTTTTAAGAAATACTTGTCATTTTAACATAAAGACTGAACTTTGGTTTATATCAGTACATTAATATTTGACCTTAGGGAAAAACCTTGAATAGTTTTAACTGTTGCATTACTTATATATATACACACAAACCTTTTAAAATTTACTCTTAATTTACACTCCTTTTTATCATTTAGTTAGACCCTCCTGTTTACTTAGATGTATTACAACTTTATTTTATCATTTTTTTTACCTAGAAACATTTTTTCCTTTTACTAAATATATTTTTATACCTAGAACCTTTTAATTTTCTTTCCAATATGTTGACTCTCCCTTTTAAAATTTAAACTCTGAAACACCCTTGTAAATTTCTGAATTTAGATAAGTTAGTCCATTTTAATAAGATGAAATACTTTGTTATTTATAGTACTATATTTGAAATACAGTTGAAACTTGGACCCTTTATATAGAATTATACCTCTTGAGACATTTAGTAACCTTGTTTTCAGTGGTGGCACAAAGTAATTTAAAACCCTTTTTTATTTACCAATTTATGAAAACAAGAGTAATGTCTTAAGTATGTTACCCTATGGAATTTAAGGAGTTAAGAGTACTTGATGTTATATTTAATAGTTAGCATTTTAACTCTGTAAACCAATCAAATGTCTCTAAAAAGCACACCCATGATCAATCCCATACATGTCAAATCTAATTTATTTATTTTTAAAAACCAAGATATCAGACAAGTGTATTGGGCAGCATTAGCCATTTCTTCCCTGTTAAAAAAATTCTAGAAACAATGGATACTAGACATTTTATAGACAATAACATTTTATTATTTTTTAGCCCCCTGGAAACAAAACCGTGTTAGTAACTTGAAAGGCATACTTTTGTTTACCCAATTTAAATTGAACCTTTTAAAACATGTGAATCAAAGGCATTTGGATCAATTTTTTTAAAATTTTAATTTATGAGTTCATATGCCAATTTTGGTACCAAACATGTATACATGACACCAGTGTATGTACACATAAAACAGACAAAGACTTACAGCTTATATATTTTTCAAGCCTATTAGATTGAGAGTTAACCCTTGTAAATTGGCCTCTGAATGAAACAGAGTGTAAAGAAAACCTTTATAGTTGGATAAAATAGGTCTAATATGGAAAAATAAAATTAACCTAGGCATGCCAGATCTACAGTCATAAGCAGAAGGGGAAGTGGGTCAAAATTTACAGTCATAAACAAAAGGGGAAGTGCCTTGTAGTTGAGTACAAGGCAAAAAATGGTTACAAACGTCTAGATAAACATTCTCTGACAGGGTACATCATCCAAGAAAAATGGGAACCAAAAAGAGAACAATTTTACGTTGTATAAGAACAGAAACATTGGTGTTTCTAAGCAAGGTGTGCTAAGCAGGATCAATATGGCAGAGGCAGAGTTTTCTCATGGGAGAAGCATTTCTTACAAGACATGGAATCTCAGGGTAAAATGGAGTCTGTTTGATTATTGTCTATATAGCCTGTTCTATAACTTAGCATCATTTACATTTAAGGCAATATGTTCATTATATCATTTGAATTTATTGTAGACTATTGTTTAGTGTTACTCAAATCAACTAAATATTTGCTGATGGTATGAATAGCACATGATCTTTTTATTTAATTACACAGGAAGTATAATTGTCAAATCCTTAAAAGAAATACATTGACTGAGAGATTAGTTTATAGTCCTGTATTTTAATATAGACACTTGTTTTTCTTTTAATGTTTTAAGATAGATAAATCACAGGAATTTTGGTTTGAATGCTGTCCTTATATTATTTGAATGACCTTGCAAATTATTTAAATAATCCTTCAGAGCCCTCATATATATGCTGGAGAAAATAATTGTTGTTTGGGAATTATGTGACTTAAAAATATGTAAAACTGCTAGTACTATGCTTGACTTGTAGTAGTGGCATAATAAATGATAGCCATTTTGTTCTGAGTATGCACTTAAGAGTTCATCCTCAGTAGAACAGGAATCACGTTTTGTCTTTCTGCTTAGTTGAAAAAAATAGTGAATTGAATCATTGACTCCTTATTTCAAAGTGATTTTAAATAACATTGTTGATGAACCATGCAATGATTAGTCTTTTTTCCTTTCCTGTTTTGTTTTTAAATCATAGGGCACCTAGATTTAAAGGTTTCCAACAACAGGACAGTCAGGAGCTTCTTCATTATTTGCTGGATGCTGTGAGGACAGAAGAAACAAAGGTCAGGTTTCTTAATATTGATCACGTATTATCTTTAAAAAGAGGATACAAACTGAAAACTGGTTTCTACTGTAATTTTAAAATACAGCGAGGGCAAGGGATGCAGCTCTGTGGCAGAAATTTTGTCTGGTGTGTCTGGGTTTGATCCCCAGCACTGTAAAATAAATACAGTGAAAAGTAATTTGATTTTTTTATCTGTATATTCTTTTTTTTCTCCTTTCTCCTATTAAGATTATTTTCTTTTATTCTTTCATTGTTCTGTTATCCTATATTAGTTCATACTCTTTGGTTGTAAATAAATCAATTCAAACTAATTTAAAGAACAGAGAATCTTTTTTTTTTTTTTTTTTTTTTATTGTAAACAAGTGGGATATATGTGATTCCTTAGAAAACTTGGAATGGAACCACCATTTGACCCAGCTATCCCACACCTTGGCCTATACCCAAAGGACTTAAAATCAGCATACTACAGAGATACAGCCACATCAATGTTCATAGCTGCTCAATTCACAATAGCCAGATTGTGGAACCAACCTAGATGTCCTTCAATTGATGAATGGATAAAGAAACTGTGGTATATATATACAATGGACTATTACTCTGCCATAAAGAATGATAAAATTATGGCATTTGCAGGCAAATGGATGAAATTGGAGAATATCATGCTAAGTGAGATAAACCAATCTCTAAAAACCAAAGGTCGAATGATATTGCTAATAAGTGGATGAGGACACATAATGGGGGGAGGGAGGAGTTAGTGTTAGGGTTAGAGTCAGGGTTAGGGAGGGGGGCAAGAATGGAGGAAAGAAGAACTGAATAGAGGGAAAAGAGGGGTGGGAGGGGTGGGGGGAAGGAAAACAATAACAGAATGAATCAAACAACATTACCCTATGTAAATTTATGATTGCACAGATGGTATGCCTTTGCACCATGTACAAACAGAAACAACATGTATCCCATTTATTTACAATTAAAAAAAAATGGGATACGTGTTGTTTCTGTTTGTACATGGAGTAACAGCATACATTTGCATATTCATACATTTAGAGTAATGATGTTTGATTCATTCCGTTATTTTTTTCCTTACCCCCCACCCCTCCCACCTCTCTTTTCCCTCTATACAATCCCTCCTTCCTCCATTCTTGCCCCCCTCCCACCCCCCATTACGTGTCATCATCCGCTTATCAGTGAGATCATTCGTCTTTTGGATTTTTTAGATTGGCTTATCTCACTTAGCATGATATTCTCCAGTTTCATCCATTTGCCTTCAAATGCCGTAATTTTATTATTCTTTATGGTGGAGTAATATTCCATTGTATATATCACAGTTTCTTTATCCATTCATCAATTGAAGGACATCTAGGTTGGTTCCATTGTCTGGCTATTGTGAATTGAGCAGCTATGAACATTGATGTGGCTGTATCTCTGTAGTATGCTGATTTTAAGTCCTTTGGGTATAGGCCGAGGAGTGGGATAGCTGGGTCAAATGGTAGGTCCATTCCAAGTTTTCTAAGGAATCTCCACACTGCTTTCCAGAGTGGCTGCACTAATTTGCAGCCCCATCAGCAATGTATGAGTGTACCTTTTTCCCCACATCCTCTCTAACACCTATTGTTGCTTGTATTCTTGATAATCGCCATTCTAATTGGAGTGAGATGGAATCTTAGTGTAGTTTTGATTTGCATTTCTCTTATTACTAAAGATGGTGAACATTTTTTCATATGTTTGTTGATTGCTTGTAGATCTTCTTCGGTGAAGTGTCTGTTCATTTCCTTAGCCCATTTGTTGATTGGGTTATTTGTATTCTTGGTGTAGAGTTTTTTGAGTTTTTTATATATTCTGGAAATTAGTGCTCTATCTGAAGTATGAGTGGCAAAGATATTCTCCCACTCTCTAGGCTCTCTCTTCACATTGCTGATAGTTTCCTTTGCTGAGAGAAAGCTATTTAGTTTGACTCTATTCCAGTTATTGATTCTTGTTTTTATTTCTTGTGCTATGGGAGTCCTGTTAAGGAAGTCTGATCCTAAGCCAACAAGGTGAAGATTTGGACCTACTTTTTCTTCTATAAGATGCAGGGTCTCTGGTCTGATTTCAAGGTCCTTGATCCATTGTGAGTTGAGTTTTGTGCAGGGTGAAAGATAGGGGTTTAGTTTCATTCTGTTGCATATGGTTTTCCAGTTTTCCCAGCATCATTTGTTGAAGAGGCTATCTTTTCTCCATTGCATATTTTTGGCACCTTTGTTAGTATGAGAAAATTGTATTTATTTGGGTTTGTGTCCGTGTCCTCTATTCTGTACCATTGATCTACCTGTCTATTTTGGTGCCAATACCATGCTGTTTTTGTTACTATTGCTTTGTAGTATAGTTGAAGTTCTGGTATTGCGATACCCCCTGTTTCATTCTTCCTGCTAAGGATTGCTTTAGCTATTCTGGGTTTCTTATTCTTCCAGATGAATTTCATGACTGCTTGCTCTATTTCTGTAAGGTACGTCATTGGGATTTTAATTGGAATTGCATTGAATCTGTATAGCACTTTTGGTAGTATGGCCATTTTGACAATATTAATTCTGCCTATCCAAGAACATGGGAGATCTTTCCATCTTTTAAGGTCTTCCTTAATTTCTTTCTTCAGTGTTTTGTAGTTTTCATAGTAGAGATCTTTTACCTCTTTGGTTAGATGGATGCCCAAGTATTTTATTTTTTTTGAGGCTATTGCAAATGGAATTGTTTTCCTCATTTCCCTTTCAGCTGTTTCGTCGCTTGCATATAAAAATGCTTTAGATTTATGCGTGTTGATTTTATAGCCTGGTATTTTGCTGAATTCATTGATGAGGTCTAGAAGTTTTCTGGAGGAGGTTTTTGGATCCTCTAAATATAGAATCATGTCATCCACAAATAGTGACAGCTTAAGTTCCTCTTTTCCTATTCGTATCCCTTTAATTTCTTTAGTCTGCCTAATTGCTCTGGCTAGAGTTTCGAGGACGATGTTGAATAGAAGTGGTGAAAGAGGACATCCCTGTCTTGTTCCCGTTTTTAAAGGGAATGGTGTCAGTTTTTCTCCATTAAGAATGATGTTGGCCATGGGCTTAGCATAAATAGCCTTTATAATGTTCAGGTATGTTCCTACTATCCGTATTTTTTCTAGTGTTCTGAGCATGAAACGGTGTTGTATTTTGTCGAACACTTTTTCTGCGTCAATTGAAATAACCATATGATTCTTATCCTTAAGTCTATTGACATGATGGATTACGTTTATTGATTTACAAATGTTGAACCATCCTTGCATTCCAGGGATGAACCCCACTTGATCGTGGTGCACAATTTTCTTAATATGTTTTTTCTATACGGTTTGCCAATATTTTGTTAAGGATCTTTTCATCTATATTCATCAAGGATATTGGTCTAAAATTTTCTTTCCTTGATGTGTCTTTTCCTGGTTTGGATATGAGGGTGATATTAGCTTCATAGAATGAGTTTGGTAGCGTCCCCTCCTTTTCTATTTCCTGGAATACTTTGAGAAGTATTGGAATGAGTTCTTCTTTGAAGATCTTGTAGAACTCGGCTGAGAATCCTTCTGGTCCTAAGAACAGAGAATCTTAACTGGGCATGGTGGCATATGCTTTTAGTGTCAGCTACTCAGGAAGCTAAGGCAGGAGGATGGCTTGAGTCCAGGAGTTCAACGCAGCCTAGGCAACATAGTAAAATCCTGTCTAAAAGAAGCAGGGAAGAGGATCTTTAAAAATCCATGCCAAAGAAGATAAAGCTGAGTGATGTAGAGACGGAAAGTTATCAAGAATCTAGGAAATATTTATATTATTTCACTTGTTTCTTTGGCTCTATAGATTTTCTTCATTTTTCTCTCTGCAGACTGAGTGGTTTTTGTGCTTCTCTATCTGAATGAGAGCACATAATCATCATAATTTGCATGTTGCTATTTGACATATTGAAAACTAAACTGATCATGACTCCTACTTCTAAATTCCCAGTGGAGTAAAACTTCATTATTCCATTCTGGACTCAGTTCCACTTGGATTAGTTACTTGTGGCTAGGAGAATAGGATTTCAACCTTGTGAATTGGGGAACTTTTCTCAGAAAAGAAGAAAGAGCTCATGAATAGATTCTTCAAGTAATGATTATTGTGGTCCTATCCCTTGATTAATTGGTCATTTATTGACTTTGATATTAAGTTTTAGTAAAATTCTTTTTTTCCTTTTTTTTTTTGGTGCTGGGGATTGAACTCGGGGCCTTGTGCACGTGAGGCAAGCACTCTACCAACTGAGCTATATCCAAATCCCCAGGCACCACCCCCTTTTTTTTTTGAACCAGGGATTGAACCTGGGTTACTTAACCACTGAGCACATCTCCAGCCTTTTTCTTGTTTCTTGTTTTGAGACAGATTCAGATATGCTTAGGGAATCTCTAAATTGCTAAGGCTGGCCTTAAACTTGCCATCCTCCTGCCTTTAACCTCCCAAGTCACTGGGATTACAGGCATGTGCAACCCTACCTGGCTCCAGCCTTTTCTTATTTTAAGACCGGGTCATGCAGATTTTTGGAGGCTGGCCTTGAATTTGCTAATCCTCCTACCTATTCTCTTGAGTAGCTGGGTAATTATAGACGTGCACTACTGGCCATCTATCCTTTCTTTCCTTCTTTGCTTGCTAGCTTTTCTTCTTTCCCCTCCCCTCCAACTCTCTTCCGTCTCTTTCTTTGCCAGGGATGGAACCCAGGGCCTTGCACATGCTAGGCAAACATTCTACCACTGAGCTACATTCCCAGTGCCCCACACCATTTTTTAGAGCCTACTTTGTTTGAATTGTAATCTTGAACTCTTAATGGCAGGTTTTCTATGGAAAGAGAATTAGCATTCTAATATTTTATTAAAAATTATCTTAAAAAATAAAGAATGAGTTGATCTCTCCTTTCTGCTGAAAAAGTACCAGAAAACAATATGTATTACAATTCTGTTCTTTAAGTGGCCCCCTTTGTTGCTTTCATATTAAGTTAACTAAATTCAGCTTTTGGAAGTATCACTCCTTACTACCACCTCTCTACTTTCATATGTTTTGATATCAAACCCTACTGTCTTCATTTAAATTTATGTCATTATCTATCACCCTTCTTGGTTATGAACTCCTCAGGATGATACTGTGTATTGTCTACATCCCACTTGCCTCACATGGAGTTGTGTCAAGTTTTGTTCAGTGAGCAGTCTGCGCTTAACCCTAATTACAGTTTGTTTTGAGGATTTGAACTTGGAAGAATTGGAAAGAAAAAAATAATCTCTTAAGTCAGTTTTATGAAATAGTTTCCTGGGGAATT
Organism: Sciurus vulgaris; assembly: GCF_902686455.1. Lineage (NCBI taxonomy): Eukaryota > Metazoa > Chordata > Mammalia > Rodentia > Sciuridae > Sciurus > Sciurus vulgaris. Next base: position 64,888,549 of record NC_136467.1, read on the forward strand.
TTCAGTTATTTTGAATATGTTGTGATTATTTACTTAAAAGTAAATAATATCTTCATTTTGTCTTACCTGCATTTTTTAAAAGGTCATTTAAGAGATTTATACTTAGTTAGGTTTTGGGGACATTAGCACAATCCCTCTCAGCTAATATTTGATCATATTTTCCTAGAGCTAGGACAGTATACTTTTTTTTTTTACATGGTGGTCATGAATCAGTGTAAACAGACTACAAATTCCTTTTTGCATTGGTTTTCTCTGTTCATATTACAAATAAAACAATAAAATTTATCCCCATCTTTTTTTTTCAAAATTAAATTATTGTTTGACCTGCATGGTGCATTGGGATGCACAGGATGCACAGTATCTTAAAAACTTAGACAATGCACATTGGTTTTGAAAGCTCAATCATTTTTTCCACTAGTTGAGGGTTTTAGATGGTGTGGCAAAATTAAATGTCAAGTCTGTGGATATATTCAATCTTTTAAGCAAGAACAGTTGTGGTGGTCAGTTACAGCGAGTACTGAGGCAGGAGCTGCATTGTCTGGTCTGGGAACACCACAGCTGTTAATCGTGGCATGGTTGGAGCTTGCCACTGCCATGTGCTTTTCATTAAAGGAAGGCTACAGTGTTAGGTCTGCCACCAGATTCTTTTAGTAATGATTAGAAACTACTGACCTCCTTTCATATTGTTTCATGGAAGTCTTTTCTTATGACTATAAAGTTGAGGAATATACTCTTGCAGCATTGAACATAGTACTAAAGGGATAATTCAAGCAGAAATTACATACTTTGTGTAAATAAAATCACATATACTAAAATCAGTTCTTTTATAGAAGTCTTTTCAATGTGTAAATTTGTCCTTTGCTTTTTTCCTTATTTAAGTTCTCATCAAATTAATTTTACATTTTTAATATATTTTCAAAGCTATCACCTTACTATGTTGTTGGATAGGATTATTTTAAAGGCAGTATCTCAGTTGACTTAAACTATACATTATTTGCATTTTTTGTTTTTGAAAGTAGTTTAAGATTTGAAATAGTTGAACCTTGATACTTCTAATTAATTATTTTGCTGTACTTGTTAGAAGCTCCCTTATCAGTCTCTTTCCTTTAACCTAAGTGGGTCAAAACTTGGGTCCTAACAATGCGGGATTGTGTTGACATCTAAACCCATTTACTTTATTCAGCTTGATGAATGACTTTAACTCTTAAACAGTTTAGAGCAGAAAATATAAATTTGGAGTTAGGGTGCAATAAAAAGCCCAATATTTAAAAGTAAATAATTTAAGCAATTGCACTATATTTAACTCCTCTTTTAAAGTAATATCACAGCTTTTATTTTGTGTGTGTGTGTGTGTGATTTTACATTTCAGAATGTAACAAAGGCTAATTAAATCATTGAAAATCATATGAATTAATAAAATGTTTAAGTTCTAAAATAAATTTGAGTTAGAGGTCTTTGTTTTTAATTATACTAAAGGCTATTTATAGTCATATTAAATATATACAGTTGAACATTGGTATTTATTGTAATTTTTCATTTAAGCCCGTCAAACATTTTTCTGTTATGGAACTCATACCATTGTAATTTGTTTATTTTAGTTGAATAAATTCTTTTTTCAAACTGTAAAAGTTAATGTCTGAATTATATTGTTTTAACTTTATTGAGTCTAAATTGGAAGTTTTTTCAATATTTTTTAGCTTCCAAGAGACATTTTATTGTTTATATCTCAGGGTAGCATATGGTGGTATAATTGCTTCATGTTTACTTTTTACCCTACTTATAAATATTTAAATGTCTTAAATCTTGCATTAACTTTCAAAATATACCTAATGAAAATAGTGAGCAGTTATAGGACATATAATGTACTAATCATAAGCCATTTGATTAATGCAACTGGGTTTCACAATTATTGACATTAAAAACTTACTATGAAAAACGTTTCATACACAGAAGAATGTATTTAAATGTACAATTCAAAGCACAATAAGAAACAACCTACCACTGCCACTACTCTCCACCACCCCTGAATTTAAAAATGAAGCTGCCTATTCCTTTGTAAATATTTACTCTTTCCTCCTCAGAAGTAGCTACTATTTTGACTTAAAGAAATTGTTTCATTGCTATTTCTCATAGTTTTGAAAGCTACCTGTGTACTCTTAAACAATAGAAATTGTTTAGTTTTTCTAAACTGGGTAGCAAGCCTAAACCTATTGCGATTATTGATTGACAGCTCCTTAAAGAAGATCAATTTGAGAATGTCTCTGGAACATATCTGGCTTTGACTTTCCAGAGGTTGTAAGTGCTCTTTGTGGGGAAGTCAGTGGGCAAGATCATCAAAGTGTTTTTAATCATGTTTATTAAAAGTCAGAGCATCTATTAGTGGTGTAAGAGAGGCCAATACTAACTCTGTAGTTAGAGGTTGGCTACTCTCTATTTTCTCCTTCTGAGTTCATCATGGCCTACCCCATTGCTCTTAAAAGTAGGTCAGAATAAAACATGTCTGATAGCGTAATGCGGGTCCTTTGCCAATCCAGACAATAGGACATGGAGGGGAGAATAAGAACATGAGAGTTTATTCTCCATGTATTTTGTTCTCAGATTAAAATCAATAGCAGGTGTTGCTCTGGAATTTCTCCTAACCTTGCTCCTGGGGATTTCTTTTGCCTTTCCTATGTGTTGGTCCTGCTGCTATTGTATATTTTGTGGTTTATCTTTTCTTGGCCTGTGCCTCGAACGTGTTGTGCCCCCAACCCCCTGACTCTCTTTCTCTTTCTTTATTCAAAAGGTGGCATATACTAGGTATGGGTTGAGCATCCCTAATCCAAAATTTGAAACAGTTCTGGTTCCAGGCATTTTGGATTAGAGGTATTCAACATGTATACACCTTTCTCCATTTTTGTCTTTTTTCACTTAATGCATTATAGTGATCTTTCCATAGCAGAAGGTAGGAAGTTTCCTTATTTACTTTTTAGCTTAATATATTTAACCACAGTCCTTTATTGATAGATTTTTTTTTTCAGTGTTTTTGCATTTTGAACAATGCTGAGTAATGTACATGTTATCTGTATGTGTGTAAGAATATCTGTAAATACAGAAGAGAGATTGCTGGATCAATTGATATATGCACTTATAATTTTGGTAGACATTATCAAATTGCCCTCTATAGATAAGGGCTATACAATTTCCATTTCTGTCAGCAATATACCATAGAAAAGATTGTTTCTGCCGAGCCTTATCTTTCTCAAATTTTTGAAATTTGGTTAGTCTGATAGATGAAAAATAGTATCTGTGGGTAGTTTTAGCATGCATTCCTTTTCACCTTTTTTTTTTTTTCCCCTCCCCCAGTGTTTGCTGATTTCTAAACTTTTTATGTATAGGAAGAAACTGTGTGTCCAAATTGGGCTGGCTGACTTTCTCTCTCTCTCTCTCTCTCTCTCTCTCTCTCCCTTCTCTCTCTCTCTCTCTCTCCTCTCTCTCTCTCTCTCTCTCTCTCTCTCCCCCTCTCTCTCTCCCTCCCCCCCCCTCCCTCCCCCCCCCCCTTTTGTGGTGCTGGGGATTGAATCCAGGACCTTGTGCATGCGAGGCAAGCACTCTACCAACTGAGCTATATCCCCAGCTATATCCCCAGCCCCTACAAGTTGACCATTTTTGTTTTGATTTGGCATATAATGTGGTGGGGTTTTCTATGTTAAAAAAAGTTTTAAAAATCTTTTAAAAGTTTTTTTTTTCCAATGTAGATGGACACAATACGTTTCTTTTTATTTGTTTGTGTGGTGCTGAGGATCGAACCCAGTTTCTCACCTGTGCGAGGCAAGCACTCCACCACTGAGCCACAACCCTAGCCCACTTTTTATAATTTAAAATTTTTAAAATCTGTGACTTCTGAATATTGAATTAGTTTAAAAAAGGTATTTCCAGATTGTCATTGTTCTATACTTTTATGATTCATTTTTAGATTCAAACCTTTTTAAATTTTTTTTTTTAATTTTTATGGTTACACATGACAGTAGACTGTATTTCAACCTATTATACATGGACTATAACTTCCCTTTTCTGTGGTTGTACATGATGAGTTACACTGGTTATGTATTCATGTATGAACATAGAAAAGTTATGTCAGATTCATTCTGTAGTCTTTCCCATTCCCATCCTCCTTCCCTTCCTGTTCTCCCACTGTCCAATCTGGTGAACCTCCACAACTCCTGCTACTGCTCCCCCACCCTATTGTGAGTCAGGATCCACATATCAGAGAAAACATTTGACCTTTGTTTTTTGGGGATTGGGTTATTTCACTTAGCATGATAGTTCTCAGTTACATCTATTTACCAGCAAATGCCATAATTTCATTCTTCCTTATGTCTGAGAAGTACTCCATTGTTTATATATACCACATTTTCTTTATTCATTCATCTGTTAAAGGGCACCTAGGTGAATTGAGCTGCTATATACATTGACATGTGGCCCATCACTCTAATGTGCTGATTTTAAGTCCTTTGGGTAAATGCCAAGGAGTGGGATAGCTTGGTCAATTAGTGGTTCCATTCCAAGTTTTCAGAGGCATCCATACTGCTTATTTATACCTTTGACCCACTTAAAAGTTATCCCATTCTGTGGGTATTTCCTTTGTTCTTATAGCTATCCTACAAATATCTGAATTCTATAGTATGCTTTTCCTACACCCTAATCATACCAATTTTTTACATATATATTTGTGTCTTTTTCTGAAATTCCATTAGGTTCTTTTTGTTTGAATGCTATATGACACTTTAAGTTGCTAAGGATTTAATGCATTTTAATAAATTTAGTAGGAAAAGAAAGGGATGGGGGAATCTCATGAAAATAAAAGGAAGATCAGTAGAGGAAAGAGGGGGCAGAGGGCAGGGAGAAAAAAGGAAAACACTGGGGAACGATATTGGCCAAATTATATTGTGTGCATGTACAATTATATAACATTGAATCCCACCATTATGTACAACTATAATGTGCCAATTAAAATTGGAAAAAAAATCTAGTAGGACCATCTTCTCTCACTGTGCTCCTTCTCTACTAGGGTTCCTGTTTATTTGGTTTAGAATCAGTTTTGTCCTTTACATTTGCCCCTTAAAAAAAAAAAAAAAGCGGATGCTAATTAACGGTGGGGGGGTTGATAGGGAAGAATAGAGCTACTTCAGGTAGAGGGAATATGGGGATAGGAAGGATAGTAGAATGAAACAGACATTATTACCTTATGTACTTATATGACTGCATGACTGATGTGATTCTATAACCTGTACAATCAGAAAAATGAGAAATTATACCCCATTTATGTATGATATGTCAAAATGCATAAACACATTCTACTGTTATGTATAACTAATTAGAACAAATAAAAAATAAATGCAAATATTGAAAAAAAAAGAAATAAACTGTTGGTGTTTTTACTCAATTATGTGGATGTATAAATTTAGTGGACAGATTGAAATGCTTTGAAATGTTTGTAATGCTGTAGGACCTATCCAAGAACATGGTATCCATTTAGTCAAGTTTTCTTTTGTGTCTTTGAGTAATGTTTTAACATTTTCCTCTTTTAGATCTTACAGATTTCTGAAGTTTATTCCTGGATATTTTATCTTTTTAGTTGCTATTGTAAATTGGGTATTTTCTTCTTTATTTTCTGTTTTTTGTTTGTCTATGTGAAGACTATTGACTTCATATACCCCACTATTAAATTCTCTTATTTTAGTAGTTTTTCATGTCAGTAGGTTCTTTAAGCTTTTTCAGACAGCCATGTTATTCATATAATGTTATCTCATTTATCATTTTTATACTTCTACAATGTATTTTTTGCAAGTGTATCAATTAGATCTGTTAGAATAGTAAATAATAGTAAATAAAATATCAAGTGATTCAATTTTATTTCTTCTTAATTCTATTAATATGATGGCTTATATTAATAGATTTCCTAATATACCTGCATTCCTAGTTTAAAAATATCTTGGTCATAATATATTTTTCTTTCAATGTGCTACTGTATTTATTCTGTTACTGATATTTTTAGAATTTTTCCATGAGTGGTATTGGTCTATGTTGTATGCAGTTTGTCGAGTTTATTTGTTTTACCTGTATTAAGCTTCATGAAAATAATTTGGAAGTTCTGCCTTTTATGTGCTAGCCTAAAATTTCTAGGACCTGTGCTTTTTCTAAGTAACTATTTAATGATGTTCTTTCTTTTTTTTTTCCCCATGATAGCTGGAAGATTTTCTGTCTCTCCTAAGGTTAATTTCAGCAATGTTATTTTCTTGGAAAATTATCTTGGTATTTTTTCCTAAGTTTTCAAATGTAATTACGTGGATGTTGAACAAAATAGTATCTTAGAGTTATTGAAATTTTTCTGTACTTTGTTAATGGTTTGTCGTTTTTCTTTTAGATAATTTTTGTTGTTGTAGATGGACACAATATCTTTATTTATTTTTTTATGTGGTGCTGAGGATGGAACCCAGTGCCTCACACATGTGGGGCAAGCCCTCTACCACTGAGCTACAGCCCCAGCCCAGTTTGTCTTTTTTCTTAGACATGATATTATGCTTTTCACTATATTTTAAGATTATCTAGTGAGTTTATTTATCCCCTACCTGGAGAATCAGGCTTTGATTCTTTTATTAATTCTCTTCAATTTCTGTTTTTGTTTTCATTAAAACTCTTTCCTTCTATTTTTATTTAGTTTAGATGTCTCTTTCTAAATCTATAAATTGACTGCTTCATCTGTTTTTATTTTTTTCACTTATTTAAATATTTAAAGTTGTAAAACTTATTTTGAACACTGGGAAATATGTTGGCTTCTAATATGTAGTGTTTTTATTTTGTAGGAAATCTGCAGTTTGAATTGTTCCTTTTTGACATTTTTTAACAACAGAATTATTTATCATTTTCACACTGTGAAGTCCAATTCAGACAGTGGTTTTATATGTCCAAACCTGTGATCAAGATAGAAAAATATCTTTTGAAAGATAATCAATAAGCTTTGCCTTCACCCCACACTGTCAGAATGTGCATTTCAAAAGACAAATTCATCCACTAATTAGGGTCACAACTAATATAGAAAGTAATCATTTATTAAGTTAAATAAGTCTTTATTCTTGAAATGTGTGGTTTTATTTCATTCTGAAAGTTTTCTGTGAGATTGGATCTTTCCTCAAATATAAGATATAGAAATATAAACTTTGTTATTTACTAAAAAATTCTGAAATATGATCTTTATTGACATCTGAGTTCAAATAGAATCATAATTAGTTTTTGGGGTATTCTTTCTATGAATATTGATATTCTGGACTTGAGTTGTGTGTGTGTGTTTGGGTGTGTCTGTTCTACATGGAGATCATAGTGATTAACTTGAGAATTAAGATTTTCTTCATAGGAAATTTCAGATGTCTGTTATTTTTATTTTATTTTGTTTTTTTCTGTCCTGATTAAGGAACGTCATTTTAGAGAGAGGGAGAGGGAGAAAGGAAAGAGGAGAGGAAATAAACTTATTTAAACCTATAAGAAAAATTAGATTAGGCTGCTGCTTTTTAATTTTTTTAAAAAATATCTTCTCTTAGTTGGCAATGGACCTTTATTTTATTTATTTGTATGTGGTGCTGAGAATCGAACCCAGTGTCTTGCACATGGTAGACAAGCACTCTGCCACTGAGCCACAACCCCAGCCCTTAATTTTTTTTAAATTTATTTTTTAATGATTTTTTGCCTGTTTTATTTCATCCTCCTAATGGAAAGTTTTTTTTTTTTTTCATTCTTTTTTAAAAATTTGTTCTAATTCCCAGTACTGAAAAAAAAAAAAAAAAAGTTCTAATTAGTTGTATATGACGATAGAATGGATTTTGACATATCAGCATAAATGGAGTATGACTTCTTATTCTTCTGGTTGTACATGATGTAGAATCACACTGGTTGGGTAGTCATATAGGAATATAGGGTAATAATGTCCAATTCATTCTACTATCCTTCCTATCCCCTGCCCCCTCCCCTTCCTTCATTCCCCTCTGCCTAATCTGAAGTACCTCTATTCTTCCCTAACCCCACCTGCTTATTTTGCGTTAGCATCCACATATCAGAGAAACATTCAACCTTTGGTTTTTGGGATTGGCTTATTTTGCTTAGCATGATATTCTCCAGCTCCATCCATTTACCAAGCAAATGCCATAATTTCATTCTCTTTAAAGCTGAGTAATATTCCATTCTGTTGCTTCTTTAGACTGATAAAAATACTTTAAGCCTGAGAGAACCTAAACAGAGGAATTTTGTCTCTGTTGAGAATTTGGCACTAGAGAGTTACTCAAGTATTCATGGAATTTAAAAAAGAAAGAAAGGACATATTCTATCTTTGTAAAAAATTCAGATTTTTTTTCAGGACTAAGGAACTGAGTTCCACAGTGTACCTTGCTATTTGAAAGTCTTTTTATTAAGATAATGAGGCCTGAGTTACTATTACTAGATAAGATTCTATTAACTTTGTTTACAGAGAATACAAGCTAGCATTCTAAAAGCATTTAACAACCCAACTACTAAAACTGCTGATGATGAAACTAGAAAAAAAGTCAAAGGTATGTTGACTCTTAAGTTAAAACTTTTTCTACAAGAAAATATTCAAAGATTCTTCTCAGGGGAAAAAGAACTGAGCATTGTATGAACTAATTATCTAACGTGTGACCTTAAAAGGAGGGTGTACTTACACTAGTGGCTGCAAGATGCTCTAGTAGGACATAGAAAATTTTAGAACGTATATCCTTGTGAATTAAAAAAAAAAATAAAACTAAAACAAATTTCACAAATACAGATTGACGCTGATGCCCTTTGTGAAGTCCTCTGAGATTTGAAAATATGTGGAAAGCAGCATCTTCCCTTGGAAGTTCACATTAATCATATTGTGTCATTCTGGTGTTTAGATAAGTAGGTTTACAGGTATTATCTAAATTTATCTAGATAAAATGATTAACTGTTCCAGAGAATCTTGTGAAGAAGTAATTTGTTGAACAATGCACTAATAAGTCAAACATAAGAGCAATTTACTTTCAGTGTTTGTTCTTCATCAGTCCAAATATGAGGCAAAAAAATGATTATCTAATCAAAGCTTCTAACTTATAAATATTTCAGTGTGAGTTTATATCCTGTGGTATTAGCAATTTACCCAGTCCTAAGTGTATATAGTCTACCTATACTTATACCTATAGTGATATTAACTAATGTTAGCATGAAGTTTTGTTATTTTTTAAAAACATTTAAAATATTGTTTTATTTATTGCCTACTTTTTAACTACTTCTTTTGTAGTTTTATAATGTTCATGCTATATGTCTATAATTTGTAAACACATATACATAAATTGTTGTACCATCTAAGACTCATTAAACGTTTGAGATTTTTAATTTCCTAAGTATGTTCCTTGTTCATTTGTGTTGAGATATTGCCATCTAGTGCATGTTTAGTATAATAGGTCAGTTTCTTTCCATTTTTGTTTTTTCTATTTTTAACTTCTTGTACAATTTTCCTTAATGAAATGTCTTAATTTATCATAGTATTTCTAATAGTTATTGTAATTAGTAAATGTTTGCTGATATATGTTAAATATGTCTGTTATTCAGTGTTCCAGATAGTTTTAAATGATTATAAATACTGTTTGTATGAAACCTGAAGGTAGAGGTCCAAAAAGGTAGAAGAGAAGTTTAAAAGAAGGATGAATGGATTTATTAATATGCTTTCTCCTTCACGGTTTATTAAGGAAATGTTCAAATTTTTTGTTCAAGTAGAGAGAATAATAATAATACAGTCAGTCTGTATTATCTGTATACCTATCATCCAGCTTTACATCCATGGTTTATTATGTTTATTATTTTTTTTTTTTCCAGTACTAGGGATTGAATCTAGGGCCTCATACATGCTAGACAGGCACTCTTCCACCGCATTGCATCCCCAGCCCGTTTGTTTTTTATTTTGAGACAGGGTCTTGCTAAGTAAGTCTATTTTTGCCTTGAACTTGTGATCCTCTAGCCTCAGCCTGAGGATTACAGGAATGTGCCACCTTGCCTAACTCTGCTTTTTATGTTTAATTAATTTTTTCCCAACTCCAGATTATTTTAAAGCAAACCACAGGCATAGTTTCCTTTGCATTATAAATATTTCCTAAGCAAAGTAATTTTGATTTAAAAAAATCCTACAAGCACGGGTCTGTGTGTGTTTAGGTGAATTATAAAATGCCCGTGTTAATTCCTTCTGCTAAGCTATGTTTACTTATTTTTACAACATTTTTTTATAACTGTGACCTTGGCACCTGCAGCCAGAAAGCATGATCTTCCCTATTCTTCTGTATGCCTCTAGGTTAGACACAGGCTTTCAAAGGTTTAATGGGAGCAGCTGACGAGCGGTATGAATAGTTGGTATTGCTCTATTTAGTTTACCTATTATGTTTTAGAAGAGTTCTTTGTTTCTTGGAGACTATGGTAGCTGATGGTCATATTTCCTTTATAAAAATGTAAAAGAGACATATCATTATATAGTAAAATATATTACTCAATATAATAAAGGAAATCTGCCTTATTTGGATTATTTTTGAGTAACAGCATGTAACGTTATTGGATGGTTGCTATGTTTTTAGTGTTAAAAAGTATGATTTTTACAGCATATGGAAAAGAAGGTGTGAAAATGAACTTCATAGATCGGATCTTTATTGGTGAATTAACTAGCACAGTCATGTGTGAAGAATGTGCAAATGTAGGTACTTTGGAATTCACTTCTTGGAATAGATTACAGTCATATCATTTTTATTATGTTTTCTTTCACATATTCATGAGCAGTCATTTTTAAAATTTATAATAATTGACTATATGACTTAGTTCTTAAAGACCTTTTAAAAATATACCTGATACTCCTAGAAAGTACACATAATTTTAAATTATTTTTTTCAAGTAAGGATGTTGTGTGCGTGATCTTTTTTTTTTTTTTCTTGATACATTCATGAGGTGCCTTTGGCCTATCTTAGTTTGCTAAAATATATAAGTCCCTGTGAACTATATTAGCTACTACTGTGAAGAGTAACTGTGTTGCATTGTAATGTCCTAAAATGTATTTCCAATAGACATAATGATAACATAATTTAGGATGATTCTTTTATTTGAACTTTATAAAACAGTATCATTTTTTTTTTGTCTTGACTCATCTTTGAATTTAGTAATAATTTCTATTTTACATTCCATCTTTAACAACAACTTAAAGCATGTATAAATTATTAGAGATTTTTAGTTGCTTCATAAGGAATACTTCTGAAAGTGTATGGCTTAGAGTATGGTAAGTTTAAATTTTTGTAAGATTTTAGTGATAAAAAAGAATCTTTATATCTATTTTTCCTGTCCCAGATTATGGGATACTCTTCTGTCCTCTCTAGTCTTATAAAACCAGGATTATAAATTATATTTCCTTCTAGCCTGTTCCATTTACACATAATGTGTCAATGTGGTATAACTTACATTTTTCTGTAATTAATTGACATAAAAGTTGATTTCTCTCTCTCAAAGGTAGAAAGTACCTTTTAAAACAATTAGCCTAAGCAATCTTAAAAATACTGTCAGGCTCTCTGCTTTTTTCCCCATAGCTTTTTTCTTAACATTTCATGCTTTGTTTTTTTTTGTTTGTTTGTGTTTTTTTTTTGGATGCTGGGGATCGAACCCAGGGCCTTGTGCTTGCAAGGCAAGCACTCTACCAACTGAGCTATCTCCCCAGCCCCTCATGCTTTGTTTTAACTTAAAAATTTAAACTGGAAGGTTTGATACCTTTGATAATTTACAGAACTACATGTCTATATTAGGATTTTAACTGAAGTTCTCAATTTGTTTTCTTTTTAAGATCTCCACAGTGAAAGATCCTTTCATTGATATTTCACTTCCTATAATAGAAGAAAGGGTAAGGAGAAAAAAGTAATTTTGAGGCCTTTGTGAAGAGCATTTATTCACTCATTTAGATATATTTCTGAGTATATTATCAGATATCTGAGATTCGTTAGTTTTTACATGTAATTGAGTTTGTATGGTGTGTTTGATATTGGGGTTTGTGCATGCATTAAGTATGATATACTTCTTATTCTCCAGGAATTTAAATCCTTACTTTTGAGAATTAATGTTAAGAAAATAATCTTTTTATATTTCTAGTGAATTAGAGATTTTAAAAAGAAAATTATGTCCAAAATTTATTTGCTTAAGAAGTTTTGTGTTATGTTTGTGGCATCTACCTAGGTATCAAAACCTGTGCTTTTGGGAAAAATGAGTAAATATAGAAGTTTACAGGAGACAGGTCATGATCAGTACAGTGGCACTGTTGTTATAGAAAATACTCAAATCAGAGCTGCCACGAAGCATTCTTCATTTAAAGATAAGGTGAGACTATGAACATTTGTTAAATATGGTTTTTTTAATGTATTGAGAAGTATTTTAAACATATACAAAAGTACAGAGAATAATAAACTCCCATGCACCCAAGTCTCAGCTTCATATTATCAACTCATGGCTAATTATGTTTTTGCAGTATCTATCCCACATTCTTCCCTTGCCCCATCCAGATTATTTTGAAATAAATCCCATATGTACTTTAAGATGTTTATTTAAAAGATGCTCTTTAGGGGCTGTGGGTATAGCTCAGTGGTAGAGCACTTGGTCAGGCCCTCAATTCAATACCCAGATTCTTTTTGTAAAAACATAACCATAGTACCATCATCATACATAAAAATATTAATAACTTCTTATGAAACCAAGCATTGAGTCATTATTGAAACGTAAGCTGCCTCATACTCAGGTTTGTTTTTGTGTTTTTGTGTTTGTTTTGTTTTGTGTTTGTTTTTGCTTTTGAGAAAAAGGAAAAAGAAGGTTTATTGCTAGCAAAGGAGAAACAGGAGACTCCTGTTCCAAAGGCTGCGATTCTGCCTCAGCAGGAACAGCAGTGGGCTTTTAAAGAGGTGATTCAAAGGCTACATTCCACCTGTTCTTTGTTGGAGTTGTAATTCACTTGTTATTTTGGGAGCTAGTCATTTCTGAGATCTGGTACCATCCCCAAAATCTGGATTACTTCGTTCATGCTTTTGCTTTTTAAAGTTTGTTTGAATTATAATGTAAAAAAGGTCCATGGATTGCAGTTATCTCTCTCTCTCTCCCCCTCTACCGCCCTCCCCTCTTTTCTTTTCCTCCAGTAAGGGACTGAACCCAAGCATGCTCTATTACAGAGCTAATCCCCGACCCTTTCTATTTTTTATTTTGAGAAACGGTCTCACTTGATTGCCCAGGCTAGCCTATTGCCTTAGGCCTCCAGAGTAGCTGGGATCACTGGGTTGAGAGATTATCATGTCTTTTAAATTTTGTTTTAATCTGCAGATTTCCTTTTCTTTTTTCTCTTTTTGCAATTTATTTACTGAAGAAATCATCCTTTTTTCAGCACTTCCTACATTCCACATTACTCTTGCAGTCCCATGATGTTCACAGGTTCTTCTTTCTCCTTTATTTCTTCTTAAGGCAAATTTAGATCTAGAGGCTATGTTAGGTTCAGTTTTATTATTTATTAATTTTGGTAAGGAAAACTATTAAGCAGTGGTATATTCTCAATCAAGTTCGTTCTAAGTATTTCTACTCCCTAGAAACCAGAAAATCTTTTTATGGTGCCATATTCAAGAAGCAAAATGATAAACATAAATGTCATTTTATGTTTAGAAATTATTAATATTTATGTATGCTGATGGTACTGTGGTTATGTTTTTAGAGAGAGTATCTGGGTATTGAACTCAGGTTCTGAGCAAGTGCCCTACCACTGAGCTACAACTCCAGCCCAAGAGTATCTTTTAAAAATACACCTTGAAGTATGTATAGTTTATGTGAGATGTATTTCAAAAAGAAAAGAATTGAGTTTCGTGCAATGGCACATGCTTATAGTCTCAGCTACATGTGAGGCTGAGGTGGGGGGACCATTTGCATCTAAGAGTTTGAGGCTAGCCTTGGCAACATAGTCGAGACAAAAAAAGTGGGGGGAGCTCCATATTCAAAGGGATTTTACCATTTTTCCTAGGGCCTCAATTGCTCATAGTATGCAGAAATATTTGAGAAATGGCAGCTTATCCTGTGTAAATGTTTTAAGGGATTAAATTGAACAGATACTTGGGTTTTTAAGTCCAAGTAAAACAGTTGCAAGGATATTTTTATTTACCATGTGGTGTTGACTCATAATTTGGTGCTAGGAATTTTAAGAATGCCTTAGGAAAAGATATATTATCTCATCTTATATTTTTAAGGTTTAAATAAACTTTCCCCATACTACTTAAAGCGAATTTAACAAAAACAGAAGTACCTTGTCTTTTTAAATCAATAATGAGGTAGAAGTACTGAACTTTAATAAATTATTGAGTTTTTTATTTTCTCTTATTGCTGAATTATGCTAGTTATTAACCTTTTAACCCTTTAACATGGAGTTTAATGCAAAGAATGACAAAGAAGCATCAGGTGAATAAACAGGGAGAAATGAAACCAGGATAGAACCATGAGTGCAAATGGAGAGAGTAATCACTATCACAAGAAACATTACTTCCACACTACTTAATCTAATCAAAAGGAACAATTAATAGGCAAGCTGAAGTCTAGACACAAATAAAATATTTCCTTTCAGATCTGTGGCAGCAGGCAACACTGTCAAGAGTTTGTAATTTGTTACTTTTTACTTTATTTAAAAAATACCCACTATGTCTTCAATATTTAAAAATCAATAAATGTGGAAAGATTTAAAGTCTTCCTCATAGCCCTGTTCTACAAACATCAGGTTCCCTTTCCCACAAACACGTAACCACTGTTGTTAGTTTCCCATGGAAAGGTTTACTTTTAAATTAGAACTATTTGTTGGTATATCTTCTATTGATCTTAGTTTAGGTGGATTTAGTAAAGGACTTTCAGAGAAGTGGTACTTAACAATTGTGGACAGCTAAGTTGGACTTCTTAGCATTTATTTTCAATCAGATCATAAGATTCTTTTCTCTGAAAACACTGTCAACTTACAGAATCAACTAATTCATGACAGAAAACCCTACAAGAATTTGTCATCTGGAGAAGAGAAAACTGTTTTTATATATCAAAAAAATGAAAACCTTGAAACGAGTGGGGAGTCTTCATTGTTTGCAAACATCGTGAGTACTGAGTCGTCCTCTGAATGAAAGCCCTACAGATGGCAGTGAAAAAGAGCCAGCCATTCTGAAAGTAGTGCTGATGCCGACAGTGAGGCTTCAGAATCTGAAAGTGCTTCAAAGCAGACTGTGCTGTTTAGATCCAGCAGTGAATCCTGTGTGCACACAGATGGGCATCTTCATCACCCATCTGCAAGTGAACTGCCACCCAACAAGGAGACTGACAGTGGTGATGAGGAAATGGCTGAAGCTATTTCTGAACTTTGTTTGAGCAGCACTGTAATTGGAGATAGAGATTTGACAGAGAAAGTCAGCCACTCAGTGTTTCAAGTAATTTATGTTTTTCAGAGGAGAAGCATATGAAGTCTCACAGTGCCCAGAATGCTTTTCAGACCCTTTCTCAGAGCTATGTAACTACTTCTAAAGAATGTTCAGTTCAATCCTGTTTGTACCAGTTTACGTCTATGGAATTACTAATGGGGAATAATAAGCTTCTGTGTGAGAATTGTACTGAAAAGAAACAGAAATACCAAAAGGAAACTAATTCTGCAGGTACACATTTAGCTTAATTTGTTTTTAATTATTGATGGATTATCAGTGACTATTAGTGGGTTATTGATCCCATATGGAGGCACCTGGGACCCTTATCTCCACACTTGAGCTGGTTGACCCTGGGATTGTCTTGTTCATATCTGTGCCTCAAAACTTAAGGCACTGACTAGGCAGAAAAGATTTTCAATAGATTTTTGTTGAAATAATTAAAGATCAAGAAGTATACATTTCTGCCTTGAAAAATACAGATCCACATCTTATTTGAAAGAAATAGCTATCTGAAATCTTTCTGAAAGAAATAGCTCTAAAACTTAAAATTGTATCACTAGTAAGATTAATGATGAAAATAATGACCTTCAGAAGTTCCATCATCTATTGTAAGTAAACTCAAGGTGTAGATTTGAAGATTTTAAATATTTGCATGTTATTAAGTTAGCCATACAGTGACTGTTTAGTTTAACCAGATTGAAGTGGGAAAGGGGGAAATTGTTAAGAAATTTTCAGTGCATCTCTCACCTTAATTGAATGGAAAGAATACTCTTAAGGTCACTAGTTGTTTTAAAATGTAGGTTTTATTATTCAGGTGTGGTGAAGCCAAGAAATCAGGAGATGATTAACATTGAAAAACTAGTCACAGTTCCCAAGAAGTAGGGAGGATAGATGATATATAGGGCTAGAGAAGTACCAGAGGGCAGATGGGGCAGAGGGAGTGAAGGAGAAACAGGAAATCGACAAGAGCCTTTGCTGTGGTCTCTGAGGGAAAGAATGGGTGAAGTGGATAAAGAAGGCCTAAAATGGGCTAGTTAGAATAATTTTAGTGGACTCTGGGGTATGGAGACTGTCTCCAGCTGTCCACTCCCTGACCCTGGAGTGATTAGGGCAGGTAAATAGTGGCCCAGAGTGTAAGAACCTAAAAATGGATGTTGTTGATGTATGGGCTCAGTAAGTTTGCACACAAAAGGTGCGCTTCAAATGTTTACTACTTCCAGGGTTTAGCTAACCCTGAGATGGGCTGTCCCTTTATGGTCAACAAGACACTAGATACAAAGCATCAGAATAAAGACAGGCTTAGTACACCCTAATTAAAGAAATGACTAGATGGGAGAAGAAAGAAATACCAACTTAAATTAATTCAAGTTTAATATGCAGTTGCCCATATTTAAATCTTGTCATAAATCCTTTGTATCAAACTTAATGAAATGCCCCATGATTCACCATAGTGTGGGTTCTCTCTTTGATACAATGAGTAATAGACCCACCTTTTAAAATTATAGGTGTGCTTGCTTCCGGTGATATTTGACTAGAAGGGCATTTACTGATACTAACAGTAAGTTACTAGCATTCTAGTATCCAAAATTTTGTTGTGCCACCTCTTCTAGTCTTTGTGCCTTAAAAAAACAAACAAACACCTTTACTTTCATCTCAGTGGAGTTTTGGAAGGGAATAGAGAGGCACCCTGTAATCAGAAGTCCAATTTCTTTAACATTTAAAACAAAGTAGTACGATGCTGCTATATAAATGCTTGCTATATTTTATTGTAGGTAATATGTAATGTTGAATTTTACAAATAAATTTGTTGCATTTTGTGCAGAAAAGAAAGCAGAAGGAGTTTATACTAATGCCAGGAAGCAATTGCTTATTTCTGCTGTTCCAGCTATTCTAATTCTCCATCTTAAAAGATTCCATCAGGTAAAAGCACATTTACTAAAACTGTGGTCATTTTGTGGATTATTTTGTAGAGTCCTATGTTTTTTGGAATAGTGTCAAATCTTAGAGAATAACTTACTGAGTTTAAAAATTTGCCGTGTGGAATTTCCTACTAGTTTAGCCATAATAGTTTACAAGACTTTTCTGATTAAAATTGTTTAATTTGCAGTATTGAATATTTAGGCAGTAGGAACCTAAGGAATGTCTATGAGTGGTATGTGTATGTGTGATAGAAAATAAGTTTTAGTAAGCGTATTTATAAGCAGAAGTAGGAAAATACACACAACTTTCTGAACTCTCCTGATCCCACTGAAAGGGTTTTTGGGCTGTCAGTGTTGGCTGGGAATATACAGAATGGCTCCAAGGCAGGTACTACATTTGTAGGACTTCACAATGGGAGGCAGCCCTAACTTTTTTTTTTTTTTTTTGAGATATGATCTTGCTGTATTGACAAGGCTGCCCTCAAACTTGAGATTCTCCTGCCTCAGCCTTTTTGTAGCTAGAATTATAGGTGCACATCAGTGTCCAGTTAAAATTTTTTTTTCTTGTTTTGCGATACTGGGATTGAACCAGAGGCAGTTCTATCACTTAGCTACATCCACAACCCTTTTTATTTTTTATTTTGATTTAGTGCCTTACTAAGTTGCCCAGGCTAGCCTCAAACTTGAAATTTCTTGCTTTAGTCTCTGGAGGGCCCACTATGCCCAGCCCAACTTAAATTTTTTTTTTTTTTTTTTTTGCAGTGCTGGGGATCGAACCCAGGGCCTTGTGCTTGCAAGGCAAGCACTCTACTCTCAACTGAGCTATCTCCCCAGTCCCCCAACTTAAATATTTTTAATGTGTTAGGTTTTTGTCTAATTATTTGTGGTTTAAATCTAGTGCCTTTTCTCAAGAGGATTGTTTTTACATTTAAAAATTATTTTTAAATGTCTGTGGAAAATGAATAAGTGAAAATACTATAGTAGTTGAAGGAGTTTAGTTGGAATTGTCAAAAATAAACATGATCATAATTTAAAGCTATTATATTATGATAAAGGAATAATTCCAAATCAGTTGGTATGGAAGCTAGGTTTATTCAATTAAAGATTTAGTGAAAATGCTGCTTGGGAAAATACAAATTTAGAACTTTGCATCATATCCCAATGTTGTTTTCAGATATTTTTAATGCATCAAGCAAATTATCAAAAAAAACTAGAAAAAAAATGTCTATTTGATCTGACATCTGTGTGGAAGACTTTCTAAGTATAAAAACCCATGAAGTAAATCTTAAGGAAGAAGATTGAGGTGTGTGTGTGTGTGTGTGTGTGTGAGAGAGAGAGAGAGACAGATACATACACACTCACACACACACACAGAGAACATACCCAGGGCCTTGCACATTCTAAACATGCACTCTACCACCGAGTTACACCCCAAGCCTGAATAGAGAGTTTTGACTAAATAGTTCAAGGATGCTGCAGAAAGACAGGAAAAGATTTTTCTTTGCATCTATCTCTGTCATAGAAAGATTAGGTTAAGTTCTTAATTTTTCTATAGCCAAGGTTATAGAAATGGACATGGAGAGCAAAAGCAAGAGAATGTCTAGCAGGAGGGGTATATCTGCAGTGATTCTGTGAGCAAGAGAAGATCATGCCAGATTGTAGATGCTAATTTCATAGTGTTCCAGAGCTATTTTATATTTGGTATTTACATCCCTCTTAGGAACAACTTAAGAAATTCATGTGCATAGAGGAAATTTTTTTTTATTTAAACATTTTTTTTTCATACATGTATATAGGGTAATAATGTCTGCCTCATTCTACCATCCTTCCCATCCCTACTGCCCCACCTTCTTCTTACTTGCCCACCTCTCTCCTTACTCTCCTCTGCATAATCCAAAGTTCCTTCATTCTTCCTTACCCACTCTCCACTATGGATCAACATCCACTTATCAGAGAAAACATTTGGCCTTTGGTTTTTTGAGATTGACTTATTTCACTTCATGATATTCTCTGGTTCCACCCATTTACCTGCAAATGCCATAATTTCATTCTTCTGTAAGGCTGAGTAATATTCCTTGTGTAAAGGTACCACATTTTCTTTATCCATTCATCTGTTGAAGGGCATCTAGCTTGTTTCCACAGTTTAGCTTGTGAATTGAGCTGCTGTAAACATGGATGTGGCTGCGTCACTGTAGAATGCTGATTTTAAGTTCTTTGGGTATAACTGGGTCAAATGGTGGTTCCAGTCAAAGTTTTCTTAGGAACCTCCATACTGCTTTTCAAAGTGGTTGCACCAATCTGCAGTCTTACCAACAAAGTATGAGTGTCCCTTTTCCCCCACATCCTTGTCAACAATTATTATTGCTTATATTCTTGATAAATGCCATTCTGACTGGTGTGAGATGAAATCTTAAGACTAGCTATGATTTGCATTTCTCTAATTTCAAGAGGTGATGAATAAAGGGAAATATTTATGAACATCTCAGACCCTTCTTGTTCTCAAGTGAAATGTAATATCTGTAAAGCCATATTCTCATTTCCAAGGGTTGAGAATTGTAGGGAGCACAGTCCCTAAATAATAGCTCCATTTCTAGTTTCTTAGAATCTCTTAAAGTCTATTTCTCTATAGTATTAGAATCCTTCACAGTACTGAAAGACAAATCTCAAATTGGATAGACGTCTTTGTCATAAACATGCCAATGATTAACATTGTAAGTGTATAAAGAGCTCTTAAAGACTAGCTAGAAAATATCCCTAACAGTAACATGTAAAGAATATCAGTTGAGGGTCTGGGACTGTAGCTCAGTGGTAGAGTGCTTACCTCGCATGTGCGAGGCACTGGGTTCCATCCTCAGTACCACATACTGATAAATAAATAAAGATATTGTGTCCATCTACAACAACAACAACAACAAAAGAATACCAACTGACAGTTCTAAAAGACGTACAGATTCCAAGACAGTAAAAATAGGTCCATTGTTCACAGCAAAAGAAATACAAAGTAAAATGACAATTCACCTTTCTTAACCTGTCCAAATTAGCAAAGATAACAGGAGTACTGATATGGATGGAATGGGATATATATATACATTCTCTTTGATCAGCAGTAGGCATATAAGTTGGTAACACTTTCTGGAAAGTTTACATATACCACTTGTATAGATCATAACAGATGCAAGGCCTAACTTTAGTATCTAGTATATGAAACATCAGATTTATATTTTAATGACACAGGGAAAATATGGTGTATCATTCTGTTAAAATTTTTTAAAAGTCAGGAGAGCACATATGCCCAAATATTAAGACCTCATAATTACATGTCAGATATTATGTTGAACTTCCTTTAGATCACTTGAAAAAACAAAACAAATCACTTATTGGGTATATTTTCCAAAAAATAACCAAATAATCTGTCACCCATTTCTTACTTTAAAGAAAAGCAAGAAATAAGCAGCAGATCAACAGTGAAATTATGTGATTAGTTTGCAATGAAAAGACCAAAAGAGTCTTGGAAATCTTGTGTGAAAGGATGTGTCTGTTAGATTTTGTCTATCCAGACAATTCTGATTTAAATATCTTCTCTTTCCAATAGTGTCCATGAATAGGTCTCCTATCCAATACATTCACTAGTCTGTCAGCTAGTTTTTATTACCATTACATAATGCCAGGCATACATTTTGCAAGGTTTGACTTTGGAAATTATAAATAGAAAAAAAGGTAGAGCTTATTCAAGAACTTGAAGATTTATTTTGATTTATATAATACATAATATTTACTTTCATTGATAAATGTTTAAGTCCTCAGATTCTTTTTAGTAAGTGAGTATCACTGAATTTTAGAAATAAAATTCATTGAATTTTAGAAAAAGGATATAATATGATCAATTTACACTTGTTTTCAGCATTCTCTTAGATGAGGTTGCTTATAGGCAAGTTTACTGTTAACGAGTCATTGAATTAGGCCTAGAACACCAGAGTTTTGACTCTAATTGAATACGTTTTCATGAAAGCACATGTGTTAGTAGCTTAGCTTTTAACACATTAAGTTTATTTTTTCATAAGCAATGGTGAGAATTATTTCCCTTATTGTTCATGGTAAAAATCTCCATGTAAATGAGTAATCTTTTCAGTAGCAGTTTCTGAAAACCTAATTTTTAACTTAGTCATATCAATTTTGTACTCTTCATTAGTCACACTTGTATATTTCCATGAAAACAATTCTAGAATTCCTTTTTGGATTTTAATTAACTCAGTCTTTAGCACTAATTAAATTTGTTGCATTAAAAAATTTGTTTTTGATATTTTTAAGGCTGGCTTGAGTCTTCGTAAAGTAAACAGACATGTAGATTTTCCACTTACGCTTGATTTAGCACCATTCTGTTCTGCTACTTGTAAGGTACAGTATATTAAGTTACCTAACTGACCTGAAAATATACTTAAACGTATCCACTTTGTTTATTAGGCTGTGCTTTTGTGCTTTTTGTTTTTGTTGTTGTCATTTTAAAAATAAACCTCTCCTTAAAGAAATTTTTTAATAATGAAGGTAAACCAGTAACTTTTTCACTTTTAATACACTGAATCTGACTTCTGTCCTTTGGGACAAAGATGAACAAAGCATGAGGCATGGTACTGGTGAAGATCAAAGCTGCTTGTGAACACTTTTAGAAGCTGATAGTTGCTGAGAGAAGTGAGAAGGTTTTGTGCAGCCTCTTGTTTCTTGAGTGATCTGCTTAATCAGTAGTTATTTGACATTTGTGGAATTCTGTATGTTTTGCAAACAGTATTCTAGAAGATGGTTTTTTATGTCATTTCATGTGTGCTACTGAGAGTAAGGTAATTGTCAGCTGAGTATAATACTTCAAATTGTTCATACCTTATGAGGTATAGAAAACAGAATGTTCAATAATTGCTTGTATATACAGTAAGAATTGTACAGATAAAATTGATTACTTTTTCTTGAGGGAACCAAAGCATTATGAAATAACAGTATCCTGTTTAAGTTCAGGTTTTATGGTTGTGTAATAGAATGCTTTTTGAATTTAATATTTTAGTATATCAATCAATCAAAACAAAATCTTGAGGCTGGGGATATGCTCAGTGGTAGAGTGCTTGCCTTGCATACACAAGGCCCTGGATTCAATCCCCAGCACCACAAAAAAAAAAAAAAAACAATCTGCAACTATTAATACTTGGTATTCCTGAAAATTTGATAATGTGGTAATAATAATGAAATTTAATAAGCTCTTTACTTTTTTTTTCCTTAAATTGGGGTGCTAGGGATCAAATCCAGGCCTTGGCACATGTTTAGGCAAGTGCTTTGCCACTGAGCTACATTCCAGACCTCTTTGTTAAATTTATGAGAACAAGCTGGGTCCAGTGGCACATGCCAGTAATCCCAGTGACTCAGGAGGTTGAGGCAGGAGGATCACCAGCTTGGGGCCGCCTCAGCAACTTAGTGAGATCCTGTCTCAGAAAATAAAGAGGGGCTGGGGATGTGGCTCAGTGGTAAAGTGCCTTTGAATCCACTCCCCAATACCAAAAAAAAAAAAAAAAAACAGAGAACATGTTATACTTTAAAAGTGCCTACTATGAAGAATTTTTAGCTTACACAAAGTAGTAACAAGAGTACAGTGAATCTCCAGCACTTAGCCCTAAAACCTCAGATTTATGGCCTGTCCTACCCCATCCACGTGTTCCTCGATGTTCTTCTCTGTTATTATCATTTATACATAAATATTTCCTTATGTATATCTCTAAAAGATAAGACTTACTCTCTATCCTTTTTGACATAATCATAGTATCATTAGTGTAATTTCTTCAATCACCTAGTTTTCAAATTTCCTAAATCAAATGTGAATTTTTAAAATGAATTGATAACCTATTAAGTGCCATAGGTTATGAATGATGTCTTTTAAGATACTGTCAATGTATAGTGTCTCTTCTCCTGCCTCTCTCCCCTCTCTTGCAGTTTATTTGTTGAAAGAAACCAGGTCATCTTTCTTGGAATTTCCCATAATTTAGATTTTTATTATTATTCCCTGTCTTCTTTATTTTCTACAAATAGGTAATTGGACCCAGAGAAGCCTGAATTGAATTCAAATTTCATACCCCTTGCCCTGCCCTCCCCCCCTTTTTTTTTCCTGGTAAGGCTATTCATACGCATTGTTCTGTTCTTTTGTCAGGAAGCACCAGTGTATCAATTACCCATCTTTGTGTGATATTAGCAACCAGTGGTGCTCCATACTAGATCCAAGAGTTCACTAAGAATTATAGAATGGTGATGTTTAATTTGGACATTTCTTTTTCATTTATTAGCTAGAATACTTCTATGTAAAGAGAAATTCTTTTCATCTGTTTAGTTGTCTTTTCTGACAGAAAAGGCAGGATAAATGTTTGATCCTTTCTAAACCAGTTTTCAAAATATGAATTATTCCATTGGTGTTCTCAAACTGTGATTAAATTATAATATCCATGATTATGTATTCATGGATTAAATAGAGATGTTTCCGGGTTCATTACATTTTTCTTTTTATTCATGATCTAATATATCAGTCTATTCTGTCCATATTTGACCACTGAAAATCACTACAAGTTGGCTTCTGGATTTTTGTGACATGACCCTGTTGTTCTCTCTATATGGGTTATGCCACCAACTGAATACATTGTTCATTTGTGTATTTTAAAAATTTTCCTGCTTAGTGTTTAGTTTTTTTAAATTGTTTTATATTTAAATATTTACATAATTCCCAAGCCAAATGTATCAAATGTACTAAAAAAGATAAATTCAAAGAAGTCTGATTTCCTCCATGTCCATTTTGCCTATTTACTCCCGCCTTTTATAGATTAATATATTAAAATTGTTTTAAAATATAAACAGAGGGGTATGCATATTGCATCTCCCCTCTTAAATAATATTTTATACCATGTATCCTTGTTTTCTACTTTATTCTTAACTTTTTAGTCTGGAGATTATTTCATAGCAGTATTTAGAGATAGTATGCACTTTCTTTTCCCTCCCTCCGTTTCTTCTTTCCTTCCTTCCTTTCCTGGTATCAAACCCAGGGCCTGTGATTGGTAAACACGTGCTCTACCTCTGAGTTACTATTCTCCACCTGGCACTCCATTTTTGAAGCAGCATTGGGTTGGATGCATCGTAGTTTATTCAACCATTTCTTAATCTGTGGACATATATGAGTCTACTTCAGTTTTTTGGATAGTACACATAATCCTGCAACTAATAGTCCTGGGGCCTGTCTTTTTACATTTTCTTAAGTACCTTGGAATACAATCAGTAATATGTATGTAACTTAGCTAGATAACAATGAAATTTCCTTGCATAAGGGTGGACCCATTCATATTCCCCATGCACCTCTTAGCAAGCATTCTTTTTCTCTGTAGACCAGCCAACAGAGAACCTTGTTAAGCTTTGCATTTGTGCCAACCTAATAGGTATAAGGGAAATATCTCAGTGTAGTTTAATAGATGCATTTCTGTTTTAAGTGGGATATACATTTACTTATTTTTTCTTACAAGAATATTTCATTAAATATTACTAATTTGGTTTTTTTTTTCTTTGTTTTAAAGAATGTAAGTGTGGGAGACAAAGTTCTTTATGGTCTCTATGGCATAGTGGAACACAGTGGCTCAATGAGAGGAGGTCATTACACTGCTTATGTGAAAGTGAGAATACCCTCCAGGAATTTATTGGAACATATCACTGGGAAGAAAAATGTACCTGGTATGCCATATTCAGCATTTTTATTCTTAAAAATAAGGGAATCTGTGCTTCCTTTTTTGGAAGAAGATATATTACCTTGGGTGAATTCACTTTATCAATGTTTAATGCAAGTTATCTCTAGGAGTGCTCAGATAATTTGAAAACCTTGATTATCATAAAACTATACTCTTTTAAAAAAAATTTAAAAAAGACTATACTCTTAGGTGATATGAAGTGACACATGAGTTTTCAAGGTTTTTGAATTATCATGTAGTGCAGTAGATACTATTTTACTTAACAATACCCAAAATTTTGAAGAACCCCCCCCCCCCCCAGAATAGAGTAGGAGTTGGGAAATTTGCTGGCTTTGCATATGTATCACCAAATTAACTTTTGCTCCTTTCCTTTATCAGTGAAACTGATTCTTTTCTCTGAGTAATTAATATTTACAAGGCTTATATTCACTAGATATTTAAATTTCTGTTACCTGGGGATAACTAATAATTCTAATACTCATGTTTTGAAAGAATTGGTTCATTTTGGAAAATGCTTAATGCAAGAAGAAAACAGACTCCTACAATAAAATCTACCAATAGATAAGTGTAGTTTATAATGAATATGTTGGTGTTCATAATTTAGAAAAAACAAAACATGTTACTGTAAAATTGTACTTCTTTTTGTTTTGTAGGTTTGAAAGAACCAGATAGTGAATCAGGAGGCCAGTGGGTCCATATTAGTGACACTTACGTGCAGATGGTTCCAGAATCAAGAGCACTTAGTGCACAAGCTTATCTTCTTTTTTATGAAAGAATATTACAATGATTTGTTAATTGTTAATGGCAATGATTATTTAGCTCACTTTTATTTGAATGCTGCAATGGTAACCATAATATGTAATGTGCCTTTAGTCTTCTCTTTTACATAGGAATAGCATGTCCCTCAAATGCTCCTTAACTTTTTTACCATTATGGTGAATCCTTTAAAGTAAATTAAATTTACTCAATGTTTTCAAATTCATATTTTTAAATATAAAGAACATTTTTTTTTAAATATTTGTCTCAGAGACAAATAATCAAAATTTATAGTGGTTGAGGAAGTCCCTTTCTAATATGACTCATTAATAACAAGCATTTAGAAATGATGATGGCTGAATCAAAAAATTCCTTAACACAGTTTTTCCTCAGTGTATTACCACTTTCCAGATCTCATGTACTATATCCTGTGCCATATATTTACTAATTTTAAAAAATGTTTTAGCCTTTTTTAACCATGGTCTTGTTTCGAGAAATCATATTTCACATTTATGTACTTATTTTTTCTAATAAACATTAAAATAAATTTAAAAACTATTAAAGAAAAATTACTCATCCATGTGCTGCACCACTTAAATCATCTCAGGGCTATCCAGTGGCATATGTGGTCTCTTGTTTAGAAAACATTGCCATAGCTATGTGAAATAATGTCTAATATAACATAGTTACTTCATCATATTTTATGTAACTTAGCCATATAAAAAGGTATCAATGTAATTTTGGTAGTGTGGGTTTACAAATAGTATGCTGATTAGCTTATTGTGTTGGGGAATATTGAAACATTCTATAAACAAATCATTTGCAGCCTATTCATGATAGAGTTAAAGATAATTTGCAAGTGTCTGGCCAAAGTCAAAATATAATTATAGATAAATGTGATATTCAGAATTGATAAACAGAAGTTGATAATCCACTGGAATCATTGGATACTTTGAAATATAAAGTAGCAAATTATGTGCACATGATAGAGAATTATACTCTTAACAAGGAACAACTTCAATTTCTGTATTTAAGTAAATAGTAAACAAGTTTTGGGGGTATAAAGACACCCCCCACTTTTTTGTCTTTAACAACAATCATTTAAAAGTTCAGTTGTATTTAGTTTTTACTTTAATGAGGCACAGAGCTGGCACTTCTGTTGTCTTTTATATAATTAAATAATAGCAAAAATACAGTAGTTCTCCCACCTCTAGAAAACAAATTATTAAGTTGTCAAAACTTAGCATGAAAAATATTACTATTACTCAGGCTTAAATTTTAAAAAATCATGGCTATTTCAGTGTCATGTTATTGAATCAAAACATAATTTCATGGTTCTAGCATCCTAATAATTAGTGCCAATGAATGATATACAGGCAAGTGTCAGATAATTTTTCAGAAAGGAAAAAAAAGGATAGGAATAGTGGCTGTAGATAATGTGTAGAAATTTTTTTACCAAGACCTACCTTTTTTAAGCAGATTAACAAGGTTACCAGTGCTATCTTTTGATACATGGATGAATGGAATTGGGATTAGTGTTAGATGGTAATGGTATACCAAATGCAGAACTTAAAAATGTCATTGCAGCCGAGTGCAGCGAGTACACACCTGTAATCCCAGCAAGGGGCTAATAGCAACTCATTGAGACCCTGTCTCTAAATAAAATACAAAATATGGATAGGGATGTGGCTCAGTGATTGAGTACCCCTGAGTTCAATCCCCGATACCAAAAAAAAAAAAAGAAAGAAAGAAAAAAAGAAATCATTGCATAAATTCTGTTTTTAAGCTGTTGAAATTTCAGTAGTATGATTGTTTTTTAAAATGGAGAAATGTATCTTTGTTAATCTGTAGAGTCAGTTTGTCTTGTAAAAGGTACGTTTTTTAGTATTTTCTACTTAATTGTAATCCATTAATGTTGAAGATTTCATTACCAGAGCAATGATTTTTTGAAAATATTAATTTCTTTTTCTCTATTTGAGTTAGCCGTTTTGGTAATAAGCAGTTGCCCACAAGCAATGTCCCCATCATGAAAATATTGTCCCTCATTTTTCTCTTTTGAAAAGACTATTAAGAGCCATGCTCTTTCATTGGATGGGCACTCATTTGTTGTTTCAGATAAATAACTAGATAAGGCATCTATACCTTCCATGAGTCAGGTCCTGTGATGACACTATTTTATCATCTTTTAAAATGGAAAGATAGATCTATACAGATTGTAGATATTATTCTATCAGTAACTTGGAAATCGGATTTTTTTTTTTTCATTTCCTTTAGTATTAAATGAGCTAATTCTGAAATCTTATTTTCTTATGGCCTGGAATATATGAAATGCTTTTTTCTTGTCATCTAAAAATAGGGGGAAAAAAAAAAAAAAAAAAAAAAAAAAAAACTTGAGTTAGAAACCTAGGACTTTCCTAAATGTAGCTTTTGTAATAGAGCATGTTAAATTCCATGAGTCTTGTTGGGTGTGTGTGTGTGTGTGAATGCTGTGGTGGTGGGTTGTGGGGAGGTACTAGGGATTGAACCCAATGGTGCTCTATACTGAGCTGCATCCCAGCCCCCCCCCCTTTTTTTTTTTTTATTTTGAGGCAGGGTCTCACTAAGTTTCTGAGGCTGTCCTTGAACTTTCAGTCCTCCTGCTTCAGCCTCCTGAGTTTTTGGACTACAGACATGAGCCTGGCTGAGTCTACATTTAAATTTTTTTTAAATTTTGAATTTTTCCAAAGCACATTTGCAGGAGTAGTAAACTGTGAAGGTACTGTAATAACAATAGTTTCTGGATTACCTCAGGAAACAGTACAAATAAATGAGAATGTTTACATTCAATACAACTACC
The DNA here is from genome assembly GCF_902686455.1 of Sciurus vulgaris. Taxonomy (NCBI): domain Eukaryota; kingdom Metazoa; phylum Chordata; class Mammalia; order Rodentia; family Sciuridae; genus Sciurus; species Sciurus vulgaris. Next base: position 64,917,302 of record NC_136467.1, read on the forward strand.
ATAGTGTTTGACCGAATACATTTGAGAAATAAAACAGAAGTTTGCCAGCTCTGTTGAGAAACTGGTTTACAGGGTATGTCTAACCCTAGATCCTCCTAGTTTTCCATATTTAAAATGATAAACTTTTGATTATGTGCCAATTATGTGAATATTTTGACATAACCAAATATACATATATACCTAAGGTTTTGTCATTTAATGGTTTTTAAAAAATTATGTGAATACCATCTTTTAGGTGGTTAAAGAGAGTGATAAATGGTATCAATGAAAAGAGTAATTTATGTACCAACAGAGCTATTTTACATTTACTAGCTCTTAGGTTGAATGTGTAATGACTTTAATGAGTGGTTTTATGCAATAGTTAAATAAAATTTCCTGAAGATTAAACTGTAAAGTGTATCATCCCTCACCTAATTTTTGTAGTACAAGATAACATCTTCCCTACTTTCCTTTATTTCATAATTTATTTTCTGCATGGTACATGATCAAATAATTAAACCAAAATGTGCAATAAAATTGAGCCTTTAGATAATATCTAGTACATTATTAAGAAAGACTATTTCTATATTTAAAATGTTTTTGTTCATGTAGAAATCACCAATTCAAATCTGTTTAAGAGATGACTATATTTTAAATTGAGTATTAAATTCATAATGTCATTCCTACTGTTTTATCCTTTTTTTTTTGCAGTGTTTTTAAAAAGTTATGTAACTTATTGAGCATTATTTTGTTGTTACTGTATAAACATCATAATAAATGTTAAATTCTTATTTATCTTATGTTACAAGACTGGTCTTGGAATTTTTGCACTGCATGTTATTAACAGAATGTTTTATCTGTCAACATTGAACTTAGCTTATGTTTTAATCCCCTTGGACTGTTATAACAAATATCATAAGCTAGGTGACATATTAACAGAAATTTATTTTTTATAGTTCTAGAGGCTAGGAAGCCAAGATGAAGTTTTCAGCAGATTCAGGGTCTGGTAAGAGACTCACTTCTGGTTCTTAGTGCTTTCTGTTTCCTCACATGGCAAAGAATCAAGGAAGCTTTTTGGGCCCTCTCTCTGTCAATATAAAGGCTGAGAAGGGAAATCTCAACATTTGTATGTTCCCCAAACCGTATGCCCCATTTTTTATTTTTTGGTATGTAATTTCAGAGGCTCAAGGAAACTCTGAAACCATTTTTAATACAGTTTTTTTCAATTACAGCCAAACAAAATGATCCAAAATGTTTGCATTCCTATATTTATAAGGATAGACTGGGTTATGTTATGGTAACATAATCCTAGTGGTGTAACACAAGAAGTTATTCCTTGCTCACTCAAAGTTTACTGTGAATCTAAGCAATCTGCAAGATAGCCGTTTTCCAACTTATAACTAATGCAGGCTGACTCAGTATTTGGCACCACCATTTGAATACCAGATCTCGTCTCTGTGGCAGAGGAAGAGAATGTTAAAAGATCTTGCGCTGGCAATTAGGTTCTTCATCTTGGACAGATGCAGTCACATGACTGCCTAACTACAAGGAAGGATAGATGAAATAGTAATTTCCATGGGCTCAGAAGAAAAGGAGATAGGATATGTGAGTTTACTATAGGTGTCTACCACAGTTCACCCTTTTGGTCACCAAATACTTAGCTAGCTTTTCTTCCAAACATGGAACACAGTGACTCCCTCTTTAAGGGACATACCCAGAAGTCCCATCCATGCAAAGCTTATCATCTAAGACCAGGCTGTTGCTCCCATTCATCTAGATACTCAGGAACCAAAATGATATGTTGTGTTCTCCACATACACATAGTTAATGGTGGTGGAACAGATGGAACCATAACCACAATCAACTTTTTTTTTTTAAAGCACAAAACTTAGTTTTTATTGAGCTATAATATACAGACAATAAAAGGCATAGGTACTAAGTGTATACCTCAGTGAGTTTTGATAAATGACCCAGATATCCAGCACCCGTTTCCATCACTCCAGTGACTGAGAGCTCCTTTCTAGTGCATTCCTTCCATCCCAAAGGCAGTTACTGATTTTCAGCAGTACATATTCATTTTTCCCATTCTTGAATTTCAAGAACAGTTTCAAGGCTTGTATAATATTTAGTCATGCATAATCAACTTGCTAATCCAGAATGGAGAAGAATGGGAGATAGTATCAGGGTCCCTGGTTATGAGATATGTTCATCCTTGAACTTCTGTTCTCTAGAAAGAATTCTCTGCCCATTGTTCTCTGTACCCTGGACTCCATCCTCTGGGAGGAGAGTTTTGTTTTGTTTTGTTTTTTAATTAACTTATTTTGCTACATCTGAATGACTGCTGAAGAATATGCAATACTTGGGAGTTGCACATTTTTTTGTGAGATCATTTCTTGGATGATTAGGGCAGAAGTTGTATATTTCTTTTTAATATGGAATAGTTGCCCATTCTTTTAGTCAAGTTTGGAGGTCTTTCAGAATAATTCTGAAAAACTTAGTAGGCTTTGCATCTATTTCCAGTCAGATCCATGTGCCAGTATCCATATCAGAGTTTTTTGAAATACATATATTTTGGGTTGGCTATTCATTTTTCCCTTGGTGTTCATGGGGGGTTGATTCCAGGCCCATCCCTCTCAAATTTGAGGATGCTCAAGTCCCTTATATAACATGGCATAGCATTTGCATTAAATCATCTCTAAGTTACATAAAATACCTATTGCAAGGTAAATGCTATGTAAACAGTTATTATACTGTATTGTTTAATGACAGGGAAAAAACAGTGTATGTTCAATAAAGACACAAATTTTTCCAAGCATTTTCAATCTGCGGTAGGGTTGGTTGAATCCATGAATATGGAATTTGGAGCCAGGGAACCCTGGCTCCAAATAAGAACAGCCAATTGTATTTCCTTGCTTTCTTGTCCCACTTTCTGGCAGTTAATTTATAAGCTTTGGTGGGAAAAGCATACTTTTTTTTTGCAGTGCTGGGGATTGAACCCAGGGCCTTGTGTTTGCAAGGCAATTACTCTACCAACTGAGCTATCTCCCCAGCCCCCGAAAAGCATAATTTTAACCACATTTTCACTCTCAGGCATTTTTTTTTCTCCAAGTGGGGAAAAAGTTAAGATTCCACGTCCTTAATTCATCCATTGAAAAGAATTCCAAAATAGATGTGAAATTTATGCCTTTACTTATATTCTTGCTATAAGGCTGAATTTTCATGATCTTTTGTCACTTAAAAGCATTTTCAACTTTACCTCCTACTTCTTGGAGTTGAAAAATGCTATCTTGCATGAAGTTCAAAATTTTTGTTGCCATTAATCTATCCTGTTTTGGCTAACAAGCCACCCATTTTTTTCTTAGATAGATGTATGAATGGTTGATTTTTGAGATGAGGTCTTGCTATGTTGCCCAGCGTGGTCTCAAACTCTTGGGCTCAAGTGATTATCCTGCCTCAGTCTCCTATACATTTCAAACCATAGGCATGCACTACCATGTCCATTTTTACTTTTTCTTAGAGTACCCTGCTAAATGTATCTAAAAGAATTACCACACACTAGAGTCTCATTTTTCAATCTCCTTCTCAAACTTGAAATTCATTTTGTATGTATACACATATACACACATATTATTACCTCCCAGATAATTAAAGGTAACAGTTTTATGTAGTGTTTTATCATTGTATAATGTAAAATGCCATGTTTGTAGGCTCCAAGTTTAGTTTTCTTTGTCTGCCAGCCAACCTCAAAGATGATACTTCTGTTTTAAGCTAAGGCTTTTTATTATAGGTTTTTTCATTTGAGCAACACCCAGTTTCTATTACCAATACTTATATCTCAAGTTAGGTTAGCCTTATGCTGTAGTAAGTGATTCCAGAACTTCAACAGCTTATTTTGGGGTCATTGTAAAGTCCTTGGAAGATTTGGGGATCTTTCTGACAACTGTTTACCATGCAGCAGCTCAGAGATACAAGCTGATAGAAGATTGCCAATCCTCTGAAACTTGCTGCAATATCTGAAATATGCAGTTCTGTGAGCCTGTACCAGGTCTTATAAACCTAGACCAGAAATGACTTCACTACTTTACCTACAGCACAATGGCCAAAAACTAATTCACAAAGACCTCTCTTCCTTTAAGAAAACTTAGAAGTGCACGTTCTGTATACTGTAAGTACGTGGAGAATCAGATGTCAGTGAACAATAATAATGTGTACCATGTTGTAGAAATAAATTAAGTATGGAAATAGTAGCTTGAGTCATAAAAAAATTTTAGATAAGAATATACAGTCTTTCTGCAATCTAACTTAAAGTATGGTCTATCATTATATAATTAAAATTGCTGCTCTCTCTGGTGCTGGGGTTCCAATGCAATGCCACGTGCATGTTAGGCAAGCTACTCCCCCAGACCAATTATTATTTCATGTCCACCTCATACTTCATTATACCAGAAAGTCTTACTACTTTCTAAAAGATACATAAGTAATTATATTACTGAAGAATTAAAGAGTTGCAATTCATAATAATTTGTAGCATGTTAAGTATGCTTATACTGTGAAAGAATAAATATAAAACAAAATTTACCATTTTAATCATTAAGTGTATAATTCAATAACATTAAGTACATTCACAGACCACACCATCATTTCCAGAATCATCATTCTGAACAAATTCTGTACCCATTAAACTATAACTCCCCACTCCCATTTTCCTCCAACTCCTAACAACCTCTATTCTACTTTCTGTCTCTGAATTTGCCTATTGTAGGTACATCATAAAAGTGGAATGATAAAATATTTGTCTTTTTGTGTCTGGCTTAATTCACCTAGCATGTTTTCAAGGTTCATCCATATTGTAGCATGTGTTGGAATTTTGTTCCCTTTTTAGGTTAATATTCTGCATATGTATATCACGACTGTAGAATTTTGAGTTTTAAGATGTGGCATGGAACCTATTAGTATTATAACATTCAAATATCGACAAGCAGGAACAGTTCCTATTTCTGTATCTTTTCCACATCTCATCGTTTTTTCCATTTTACTTTAGGGGCAATTTCTCTCCATGATTCAAGGTCCTAAGTATATTATTCTCTAAAATTTCCTACTTCAAACACCACAAACAGAGGAAGTTAATTTAAAAATTAACTTTCAAAGTCCCTTGATCATTAGCAGATTACTGGGTACCCCTGGCAAATGGCAAGATGGCTGCTAAAAGCACTTGATAATCAGGGACCAAGATGACCAAAGCACAGGAGTTTATGTACACACACTGAGAAAATTTGGTGTTGATATACCCAGTACTTAGTATACAGTGAACAATAATAATGTGTACCATGTCATACAAATAAATTAAGTATGCAAATAGTAGCTGTTTTCTTTATCAGGCCCTGTTACAGGAAAATTCTGAAAGAATGGTTAGGGAACGGAAAATAGAACTGTAAAACTCATTTTTGGTCTGGAAAAGTGATTGCTTAGTGTCTCATTAAACTGGCACCAAGGAACAAAATGTGAGGCATTTAATGATCCCCTCCATTTGGCAATGGATAGCTATCCAAAATGTTTGACTTATATTGGGGTCATTGTTCAAATATGAATCCAATCATATGACAAATATAAACATTTCTGTGTGTTGAACAGGATGCTGGGCATTTGGAATGCAGAAGTAGGGGAAAATTCTCATCCCCAAATTTTCTCAACTTTATGAGGGAAATAAGCAAACAATTACAGGATGATTATAGGTAGTAGAAACATGACGGGTTTCACAAAGATAGACTATTTCTCCAGTTGTGTTTCTCATGAAAAACAAGCTTATACTATATGGAAAACCAGAGATAACTACTAATGTGGTATATGTCCTTCTAGTTTTTGCTCCATAAAGTGACTTTCAGAAGCATATTAAACTGTTTGGTAGTCTTAGTTGTGCTAGGTTGTAATCAAGAAAAGGGTCAAAGAAAAGAAGTTTTCCTTTTGCCTTCAGTAGAATCCTCATGAACTCACATTATGGTGTTTTCAGGTGTAAGTAGTGAACTTTTCTCCCAAGGTAAATTTATATTTTGAAAGTTGCTTAGATTTGAGGACCAGCATATATATATATATATATATATATATATATATATATATATATATATTTTTTTTTTTTTTTATTTATATATATATATAAAATTTTTTGGCCTGCTGACTCAAATATATGATGGTCAGAAAGTTAAGGAAAATAGACAAAACCAAAGTAAGAAGTAATTCTAAAATTGAAAAGCAGCCTACGAAGATGGGATCAGTTGAAATAAGTGTCCATCTGTTCTGAATACCTCCACTTCATCCTCTTCTAACACCAGAATCCAGGCATCTAGACTGCTTCTGCCATTGCCTGTTGTGCTCAAAGGGTTCATCATGAGGGTTGGCCAATCTGGAGAACCTTGAAGTCTACCAGGGCCAAACCTAGGAAAGCAGCAAGCCAGGAAAAGCACATTCAGGCATCATGCTACAGCATGTATTTTTTTCCCATATTTTTGTTAGTGCATTATAGTTGTACAAATCGGTGGTATTTGTTTTTACATATTTGTGTATATACATATAACAATATAATTTGGCCAATATCATTCCCCAGTGTTTCCCCTTTCCCTTCCCTCCTCCCTCTCCTGAGTCCCTCTTCCTCCTCCATTGATCTCCACTTGCTATTCATAGATTCCCCCCACCCCCTGCTGCCACATACACCTTTCTTTTTCCCTTTTTCTCTTTAGTTTTCACATATGAGAGAAAGCATACCCCCCTTGACTTTCTGAGTTTGGCTTGTTTTGCCATAATGTTCTCAAGTTCCATCCATTTTCTTCCAAGTGACATAATTTAATTCTTTATGACTGAATAAAACTCCATTATCTATACATACACCACATTTTCTTTATCCATTCATCCATTAGTACACACCTGAGCTGGTTCCATAGTTTGGCCATTGTGAGCTGCACTGCTATAAACTTGGGTGTGCATAATATTGCTATAGTATGATGACTCCCCCCCATATTTCTATTGGTGCATTAAAATTGTACATAATGGTGGGATTTGTTGATACATATTCATACATGCATACAATATAACTACAATATAACCAGTATCATTGTTCACTATTTCCCCTTTCTCTCCCATTCTCCCTCTCCCAGGTTCCTTTTCTCTACTGATCTCCTTTTGATTTTCATGAGATTCCCCCCTTCTTTTCCTGTTTCTTCTCTAGCTTCCACATATGAGAGAAAACATACAATCTTGTGGTTCTGAGTTTGTTATTTTGTTTCATGTAATGTTCTCAAGTTCTATCCATTTTCCTGAAAATGTTATAATTTTACTTTTATGGTTGGATAAAACTCCACTGTGTATATGTACCGTATTTTCTTTATCTATTCATGCATTGATAGACACCTAGGCTGGTTTCATAGTTTCACTGTTGTGTAGTGTGATGATTAGTATAAATACCAAGGAGTGGAATAAGCTGGTCATATGGTGGTTCTATCCTGATCTTTCGAGGAATCTCCATGCTGATTTCCATAGCTGTTGTACTAATTTACACTCCCAACAACAGTGTGGGACTTCTTTTCTCCACATTCTTTCCAGCTTTATTGTTTGTACTCTCTATGACAGCCATTCTAACTGTAGTGAGATGAAATATCAATGTAACATTGATTTCCTAATTATGTTAAAACCACTTTTTTTCATATATTTGTTGACCATTTGTATTTCTTTTGAGAAGTATCTGTTAGTTCATTTGCACATTAATTTTTTTTGTCCTTTGTTCTTTACATATTCCAGATATTAATCCTGTCAGAAGAGGAACTAGCAAAGTTTCTCCCATTCTGCACATTCTTTCTTCACATTTTTGTTTTCCTTTGCTGTGCAGAAGCTTTTTAATTTGATGCCATCCCATTTATTCTTGGCATTCCTTCCTGAGCTTTATGGGTTCTATTGAAAAAGTTATTACCTGTGCTTATATGTTGATGTGTTGACTATACGTTTTCTTCTAGGAGTTGCATTGTTTCTGGCTAATTCCTGGATAGAACCAGCAGATGATCTGCCAGCGAGGACTTTATTTCAGTGATAATGGAGGTGTGTCTGGGTTCAGTGTTTTAGCAAGGAATACTGAATTTCATGTAAAAGGTACCCATATTGTCTCCCGTAGAGATGACAAGTAGATGTCAGTGTGAGACCAACTGTGGGCCATATAATATCTTTGTTATTCATTTAATAGTAATCTTGCTCCACTGTAATCTGCAGCGCCCCCCCCCAACAACTCCCCAACTTAACGATTTAGATTCTGTGCATGCTTTCTTCAGTTACACAAGTTTGTCAGTTCTAGAAAGGCACCTTCTCGCGATTTAGCTACGAAATAAATACTATTATTTTTGGAACATTTTGGTTTTTTTCCTAACTTGAGGCTCCTAGTATGTAAATTGGTACCTTTGATACACAAATGTTGTTCATACTAAAACATGTTGAATCCAAGAAAAAGCACTGCATACACCCTTCTGGGAGGCCATCTTATAGTTGAGGAAAAGGAGTAGGAGACTTCCGGGCACTATTTCCTAAAGGTCACGGATAAAGAAATATAAGAACTAGCTGAGCCAAGTAGAGCTGAGCAAACGCTGCCAGAAGGGGGCGCCGTGCTTTGGGTTAACAAAGAAGACGAGTAGATGGCTGCGAGTTCGGATAAAGTCTCCACTTTGGTTACCTACCCAGACAGGCCACCTGCACGAATATCCTGTCCCCCCCGAACGTTCGGGCAGCGTTCAATGAGGCCCCAGTCTCGGGTACTCCCAAGAAGTTTGGGGTCAAATGCTAGCTTGCCTAAGAGCTCTTCCGGGATCACCCTGCAACTGGCCGGAGTTGCTGGGTTTGACCCTGGGGTCCTTCCGTAGTCTGAAAGTGGAAACGTGAACTCAGCCCTTTTCCCAGAGCGGGAGTGTTCCGGGAGTCGAGGGCGGGGTTGGGGCGCATACTTCCTCTTGAGGGAGGGGCATATTACTAAAATAAGGGGTTTGAGGGGCGTCCTTCTGTGTGGACATTAGTCCCTTGGCTTTCTGTCCACTCTAAGGATGAAAATGTGTAGGGCAACGGAGCTGACGTGATGTATAGGAATGTCGGACAGTTGTATAAGTCGATGTGTTTTTGCCCATAACAAAAATGGCATCGGAACATGTTAACCCGGCAAAGTCACGTGCCCACAAGCAAGGACGAGGGCTAGTATGGCTTCAGGTGACAAGCGGATGTTATTAATATTCACTTCCGGGTGAGACCTATCGAGCGCCATCTTGTCTTGTTCGTGAAGAAGTAGAAGCATCGAAAAGGGTTGGAGAGGTATTGCAAGAACCGTGGCCACAGCGGTGTTCTGGAACAAGAGTGGGTAAGTGATGAAGAACAATTGCACGTGGGGACTTGCTGGATTATTACAAACCTCTTGGTTGCTTTGGCCTACTTAGCATGACTTTCTTAATAGGCTGCGTACCCTGCTTGGCGTGACTGCTGGAACCTCATTCCCTTAAAGCAGCAGCGCCCGCCTGACTTGGTGAATCAGAGGTGCTCTCTGTGAAAGGGAAATGTTATTAAAGAGAGTGTTCATACCTTTTCTTCTAATTAAGAGTTTCCTCTTGGATGAGACGGGACTAATTGTTGGGCTCTGACCGGCCCGTTAAGTACTGCGCGTGCGCAGTGGGAACTCTTATGGGGAGGGGGTGTTGCGCGGCGGAGGAGGCGGGGGGCCCGGGCTGGAGTTTATACTCTGCGTGCCTCCGACTACGCAGGCGCGGCTGAAGGCCACTGCGTCTTGTTAACTACAATTAGGTTCCTTACTTTTTGTTTTTCTTGTGTTCTTATCAGTGATGGACGTTAAGTGTTAAGCTTCACAAGGAAACAGGTAGTATCCGATATTTCAGTTGTTTCGTCTTATGGTGAATATATCATCATTTAAATTGGGCTTCGGACAAATTTTGATTCTAGGTATTTAAGTTAACGTTCTAATTTAAACTCTTAATACCTTATTAATCTTTCCCTCCCTGACCCCATTAAAGCAAAGTAAACCTGAAATTTCTTATTCATGAAGCAAAAACAACAAACGAGAACACAAGAATTTACTGTGGGATTGTTTTGTAAAGTGTAAGGGAGCCATAGGGAGAAGAGTAGTAAATCAGTTCTTTTAAGATATTCTTGAGAGGCTCTGTATTTCTTAAAAAATATTAATAAACTTATATGTTAAAACAGTTTTTGATTTACAGAATAATGGAGCAGATAGTACATACTTGTCCCTCCTTCCCCACTTCTTCCCTGATTAGTGTGGTACTTTTGTTACAATTTATGGAACGATATTGATAAACTGTAATTAACAGAGTCCATAGTCTGTTCCTTTTTCCTAGTTTTTAAACTGTAGTTCTTTTTCTTTCTGCACCAGAATCCTGTTTGGAGAGGACCGCATTACATTTAGGCACCATGTGCATTTAGTCTCCACTTGACTGTGACAGTTTCCCAGGCTTTGTTTTTTATGACTTACGTTTGAATTGTGTCCCCCAGAATTCATATGTTGAAGTCTAACTTCTTTACTTCAAAATTGACCAGATTTGGAGATCGAGTCTTTTAAAGATAGGGTCTTTAAGAGGTAAAATAAGTTTATTCAGGTGGATCTAATCCAGTATGACTGGTTTCCTTATAAGAAGAGTTGAAGAACTCAGAGGGACAGTCATCTACAGCTAAGCAGAAGTCCTCAGAATGAAATCAACCCTACTGAAGCTTTGATCTTGGACTTTCAATCTCCAGGACTATGAGGAATATATTTGTTACTTGACCAAGTAGTCTGTGGTACTTGGTTATGCAGCCCTGGCATATGTATAGAGTACCTTGACATTTTTAAGGGTTGTTGGGTATTTTGTAGGGTCTCCTCCTTTTGGAATTTGCCAGATGTTTTCTCATGATTGAAATGCTATTAGTGTTTTCATCACATGCTTTAAAGAGGACATACTATCAGTGTGACTTAACATATTGATAATGAGTTTGATCACCCTCCTAAGATAATGTTTGTCAGGTTTCTCCATGTTAAGTTACCCCCCTCTCTCCTTTTATACTGTACATTTTGGAAGGAAGTTGCTTTGCATACCCTACTCTTAGTAATGGAGAGTTATTCTCCCCCTCCATTAGGGTGTAGTAGTTTCATAATTTATTTGGAAATCGCCATGGGGGATTTGTCCCTTTCCTCCCATTACTTAATTAACTAATTAATTAATTAATTTGGTAGTGAGGCTTTAACCCAGGGTGCCTAACCTCTGAGCCACATCCCCAACCTTTTTTATTTTTTATTTTGAGACAGGGTCTTGCTAAGTTGCTGAGGCTGGCCTCAAACTGAGATCCTCCTTCCTCAGCCTTCTGAGTTGCTGGGATTACAAGTGTGTGCTAGTGTGCCCGAGGTTATTTAAATATGTCAGTATAGACTCATGGATATTTATTTTATAATCTGTGTTATAATCTAGTACAGCTTTATTTTGATATTTAAATTGTTTCAGGCTTTCACCATTGGCAGCTCTTTCGTCTACTGCCCTTTATGTGCCCCATCAATTTATTTTTCTGTAGCTCTTTCTATTTCTTGGCATCATAAGATGGTCCCTTCTCATCTTATATTTCCTGCCCCAGTCCTAGATCAGCTCTTTCTCCAAGAACTCAGTTCTTTCTTTGCCAGATGACATGGAACTAAGGCCAGGTATGTAGGTGTGGCTTATTGCTAATAGGGTGTCACTTTAGGCCTTCTCTCTCCATTTATTTTTCAGTTATATTAGTTTTGGGGGCATTATAACCAAACTGTCCAATGCCTGCTTTTTTTTTTTTTTTTTTTTTTTTTTTTTTTTTTTGACAAACGAGGGTTTATTAAGCAAACAGAGTGTCTCCCTGCAGGGTAAGAGAGAAAATAAGAGGAAAAGAGAGAGAGCATGCGCAAGAGAGAGTGTGAAAATTGAGGAGGAGAGAGTGAGTGAGCAGGAGAGAGGAAAGCATGAGAAAGATCTGCATTTTTTTTTTAATGCTGTACCTCTTTTAAACTACAAGCTTCAACATTTGTCACTATGTACTAAAATGTATGTGAAATCAAATTGCAAAAATTCATTTAACGGCATTCCAAGTGATTACAAAAATAACTTTTACCAGTGCCATTTCCACCTAACCTGAATTGAACAAATGAATTCTTTTTGACTTTGAGGTCACTTGTGTGTAAGACTGAAATGGCAAGTACAAAGAGGATCGTTGTATTTTGTGACTTCAGCTTTGTGTTTGATGTGAGGACAATTTTACCTATCCATCAAAGGACAGATGTGTTTTCTATATCTTTTTTTGGGGGGGGGGCTTACTAGGGATCTAACCTAGGGCCACTGAACCCTAATGTATTTTATTTAGAGACAGAGTCCTGCTTGAGTTGCTCAGTGAAGTTGCTGAGACTGGCTTTGAACTCATGATCCTCTTTCCTCAGTCTCCTGAGCTGCTTCTATATCTTTGTGATTTTTCATTTGATGCTTAAGGGCTTTAAAACACCAAATTTTAATTTCATTTCATCTCTGTCACACAGTCTGTGGGTGACGTCTGCATATATTAATGATTGTTGTCATGTTAGAAAACTCAGAGACATGGTGGTTCAATACAAAATCATTTTAGAAAGGAATGAGGTAAATGCTCACTTTTCTGACTATTGGTTTCACTAGGGTTACCCTAACACATTACCACCAAGTGAATGGCTTTAAAACAGCAGAAATTTAGAAATCAAGATTTGTCAGGGCTTTCTCCTCATGGGCTGTAGGGTAGGACTCTTCCTTGCCTTTTTCTACCTTTTGATGGTTTCTGTAGTCCTGGCGTTGACTTCACTCCTCACTTCAACCTCTGCAACTGTAGTCACATGGCATTCTGTGTCTGGGTGTCTGAATCTTTTCTCCTGTAGGGAAACAGTCATTTGTTTTGATCTTACCCTAATTAAGTACAACTAATCTTAATTGAGTACACTGCAAAGACTTTCCAAATAAGGATACATTCACAGGTATAAGATTAGGACTTCACAGGTAGAAGGGATTAGGATTTTAGCTAGGTTTGAGGAGACACAATTCAGTCTACAAACACTGGTGATAATCGTAAGTTTAATTTTATTTCCAGCAATGTGATAGTTTTGATGTGATGTGAACCTTGATTTTTTTTTAATCTTTCTGGTCTTCCCAAATCTCAATTGTTTTCCAAGGATATTACAGTTAGCTTGACCCTGTGAAAGAAAATAGTCTCAAAAAAGTCTTGCAGGGCTGAGGTGATAGTTCAGTTGGTAGAGTGCTTGCCTTGCAAGCACAAGGCCCTGGGTTCTATCCCCAGAACTGCCAAAAAAAAATGTCTTGCAGCTTGACTCCTCAGTCATCAGATTTCTCCAGACGTTTTCTTTTTTTGCGGGGGGTGCTGGGGATTGAACCCAGGGCCTTGTGCTTACAAGGCAAGCACTCTACCGACTGAGCTATCTCCCCAGCCCCTCTCCAGATTTTTGAGTCTATTGATCTTCAAATTAAGTCTAAAGGAAGAATGGATAATAGGGATTGAATTTTGATGTTATAAAATAACAGCAGTATTACAATGTCATTTTCATGATCAAATATCATGTATTTGCTTGATAACATTTAAGTGAATGAGTATTTAACCACTTAATATGGCAGTGTGCAGAATTCAGATAATCGAAAGATATTTCTTCTGTCCTCAGAAGATTCTTGTTTGAGCCAAGACAAAAATATGAAAAATTCCACTACATTTCCTCTGTAAGAAGTACTATATATCATCTTTAAATTTTAAGGAAATTTCAAACAATGCAGAAGTATAGTGAAGGCCCATGTTTAACAGCTATTAATATTTTCCAAATCAGTATTAACCAAACTGTAAATGTCTTTTTTTAATGGTGCAAGGTTATGTTATTCATTAAAACCAAAGGTGATCTTGAAGGTGTAGCTAAATTAGAGCACTTGCCTAGCATGCTGGAGGTCCTGGGTTTGATCCTCAGCATTGAAAAATAAACCAACTAACAAAAGAACCAGTTAATTTAAAAACACGGTCTGCCCTATCAGTGGGATATATATGGGATATATATACATACATATTTTATGATACAATATATATATTAAGTATTTTTAATTGGAGATGGACACAGTACCTTTATTTTATTTATTTTTATGTGATGCTGAAGATTGAACCCAGTGCCTCACATGTGCCAGGAAAGCACTCTACCACTGAGCTACAACCCCATCCCCAGGGGTTCCATATCTTGTGGGTTTAATTGGTTGCAATTGCAGATTGAAAGTACTTGGGGAGAAAAAAATGACATCTGTGCTGAACATAGACTTTTTTTTCTTGTTATTATGTAAACTACAGTAAAAGGACCGTTTATGTTGTATTTACGTTGTATTAAGTAGTAATGTAAGTAATAGTAAGATGATTTGAAATATATAGAAGAGTGTACATTGGTTATATGAAAAAACTATACCATTTTATATAAGGGACTTCAGAATCCACAGATTTTGGTATCCATGGGTGTCCTGAAACCAATCCCTTACCAATACTGAGAGACAAAACATATCTATCTGTAGATTACCTGGTGATATGCTGTTGTACTACTTCTGTTTTCCAGATTTTGTATGTTAAGTTTTGTTAATAGTGACAATTTATGATGAAAATGAAGAAAGAATAGGACTTCTAATTCTTGCAGTCTAATAGCTTAGATTCTTGCTCTTTAGTTAAAAAATAATGAAACCTTTTTATCAAGTGTTGAGTTAGATTGAAACATAAAAGGTAGTATTAAATATTTGAATATTAGTCTTTGCCTAAAATCTGCTTTTTCTACAAAGTTTAGCATAGCTCTAAATTTAGGTTTCATGGCCAGAGGTGCTTCTATTGGATTAAATTATAGAAATTTACTCTAACATATATAAGAAAATGAAGTAAAGGTCAGGTAGTTTGCTCAGTGTCTCATAGTTAAGTGATTTTTGTGTAAATTTTTATTTTCCATATCAGTCATTATGGATTATGCTCATCAGCTTCCCTTGATTCTTTGTATTAAAATCTATATATTTTGAAAAGTACATTCATGATAAAGTCAGAGTACAGAATATAAAATTAAAAATCAAATTTTCCTGATTTTTTTTTTGTAGTTTAGGAATTATCTATACATAATTGTATGAAAAGGCCTCAAGTGACATTATTTTTCATGCTGTTCTGTATAGGTTTTTCTCACCAGTAATATAGTTTGTAACATATCAATCATAAAAATCTACCTTATTCATTTTAATGACTGAATAGTGATCCATTGTATGGTTCACTTTTCTATCTACATCCTCATCCAGCAGTCTTCCTTGCTAATCAAATCAAGTTTCTCAATTCCATTTTAATTAAAGTGCTTAAATAGCTCCTAATTTCTTCCTTGACTTACTGTCACTTTCTTTTTTTTTTTTTTTAATTCTACTCTGCCTTTCACAGTTTCATATCTTTTCTCAGTTTTCTCAGTCTAAAATTATCAAACTATACTTGAATAGTAGGCTTCCATAAGAACTTTAGGGAAGAAAAGCTTTGGATACATAGCAATAGTTATATAAGTGATTGGTTTAAAAACAGAAAAATGGCGGTGAGTAACACAAATTAGAACTTTAAATTTGGAAATAAAACTTCTGGTATATAGGAAGACTCTGAAGTTACTGTACTTTTTTTAAGCCTGTTTTAAGAGGGGTATCTTCGTAAGTTGTTCATGCTGATCTTGAACTCACAATCCTCCCGCCTCAGCCTCCAAATTATTGAGAATTATAGGCATATGCTCCTTTGCCTGACTTTTTTTTTTTTTTTTTTTTTTAATAATAATATCTTCAGGCTGGGGAGATAGCTCAGTCGGTAGAGTGCTTGCCTTGCAAGCACAAGGCCCTGGGTTCGATCCCCAGCACCGCAAAAAACAAAAACAAAAACAAAATTATCTTCAACCTATGATTTTGTTAGAAGTAGATACAATAAGACAAACAACTTCTTCCAGAGATAAAATGAAACCTGTGTAAGTCCGATTATTCTGGAGAAGAAAATGCAGTTGAACGGAAGAAAATGGGCTTTATCAACTTTTTCTTTTTTTAATGTACCTCCTTATAATTGTAATGCTACCAGAAGGAGTGCTACCCAGAGGTGATACTGAGAAAGTTCTAGTAATATTAACCATCACTAATTGGAACATTCTGTGCTGTTTACATGTATTTTCACTATAATCCTATGACATAGACAGTATGTCTTCCATTTTTACAGGTGGGGAATTCAAGGATTAGACTGTATTTTGTCCATGTTCACATAGCTAATAAATAGGTAGAGGTAGTCATCATGAGCCGCAGCTTGTGATCTAAAGTCTAGGTGAAAAGCCATGACCAGAAAAGTTAAAAGGAGAACTGAAAAAGTGTTTGTGACGACATCCATTAAACATGAGTGAGAAAAGGAAAACTAGTGGATTTGTGGAAAAGAAAATTTATGTGTTGGAAATGATGTAGGTAGTTATATACGCTATTTACTCATTAGTGTCGTTTTTACTGTTTGCATCTCCAGTAGGCACCTTGTAGAGCTCTGTCTACAATTGTGTAAAATTTAGAACTGAAAAATCCCATGCATTGAATTCCGATAAAGCTATTAAAGTTTTGGAAACACAGCAAAGCTGTGCTTAGGCCAGTATATTCATTCTCTAAATGTAGGTCAACAGATACCTTATTAACCTTGAGAAGTACCATAAATGGAAATGCCACTTACTCATTTGGCATTTTTTTTAATGCCCACTATGTACAAGATGCTGGTACTGCATGGAAGATGAAAAGATGGATAAATTTGTATTTCTTTCTGTTTTGTGCCTGTTACTTTTTAAACGTAGACTTTATAGAAAAATCTGAATTAAGCTGGGGCGCAGTGGTACATGCCTATAATCCCAACTGCTTAGGAGGCTGAGGCATAGAATCATAAGTTCAAGACCAGCCTCAGCAACTTAACAAGATCCTGTCTCAAAATAAAAAATAAAAAAGGACTGGGATGTAGCGCAGTGATAGGGTACTTGCCTGGTATGTGTGAGGCAAGAAAATAATCTGGATTAATGCATTTTAATTACCTTATTTATACCATTTAAATTAATACCAGCAGACAAAAATCTTTCAAATGTTTGTTGTCCCCTTTTCAGATTTCCTAAATTGTTTGACTTATGTTGTATGGTGAGTAGATTGTTCAAGTAGATAAAAGATATTTACAAAGTGTTTAAAAAAAAAAAAAAAAAATTAAGTAGCTTTGCTGCTGATCATGCCCAGCTTGGGAGGACAGAAACAGGAGGATCTCGAGTTTAGAGCCAGCAAGTTGCACTAAGCAACTTAGTGAGACCCTGTCTCTAAATAAAATACAAAATGGGACTGGGATGTGGCTCAGTGGTTGAGTGCCCCTGAGTTCAATCCCCAGTACCAAAAAACAAAAAAAGCTTGTCTCTTTTATTTTCCAGTGTATCTCATTTTCTTAACTTCATAATGGTAAAATATTCCCCATTATCAAATTAATAGAAAGTAAACTTCTAAATTCATGTGGAAATGATCACACTTTTATGTTGTATCTAAAATTATTTTAATTGTAATCTTCATAATCTAAGAACATATACATACTCCCCCACCCTACCCCAGGGCATAATTTATGCTATTATACTTTCAAGCTGTAGTATGAATCAACCTAAGTTTTAAAAAGAAGATGAACCTCTGAGGTCAGTTAAAATAGCAGCTGGTATTGCTTGTTTGTGTTTCCTTTTCATTTACTTGTTAACTTTAATTAAAACAAATTGCAGTTACTTTTTGAGGGCTCTGATGACTAACTTAGGCTTTAAAGGACTTTAAAGGTTGGGGAATAAAGAGGGAGGAGCAAAAGGGAGAAGGAAGAAACACTGAAGAGAGATTAAAAAAGAAGTTATATTTAGCTTAGAAACAGATGCTCAATTCCAGTTATGGTACCAGTTGTGGCGATTGTAGTAGTAGTTTTGGTCATCTTCTAATAATGGTGTGATAAACTATGTTAGTATAACCAGAAGACAAGTACATTTGACTTTTAAAGTAATCAGGGGTAACAAAGAAATGCACAAAGAAATCGGGTCAATCACTAATAGAACTAATATAACATTCTGAGAACGCTGGGGAAGACCGAAATTGCAAACTGTCAAAAGCTTGAGTCATAATAGCCAATTGTCCTGTTAGAGGTTCGTTGCTTACCTTCTCAGGCTTTCTGGCTTTTCATGAACATAGGAATATTAAGCCTTGCCCTCCCACCAGTATTTTTTTGGGTGCATTATAGTTGTACTAATGGTGGAATTCATAGTTACATATTTGTACATGCAACAGTATAACAGTATCATTTGGCCAATATTATTTCCCATTATTTCACTTTCCTTCCCATCTTCCTTCCCCCAGTACCTTTCCTTTACTCTACTGATCTTCGTTTGATTTCATGAGATCTCCCACCCTTTTCCTTTTTCCTCTCTAGCTCTCCACATAATGAGAAAAAAACATGCAACACCTTGACCTTTGTGAGTTTGGCTTATTTCACTTAAACATAATGTTCTCAAGTTCCATCCATTTTTCCTGCATGACACAATTTCATTTTTCTATGCCTGAATACAACTCCATTGTATATATATATATATACCACCATTTTCTTTATTCATTGCTTCATTGATGCACTTTTCTCAGCTGGTTTCATGGCTGCTGTGAACATGAGTATATATTTATCTCTCTAGTATAATGAATAAAATCTTTAGGGGTAAACATCAAAGAATGGTACAGCTGGGTCATATGATGGTTCCATGCCTGGTCTTTTGAGGAAACTTCAACACTGATTTCCACTAGTGGTTTGTACTAATTTACAGTCCCACCAACAGTATAAATGTGTCCCTTTTCCTCCACACACATTGTTTCCAGCATTTATTAGTGTTTGTATTCTTGATGACTACCATTCTGACTGGAGCAAGAAGAATCTCAGTGTGGTTTTGGTTTGCATTTCCCCAATTGCTAATGATGTTGGACTTTTTACAATATATTTATTAGCAATTTTTTTTTTTTTTTTTTTGAGAAGTGTTCATTTGCCCATTTATTGATTGTTTTTTGGTGTTTACCTTTTTTGAGTTCTTTATATATTCTGGAAATAATTATCTGTCAACAAAAGAGCTAGCAAAAATTTTCTCCATTCTCATTTCACATTCTTGTTTCCTTTGCTGTGCAGAGAAGCTTTTTAATTTGATGCTTATCCCATTTATTAATTCTTGGCATTATTTCCTGAGCTTTAGGGATCCTATTAATCTTGTTGCCTGTTGTGTAACTCTTCTAGGAGTTACATAGTTTCTGGTCTAATTCCTAGGTCTTTGATCTGTTTTGAGTTGACTTTTGTGTAGTGTAAGAGATAAGGATCTAGTCTCTTTTTTTCCCTACATAGGGGTAACCAGTTTTCCTAGCACCTTTTGTTTAAAAGGCTGTCTTTTCTCTAGTATGTTTTTGGCACCTTTATCAAGGATCAGATGACTGTGTGGGTTTGTCTCTGTCTTCCTGTCTGAGTAGGTTTGTCTCTGTCTTCTGTGTAACTGATTCCATTTGTCTATTTTTATGATAATCCTTTCTTTTTTCTTATTTTTTAACAAAAGAGGAAAGGGTCAATCTGGAATGGTTCATTTAAATTAATAAACATTTATTGAATGACTCCTATATGTTAAGCAGGCATACATATTTGCCATGTTGTCATTGGTTTTGAATAGGGTTATATATCAATAATAAAATACAAAGATATTAGACTTGTAGGAATTTTAAAACTTTTTATTAGAAAAGTTTTCAGAATATTTACAGAAAAGCAGGCTAGTGTGATGACCCACTCATACCCATTCCTAGACTGAATAGTTTTTAAACATAGAGCACTGCTCTCCCTTCCCAATTTTCAGTCTGATTATTAAGAAACCAGGTCTACTTCTGACTTTGATTGTTTCTTCAGATATTGTTTATGCCATTTCTTTATCCCCTATAATATCTTTGTTTGGAAGTCCAGTTAGCATCAATTAAACATTTTGATGAGAATATTCATAGGATTCGTGGGACCATAATAATCTAGTTCATTAATACCTCATAATCTGTGGGGATGGTATTTTGGCAACCTTGAATTAGATTTCTCATTAACTTCCAAGGTTTCCTGAATCATTTATTAGGTTTGGCATTATGGCAGTTTTCTAATTCTGTTGTAATATCTGCATTATTAACTGTAATTATAAGGAAAAAAACTTTCTTCATCAGCTGTTACTACTTAGTTACTCTTTTTAAAGGAGTCATTTGGAGGGAGAATAAATTAATTTTATTCATATAATTTTCAAAATAATTATATTTCCAGAGATTAGTAGTAGGGAAAATTATATGTACTTCTGTTTTTACCTTTAAAGCTAAATTGATTAGAGCTTTTTTTTTTTTTTTAGACCACCAAACTCTGACATGAGTATTAATATAAAATTTTCTACTTTTCCTGACCTAAAAATTTATCTCTGGTAGTATATTGATCAGAAATTTAGAGCTTTAATCACATTAATATACCATATAAAGTTTTTGGTGTGTAAAGTTTGAAAATTAAAAACACTTGCATTGTAATTTTTAAACTATGCTTTTAATTTTTTGAAAATAGAAAATCAGTATATTTTTAAAGAAAGAATGTGGGATCAAGGTGGACAGCCTTGGCAGCAGTGGCCCTTGAACCAGCAACAATGGATGCAGTCATTCCAGCACCAACAGGATCCAAGTAAGAAAAAATGGAATTTGGGAAGGAAAATGGGGTGGGTATTTAGAAATGGATAGGTGATAGGTAATAGAATTAGGATTGGTTTATGGAATCATTTTACGATCAGAATCTAATCCTTTCTCATAAACAGTAAGAATTTTTCTTTGAAAGACTTCTCCCTAGGATAGAAAGCTTTATGAAGATTTCACAGTTTTAAAATTGATTTAGTCTTGTTTTTCCAAAGAAAGAGAAAAGCATAAAATTTGTTGCTTTAATAGAGCATACTTCTATTGTTAATTCTGAATCTTACACAATTAGATCAAATACAGCATATGCTGTGCTATATCACTTTAAGATTTCTTTTTACCATGGAATATTTCAAGCATATACAAAGATAGGAGAGTGTAGGGAGCTTCTCTCTCTTCCCTGTATGTTTCTTAACATTTGTTTATGTTATGGCCAAGTTTATGATCTGACTCCATTTCTTTTTTTAATAGCTACATAACATTCTATTGTAGGATTATACTATAATTTAACAAACCCACTTTAGGATCTTTTATTGTTTATAGCTTTTTATTTGTAAAACAATTACCATAATTTTGTATACTTATCATTATTCACTTGTTTAATTTTTTTTTTTTTTTAGTAAAAGAGATAGGTTTACTAGGTCACAGTTGCAGATTTGTAAAGTTACAGATACACATTGCTAAGTTTAACTTCATCCAGATTATGCCAATTTTGAATTTCACTGAAAGTATGTGAGATTGTCTATTTAATCTTTATTAAACTGAGATGTGAAAAAGGTGTGTCTTATTCTTTTTGCTTTATTAATAATATTTGATCTTAAGCTGTCGATATATATATTTGGACAAGAGATGGAGAAGACCTTCAAGATAATGAGGGACAATGAGTTTTGAATAAAGAATGACTATAAAGTTGTTAAGGAAAGTGTATTATGGCCAGAGAAGGGTTAGTTAAATAAGGGCAACCATGAGAGGAGCAGGAATAGATAACCACTAATTCAAGATCTATAAGCTCAAAGATAGGCCTGGGAAGAAGAGTTGTACATGCTAAAGGAAGAAATGGTCAAGTTTGATTACTTTTATGGTGGTTTAAAGAGAGGTGAGGGGAAACTTTTTAAAAAACTTAGTAAAGTAAGATGCAGGGCATTGATGTCCTGAGTTAGTATGAGTAATGGGTTAAGAGAGTTTTTGTGGAGTCCTTTTCAGAAGATAATTAAGTAGCTTATATTGTAGCCTGTATATGGATTAGTTTGTAAGCATCTTTTTGGGTATAACATTCTATAAAATTTTAAAGCTCTATTAAGGAATAACAGATTCTTGTTTTATTAAAGGCACTATTGTTTTAGATCCTAAATTCTGAATACTAAATTCTGTGTTAATTTATGTTAGGCCAGATTGACTGGGCAGCATTGGCTCAGGCTTGGATTGCCCAAAGAGAAGCTTCAGGACAGCAAAGCATAGTAGAACAACCACCAGGAATGATGCCAAATGGACAAGATATGTCTACAATGGAATCTGGTCCAAACAATCATGGGAATTTTCAAGGAGATTCGAACTTTAATAGAATGTGGCAACCAGGTTTGTTGTTTACATTTTCCAAATTTTAGGACTGTTTTTAAAATAAAGTGAAAATTAATGGTAAATTGTTTAATTTACTTAGTTTTATGACTTCTTGAAATTAATGTTCCTTAAAGAATAGGCAGACTCAATTTGATTTGACCTTGACATTTAGTGGTTAAAATTATTCTGTGCTCATTGTGCTGGCATTGTGGCACTCAGTTTGATTCTTTTCTTGGTTCTTCATTCCTAGGCTGACAGGGGCTGGGAACACTCTGGAAACCTCACTTGGCATCTAGGGAAGAGAGCATTCTTTGTCTCTCTGTTGCAACCTCTGGCCTTTTCAGAAGCAGCACTGGCAGAGTACATGTCTAGCCTCTAATTAAAGAAAAATTGTCTCACTATGTGACAGATAAGTCTGTCAAATATGCTCTGCCCCTACCATCCACCCACCTTTTTCTTCCCTTTTTTCTGATAGTGAAGATCTTCCATAAATTTCTATTTTATTTTTTGTTCGTTTTTTTTGTTTTGTTTTGTTTTGTTTTGTTTTTACTTCACAGTATAATTTAGATTCCTTGGCTAATTCCATGTTTTGTATTTACTGTTTTTAATAATCCAAACTATCTATAGAATTTCAGATTTGGGTATGCTGATGGTGAAGTCATATTCCCCTTTCCCTATTAATATTTATTGTTTCTCATATTACTTTAAAGAATGGGAACACAGGAAGGAATTCCCTAACATCATTTTAAAAATAACAAATATTCTAAGTTTTGATATTGCGAGGTGGTTCGTTTATAGCTTTCTTGAAAGTCAAATTTCCCAAGTTTGAAAATGTTTTAGTCCCCAAGTTCAAGTCTATAAATGACTCACCCTGGCATCCCCATCCCCCAGTATTATTCTACTGGCTTTCTTTGTGACCTTAGGCAAGTTATTTAATGTCTGTGTGCCTCAATTTCCCTTCCTTAAATGGGCAAAAATAATACCTGATTTTCCCTACCTCACAGGGATGTTGTGAGGATAAATGTGTTCATGGAAGAAAGAACTTATATAAAATTTTAAGTATTATTTTTATGGTTATTATTATATATGGTTATTATTATAGTATTATTTTATGAACAAGAATAGAAAAATTGAGCAAAAAGTTTCCATGGATTTTTGTTATATTCATTAAAAATAATTTTGGGCATTTGATTTCCATTTATTTAGGGTATGAATTAGAATTAATTTAACTCATCTGAGTTATTTATTAGATAGTAGATAGTTTAGTTCTTTGCCTATTTGTAAGATATACAAAAGAAATTTGACCAAGAAGTCATAAATTGTTTTTTTTTTTTAAATCTGTTTCTCTACTGAAAAATCTAGCTTTCTTGAGATCTTAAATTTGTGTTGATTTTGTTATAACCCCCTGTTGAATGTTTTTATGCCTAAATCCTAAATAGAATGGGGAATGCATCAGCAGCCCCCACACCCCCCTCCAGATCAGCCATGGATGCCACCAACACCAGGCCCAATGGACATTGTTCCTCCTTCTGAAGACAGCAACAGTCAGGACAGTGGGGAATTTGCCCCTGACAACAGGCATATATTTAACCAGAACAATCACAACTTTGGTGGACCACCCGATAATTTTGCAGTGGGGCCAGTGAACCAGTTTGACTATCAGGTGAAAGATATTTTGTTGCTTTAATATCGTAGATGTGCACGTAATCCATTTTTTGGGAGTATCTCATCAAGAATACCTGAGATATGTGTTTCACTTTTCAGAGTTGTACAGATAAGCATGTACAGTGTCTTAGAAAATTTACCAATTCTTGAGTATTAAAATTAGTAGACTTTATTTTCTGACTTTTTTATTTGATTAGGAAAACAGTAAGAATCATTAGGGGAAATTTTGAATAAAATAAATATGTAATTCAATAATTATATGATGCTTTGTTTTTAATTTCAAAGTGATATATTTAAATGTTGAATAAAGTTTAGAAAATACACAGTAGTTGAATACATTATTTATCAATAATAGATTATGCTTAAGACATGAATAATACACATGAACAAGGATCATCTTCCTAACTCTTAGTTCCTTCTGCTATGTAGAATTACGACTTTTTCTAGTGGCTTTTTGTTGTTGTTGTTGTTGTTGTTGTTGTTGTTGTTGTTTTCCCATTCTGACATGACCTGTTAACAGAATTGTACATAATATCCTTTGTAACATCCAGTTCATTCCTAGGGACATAGAACTCTATGGGGAATAGTGTTATTATGTGAGACTTTATTTTCTGTATTTATTTTGCTATGTTCTGCCCATAAATTATACTGCTAGATGACATTTTGAAAGAACTGATTGCAGTTGTTACTTCATAAACTGAACTGTCATGATTTAAAAATTTGAAAAACCCCATATAATATTTCACTAATTTCCAAGGTAAATTTGATGACATATTTACCTTGAGATAGTAATCCTCTAGTTAATATATATTCAGATACTGGTTGTATCCTCACACTTGCAATACATATATGGTGGTTTTGGGGTTGTTTTTTAAAGAAACAGTGACAGAGAACTTCTATTTACCCATTTTACTTGTGAATCCCATGCTAACAAGACAGAGTCCTGTTGGCAGTAGGCCTTTAAAAAAGCCTCTGAAAAATAGCAGAATTGCAAACAAATTTACTGTAATAATTCATTTCGTTCTTTGTTTATACATAAATAGATTCTGCAGGATTATAGAAACAACTTGAGTTCACTAGAAATAGGAAGTTGAAATTGATGAGAAATTTCCTGTATTGATATTAATTTGATGTCTTAGTGCTAGTAAGGTTTCTATACAATTGAAAATAGTGTATCAGCTGAGTTTTAGAAGGCTCGTTACATTTAATAGGCAGAAAATCTTTATCTTTCTTAAGAAAAGTAAGCCTAGGTTCTTGGGGCTTACAGAAATATCGGTGGATATTAGAACCATGGAATTCTTGGATTTGCTGCACACATGGATTTCTACTGTCCCAGTTCATAACACACGTGTGTCCCAGAGAGTATATTTTTTTAAATTGAAGAAAAATAAAATGCAATACTCTTTCAGCATGGGGCTGCTTTTGGTCCACCGCAAGGTGGATTTCATCCTCCTTATTGGCAACCAGGACCTCCAGGACCTCCAGCACCTCCCCAGAATCGAAGAGAAAGGCCATCATCATTCAGGGATCGGCAACGCTCACCTATTGCACTTCCTGTGAAGCAGGAGCCTCCACAAATTGGTAGCTATTTAAGTTTGTTGACATAATTGGCATGATTTCTTTATCACTGTAAAAAGGTGTCTTTGTCTCCTTAAATTGTTTTAATACCTCAGATGTGTTAGAAATTGGTGCTTAAAAACCCTATCATTTTATAATATAAAACCTTAAAATTTTACAAAAGATGCTGATCTAAAATGTAAAAGGTTTTGAATAGTCTTTAAATCTTTACCTTAAGCTCTAGATTTTGTTATTATGTGTAAATTTTTGATGACCGTGGAATCTTCCAATTTTCTTCAGTGTTGATATTTCAGTATATTATGTAGCTCTATGAACAATTCTCCCTATTTAAACCTGACTTTTCTCTGTCTTGGGTCTTTTTTCACTTTCAGTTCATTTGATAAACTATAGCCAGATAAATTTTCCTTTGATTATTTCACTCCAGAAAATTTCAGTTTTTCTTTTTTCAATTTTTAAATAACATTAAAGCCAACTTATTGCCAGTGACAGTTTACATATTTATGCTGCTTTATATCTGGAAAGTTCCAAATCATTTAACATTTAATGAACTAGAACATTTAAGTCTTTCCTTTTTATATTTTAGGAAGATTCTAACTTATGGTTTTTTTCATTTACTGAATGAATTCTTTATTTTTTTTGTTCTAATTAGTTATACATGACAGCAGAACGCATTTCGACTCATTGTACCCAAATGGAGCACAACATTTTATTTCTCTGGTTTTACGCAATGCAGTCACACCATTCGTGCAATTATACGTGTACATAGGGTAATAATGACCATCTCATTCCACCATCTTTCCCACCCCCACACACCCTGCTCCCCTTCCCTCACTACTAAATGAATTCTTGGTGTGAAAATTCAGTTGTGCTTTTGTGTGACTCTGCTCTGCTTTCATATTTTAGGAAACAACTTAGTATAGAATTTCACCCACATCACATTTTATTGACTTTTGTTGTTGTTGTTGTTTTTGTTTTGTGGTGCTGGGGATTGAGCCCAGGGCTTTGTGCATGCAAGGCAAGCACTCTACCAACTGAGCTATATCCCCTGCCTGACTTTTTAACTTTAGGCATATTAATTCATCTCTTTAAGCTTCAGTTTTCTCCCCTATGAAAGAGATCAAATAATAATGGTAATCTGTTCTGACTTTTGTAAGGATTAAATGAGGTGACAGTTCAGTGTGTTTTTTATTGTGCCCTGGCAAATGATAAGTATTTAAACATATTCCATATTACTTTGAAAAATGGTGGTTTTAAAGAAAATGGTGATATTAATGGGTTTTATGTTTTATTTTTACAAAGTTTGTAGAAAACCAAGAAGGAACTCATTTGTTATGATTTTTGCATAACTTGTAAATATATTTTTTTGGTGTAAAACAGATGCAGTAAAACGAAGGACTCTTCCAGCTTGGATTCGTGAAGGTCTTGAAAAAATGGAACGTGAGAAGCAAAAGAAATTAGAAAAAGAAAGAATGGAACAACAACGTTCACAATTGTCCAAAAAAGAAAAGAAGGCTACAGAAGATGCTGAAGGAGGAGATGGCCCTCGCTTACCTCAGAGAAGTAAATTTGTAAGTAGAATCCCCTGATGAGAAACTCCATGTGATAATTTTGTCTGGGTGAAAAATTTGAGATTGATAACCTATAAGAAAATATTAATGTTTCTGACATTACTTGCAGTAAGAATTCAGGGTTTTGGTTTTTTTATGTGTTGTAGAAAAAAGTAGATGAAGGAAAGGAAAACGTTTTATTCCAGAAAGAAATTATCCCATCAGATTATGGATTGGTCTTATCTTTATAAACAAATCTATGTTCTTTCATGATGGTTCAGCTGACTACCCAAAACTACATTAAATGACAATGTCTGCCCTTTTTAATGCGTAAATACTCAGACCTGAGGCTATAATATGTTTCACTATTTTTGACATGAGCACTGAAAATAAGTAGTTTAGGAATTTTTCTATTCAGCAGTAACATGCTCCTAGCTGGCATGACAGCCACATCAGTACGCAGGAGGTAATTCAGGAAATGGGTCTTCCTTTCACCATTTTGTGCTTCAAAAGTAAGTTTCAAGTATAGCAGGATAACTGGATTTTGGTAGGCATTGGTTTTCCTCAAAGGTTTGAGTTAATTTTATTTTTCCCAAAAGACCTCTGCCAAATCTTACAGAGATGTTAAAAAAAGTGGGAAAGAATAAACACCATTAAAATTTACCTGTTCTAAAAGGAAGATCTTTATGTGACACTATGGATCTCCAGATTTCTTTTAGTGTCTAAAAAAAATTAGAGATTGTCCTCCCAAATTCCTTTGTGTTCGTATTGCTTATATTTGTCCCCTGGTTCAAATAGTCTTTCCCTAATAGTATTTAGGTAGCTATCTTGTCTTTTTCTTAATAACATTTCTAGGAGTGACAATGGGATTTTTTGAGGGTTTTTCTTTTCTTTTCTTTTTTTTGACTAAGGGTATGGCATCTGGACACTGAAACCTAAAACCATAAATAGAGACAAACTGCTGGCATTTCCTTAGTCTCAAGCAAACCTAATTTATTATGTATCTGTCTACTGTTAAGTTTCAGGGCAAGCTGAGATCTTGGAACCGACCAGAGATTTTTCATATTAAGTCACATGTTAGGTAAATGGCTTAAATATATAGTTGTAAAAGTTATATTGGCTAATATTGCAATGGTCCATTTATCCAGAATTCTACAAGCCACTCATTTTGGGGCTTCATATATAATGGATATTAATTGAATCTGCCTCTGAGCATGATATTTTTCTGGTTATTTATAAAATAAGGTCAAAACTGACCAAGGAGAAAATTGAAAAACATAATTGACTTTCTAAGCCTCTTTACATTCCTTTGTGGGTTACACTTTAAATTACCAATAAAATCTGTACTACAAAAATGTAATTTAGAGGGGCTAGAAGGGTGCTCAGTAGTAGAACACATATTAGCATCCAGTGTTATCCCAGCACCAAATAAGAAAAACAGTGTAATTCAGAGAACAGTTTCACTTGGATGTTTCTGTTTCATCAACTTTAATTTGAGGTTTTGTATTTTTGATTTTATATTATACACATAAATTTGAACTACTATTTTTATAGGATAGTGATGAGGAAGATGAAGATACTGAAAACATTGAGGCTGCAAGCAGTGGAAAAATCACCAGAAGTCCATCCCCCGTTCCTCAAGAGGAGCACAGTGAACCAGAGATGACTGAAGAAGAGAAAGAATATCAAATGGTAACTTGTTAAGTTTCTTATTATGTACAAGGATTTGTTTGTAATGTTTTAAAATTGATTATCTAAAACATGTAAATGGAGAAATCTGAAATATCTATGAACTATTTCTTCATATATACATAGATTTGCTAGGCAGATTATGTCTACAGAATTCAGATAATATCCCTAGCACTAACACCCTAGAAGAATTCAGATAATACAATTAAATACAAAATCATAGCCTATAAAGTAGTTATTAAGCATTTCTTAATACCAGTGATGTAATTAAACAATGTTTTGCTGGTTGAGACTCAAGAGAACATGTTGGTTTTTTTTGTTTGTTTGTTTGTTTTTAAGATGTAGGTGGGCACAATATCTTTATTTTCTTTATTTACTTTTATGTGATGCCGAGGATTGAACCCAGTGCCTCACAAATTTTAGGCACACTCTACCACCTAGCTACAACCCCAGCCCTAATCTATTATTTTCTAAGTTTATTTTTTTAACAAAAAACAAAAGAAGTACCAAGAAAGATTAGAAGAATTCACAGAAAAATAAGTTTAGGAAGCACTGTGATTGAACAGAGTTAATTAATATTTCTTCACTCAAAGAATTTTTAAAGCCTCTATTATCTTAAAAGTATATTTTCAGTTTGTGAGATTAGAAACATAATATGATGTGCTTCCCATATTGAAAGACCAGAGGCCTTTGAAACATATTTAGATGGTGCTGATTCAGTCTACTCTTATTTTAATAGATGAGTAATTAGAAGCACAGAGAGAGTAGGGGACTAAGAGTCTACATTTCAAACAGTTCTTGGTAGCCAAATCAGTGCTAGAATCTAGCTCTTAGTCCAAACCTAGTATATTCTCCATCTTACATGACATTAACTCTTAAACAGCTGTTATAGTTTAGGAGTACATTATGGTAGTCAAGAATAAAAGGACTTCATCTCACAGTCCTTAACTTTCCTTGTTCCCCACTTTAATATTTTTAACCTAACCTTGGGACAGGACTAAGAAACTGATATTGTACTGCTTACCAGTATTATTAAATGAAAGCATACTTCTTTCATCTTAAAACACCTATAGAAATTTTTAATATGAACTTTTAACTTTTTGTGTCATTCTGGAATAAGAATTCAGTGTCTCTATAAATGAAATTTTTTTAATACCCTATGATTTTGAAATTTTTTTAAAGTTTCAGTGTTTTACAGTAATTTTCAAGATAGACTTTCTTGGAATGGCTGCTCTGGTCTCAAAATGCTTTATAATGTAGCTTTGCTACACATGGTGACATACACTTATAATCCCAGTGACTTGGGAGGCTGAAGCAAGAGTATCACAAGTTGGAGACAAGTCTCTGCAACTTACCAAAACCCTGTCTCAAAATGAAAAATAAAAACGGTGGAGATGTAGCTCAGTGGTAAAGCACTCCTGGGTTCAGTCCTTAGTACCAAGAAGAAAAAAGGGCTTTGAGTTTGAAAATACTAATACAGTAATACAGTTACTATATTACTAATTGCAATAATTAAATAAGAAACCATGTATAAAATATTTTTCCTTAGATGTTGCTGACAAAAATGCTTCTGACTGAAATTCTGTTGGATGTCACAGATGAAGAAATTTATTATGTAGCCAAAGATGCACACCGGAAAGCAACGAAAGGTATATTGTGGGTGTTCTTGGTTTTGTTTTTCTGGGGGAATTTTGGGTTCATTGACTATTTTGGACTTTCGTTGTCCTCTGGATTACTATCAGATATTTAAGTATTCTCTTCATGCATGTTTTTAACTCTTTGGGAAAGATTAGATTCATAAATACCATATTAAAACTTTACAAATATATTTATCTGACCTACCTGAACACAAATTAGCAATCATGCTGTTGTCCTGTAAAATGTATTGTGGCAAGTTTCTGATGTTCAATTTATTTCACCTGATTTTTTTTTTAAGAGATACCATGGTATCAATATATGACTTCTAGTACAATATATTTTAACAGTGAATTTTGAATTACAAATCTTCTGAATTTTGAGTTTTATCAGTTATAATTCTCACAGAAACAAATGATTTCCAGCCCGACCCCTCATGATTTTAGTTAACACTTTAAATACATATTGAAGACAAATTTAAATTATGTGCTGTATCTCAGAAATACAGGTATATTCGTCAACATTTTTCCTAATTATAAACCAATTTCAGCTCACATCAGAATTAAAATTTCAAAGCCAGACATGCTACTGGTTTAAAATGAATGTTATGTTTTTAATGTTTCTTTTCTCCCCAAAAAGCAGCAATAGTAGTAGATTTAACAATACCATAGACTCTCATGACTATGAAATCGTGGCTATTTGTGTTAACATGTTGTTCCTGTTGTTGATGTGATACAAAGCTCCTGCAAAACAGCTGGCACAGTCCAGTGCACTGGCTTCCCTCACTGGACTCGGTAAGTGTTTTCCTTATTTGTGAGAGGGCCTAAAGGGAAAATAATAAAAATCACACTTACCTTGTCTCTCCACATGTTCTGTATTGAAACTGCGCTATTCTTGCTCATTTTATAAAACCTAGGTCTCAGGGTTATATCAGTCTCTAAAAAGCTTACTTTTTTTTGACTAAAGCAGTCACAGTGGGACTATAATAAATGTGATGGTTAATTATAGGTTATTGGGGCAAGTTGAATGGAGGATTTCCTCATTAATTGCTCCAATATGTATATTGTATAAATGTATAATTATATATATAGTTTGTACTTAAAAAGGTCATAATTTAGCCATGATAGTATCTAAGCTCACTTTCAGAATTATTGCATACATACCTTAGGCATTTACCTATCCACTAATGCTTTTAATGGCTTTGACATAAATTGTATTGCAACAAGTCAAGTTTTAACATAGAGAAAAGGGTCTACTTATCATAGGATAACCGCAATGATGTGTTCAGAATTTGCTGTTTGCATGATACATTATCAAGGCTCTAAAACTTGAATTTGCCTTTTCTGCATCTTCATTTCCTAATTTTTGTGAGACAGGAGAGAACTGGGTAAAACCAAATGCCCATGTGGTTTTGTTGTAGTTACTATTTAGATCACTTCAGGGTGGGGAGTAGTTTCAGTATCATACCAGTTTTATACCAATAAGAATTACAGTATTCTAATTTTAGGAAAAAAATACTAAGTATCCTACCTGGGATTCCTAAACTTTGGACAATGAAAGATTTAACTTTAGAAATATTTTCAGAGTCCTCATAAATTTTGTTAAGATAGTTGAATTGATTAAGCTTTAGTGAGACTTCATTACTATCCTGTTCAATGGTTTTGTTGGCCAGTGTGGATAGTGAAACAAAGCCATTATCATGATTCCATAATGCTGAGAAGTAAATATAATACCCCAGAAAGATAAGATACTAAGAAACCATTGTCTTAGTGTTTAATAAATTACTTTAACATTTGAATTTATGCTTCTCCCCACCCCGAATAAGCATATTCTTCCAGGAAAAGGCAATGAAAAAAAATGAGCTTTCTTCTCGGACCTTAAAGTTTTTAATGATAGCATAATTTTTTCATATGATAGACTGAGCTTTATGCACACAGGTGGACTGGGTGGTTACGGATCAGGAGACAGTGAAGATGAGAGGAGCGACAGAGGCTCTGAGTCATCTGACACTGATGATGAAGAATTGCGGCACCGAATCCGGCAAAAACAGGAAGCATTTTGGAGAAAAGAGAAAGAACAACAGCTATTACATGATAAACAGATGGAAGGTATATCGTTTAGATTTATGTAGTTTTTATCCAGTTTTGCAGTATTTCTAAATTTAAAACTTATCAGGATAGAATAAATTGAGGCTAGATAACAAGAATATGTGATATAACTGAAACCAAGGTCACAAATTTTTGGTTGTTTTAGGAGCCATTCATTCCAGTGACTGTAAGCTAATCTCCTTAGGGTACTTTTATCTCTTGTTAAAATTGTTGAAATGAAAAAATAAGATTTTTTTATTTGTAAGACTGTTGACAAATAGGCTGGATATTTAGGGATAATGGAAGAAGACCTAGAAATTTTTTATTTAAAATACTTCACATGAGCACAGTTTTAGAATTTACATAATAATACTAGGAGTGATGAAAGAGAATATTAGAATATCTTATTTGTAAAATGTTACTTGGGCAGTTTTTAAAGATGATTTTTAAGAATTAGCTGCTCAAAATTTTCTACGAAACACTTGCTTACCTTTAAGTTGCTATAACTGAACAAAAGGGAAATCTTTTTTTCCTTCATATGCACCTCCACCTTTTAATACTCTTGCTGACTACCAGAATGGTAGCTAATTAGCAACATGTAGCTATTGAGTATTTGGAATGTGGCTAGCCTACCTTGAGAGGTGCTGTAAGGTATAAAATACATACTAGATTTCAAAGATTGTACATGAAAACAGCAGAATATTCAGTTCTAACATACTGGGTTACTAAAACATTCTAATTAATTCCACCTGATTGTTTTGACCTTTTTAATTTAACTACTAGAAAATTTTGATTTCTTATGTGGTTTGTATCCTAATTCTATTAAACAGTGCTGCTTTATTGTTATATCCTGATTGCTTAAAATTTGGTAGTCTGGAATTTTTTTGTTTTATATTCAACTTTTCATAGTCTTTTTGTCTTTTTCTGTTTCAGAAGAAAAGCAACAAACAGAAAGGGTTGCAAAAGAGATGAATGAATTTATCCATAAAGAGCAAAATAGTTTATCACTGCTAGAAGCAAGAGAAGCAGATGGTGATCTGGTTAATGAAAAGAAAAGAACTCCGAATGAAACTACGTCAGTTTTAGAACCAAAAAAAGAGCATAAAGAAAAAGAGAAACAAGGAAGGAGTAGATCAGGAAGTTCTAGTAGTGGTAGTTCTAGTAGCAATAGCAGAACTAGTAGTACTAGTAGTACTGTCTCTAGTTCTTCTTATAGTTCTAGCTCAGGTAGTAGTCGCACATCTTCTCGGTCTTCTTCTCCTAAACGGAAAAAGAGACATAGTAGGAGTAGATCTCCAACAATTAAAGCTAGACGTAGCAGAAGTAGAAGCTACTCTCGGAGAATTAAAATAGAGAGCAATAGGGCTAGGATAAAGATTAGAGATAGGAGAAGATCTAATAGAAGTAGCCTTGAAAGAGAAAGACGACGAAATCGGAGTCCTTCCCGAGAGAGACGTAGAAGTAGAAGTCGCTCAAGGGATAGACGAACCAGTCGTTCCAGTCGCAGTAGGAGTCGAGATAGGCGTAAAATTGAGGATCAACGTGGAAATCTTAGTGGGAGCAGTCATAAGCATAAAGGTGAGGCTAAAGAACAAGAGAGGAAAAAGGAAAGGAGTCGAAGTGTAGATAAAGATAGGAAAAAGAAAGATAAGGAAAGGGAACGTGAACAGGATAAAAGAAAAGAGAAACAAAAAAGGGAAGAAAAAGATTTCAAGTTCAGTAGTCAGGATGATAGGTTAAAAAGGAAACGAGAAAATGAAAGAACATTCTCTAGGAGTGGTTCTATATCTGTTAAAATCATAAGACATGATTCTAGACAGGATAGTAAGAAGAGTACTACCAAAGATAGTAAAAAGCATTCAGGCTCTGATTCTAGTGGAAGGAGCAGTTCTGAATCTCCAGGAAGTAGCAAAGAAAAGAAGGCTAAGAAGCCTAAACATAGTCGATCGCGATCCATGGAGAAATCTCAAAGGTCTGGTAAGAAGGCAAGCCGCAAACACAAGTCTAAGTCCCGATCAAGGTAGTATACTTTTTAAAGTATTTTGTCTGATTTTTAAAAAAAAAATTTGACTGAATTTATTCAAAGTTGAAAGTGTCCTTTCTCTCTCTCTCTTTTAATAAACTCAGTTTGGTACTTGGTACTTGATAAATGATCATAGTTTTAAATAATGTTAGAAATCCTATTTAATACTATTTATTTTAAATTGCAGATTTTTAATTTCAGACACATTTTTATTTTTAAATTTTGTCTTTTCCCTTTTTTTTTTTTTCCAGATCAACAACCCCTCCCCGTCGTAAGCGCTGAGGAATGATGTGGCAAGAATGCCATGATGTTGTTTTAAAAAATTCCATGAGTTTTAAGGGCTTGTCTCATTATAGAGGCACATTGTGGCTGTGTAGGTGAAACCAGAATCTCTCTTTTTTTTTTTTTTTTTTTTTTAATCTGTAAATAGGTGTACTTTTTCCAAATGCTGCTCCAAGTTACTTAATAGGATTTCTTTGTATTACATTTTTTTCAAAAAATAGTGCATAATAAGACTATAAACATGCCATTCTCTTTCAGCTGTAATGTTCTTAAAATTATTCTCGAATGTACTGTGATGTCAATAAAGCTCTTTAGTTCATTTTTGTTAAACTCTTGCACCTTAATTTTATGATTTTAATCTAAGGAACGTACTTTTATAAAAAGGCAGCTGGAATTTTGTATAACAGGTTTTAAAGGTACTTCCTCCCACATCCCCCAAAGAAAATGGTTTTAACTTAGTAGTTTGTCAAAGTTTGTAAATTGTACCCATGGACTTGTCAATTTCTAACTTCAAGGGTATGGAAGAGGGCCAGAAATAGACCTTTACTTTTCATTTGGAAGGATTTAATCAGCTTTCTAAACTTCTTATTTTGGGGATTTTCAAGTAATATATTCTCTATGTGTATAAAATAATGGTTCACTCCTGTAAAATGAAATTGCTAGAATCAATCAAGCCAGTGCACCAGTAGTTATTTGTAATGAATGATTGTGTTTGACACTAATAGTCAAGTCTGGAACTATATTTTACAGTCCACTTCTGTTTTACAAGTATATTTAAACACCTTGGGGTTACTATAGAAATAGGATTTACAATTCAATATATTTATTTATATTTTTAAAATATAATATGACCTCAACTCAGTGGAGAAATGGTGTATTATGCAGGTTTGTGTCAATTACATAACATTAAAATTGTCTGATTTTTGTCAGTTTCTAGTAATTATGATCAGCGGGTGGTTTACTTAAAGGCAGCCAACTTATAAGAAGAATGGGGCTCTCAAGACATTTTAACTTAAGTGCTCAAATGTTTTCAGGGTCCATTTTTTTATTTTTAGGCACTTATGCAGTGAGAGATGAATCTCTGAAAACAAATGCTTTTTAATTTTAATTTTAAAAAGAAAAAAACAAGAAGTGTTTTAAAGTATGCCTTCTTACCAGCAATAGTCCATTTGAAAAATAATGCCAGATTTTTGCCAAGATCAGTGTTTCCTCAAAACAAAGATTAAAAATAGATCTGTATAGTGTGCTCTTGTACCTCTACATAGGTTCTTAAATAATTTTGAGCAGTAACGCATTTAGCTAAAGGAAATAAATCAACTGTGAATAAATGCATGTTTACCAAAATGGCTGTTTACAGTGCATTTAGTTCTTATAAAGTTGATATTTCACAGAATTACTTAATTTGGAATTCTGTATAGTTTAGACATCAGTCATATCTGGAGACAAAGGAAAATGTGCAATATTTTATATGTAGGTAAGCTAATTGAAGTGTACCTAATTGAATTATCTGGTTAATTTGTAATAGATAAGTTGTATAACATTTTCATATCTTAAAATGTTTTTTAGATTAATCATCAAGTGAAATATTTTCAAAATAAAATTCTACAGAAAAATTCTGCTGGCTATGATATACACATTTTTGAACAAGATAGGAACTAGAGCCAAAAGTAGTATTTGATAATTTTATTTACTATGCCCTAATTTGTAAGCTTCTTATCAATTAAACCTGTAGGGTTTTTTTTTTTTTTTAAACCATCATGACGTTTGTGATTCTTCTTAGCTGTATTGGTGTTAAAATTAAAAATTTGGAGTTTTTCATATTTTTATGGGAAATTTAAAGAAATCATTTCCTTGACATGTGATAAAGTGTTTACCTCTAGTGGTAAGATTTTATAATCACCTTCCATGGTTAGGAGGCGAATGCTATAACCTGCACATAAGTTAATTAGATGTATAGTTTGGTTATCAAATTTTTTCTAAAATGACACCACCACAAAGTTTATAGATTCATTTTTTGAGACAGTCATTGCTCTGCATTGGTTAATAAAAATGTCTTTTTAAAGAAATTCTCTTTGAAAATACCTCTAGTGTATTAATCATACTTGATTTTGTGGAGTGGGGGGTAAACCACACCATTAAGAGATAAAGTGTAATCCTGAAGAGGTAATTATAAGATTTGTCTCAGGCCCCAAAAACATAAATAAAGATTGGTGTGGAATCTCATTAGTGTACATGTTTTCTGCCATTCTAGTCTGTCTTTTATTAACATTTTTCTAATGGTATTATCTAGGTAAATAGTTCATTTTTAGTGTGAATTATTTTGCTGTTTCAAAGAAACACATGAAGTGTAATGGTAGTGAGTTTTAAAATTTTTATTCGGAAATATTTACATAGGAGTGTGGTGGGCCCAAAGTTCCTATAATATTGCCTATGGACACCTTTACATTTAAACTGTTTTTTTTTTTTTCTCCTACATAAACTTAATTTATTCAAATTTCTAAAATGTACTGAGTATAATTAAGTATGGAAGTAGCATTAGAGTTATTGGATTGACCTGGCTCTGCTAACTTCATGTATTTAGGAAAATCACTAAATTACTGTCAGCCTCTATTTCTTTGGAAGAAATTAGATGTTCTCTTCTGGACCTTAAGTTCTTCAGTTTTAAGTAGAATATGATTGTAGGGTCCAAAATCTAAAAGCAAAAGTGAGCTTTTATTAGATCTTACATTATGCACATACTATGAATTACATTTGTATTATAAAGATTTATCAGGTGTCATTCATAGTTTTCCTGTAAACACACATTGGTTAAATCTGTCACATTCTGTTTGTGATAGTGCAAATTGTGATACACTTATTTTAAATTACCAATTTATGCAGAACTTTGTGAAAACCAGTTCAATAGAGTGGATTTAGTAGTTATTTCAAAAGAATAGAACTTTTAAACTGTTAAAGAAGCACTTTTTAAAATTTTATTATGTACTATAAAATTATAAAACCAAATTATGAAATACTGGGTATTAGAATTTTCTAGAACAATAGGAAAATTAACTCTAGTTTACAACAGGGTGAGACTTAGGGATAGTCTGGAAAATATGCCCAGCACAGATGATATGCTGCAATACAGCCAACACCACAATTTTATTTCCAACACAACTGAGGTTTGGGATCACTGGAAAAAGCTTTTGTTCATGTTTGTGGAAAAAATTACCATAACCCTCTGCTGCATATCTGGGCCAAACTAGTTCTGGTGATTCAAAAACCCATTGCTTCCTATCAAGGCAAATCATTGATCACCTTTGTTGAAATGGGAAGGGTCTGAAATCCAGTGTGGTATGGTGCAAATAAAACCCTTAGAACTTTAAATTCGTATTTGCACTTTGGTTTTTCCTTCAGTCACTCCAACAAATGTGCATAATACATGCTAAATTTTCTTTTGTGCAGAGCTTCCTGCCTTCGTTTGGAGATATGGTCATAAATCTAAGAGAGAGGAGCTCTGGGACGTAGCAGCAGAAAAGCCTGAAACCACTGTTAAAAGGAGGTCAAATGTTTTATTTAGCTCAGGAGTCATAAGTGAAAGACTATTCCTGAGTAATAAACAACCCCTTGGGAGAACCATTACTTATTTGTATCTACCGGATAGAATAAATTTTTTACCTTAAGTGTTGAAAATTTATCATCCAAAGAAAGGCCTTTTGTACATTTAAAAGTAAAATGTTACCACTGTTCCTGGTTCCACATGAAGTTTGCCAAGTCTGAACAGTTTTCGGATACATCATGTTTTATCCTGTCCAGGATACTGGGTCATTTGCAGAAATTTAAAATTTGTACACTGGGCTGGACATGGTGACACAATTGTAATCCCAACGACGCTGGAGGCTGAGAAGGGAGGATGACAAGTTCTAGGCTAGCCTGGTCAATTTAGCAAGGTCCTGCCTCGAAAAATAAAAAGGGCTGGGGACTCAGTAGTAAAACACCACTGGGTTCAAGCCCCAGGACAAAACACAACAAATTGACTCTCCTGGCCCTCTGATATTTGAGTACCTTGAAAGAGAAACTACTACTCGTAGGGAAGAAATATTTCCATACTTATTCGTGATTTTAAACATTAGGGTGTGTCTTATAAGGAGATAAATGTCCTTGGGGAGACATTTGTTAAATACAGGATCGAACAAGGGAATAAAAGATAATAGCACAAAGAAGTGGCATGATTTTATACTTAACAATGACCATGAGGTTTGGGGTTGTTATACAGGAATAGTCATAATAGAGGTTATACAGGAGACGATCTTTTATATTACTCGAAACATTTTATAGTGTCATTTTCATTCACAATTTGCTAAGTGTTCAAAAAACTTGCGACACGTTGATGAAAATAATAGAAGTCGGCAGCAGATGGCGAGAGTGCGTCTCGGAACCTTTCTATTGGGGATCTTTCTCGAGAGGAACCGGAAAGGGAGAGGGACCCTTTGTCACTATGTGGGGAGGCCGGAAGCTGAGCTCCTCCGGGGGTCGCTTTTTAAGAGTGCTTGGGTCTGGGTGCAGAGGTACGCAGTCAGATCGTCTTCGCCTAATTTCGTGGGCGGGTGAGTATGTGCGGAAATCCCTGACGCAGCCCACCATGGGGCCTGGAAGTTCTGCGCAGGCGCGGCGGGACGGTGGGCTGTCGCTGGGCTCCGAGCTGGTTCAACGCAAAATCTCTAGCTTGGCACCTGACTTGCTCTGCGTTAAATACCAGGATTGGGTTATCCTGCTCATTGTTCCAGAGGCCGAGAAAAAGCTAAGGTGTTAGTGTCGGTGGCCGGGCAGAGGGCAGCGGGCGTGCGGCCTCCACGTATCCGACGACCTTTCTCTCATTCTAATTAAGCTCCTGACCACAGGAGTCGTCCACCCACTCTATGTATTACTGGAGCCTCAAGGTCGTGCTTCCTTCCTTTGCAAATGTGAAAAAGACACATCAGCCGGTCTTTCGTAGTTATACGTAGCATTGTATCAATATTTTGTTTGCACACGTCTTGCCCCTTTATCCAGAATTTAAGACAGCTGTATTACTTTTTGATTAATAGATTCATTCAGCAGACTATTTGCGAATAAGGTCAAGAAAATAACTAACTGCTTTGGTGCTTTGTATATGACAGTCGAATTATTGAACCAGAATTAACCAGAGAGTTAAGTTCGTCGTTTACATGAAACCCATTTAACAAATACTGTATAATAGGAATTGTAATGGGCCCTGGGAATTAAAAAATGAATGACACATAAACGATTTTTTTTTTTTTTTTAATTAAGGTAGAACCAAGATCGGGATAGATATAATGAAAAAAGAATGGAAGATCGCCTACAAATAGAGTTGATTAGTTAGTATTCTCAAACAGTGAAAAATAGTACAGGTAATAAGAACTATGTAAATCCACTTGTACGCAAATGGAAATAATTGGGATATACTTTTAAGAATGTAAGGTACAGGGGCTGGGGAGATAGTTCAGTCGGTAGTGTTTGCCTTGCAAGCACAAGGCCCTGGGTTCGATCCCCAGCAACCCCCCCCCCCCGCCCCCAAAGAATGTAAGGTACAAATCAGCATGTATTATGAACTTGGAAATATATATCTTAATTTTAGCAGTGATTGCCTGTGGTGGAGTAGGTACTTTTCAATCATTTTATCATACATTATATACTTTTCTTTTTCCAAACTTTCAATAAACATGTTTTTTGTAATCAAATTAAGGGGAAAAAAAGTCATTTCCAAATGCGGGCTGAGGGTGAAGGAGCATCTAATCTATATGTGGGATCAGGAAAACTTTCTGAACAAGGCATTGAGAGAAACTGTCTTGAAAGAGTTGGATAGTTTTAGACGCAGTTGGAGAAGCCAAAAGACAAACTTGAGAATCGGGAAACTGCAGTGTTCCTTGAAAAGTATGGGGATGGAGGGGTGGAGGTGAGGGACAAGGAGTGGTAAGAAGTAAGATGAGACCTTTTAGGTCATGCCGAGTTCATGAAGCCTCTTGAGGTTGATTGTCCTGAGGACAGTGGGAATTATTGAAGGAGTTGTGATCAGACTTATGTTTTCTAAAAAAAACACTGCAGCTGAGATGGAGGCAGGCAAGTTTGGGCTCCAAACTTAAGAGTATCCCAGACAGGAATTGATTGCTGGGGGAAAAAAATAAAAAAAGTGTTGGCAGGGTAAAGTCTGTTGCCTGTCTTATTAACCCTCAGCATGGAGTCTGCTATAAATGACTTTTGAGTGAATTAAGTGAAGTTCATCCCATTCCTTTAAAAATCTCAAATACCAGAATTTAAATTAGGAAAGGATTGGTTGCATTCTGTTTATTAATACATACTCAGTTGGTCACTTTCAGTTGTGATAAGGTGGCTTTTAAAGCTCTTGAGAATTCTAGCAATACTGATGAGTAAGAGATTCATTTTCCAGAAAAAGAGATCAGAGGAGGGTCAAGGAGTATCAGAGTGCGATACTATTAAATTCTGTGAGGCACAATTTTATAAAAATACTTCATATTTCCTCATCTATATATATAGTTTATATAATTCTTTAATATCTCAATTACCTACCCAAAGTCATAAAGGAGGTGTTTTGTTTTATAGTACTGGGGTATTGTGATCCTCTTGCCTAAGCCTCCCAAGTCACTGAGATTACAGTTGTGTGCTATTATGCCTGACTTAAGGTGGTGAACTGAGTTTTAAAAGGTAGACCAGAAAGAGTTGGGAAAGAGGAAATAACATGAGCAAAAAC
Source organism: Sciurus vulgaris (assembly GCF_902686455.1). Lineage (NCBI taxonomy): Eukaryota > Metazoa > Chordata > Mammalia > Rodentia > Sciuridae > Sciurus > Sciurus vulgaris. The sequence continues at coordinate 64,958,902 of NC_136467.1, forward strand.
CTAGAAGTACAAGCACTCTCCCCTTTTTTTAGAACACTGTAATGGATTTGGGCCATGCTGTGAATGGCCTACTGAAAAAACATAAAGCGAATAAACAATAAAGTGCTCAAGAGAAAAATGTGAAGAGACTACCAAAAGTCAAAACATGAAATATAAATCAACTTTATACTAAAGAAATGATATTTAACTTCACCCTTGATAAAATTGCATTGCTATACCACTTACACCAATTGGATTAGTAAAAGTAAAAGCTTTTGATTAACATGTTGTATGGATGACAATGTGGGAAAACTAGGTGCTGGACACTCCCATGTGTTACCCATAGGATTGTTAACTGACTTAACATGTATCCATGTGGTTACTCACAAATGCATATGCACTCAGATGTAATTATCAGAATTTTTACCTGTAGGTACTCTCACACACATAGGAAATTACCTAATTCAGCTTCATAATAGCAAAGGAGAAATAACTTAAATGTCTGTTCTTAGGGGCCTGCCTAAATAAATTCAGATACAGTCATACAATGGATGACCATGCAACCCTTAATTTTTTAAAAAAGCTGTGGGGTGGACTCCTTAGATGACGTTAGGAAACAATCTTCAAGATACTTTGTTAGATGAAAAGCAAGATCCAGAAGATTGTGTATATACTGCTATACTTTGTGTAAAATGAAATAATTTGATATATGATAAAGATTGCATATGTATAAAATATTTCTGGAAGCTTACAAACAAATCTTGTGATATTGGTTGCCTGTATAGAGAGAACCTGGATGACTATAGTCAGGGATAGTAGAGACATCTTGTAGTATATTTTTTTGTCCTTGTTCATTTTTAAAAACTTTTTATTTTGAAACAAGACTGAAAAGAATTTGCAAAAATAGTAGAGTATATGCACCTATCCTTTGCTTGGTTCTTGGTGATAACAACTTACATAACCTTAGTGCATTATCAAAGTCAGGAAATCAACATTAGCATATTGTTAACTAAACTACAAACCTGATTTGGATCTTGCCACCTCCGTATACTTTTATTGTGTGTGTGTGTGTTTGTGTGCATATGTGAGAGAGCGACAGAAAAAATGTAATTTATCAAATGTGTCGATTTGTGTAACAACCACCACAATCAAGATACAGAATGACCAACTTCCTAGTGCTACTCCTTTATAGTCAGACCTTACCCCCAACCTTAATCCTTGACAATCACTAACCTATTTCCATGACTAATTTTATCATTTCAAAAGCAATATAGGACTGGGGACATAGCTCTGTGCCTAGCTTGTGCAAGGCACTGAGCAACAATTTTCTGTCTTAAAAAAAAAGTGTTATATAAAATGAATTGTACAGTATATACCTTTTGAATGTGAGTTTTGTTCTTCTCAGCATGAATACCCTTGAAATACAAGTTTGCATGTTTTAATAGTCCATTCCTTTTTATTTCTGAATAGTATTTCAAGATGTGGATATACCACGGGGTGTTTAGCTATTCACCTTTTATAGTATATTTTTGTTGTTTTCAGTTTGCAGATCTTATAAATAAAACTGCAATGAACATTTATTAGAGGTTTTTTAGGGACATAGTTTTCACTTCTGATAAATTGCACAGGGAGTACAAATGCTGAATTTTATGGTAAATGTATATTTATTTAACCTTATTAGGAACTGCTAATCCACTTTCTAGAGTGGCTATACCATCTTTCCCATTCCCACTAGCAATACAGAAAAGATGTAGTTGCTTCATATCCTAACCCACACTTGGTAATCTCAGGATTTTAAAATTTTAGCCTTTTTTTTTTTTTTTTTTTTTTGCGGGGGCGGGTCTTTCTTTTTTTTTTTTTTTCTTCTCGGTGTAGGAGATCAAAAGTGGAGCCTTGGGTTGGGGTTGTGGCTCAGTGGAAGAGCGCTTGCCTAGCATGTGTAAGGCACTAGGTTCTATTCTCAGTACCACATAAAAATAAATGAGTAAAATAAAGGTCCATCAACATCTAAAAAATTTTTTAAAGGTTAAAAAATAAAAACAAACAAAAAGAAACTGGATCCTTATGCAAGCGCTGTATGTGGAGCTACACTTGCAGCCCCAGTGTTAGCCATTTGGATAGGTATGTGGTAGTGTCATACTGCAACTTCATCTCCATTACCCTGATGGCTGTTAATATTGAATATCTCTTTATTTGCTGATTTGTGTCTTAACATCTTCTTTGATGAAGTGTCCATGTCTTTTTATGCCCATTTTACAATTCTTACACCCTTTAATGATTGAATTGCTTTTGGGGGTTGTTTTGTTTTTTGCTATTGAGTTTTAAAAGTTCCTTAAATATTTTGGTTACAAGTTCTTTGTCAGACATACATATAGTTCCTCCTCTTCAAGTTTTTTCTTTTTCCTACCAAAGTCTTTTACAGAACAAAATCTTTTAATTTTTGTTAAATCCAGTTTAATGAATTTTTTCTTTTTATTGTGCTTTTGTTATTATGTTTAAGAACTATATGCTTAACTCTTAAGTCTTAAAGATTATCTCCTGTTCTTCAAGAAGTTTTACAATTTTGCACTTGTCATTGATTTTTTTTTTTCTTTCTCCTTTTTTGGTACTGGAGATTGAACTCAGGGGCGCTTAACCACTGAGCCACATTCCTAGCTCTTTTTTAATTATTTATTTTGAGACAGGGTCTCGCTAAATTGCTTAGGGCCTGACTAAACTGCCGAGGCTGACTTTGAACTTTCAATCCTTCTACCTCAGCCTCCTGAGCCGCTGGAATTACAGGTATGCGCCACTGTGTCTGGTGGCACTGATCCATTTTGAGTTCCTCTTTTTGTAAGATGTGAGATTCAGCTTGAGGTTTTCTTTTTTTGCCTTATAGACCAGCTATTACAACACGATTTATTGAAAAGACTCCTTCCTCCATTGAATTGCTTTTACAGCATTGTCAAAAATCATTTGGGTGAGTTTTGTTGATTTATTTCTGGGCTTTTTTTGTTCTGTTGATCTGTGTGTGTGTCTTTTCCTCTTCCAATACCACACTGTCTTAATTGACTCTCTAGTAAGGCCTAAAATTGGGTGGGATGATTCAGTGGTGTATTTTCACCACTTTTTCAGTGGTGTTTTAGTTATTCTGTTTCTTTTGCCTTTCCATTTAAATTTTGAAATTAACTTGTCTGTGTTTTTTATAAAAACTTGGATTTTCGGAATTGTGGTAAATGTATATAGATCAATTGGGGAGGGGCTGATATCTTCACTGTGTTGTATCTTCCAATCAGTGAATTTGATATGTCCCATCTTTATTTATCATCTTTGATTTCTTTCATTAGCATTTTATAATTTTAAGTATATAAGTACAGGTCCTATATGTGTTTTCATTAGATTTATACAACACTGAAAGTACTTCATCCTTTTGGGAATGATTTTAAATGATATAGAATTTTAAATTTTGCTTTACAGTTGTTCATTGTTAATATATAGAAATATAGGGGTGGGAGGGGTGGAGGGAAGGAAAAAATAACAGAATGAATCAAACACCATTACCCTAAGTAGATGTATGATTACACAAATGTTATGCCTTTACTTCATGTACAAACAGAAACAACATGTATCCCATTTGTTTACAATAAAAATAAATTAAAAATAAATAAATAAATAAAAAATAAATAAATTTTGCTTAAAAAAAAAAAAAAAGAGAGAGAGGATGAGGATTGGGAATATAGCTTAGTGTAGAGCATTTGCCTAGCATGTGTGAGACTCTGGGTTCAATCCCCAGTACACAAAAGGAAAGAGGGATAGAAAGAGCAAGAGAGAGAGAGAGAGAGAGAGAGAGAGAACACAAAGATTTTTTTAGGCAGGAGGAAAATTTCCATTTGTTATGTATAAGAATGAAGAATACTAGAAATGATAATGTATACATAATAATAAATATTTTCATATTTTTAAATATCTTTAAAACATAACAGATTATTCAAAAAATATTTTAGGATTTCCATTATGATTCATTTCTGAGTTATTTGGAAGTACATTGTTCCATTTTCAGTTATTTGGGGATTTTCAGGGTATCTTTCTCATTGATTTCTAGTTTTCTTTTTTTTTTTTTTTTATGGTGTTGGGGTTTGAACCCAGGGCCTTTGTGCATACAAGGCAAGCACTCTACCAACTGAACTATATCACCAGCCCTTTTTCTCATTGATTTCTAAGATATTCCTTTGTGATCAAATCACATACTTGTATTGTTTCGATACTTTTAAATTTGCTGAGACTTGTTATATAGCCTTCAATGGCTATCTTAGCGACTGCTCTCCATTTGGAAAAGATGCAAATCCTACTATTATTAAGTAAAAAATGCAAATAGAATGAATGGTGTTACATGCAAGTCTTCTATAACTGTACAGTTTCTCTTTTGTCTAGTTTTTCTAGCAATCTCTGACAGGAAAGTGTTAAAATATTCAGCTGTAATCATGGACTTGTCTATTTTACTTTTTGGGTTTTGCTTCACGTGCTGTGATGTTCTGTTATCATGTACCTATAATTTCAGATTATTATGTGCTCTTGGTAACATGACCTCATAGTCTTTATGTAATCTCTCCACTGTTCCTTGATAATACTTTTTCAAACTCGACTTGATATTAATTTAGTCTTTCCAGTTTTCCTTTAATTCATGTCTGCATGGGATACTTTCTCAATTCTTTTACTTTAAATCTATTTGTGGCTTCATATTTGAAATGGTTATCTTTTGGATAGTACATAGTTGGTCTTTTTAGATCCAATCTGACAATCTCTGCCTATTCATTGGAGTGTATAAAAATCCTAAACTTATTGAATTGCATACTTTTAAGTATGTACAGTTTGTTGTGAGCCAATTATATCTCAATAAAACTGTTTATAATTTTTACTGACAAAAATATATAGAAATATGATTGATGTTTTTTGTGTATTGACCTTGTAATCTTTGCCTTGGCTGAACTTGCTTTTTAATTCTAGGAACTTTTTTTAAAGATTGTGTGGATGGGCTGGGGATATAGCTCAGTTGGTAGAGTGCTTGCCTCGAAAGCACAAGACCCTGGGTTCAAATCCCCAGCACCACAAAAAAAAAAAAAAAAAAAAAAGATTGCTTGGAATTTCCTACATAGATAACAGAAACAGTTTAATTTCTTTCTTTCCATTCTGTCTTCCTTTTCCTTCCTCACTGCATTGGATAAGACTTAGCAATACTGTTTAGTTAGTGTGGTGAGAAGGGATATGCCTATCTTGTTCCTGATTTTAGGAGGAACATACCTAACCTTTCACCATTAGGTACAGTGTGAGCTATAGTATTTTCTAGCTTTGTGAAATATTTTCCCTTTTATTCCTTTTTATTCTTAGTTTGCTATGAGCTTTTTTTATAAGTGGGTCTGAATTTTGTAAACTGATTTGTCTATATCAACCAGTGGGATTATGTGGTTTTTCTTCTTTTGTTTGTGACTGTGATTGACTATGTTGATTGATTTGCTATATTGATTTCTATATTTCTATATTCTGTTTCTATATTGATTGATTTTGCATGACTACTAGAATAAATCCCACTTGATTGTACCATATAATTCTTTTTATATATTGCTAAATTTTGTTTGCTAATATTGGTTGAGAGTTTTGTGTCTGTTAGTGAGAGAAATTGCTCTGTAGTTCTCTTTGCTGTACTATCTTTGTTTTTTATATCAGAGTAATACTGTTTTCATAAAATAGGCTGAGAAATGTCTCTCTTGTATTTTTGGAAGATGTTGTGTAGAATTGGTCTTTATTTCTTCTTCAAGTGTTCAGTAGAACTTGCCAGTGAAGCCATCGGAGCCTGGTTATTTATTTTTCAGAAGCATTTTAACTATGAATTCAATTTCTTTAGTGATTATATGACTTTTCATGTTCTCTCTTTCATCTTGCATGAGTTTTGATTGTTTGTGGTTTTCATGGAATTAATCCATTTTGTCTAATTGTAGAATTTCTGTAGTTTGTAGTATTACCTCATCATCCTTTTAATGTCTGCCAGGTCTGTAGTGATAGGCCCTCTTTAATTCATAATATTTGTGATTTAGGTCTTTCTTTGTCAGTCTTGCTAGAGGTTAATCAATTTTATTGATCCTTGCAATGTATTAACTTTAGGTTTGATTTATTGACCCTGTTTTTGTTTTGTTTTCAGTGTCATTATTTCTACTTTTATGATTTCCTCCTTTCTGTTTGCTTTGGGTTTATTTTGCTGTTTTTCGTTGCTTAATGATAAAATTTTAGATTGTTGATTTGAGAACTTTTTTAATATTAATATTTTAGTGCTGTAAGTTTCCCAAGTACTGCTTTAAAAACATCCACAGTTTTATGTATGATATATTTATTTTCATTTGGTCCATTGTTTTTTGATTTCTCTGGGATTTTGTCCTTAACTTATGCATTTGTTAAATTTCATGTTATCTTTCTATTATAGGTTTTGAGTTTGATTCCGGTAGAGTCAAAAACATACTTTTTTTATAATCAAAAACATACTTTGTATGATTTCAAATCTCTTAAAGTTGTGAAGACTTGTTTTATGTTCCAGGATATGGTTTATATTTATGAATGCTTCATGTATGTTTTAAAAAATGTACACTGTTCAGCAGTTTGGGTGTTTCATGAATTTCAGTTATATTTTATTGGTTGATGATGTTTAATTCATCTATATCCTTGCTGATTTTCTGTCTAGTGGTTCTACCAATTATTAAAGGAGGGATGTTGAAATCTTCTAGTATAGTTATAGATTTATTTCTCCTTCAGTTCTGTCAATTTTGGCTTTGTTTTGAAATTCCATTGTTTTGTACATATACATTTAGAATTGGGCTATCTTCTTGGTGGATTGTTCCTGTTATCATGATATAATATCACTCTCCGTCTCTGATAATTTTGTTATAAGTCTTCTTTGCCTAAATATGTTCTGCAGCAAAGTAACTGATTCATAAAACAAGTCCCTATGTGAATTCAAACATATAGACTTTATTTTAGCTACACACACACACACACACACACACACACATTTTTATCTCCCTCTCTGTAAACAGTGTTAAGCATATGTAAAAATCCATTTAGTGTCACTAACCTGGAATTGACAGAATCTGAACCTCAGAATTAATGTTATCCTGGTTTAAAAGGTAACAGTTTGTATTCAAACATCATTTTTTGTCATTTTGTGCAACATAATGTAAATGCAAAAGCTAATGGCATGAGAAGCTTTTACATATGCATTACTTAGTTTTGCTAATTGTAATTTCAGGAATATCTGGATAGAATTAGATGGCAGAGAACAAGACCTTTATTTTGTTTTTCAAGTAAAATCTAAAATTGAGAAAAAAACTCCTTTGTAATTGAAAAAACACAATTGTATTGTAACATAAGATTACCATATAAAATGGAATTTCTTCAGTTAAATCCGTATCAGGAATTCTTAATGTGCAATGCTTTTCTCTAGACATTTAATTTTTTTCCCCAGTTTATTCAGAGACTCAACCCAGTTGGACTCTACAAATTAAACCATGGGTTTTCAATGAATACAAAACCATGTGGTTCAAATCCTATAGGATGACCTTTTCCTGTTTGAATAGAATAAACAGTTACAGGTGAGTTCGTTTATTACTCTGGCAAAAATTTACATAATTATATGCTATAGTAGTTTAGTATTGATTCTGTTTAATAAACTTGGTTAGTTTGCAATAGTTCATGTATTTTGATTAAAGTAGCTTTTATTTAAATATTCTTAAGTAATTTATTTTCTTATAACTTTTAGATCTGGAAAATTTCAAGTTCACAGAAAAGCTAAAATATATAGCTAATACATGTCTTTCATCCAAATTCAGAGATAGCTTTGAATTTTCATAGAAGACCATATTATTTGGAGAAGTATTTTTACTCCCTCATATTATCTCTTAACAGAACAAAATGCAGTCCTTAAAATCAGAAGCAAATATGAAAGGGTGGATAAGTATACATTGTAGGTAGTAAGAATGAATCAAAGTAATGACTTTCTGAATTTATATTTTGTAAACCAATTTCTAACCTTATGAAAAATAATTGCTTAAGATGAACTCTGATTTCTAAGGGGATGCTCAGAAATTTAAAAGAGATCTTTTAAAAGAGATCTTTCTTTTTAAAAGAGATCTTTCGAGATTGGGTGTGAACCATTCTTGTTCAACTGAACTCACTGTTACTGTTAAATTAGTTCTTGATTACTAAGGTATGCATTAAGTATGGAAAAGGAGATCAATATTCCTAAGATAATATTAAAGAAAAATGGCATTTGAATCTAAAAAAAAAAAAAAAGGAATAATGAACATAGAATGTGTCCTCCATATGTAACTGAGAAAAGCAGTACAAATTGGAGGGCATTTCCTTTCTGACTTAGCAACACAAACAGAATTTTGGAGTACTTTTCTATACTGCACTATGACTCAGTGTAGTATCTATCTAATTGCTGTTTAGTCTCTGTTTGATCTTATTTGATTAAAAATGTTAGCTGAGGGAGTGGGTTTGTAGTTCAGTGGTAGAGCACTTGCCTATCGTGTGTGAGACACTGGGTTCAGTTCTCAACACCACATATAAATAAATAAAGGTCCATTGACAACTAAAAAAATTTGTTTTTTAAATGTTAGGTGAATGATAGTTTCTAGTCCTTTTTCTTCTATTATTTGGCAAATGTCTCTTGAGCATCAACTATGTTTTAGAAACTGTACTAGTCACTAAGAATAAAATGGTGAGACAGTTCATGCCTGCCTTTCATAGTGCTTATGGTCTAGTGGGGAGACAGGTATGACTAAATAATTCTACAACCACAGGAGGAAGTACAGTGAAGTTGAAATAGGGAAACTTGACCCAACTTTGAGGATTAAGAAAGATTTCATTTCACTTAAACTAAGAGTTTGATGGATGAGGAGGAAAACAGGGATGTGGGAAGAATATTCTAGAATAATATATGCAAAGTGCCTGATGAAAGAGCAAGCATAGCCAGTTCAAAGAACTGAAAAGAGACCCACGTGACTAGAGTAGAGAGGATCAAGAGAATTAGAGGAGGTGAGTTTGGAGAGGGAGCTAACTGGCGACCAAATAATTCTGAGCTTTATAAACCATACTAAGGATTTTAATCTTTTGCCTAATGATACTGGGAAGCCATAGAAACATTTTATGTGAAAAATACCATAATCAGATTAATATTTTGGAATAATCAATCTCTATGCATCATGGAGAACAAATTGGAAAGGGATGAGGTAGGGAGTACCCATACTGATTAGAAAAAGCTGGAACAGTAGTTCAGCGATGATGGGAGCTTGTACTTGATGATAGCAGGAGAAATGGAGTAAAGAAGGTGGAGGCACCTGTATTCAAAGCCTGGCTCTTTCTTAATCTCTCAGCCTTTTCTGATCTGTCAGTTGGGAATAATCGTAGTACCTTCCTTGTAGAGTTGTCTGTAGAAGTGAGATGACATGTACTTGACTTTTAATAAAGATTATATAAATGTAGCTTTTTATTAGATGAGACCCAGAAGGCCAAGTTTTATAAAGTTCCATTTTTAGTTGTAATTTAGTTTGAAAGCAAAGGCGAATATATATATGAATAGTGCAATTCTAATAAAACTTGATTTTAAAGCATCAAAATTGAGCAATCTATGTATTTAGAATCTAACAGATTATAAATATCTTTCTTCACAATTTATCCCATATTACATTTTTAAAAAATAGCATTATTTGCCTTGGTCTTTGTTTTCACCACTTAGGTACCCTTGGACAAGACTGTATAGTACTTCACAATCCACAGTTGACAGCAGTGAGGTAAAAACCTTCCTGGCCCTGGCTCACAAGTGGTGGGATGAACAAGGAGTATATGCCCCTCTTCATTCTATGAATGACCTGAGGGTGCCATTTATTAGGTAACATTATAGAAACTCTCTGTCTTTTAAAATGCAATTCAAGAACTGGTCTTGTTTTGGATTCATTTTTATCTTGTTTTATACTTCAGTTCAAAATTCTACATTTTAAATTAGGGACATTCTCCTCAGTGTTCACCATTTGAAACCATTAATTTTTAGTAACATTACCTAAAGTCTAAGCAGCTTCCATAACTCAACTTGGAGCATTTTTGGATATATCAGTTAATTAGAATTAATTCTTATGAAAGGGAGCTAATGCACTAGCTCATCACGGCCATTTTATAGCTACTTACCTGCTGTGGCTTTCAGTCCATGAATGTGGACTACACGTTTGCTGTGGGAGATAAAGCAAGGCCAGAGACCATCAGAGATTGCATTTAAAAAATAGTTGATTTGATCTTCTGTCCACTTATTTATTCATTAAACACTTTTGAGCTGCTGGTAAGACGGATATAGTCACACAATATCATACTCAGAGTCTACTCTAAAGGAACTTTCTGATTCATTTTTGCTTGTTCATCTTGAATCAGTGCAGCAAAAAGGGAAATATTATCACTGAATTTGTGGATTTCTGAATTAAGGTAGAGAAAAACAGAAATGTTGATGACTGGTTCTCAAAGCGCAGGCCCTAGACCAGCAAACATCAGTATCACCCAGGAACTCATTAGAAGTGCATATTCCCAGGTCTCATCCTAGACCTGCAATTCTAGGGTATTACCAATCTGTGTTTCAGCAATCCTTCTAAGTGATTCTGATACATAAAAAGTTAGAGATCTCTATTTAAGCTACTGTGGCATCTTTATTTAGATATCACATAAAACATCACCTAGGGCAGTGCAAGCTGTGGTTACAAGTGTAGATTTTCTTTCCAGCCAACTGGAAGTCATCAGAGGGGAGTAATATGACCTAAATTATTATACAGAGGAATCATTTTGGCTATTTGAAAAATGGATTGGACTTCATTTGAATTGAGTCCTTTATGTGTATTATAATATTCCAAAGTGATCTACTTAACCATTATACATGTCATTGTATGAATTCAATTAATTTTATTAGCAATATAGGATAACCAAAGATCTTTATTATATGTAATATTTATTTTAATATAATTAAAATTCATGTTCAGTCTGATTTAAAAGTTCACTTTGCATTACTGTTAGATATGTATCTACCTAGGTGTAGATGCACATGCACATGTACATATGTTTGTGTATGGGTGGTGAAGGATTACTATGATTATCTTAGAAATAAGTTTGCTTTATTAGATATCTTTCTATATGTTCATACATGAGAATACAACTAATTTAGAAGATTAAAAGAGAATTAAAGTTGGTTGTGGTGGTACACACCTGTAATCCCAGCAGCTCAGAGTCTGACACTGGAGGATGGCAAATTAAAAGACAGCCTCAACAATTTAGTGAGACCCTAAGCAATTTAAGGAGACCCTGTCTCAAAAAAAAAAAAAAAAAAAAAAAAAAATTGACTGGAGATATGGCTCAGGGGTTAAGTACTCCTGGGTTCAATCCCTGGTACCAACCCCCACACACACAAAAAGAATTAAGGGCTGGGACTGTAGCTCAGTGGTAGGTAGAGCACCTGCCTAGCACATGGTGGAACTGGGTTCAATCATTAGCACCACATAAGAATAAATAAATAAAATAAAGGTATTGTGTCCATCTCCAACCAAAAAAAAAAAAAAATCTAAAAACAGAATTAAGAAGGGAATATGGTCAACTTTTGTAAATATAGATCTCTTATCTTCTCCTTTAAGTCTTGTAAAACAGCCTAAGTTGCTGACCGGAAGTGGTCTAGCAAGTACTGATGATATAGCCAGTAGACATATTTGTATCCCATCCTGTTGCTACAGTTTTATTCAATAAATATTTGAATAAAATTCCCATGGAAATGACCTATTGCTGATTAAGATATCTAATAAGCACTGATGACATAGTAGGTATCTTGTATTCATTCTGTTGATTCAGTTTAATTAAATCATTTTAATAAAACTAGGTAAATCAAAACAATCTATTTTGAAAATTTTTCTTTATTACTAAAGCAATAATTAAGTCATAATTACTACTAGATTCTATTTTAGAGCTTTGCTCTAAACTCTCTACTTTTGATTTTTCAAAATGTTTTATAATTTTTTTTCAATTGTTGCATTATTGTGTACCTAATGGTGGCAATTGTTACTTATTTGTGTATGCTCACATGTAACTGTATAATTTGGTCAATATCAATTTCCCAGCACTTCCCCACTTCCTCCCCTCCAGTCCCTTTCCTCTACTGATTTCCCTTGAATTTTTCATAAGATCCCTGCCCTATCCCTTCTTTCTTTCCTTTACCTCTCTAGAATAGTTTGTAAATTAAATGTCATTTAAATGCTGAAAAATGAAAGATTTATCCCAAGTTATCAATAACCTATTAAATGGGGATTAACTTTCGTTGAAAACTGTATTGCTTTTAAGACTTTCTATTGATAAAATTAATCATTTATTTTTATATATTTTGGAATTTTTTTAAAAAGAGACAATCTTTTGAAAACAGTTGCTAATCATCAGCTAGGAAAAACCTTTGTTTGGGATGAAGATTCTTGATGTTGGCTGTGGTGGTGGATTATTAACTGAAGTAAGTGACTTTTCTGCCATTTTTAATTGGGAAAAAAAAAAAATTGAGAAGTGGACTTGTACATTATCCTTTCTATAAGTAGTGTTATTAATTTTAAAATGCATGGTTAATATTTTCATGATTATAAAAGTAATTCTCATGCTTTTTGAAATTTTTAAAAATCTAAAACTCAGAAACTTAACTGAACTTTTTGTTGTAGTGGTGGTAGTGGTAGTTTTTAATAAAAAGTGGGGCAGAATTCATTCAAATACTTTTGTGTGATCTTTTCTGTCCTAAGAAATTAGATAGTTCCTATTGATTAAATGCAGTGATAGACTGTCCTTTTCATATCAGCACTTTACGTACTTGTGGGATTCTTTCTTAGATGCTGTAGAGTACTTGGAAGAGTAGTTATCCTTCCTGTGAAGAGATATGCTTTAGCTTATAGTAAATTTATGCCTTACAGCTGTATTTTATTCTGTCAACATGGGGACTTTTTGTTATAATACAGCATCATGATTTGATCTTTGAAATACTTTAAACAACAGCAAGGGATATTAAAGTATTAAGATTCAATGGAATATGGTACTGTCGAAGTCCATAGTCAGCCAAGTTGATAGACTAACAGGCCTTTGATGTGCAGTTAAGTTCTCACAATGCACAGAAAACATGCTCCTGACCTGGCAGTGGGCTAATTTCTTTTGACATCAATTACAAAACTTCAGAAAGCCTAAAATATGTGAATTAAGAATATGTGGGGACTGGGGTTCTGACTCAGTGGTAGCGTGCTCACCTAGCATGCGTTGAGGCCCTGAATTCGATCCTCAGCACCACATTAAAAAAAGAGGTATTGTGTCCACCTACAACTAAAAAATTTATATATATATATATATATATATATATATATATGTATAAATTAAGAATATGTGGGGCTGGGTTGTGGCTCAGTGGTAAAGCGCTTGCCTAGCATGTGTGAGGCACTGCTTCAATTCTCAGCACCACATATATGTAAATGAATAAAATAAGGTCCATTGACAACTTAAAAGAAAAAAAAGAATATGTGGTGTACAAAATTATAAATGAATAAGATTTTACTATGTGTGTTCTGCCATCTGTACAGTGTATCATTGCAGAAGTTATGTCTGCGGTTAAGATTATAGGACATACTTTTAGCTTATTGACTAATATTGTTTACAGAAACACTACACAAGTGTGTATTAAATTAAGCCTGTATTTAAATGCTTGGGCATGTCATGAGAAGTGTCCAGATGTAAAATCTGAACAAGAATAGCTATAAAGAATTATTTCTAGGACTTGGGATGTAGCTCAGTGGGAGAGGGGTGCTTAGTGTGCATAAGACCCTGGGTTTGACCCCTAATACCACATATGCATACGTACACAATCAAATCTGGTCAGTCACAGAAAAAAACTATAAAGAAGAAATTGGTCATTAGAAATGATAGCTGTTTTTACATTTTACATTGTTACATTTATTGCATTTCAAATATTTAATACTGTGCTATATACATGTAGATGTAAGTTTTTATTGTTTGGATTGTTGTTCTCTTAAGCTTTTTATTATGGAAAATTTGAACTGTGTACAAAATAGAGAAACTGGTATATGAACCCATGTACACAAAAATTATCTTCAGTAATTATCACTTTGTGGTTAATCTTGTTTCATTTTTGGTAAGCTTTTTATTGCTAACTTGTGTTCTCTGTCTTCCTGAGAGTAACTTCTTTTGATGCCCATTAGCCTCTAGGGCGGCTAGGTGCTTCAGTTGTTGGAATCGATCCTGTAGATGAAAATTTAAAACAGCCCAAACACACCATAAATCATTTGATCCGTCCTGGATAGAGGATAGAGTTACAGAGTGTGTTCCCTGGAAGAGATTATGGAAGAAATGGAAGAAACTTTTGATGCCGTTATAGCTTCTGAGTTATAGAACATGTGATTGATCTAGAAACATTTACACAGTGCTGCTGTCAAGTGTTTAGAAGTAAGACTTTTCAGAATCACGTGTTTGTTTTTTCTGTGAGTGCATGTGTAATAGTCTTACCATAACATGTTTGATAATACTTTAGCAGTCCAGCAGTAAACTGTAAGAAAGAAGGAACCAAGTAATCGAGGATTAAGGGGGACATAGAGCCTCTCTGCTGGTAATTACTTCTGCCCTCAGATTGCCCTCATAGCAGATTTTCTAGTGTTATATTAGTTCAGGAATCTTGGAAAATATTGGTGCTAAACATTGGAAAAATAACACATTTATAGTGATATTTTCCCACTGATCTGGATTATAATCTGGATAAAATACTTAAAGATATCATATGATAATTTACCAAGAAACTGATTTGGATTAATACTTACAAATCAACAAAAATAGTGATTAGCATGAATTTACTTAAATAGCATTTGTTAAATAAATCTGTTTTCAGTTTATGAAAGAATCACTTTATACATATTATCTTGCTTGATCTTACCTATAACCAGATAAGGAAGGAAAGACAGATATTTATCATCTTCTTTGACTTTTGAGAACTGGAAACTGATGAAATGTCAACAGTCACTGAGCAGTTAGGTAGGGCTTAAGGCTAGATCTTTTGATTCCAAATCTGGTTCTCATTATTTATTATGCTTATATAATTTGCCACAAACTTAGTCTTCTAAATGTGGTTCCAGTTTTCTAATATATATTTATATTATTATTTTTTTAAGATAATTTTGGGTTGGGTATTGGGGGTTGAACTCAGGAGCACTGGGCATTTCCACGAGCAACATCCCCAGCCCTTTTTATTTTTTACTTTGAGGCAGAGCTTTACCAAGTTACTGGGAGCCTAGATAAGTTGCTTAGCCTGGCCTTGAACCTGTGATCCTCCTGCCTTAGCCTCCCTAGTTGCTAGAATTATAGGCCTGTGTCACTATGTCCAGCTTAATAAATATCTTTAATGTACTATTAAGGTTTTGGCTGTTATTGTTTATGTATTTAAGATGTAACACTTTACGGTCAAAAGCTAAAGGAATGAAGTACTTAGCCCATATCTAAATCAAGCTTTCTAAAAAAATTTTTATTTTGTAGTAATTTTAGATTTGTGGAAGAATTGCAAAGATAACATAGTGTTCTCTTCCACTATTTTCGCCTTACATTAATAACTCACATCTTAAGGATGGGAACTAGGGTGAGTTAAGTAAAGTGCCTGGGCATAAAACTGAAGGAGGCTCTATTGCCAGCCCTGCACTGCACCGCACACCCTGAAAGGGACTGCCTGTTTCAGCTCTGTGCCCTAGAATGTCACTTGCCTTGCCATAGTACCTACACTTAACCCCTGGCACATAACTGAGGCATGAACATTGGCATTATGCTTATTAACTGGACAACAGAGCTTGTTAAATGTTATTAGTTTTTCCACTAATGTCATTTTTCTATTATGGATCCTATTAAAGCTCTTGCATTGCATTTAGTTGCCATGTCTCCTTACTGTCCTTCTATCTGTCAGTTTCTGGTGTTTCATGTTACATGGAATTTTTATGAGGCTTAGCTCCTCTTTTCCAATTAAAACTCATTCTTTTTTAAATTTTTAAAACATTTAAATTTTCTTTTGGTTGTACTGGGGACTAAACCCAGGGTCATGCTCAGCGACCAAGCCACCCCCTACCCCTTCCCTGAGCCCATATGTGATTCTTTTTTTTTTTTAAAAACTGGGTATTTAATTAAGGATGCTTTCCCACCCAGGCACATCCCCAGTTCTTTTTATTTTTTATTTTGCGACATGGTCTCCCTAGTTGCTCAGGCTGTTCTTGAACTTGCAGTCTTCCTGCCTCAATTACTGGGGTTACAAGTGTGCACTATTGTGCCCAGCATGATTCTTAAGATATTTTAGAATGCTAAAGTTTTACAGAGAAAAGTTAACATGGCATGATGTAGTATGTAGTATTTCAGTGTTTAAAGGCACACACTGATATTTCAGGGCCTGCTCTTTATTATTTTTGGTTTGGGGTGGCATTTGAGATATATTATCTCTTCTCCCCATCCCACCCCATATGTATATAGAAAATGGCAGACTAAATATTCCCTAAATGCTTTGTATTCATCTAAGTGCTTATAAGGATCTCTTCATAATCTTTATATAAATGAAATCAAAACAAAACAAAACATTCAAACCTCAAGGTTTCCATGTTCAAACCTTCATGTTTTATTTGGACTGAAAACACTTGCAGTGCACCATGCATAAGATGTGTAGCTTTGTGCTGTACCAAACAACTTAGACAGGCTTGGAACCCAAGAGGAAGCAGTGATGACATGTTAAAAGTAAATGTGGACATATAACAAAGAAGAGCATCTTATTTCTATATTTTATTTAAAGTATTTCATATGTACAAAAGAATATATGTAAAATAAATATGTCAATGATGTATGATATTTAAGAGTTACAAACCCTTCAGTGAGTAACTGAGTGGATTGCCTCAAGTAGTTGATTTCCCAAGAGAAAAAATAGTATTTTGTTGAATTATATTTTATTCACACTTATGTATCTTTTCTAAAATTGTTCAGGTTACAGTTTTTTTTTTTAATGTTTTTTGTAGTTGTAGATGGACAGCATGCCTTTATTTGTTTATGTGATACCAGGATCGAACCCAGTGTTTCACATGTGCTAGGCAAGCGCTCTGCCACTGAGCTACAGCCCTAGCCCCTCATATTTATGTATCTTAACTGCACTTAAATTATTTAAAAGGAAGGAAGAAGAAGGGTAAGCCAAGCTTTACCTGCCTCTCCTAACCTTTTAAATTTTACTTCAATACAATTTTACCTTTACATAATTTTGCTTCTTTTAGCCTGGTGGTTCTTTATTCATTACTACAATCAACAAAACACAGCTGTCCTATGCTTTGGGAATTGTCTTTTCAGAGCAAATTGCAGGTATTGTACCAAAGGGTACTCATATGTGGGAGAAGTTTGTTTCACCTGAAAAGCTAGAGAGTATTCTGGAATCAAGTAAGTATTAAGAATTTATTTTTCAATTTTCACATCCTAACTGAACTTTTTAAGTCACCTATAATTATTAATCACCTAACCTAGCACTTACTTAAACAGGTTATTATTTTTTTGGATGTTGGTTTTATCTCCTCAAGTATGTCATCAACTTTTTAAAGTTAGAGTTAAGTGTATACCACTTCACTCTCACCTGTGGCACCTAACCCAGGACTAAGCAAATAAGAGATGATTATTGAAGACTTTCTGGCTATTTAGACATCATTTGATTAAAGATGAGATGTTGGGGGCTGGGGAAATAGCTCAGTTGGTAGAATGCTTGCCTCGCTAGCACAAGGCCCTGGGTTCAATCCCCAGCACCGCAAAAAAATTTAAAAAAAAAAGATGAGATGTTGGTAGCACATCCCCAGTTTGCCCTACCGAACCCTGCTTATATCAACTTATCTTACATACTTTTCCTGATTCTTCTACACTCAGATGTGTTTTGAACTTCCGTGTCACTTTTTATGTTTTACATTACTTACACCATACCTTATATTATGGTTATTATTATTATTTTTCCCCTTTTTCTGGCCTGTGTGCTCCTTAAAGGCAAGATTATATCTCCTTTTATATTTCTTTTAATGCCTTGCTCTGCTTTTCATATAGTGAACTCTCAATTTATGTGTTGAATTCCTGTTAAGTAATCCATGTTTCTCCATTCATTTGGCTTTCTTTTTCTTTTTCTTTTTGCCGTACTGGGGATTGTACCCAGGGGCATTTTACCACTGAGCTATAGCTCCGATCCTTTTATTTTATATTTTGAGACAGGGTCTCCCCAAGTTGCAGAGGGTCTTGCTAAGTTGCTGAGTCTGGCCTCAAACTTGTAATCCTCTTGTTTCAGCTTCCCAAGTTACTGGGATTACTACAGTCATGTGCCACCACACCTGGTTGGCATTTGGTATTCTTGTTGAGTTTTTGAGCTCATTGTCTTTCTCATGTTTTTTATTCATGTAACAGCATAGC
This sequence comes from Sciurus vulgaris, assembly GCF_902686455.1. Lineage (NCBI taxonomy): Eukaryota > Metazoa > Chordata > Mammalia > Rodentia > Sciuridae > Sciurus > Sciurus vulgaris. Next base: position 64,977,394 of record NC_136467.1, read on the forward strand.
AATAAAGTTGATTTTACTTGGAATATCATCAGTCCCTAGGAATGTAGTAAGTTCTAGAGAGTTTTGTGAATACTTTTGTTGAAAATGAAGTAGAAAAAATATTTTGCGGATACTTTATGGGGATAATCTCCTGATAAAAACATTTTCTAATAACAGCTAATATTTATCGAATACTTACCAAATTCCAAACCCTCTGCTACTTTATGCACATATCTCTTCTAACAGTTTTGTAATAAATGTTCTGTGATGTGAGAAAACTGTGATTCAGAAAGAAAGTGACTTGCCTGTAGTCACTATATGTAGGTATCAGGGCTGAGATTTAAACTCAGGCAGTCTGCTTTTGAGAATGTGTAGTAGTCTACAGTGAAGTATCATCTGTGTGTGGTTACAAAGTGTTTTTTGCTCATTAAATAAAAAATCCTTTGTTAATATGAAGAGTAAAAGGAGACTCTTGACAGTTGGAAGGTATTTATTAAACTTACACTTTTTAATATTTTTTTCAGATGGTCTATCAGTTCAAACTGTGGCAGGAATGTTCTATAACCCCTTCTCAGGTTACTGGCATTGGAGCAAAAATACCAGCCTTAACTATGCAGCTCATGCTGTGAAATCCATGATACAGGAACACACAGTGCCTGCTGCTAATGCTGCCACCAGCCCAGGTGTGCACAAAGAGCTGAAGAAATGAATTGTTTCTGAGGACTGTAGTTTTTATGGCTTGAAAGTCTAATGTTTACAAATGCAAAAAATATACAATTTGTCTTCTGAGAAAGAATCATGAAGAAGAGGTCAATAAAAGAGCTAAATCCTTTGATGAAAGTTTTATATCATCTCATAGCTACTTTCAAGGGATTCTATAAAAAAGTTTTATCAAGATATTGTGTGATCTAAGAGTTTTTAAGTTCCTCGGCTTTTGTTATATAAATTGGCTATGCATATTTCATTTCATCTTACAGAATACATCCTCCCATGTACATATATATTTCCCATATGTATATACATACGTGTAAGCTGTTGTTTATTTTTTTCCCTTTTTATTTTATTTTTACAGACTGCATTTGATTCATTGTACACAAATGGGGTACAACTTTTCATTTTCTGGTTGTGCAGTGTCAATTCACACCCATTCAAGTAATCATACATGTACATAGGGTAATAATGTCTGTCTTAGTCCACTATCTTTCCTTGCCCCACCCCCTCCTGCCCCGTTTCCCTCTACACAATCCAAAGTTCCTCCATTCTTCTTCTTGCCCCACCTGCAAAACCACACCCCCCACTATGTTTTATCATCCAATATCAGGGAACACATTTGGCATTTGGTTTTTTGGGATTGCCTTATTTCACTTGAGCATGATATTTCTCCAATGCCATCCATTTATCTGTGAATGCCATAATATATTATTCTTTATGGCTCAATAATATTCCATTGTGTATGTATACCACAGTTTCTTTATCCATTCATCATGTGAAGGGCATCTAGGTTGGTTCCACAATCTAGCTATTGTAAATTGAGCAGCTATGGACATTGATGTGACTGCATCACTGTATTATGCTGATTTTAAGTCCTTTGGGTATAAACCCAGGAGTGGGATAACTGGGTCAAATGGTGGGTTCATTCCAAGTTTTCTGGGGAATCTCCATACTGCTTTCCAGAGTGGCTGCACCAATTTGCAACTCCACCAGCAATGTATGAGTGTGCCTTTTTCCCCACATCCATGCCACCATTTATTATTGTTTGTGTTCTTGATGATAGCCATATTGAGGTTAGATAAAATCTTACAGTGGTTTTAATTTGCATTTCTCTAGTTACTAGAGATGATGAGCACTTTTTCATATATTTGTTGATCACTTGTATATCTTCTTCTGTGAAGTGTCTGCCCAGTCCCTTAGTCCATTATTGATTGGTTCTTTGTATTTTTGTTGGTAAAGTTTTTAAGGTCTTTATAAAGTAGCACTAATAGAGATTAGTGCTCTGTCTGAAATGTGTGTGGAAAAGATTTTCTCCCACTCTGTAGTATCTCTTTCACATTAGTGATTGTTTCCTTTGCTGAGAAAAAGCTTTTGTTTGCATCCATACCATTTATTGATTCTTGCTTTTATTTCTTGCACTCTGGAGGTCTTGTTAAGGAAGTCTGGTCCTAAGCCAACATGATGAAGATTCGGACCTACTTTTTCTTCTGTTTGGTGAAGGGTCTTAGGTCTAATTCCTAGATCCATTTTGAATTGAGTTTTGTAGCAGGATAGGGGTTTAATTTCATTTTCCTGCATATGAATTTCCAGTTTTGCCAGTAGTATTTGTTGAAGAGGCTATCTTTTCTCCATTGTATGTTTTTGGCACCTTTGTTTAGTATAGATACTGTACTTATTGTGGGTTTGTCTCTGTGTCTTCTATTCTGTACCATTTGGTCTACCTGTCTATTTGGTGCCAATACCATGCCGTTTTGTTACTATTGCTCTATAGTAGAATTTTAAGGTCTGTTATTGTTATATCTCCTGCATCACTTTTCCTGCCCAGGATTACTTTGGCTATTCTGCGTCTTTTGTTCTGCTAGATGAATTTCATGATTGTTTTCTTATTTCTATGAGGAATGTCATTGGGATTTTAATTGAAATTGTATTAAATCTGTATAGCGCCTTTGGAAGTATCGCCATTTTGATAATTTTAATTCTGCCTATCCAAGACATGGGCGATCTTCCATCTTCTAAGGTTTTCTTAATTTCTTTCTTTAGTGTTCTGTAGTTTTCATTGTAGAGGTCTTTCACCTCTTTTGTTAGATTGATTACCAAGTTTTATTTTATTTTATTTTTTGAGGCTATTGTGAATGGACTGGTTTTCCTCATTTCTCTTTCAAAGGATTCATCACTTATGAATAGAAATGCATTAGATTTATGTATGTTGATTTTATATCCTACTGTTTTGCTGAATTCATTTATTAGTTCTAGAAGTTTTCTGGTGGAGTTTTTTGGATCCCCTAATTATAGAATCATGTCATCGGCAAATAGTGATAGTTTGTTCTTCTTTTCCTGTTTGTATTCCTTTAATTTCTTTGATCTGTCTAATTGTTCTGGCTAGTATTTCAAGCACCATGTTGAATAGAAGTGGTGAAAGAGAGCATCCCTGTCTTGTTCCAGTTTTTAGAGGGAATGCTTTCAGTTTTTCTCCATTGAGAATGATGTTGGCCGTGGGCTTAGGATAAATGGCTTTTACAATGTTTGAGGTATGTTCCTACTGTCCCTATTTTATCTAGAGTATGAATGGGTGTGGTATTTTGTCAGATGCTTTCTCTGCATCTATTGAAATGATCATATGATTCTTAACCTTCAGTCTATTGATATGATGAGTTACATTTATTAATTTCCTGATGTTAAACCAAACTTGGCATCCTTGGAAGGACCCCTCTTGATCATGGTGCACTATCTTAATATATTTTTGTACGCAATTTGCCAGAATTTCATTGAGGACTTTTGCATCTATGTTCATCAGAGAGATTTTGGTCTAAAGTTTTCTTGATGCATCTTTGTCTGGTTTTGGTATCAGAGTGATACTGTCTTCATAGAATGAGTTTGGAAGGGTTCCCTCCTTTTCTATTTCATGGAATACTTTGAGGAGTATTGGTTTCAGTCCTTTGAAGGTCCTGTAGTGTTGCTCCCTGTTGAGCAACAAGGTCCAATGTATCTCCTCAGGGCCTGACTGAGGAGAATATGGGGCCGAGCAGGATGATGAGTGTCGGGCGGCAATGGAAACCCACCAGAGCCAGGAGGTCTGTCAGCGCACAAAGCACAGCAGGAACTCGTTTATTGAGGAAGTTACACAGCTTTTATGTAGGGTGGGGGCTAGGTGGGAACCAATTAGCTTAAAGGTCAGCAAGTCACGGGGAAATCATGCAGGGGAGAGTCCCATAGGACTAATGGCAAGCACAAGCTGATCACGTTCACGGAACTGCTGGTAACCAATCCCTGACAGTAGGGGGTGGCGATGAGCAGGCCAATCAGGGAGTTGCTGGGTAAGAACACATTCGTCAGTTTCTGAGGGAGAGTGGCAGTACAAAGATGTCCAGGTAAACTGTTGGTGGATCAGGCAGTGCCACGTATGAGGAGGAGGTTGTCACGAGTGTGCAGTCGCCATTAGGGTGCATCCCGTACATTGTAGAACTCAGCTGAGAATTCATCTGGTTCTGGGCTTTTCTTGGTTGGTAAGCTTTTGGTGTCTTCTTCTATTTCACTGCTTTTAATTGATCTGTTTAAATTGTGTATGTCCTCCTGATTCAGTTTGGAAGGATCATATGTCTCTAGAAATTTGTTGACGTCTTTGAGATTTTCTATTTTTTTGGAGTATAGATTTTCAGAGTAGCTTCTAATTATGTATTTCAGTGGTGTCTGTCATATTTCCTTTTCATCACAAATTTTAGTAATTTGAGTTTCCTCTCTCCTCTTTGATAGTGTGGCTAAGGGTTTATCTATTTGTTTACTTTTTCAAAGAACCCACTTTTTTTGTCAATTTTCTGATTGTTTCTTTTGTTTCAATTTCATTGATTTCGGCTCTGATTTTAATCATTTCCTGTCTTCTAACTGCTTTTGGTGTTGTTATGTTCTTCTTTTTCTAGGGCTTTGAGCTGTAATGTTAGGTCATTTAGTTGTTGACTTTTTATTCTTTTTTTGAATGCCCTCCATGCAATGAATTTTCTTCTTAGTATTGCATTCATAGAGTCCCAGAGATTTTAATATGTTGTATTGTTGTTTTCATTTACCTCTAAGAATTCTTTTATCTCCTCCCTGATGTTTTCTGTTATCCATGCTTCATTCAATAGCTTATTGTTTAATCTCCAGGTGTTGGAGTAGTTTCTGTTTTTTATTTTATCATTGATTTCTAATGTCATTCCATTATGATCTGATAGAATACAAGGTAGTATCTATTTTTTTTTTTGTATTTACTAAGAGATGCTTTGTAGTATAACATGTGGTCTATTTTAGAGAAGGATCCATGTGCTGCTGAGAAGAAAATATATTCGCCCATTGATGGACGGAATATTCTATATGTGTCTGTTAAGTCTATGTTATTGATTGTGTCATTGAGTTCTATGATTTGTTTAGTTTTTGTTTGGAAGATCTATCCAGTGGTGACAGCAGTGTGTTAAAGTCATCCAGAATTATTGTATTGTGGTCTATTTGATTCCTGGAATTGAGAAGGATTTGTTTGCCATATATAGATATGCACCATTGTTTGGGGCATAAATATTTATGATCATTATATCTTCCTGATTTATGGTTCCCTTAAGCAGTATGAAATGTCCTTCTTTATCCCTTCTGACTAACTTTGGATTGAAGTTCACTTTATCTGATACAAGGATGGAAACCCTCGCTTTTTTACTGAGTCCATGTGCATGGTATGTTTTTTCTCATCCTCTCATCTTTAGTCTGTGGATGTCTTTTTCTGAGATGAGTCTCTTGAAGGCAGCATATCATTGGGTCTTTCTTTTAATCTGCCAGTCTATGTCTTTTGATTGAAGAGTGTAGGTCATTAACATTCAGGGTTATGATTGAGATATGACTTGTATTCCCTAGTCATTTTGACTTATTTTGGGGTTTTAATTTGAATTGGTTTTTCCTTTGATTGACTTTTCCTTTGGGGTAGTTCCTCCCATTGCTGACTACATTGTTTTTCATTTCCTCCTCATGGAATATTTTGCTGAGAATGTTCTGTAGTGAAGGCTATTTGTAATTATTTTAACTTTTGTTTATTATGGAAGAATTTATTTCATCTTCAAACCTGAAGTTTAGTTTTGCTGGGTATAAGATTCTTGGTTGGCAACCATGTTCTTTCAGAACTTGAAATATGTTGTTCCAGGCTCTTCTAGCTTTTAGGGTCTGTGCTGAGAAATCTGCTGATATCTGTATTGGTTTCCCCCTATATGTTACCTGATGCTTTTCTCTCTCAGTCTTAAAATTCTCTTTATTTTGGATGTTAGGCATTTTCATTATAATGTTCCCTGGTGAGGATCTGTTATAATTTTGTACATTTGGTGTTCTATAAGCCTCTTGTATTTGATTTTTCCATTTCATTCTTCATGTTTGGAAATTTTCTGATATTATTTCATTGAATATGTTGTTCATTCCTTTGGTTTGTATCTCTGTGCCTTCCTCAATCCCAATAATTCTTAAATTTGGTCTTTTCATGAGGTCCCATAGTTCTTGGAGGTTCCATTCATGATTTCTTATCATCTTCTCTGGTCAACTTTATTTTCAAGATGAAATATTTTGTCTTCATTGTCTGAGGTTCAGTCTACCAAGTGATCTAGTTTGTTGGTCATGCTTTCCTTTGAGTTTTTTATTTAGTTTATTTTTTTCTTCATTTCAAGAATTTCTTTCTTTTTTTTTTCCAGAAACTCTATTTCTTTGTTGACATAATCTTTTGCTTCCTGCAGTTTCTCTGTTAACTGTTTATTGGAGTGATTGTTCATCACCTATATTTGCTTTCTTAGCTCATCCTTTGCTTTGTGAATCATTTTAATTATTTATATTCTGAACTCCTTTTCTGACATTTCTACTACCATGCTGTCATTGGATTCTATTAATATAGAATCTTGGTTTGTTTTGAACACTTTCTTCCCTTGTTTTTTCATGTTTTTCACTATCTACCCCTCTAGCAGTGCAGATCTGGGGTACTGCAGTTTCCCCCCATATGCTTATAGTGACTCTGCAGGTTTCCAAAACCTCTTCTTTAAGGGGGAGATCAATATTAGCAGCACCCAGTACAGACAATATGCAGCCCTACCACATAACCCCTATGAAGATGTTAACAATATTGTCATAATAAACAGAGAGGATGAGTTTATTATCTACAGTATAAGAAATAGATTTGCAATGAGGTCTGCAGTTTCTAATAGTGGACAAAGAGGATGGGGAGGGATGTAGGATGTAACTGTTATTGGAATAAGAAAAAAGTATATAGAAGTACTAGATCATAGTAAGAGTGAAAGCAGAATGAAAAGAAGTTGGTTGTTAAGCAATGAGAAAAGGGGGAAAGGGACTCTGAGGAAACAGGTAAACTAAAGGAAACAGCAAGAAAAATAAATAAAAATTTTTCAAAAAGGAGAAAAAAAATCTACACTGTAACAGTCATATACTATTCAAACCTCTCAGTCTTCAGTAGCCTGATGCTTGAGTGGTACCTGACAATGAGTTTCCAGTCTCCATCAGGCGTCTCAGGATGGGCCACACCTAAAGATGGCAGCTTGTGTTTCTGGGATAATTCAAGGTGGCTGCACTGGCTTCCAAATGTCTTGGCAAATGGGAATCTGCAGCGCAGGACACAGGCATGGGCACCGAGTCTGCATGGGGTGCGATCAGTCGGGCCAGGGGTACTGGAGGCTGAGTGTGTTCAGTTGGGGGCAGGGGATCCTGGAGGCAGGGAGTGGCCAGTCGGGTTGGGGCTCCTGCAGGTCCTGGTTGTTGTCCCAAAATGGTGGCAATCACTTGTAACCAAACCTGTGAGTACCGTGACATGGACTTCCAGGCAACAGAGGGCAGCCGGTGATCCACTGGCCATCTGTGGGCAGTCTGCAGGCTACCAGCAAATGATCAACAGGTGGAAGAGTGATGGGTGATGGGTAGGTGAAAGGCAGTCAATGGGGAGGCAAGAGGCAGGCAAACACTCAGGCAAATGGCAGATGATGGGCAGCAGTCAGTGAGCGATCTGCACTCAAAAAGTAGGCGATATACTGACAGACTGCAGGTGATCAAGGTGGACAAATGGGGTAAACAGCAGGGGATCAATGAACAGCAATGACTGCCTCAAAGAGAAACAGATTTTCCTCTGCTTGAAACCTGAATTACAGAGCAACAAGGAACTCAGCCTCCTCCTAGTCCACCATCTTGGATCTGTTGTTTATTTTAACTTAATAAGGAGTCTATATCATCTATATTTATTTTATTTGGTTTTATTTAAAGGCAGTTTCCTCCAAGCTGATGAAAACCTAATGTAGTTATCACTTATAGAAAAATAAAATATTTTTTTCCTTTAAATCTTACTTCTTTGGAAAGCAAATGAGTTGTTAAATATGAACTGGATTTGGACTCAGACATTCAAATCAAGAAGTTCAGTTTATGTTGGACCTACCTCTGTGTACAGTTCAAGTTTTATGATCCTTTAAAAAATAGTGCATTTTAAAGCACAGAATAAAGGGTCTTAATATGGCATATTTCTACCTACATATAAAATACCTTGGTTATATCCATTCCCTGCTCTTATCCTTCTTTCCCCTCCCTTCCCCTATCCTCCCATCCTCTTCCTGTTAAAGTAGTCTCTTTGCTACTTTTGTCATTTTTTTTTCTCCCTAGAATCCACAAGGGAAAATGTGATATTTATCATTCTGAGTTTGGCTTAATGTTATAGTCTCCAGTTCCTTTCATTTTCCTGAAAAATTATATGATTTCATTCTTTATGGCTGAATAATACTCCACTATCTATCTATCTATCTAATTTTCTTCATTCCTCTATTGATGAAAACAGCTGATTCTATACTTAACTATTGTGAATTGTGCTGTGATAATCTTCAGAATTCAGTTATCTCTACAATAAGTTGACTTTAATTCCTTTATGTATAGAACCAGCAGTGATATAGCTAGATCTTATGGTAGTTTTATTTTTAGTTTTTGAGGAACCTCTGTACTGATTTTCATAGTGGCAATACATTCCCAACAACAGTAGAAAAGTGTTCCTCTTTCCCACATCTTTACCAGCATTTATTATTTTTTGTATTTTTGATAGTAGCGATTCTGACTTATGTGAGATGGTATCTCAATGTAGTTTTTTGTTTTTATTGTTTGTTTGTTTATTTTATTTGGTACCGAGAATTGAACCCAAGGGTGCTTTACCACTGAGTTACATCTGAGTTCTTTTTATTTTTTAATTTTGAGACAGGGTCTTACTAAGTTTCTGAAATGCTTGCCAAGTTACTGAGGCTAGCCTCAAACTTGTGATCCTCCTGCCTCAGCTTCCTAATTGTTGGGTTTACAGACATGTGCTATCATCCCTGGATCAATGTAATTTTCAAGCCTTTGTCAAGAAACATATGGCTGAGGCTGGGGTTGTAGCTCAGTGGTGGAGTGCTCGCCTGGCACATGTGAGGCACTGGGTTCTACCCTCAGCACCACATAAAAATAAATAAATAAATAAAATAAAGATATTGTGTCCATCTCCAACTTAAAAAAAAATTATAAGAAAAAAAAAAAAAGAATCGGGGCTGGAGCCATGTGGGTTATCTCTGTGACCTCTGTTCTATTTATTGGGCTACATGTCTTGGGGTTTTTTCCCCAAGTAAAAATAGATTCAAATTTTATTTTTATTGGTTCTTTTTAGTTGTACATGACAATAGGATTCATTTTGATATAAGGTATGAAATATGATTCATTCTAATTTAATCCCTAGTACTTTCCCCTTCCCCTTCCCTCCCTCTAGTCCCTTCCCTCTACTTTACTGATCTTTCTGCTATTTACTTATAGTTTTTTTAAATTACTGTCTTGTGCATGTACATGATGGTGAGATTCATTGTGGCATATTTGTATATGTACATAGCAAAATTAGGTCAGATTTGTTCCACTGTCTCTCCATATCCTATTCCTCCTCTCTTCCCTTCATTCTCCATTTTCTAGTCCACCAAGTTTTCTTCTATTCTTTTTTTAATCTACTCCCCCACCCCTTATTTGGATTGGCTTTCACATATCAGAGAAAACATTTGACCTTTGACTTTTTGGGACTGCCTCATTTCACTTAGCATGATAGTCTCTAGTTCCATCCATTTACTGACAAGTGCCATGAAGTCATTCTTCTTTGTGACTGAGTAATATTCCATTGTGTATATATACCACATTTTCTTTATCCATTTATTTAATGAAGGGCACCTAAGTTGATTCTATATTTTGGTTATTGTGAATTGTGTAATATAAACTTTGATGTAGCTGCATTACTGTAGTATGATGATGTTAATTAAGTCCTTTGGATATATACTGAGGAGAGGGATAGCTGGGTCATTCCTAGTTTTTTGAGGAATCTTCATAATGCCTCCCAAAGTGGTTGCACTAATTTGCAGTCCCACCAGCAATGTATCCTCACCATTTATTGTTACTTGTGTTCTTAATAATTGCCATTCGGACTGGAGTGAGATGAAATCTCAATTTACCTTTAGTTTGCATGTCTCTAATTGCTAGAGATGATGAACATTTTTTCATATATTTTTTGACCATTTGTATGTCTTCTTCTGTGAAGTGTCTGTTCAGTTCCTTAGCCCATTTATTGATTGTGTTATTTTTTTTTTTTCTGTTAAGTTTTTTGAGTTCTTATATATCCTGGAGATTAGTGCTCTATCTAAGGTGTGTGTGGTAAGGATTTTCTCCCATTCTGTAGACTCTCTCTTCATGTTATTGATTGTTTCCTTTGCTGAGAGGAAGTTTTTTAGTTTGAATTCATCGCATTTATTGATTCTTAATTTTACTTCTTGTGCTTTAGGAGTCTTGTTAAGGAAGTTAGGTCCTTAGCAGGTCCTAAGCCAACATGATGAAGATTTGGGGGCTTACTTTTTCTTCTATTAGACACAGGGTCTCTGTTCTAGTGCCTAAGTCTTTGATACACTTTTAGTTGATTATTGTTCAGGATGAGAGATAGAGGTTTAATTTCACTTTGTTACATTTGTTTCCCCAGTACCATTTGTTGAGTAGGCTATCTTTTCTCCAATATGTGCTTTTGGCATTTTTGTCTAGTATGAGATAACTATTTATGTGGATTTGTCTCTGTGTCTTCTATTTTGTACCATTGGTCTACATGTCTGTTTCGGTGCCAATATCATGCTGTTTTTGTTACTATTGCTCTGTAGTATAGTTTAAAGTTCTGGTATTATGATGCCTCCTTCTTCTCTCTTCTTGCTAAGGATTGCCTTGGCTATTCTGGGTCTCTTGTTTTTCCAAATGAATATCATGATTGCTTTTTCTAGTTTCATGAAGAATGTCATTGGGTTTTTAATAGGAATTGCATTGACTCTTTGTAACACTTTTGGTAGTGTGGCCATTGTGACAATGTTAATTCTGCCTATCTAAGAGCATGTTTGCCCAATGGTTTTTTCATCCATTTATGGTCCTTTTTTGAAATCTTTGTGACCGTGGTGTTTCTAATGGTGGTTTTTATCTTTCTATACTTGTTAATGGAATTCTAAATGGAAGAGGTACGCTGTTTATTTATTTTAATTAATTACTTATTATTTTCCTTATTCAAACTATCCCAGATTTAACCATTGGAATTCCTCTTATATCCATTCATGGCCCTTAATATTTTGAACACATTTTTACTTTCTGACACTACAAGTTGGTCCAGGCTCAAACCACCTTTTTCCTGATCCAGTCCTGGAATTCTAGGAGCCCTGATTTTAGTGGAGAGTGGTATTTTAGAAATCAAGCTCTGAGCATTAAGTGTACTTATAAGAGTGACTACTTTAGGTCTCGGGTGCCACGATGAAATAAGGATGAAGACAATTAAGGGCAGTGGCAGATGCCCGTGTCTTTATTCTGTCATCACCCTCTCTCTTGTCCATTATGGTGAGTCACTACCCTACTTTAAGATTCAATTCAAATATCACTTCCATGAATCCATTCCTAAGCAGCTCCCCTTCTCTGAATTGAATTATTAGAATTGATTATTCACGTTTTTGAATCATCTCTTTTCTTCCCCTCTCAATCTGATATTCTGTATTTGTCAAGAATGTAACGTTATGCCTTTAACTCTGTTAGAAAGCTGTTGGATGCAGCCTGTATGTATTATCTCTACTTTATATTTCTAATGTAATATCTGCCACATGCAGATATGAAGTGTCCCCCCAAAACGCCCATGTGTAGGGATATTCAGAGGTGAAATGATTAGATTATAAGAGATATAACCTAATTGGTCCATCCTAATTTGAAGGGACTAACTGGGTGGTAACTGTAAGCAGGTGGGACATGGTGGGAGGAGGTAGGTTGCGTGGGGTGTGCCCTGGAAGAGAGCCTCTTCCCTGCTGCTCCTTCCTGTCTCTTTCTCTGCTTCCTGATCACCTTGAGCTGAGCAACTTTTCTTTCCATGCACTTCAGCCATTATCCTCCTCCTCACCTTGGACCCAGAGTGATGGAGTTGACCAACCATGAACTGAATCTCTGAAACTGTGAACCAGAAATGAACTTTTCCTCCTCTAATTTGTTCTTGTCAGATATTTTGGTCTAAAACTTGAGGGGAACAGAATACTTGCCAGGTGCCAAAGTGTCAACTAACAGATTAGGTTCTAATTACAAATGAATAAATGTTCCTTAACAGCAGAAAGGTTAAACTTAGCATCACTTATGATGGGAAAGTCTGACATTATGTCCTCTTGATATGAAGCAATATGAAGATATCTGTGGTACGCTCTTGCTACAGATATTTAAAGCTAGACAGCTTCTAGGCTTAAGTTTCCAGAAATACAGGATGAAGGGAAATAAACTAAAAGAAACCACAAGAGGAAAACCAGACTAATCCAAAACATAAGACATTCTGCAAATTAATGGGCCTACATGGGGAGGAAGGTTGAAAGCATCCTATATAATGCAAGATTACATTCTGGGTAGAAATAAATAAATGTGTGTGTGTGTGTGTGTGTGTGTGTGTGTGAGATGTGTTTGAGATAATTAGAGAATTTGAATATGGTTTGAATTTGTACTGGCTATGTGAATATTGTGTCTATGAAAGACAGTGATTTTATTCTTAGGAACAGCATACTGAAGAGTAACATAACCTGCAACTTATATTCAAAGGGCTTAAGAAACTGAAAGGAGACCATATTGATAGAAAAATGTAAGGGGAAAATATGATAGTTAAAGACAGGCAGATGAAGTACTTTTCAGAACTTAGGAATAGTTCCTTTGAGTGCATACCAACTTGAGTATAAAGACAAAGAACATATTTGTAGTAAAATATTTACAGTTGGTGAGTCCAGAAGAGAGAATATAGGTGTTCACTGTACTATTCCTTTAAACTTTCTGTAAGTTTAAAAACCTTCAAAATAAAAAATTAGGAAATGTAAGTGAAATTGTGATTTTGATTGGTTTAGAAAAAAAAAAAACTTGCATCAATTAATGTGAAATTCTATCTTATATTGCTTTTTTAAAAAATTCATAAATGTTTTTTGATACTCACTATAATTCTTTGAGCATATGAAATACCAAGCCTTATGCTAATTTGTGTGCATGCCCAATCTCATTCAACCCTCACCACAGCCCCATAGGCCAGGGACTGTTGTGAATTCCATTCCTCAGAGATGTTAAGTAACTTACTTAGCATTACACAGAAAAGTAGAGGCAAGATCTGAACCCAGCAGTCTGATTCCTGATCCTGTGTTCTTCACCCCTTTTATAGTTGCACCAATTTTGCATGCCATCATGTTGTCACAGCAGTAGCTTGAGCACCACAACTGGATTATTATCACACATTTGGGTTGTTTGTGTGCAGGTTAAGGCAGAATCTTCAAAAGAACTTAAATCAGGCAAAGCATCATGAAATTAGAGGGTCATCTCTTTGACTCAGTTTTCTTAAGAGCCCCATTCTTCTACAAATAAAATAACTACCTACTACTAATGCAACTTAATAAAATGCTAAAACCCTGGAGAAAGTTGTATCCTTACTTTATATATTATAGATGTAGGTTTTACTGTTGTATTAATGGTAAATTGAAGAAAAACCCTGAATTAAAATACTGCACATCAGAAATATCTTAGTTAAGCCAAAAAGTCAAACTTTTGGACACTATTTGAATTATCCCTTTGTTTCCTGCTAGGGACACTCAAGAGGGCCTCTGTGCTACTATTGACTTGGAATACACAAGACACTAAAGCATCAACTAGAGATTTTGCAACTGCTACATAACCAGATGAAAGCTCAAGTCATACTTAACTGAAAATAGTTTAAACCTTAACTGGTGAAGTCGCCACAATTTCACAATACATTTACATCATTATAGGCTATATAAGTAGATCCATAAATCAGAAAATGTCAATATCAGCTGGTGTCACATGCAGTAGTACATATCAGTAATCCTAGCGAGATTCGGGAGGCTGAAGCAGGAGGATTGGAAGTTCAAAGTCATCCTCAGCAATTGAGCAAGGCTCCAAGCGGTTTAGTGAAACCCTGTCTCAAAATAAAAAGCAAATGGGCTGGGGCTGTAGCTCAGTGGTAAAGCACCCCTTGGTTCAATCCCTGGTACTAAAAAAAAAAAAAAAAGAAGAAAAAGAAAAGAAAGGAATGTCAATAATGCAGAAATAAAGATGGAAACAAGATCAAATGGAGGTGTTAAGGAAAGCAATACATTATTGATTTAAATCATTTACAACATGACAGTTTAAGAAGAGAGTCTTGCCAGGCATGGTGGTGCTGGCCTATAGTCCCAGCGGCTCTGGAGCCTGAGGCAGGAGGGTCACCAAGTTCAAAACCAGCCTTAGCAACTTAGACCCTGTCTCTAAATAAAATATAAAAAAGGGCTGGGGATGTGGCTCAGTGGTTAATCATCCCTGGGTTCAATCCCTGGTAACCCACCTCCTGCCAAAAAAAAAAAAAAAGAAAAGAAAAGAAAGGAGATTCTTGCTGGGATCAATGGCACATGCCTGTGATCTCAGCTACTCCTGAGGCTGAGGAAGGAGGATCACAAATTCAAGACCAACTTTAGTAATTTAGCAAGACTGTCTCAAAAAGTCTGGGGATGTATCTCAGTGTTTCAATTCCCAGTAGTCAGGGGAGGAGGAAGAAGGTGGATTCTTGACTATTATTAATAAATTGTAAATGGCATTCAATCCTTTTTTGTGTCAAAAAAGCATTCTGACACCCTTTGTATGAAAATCTAGCAAAAATATTATTGTGATCAAGAAACCTTGTATCCCAGTGAGAAAAAGATGCAACTCATAAAGAGCCACTATCAACATGGAGATAAAAGGCAATAGTTGGACCCAAAAGAAAAAAAATATTTTATCAAGACTGTGATGGCAGGGGCTGGGATTGTGGCTCAGCGGTAATGCACTTGCCTAGCTCAGGTGAGGCATTGGGTTCTATCCTCAGCACCACATAAAAATAGATAAATAAAAGAAAAGCTTTGTGTCCATCTACAATTAAAAAATATTTTTTAGAAAAGACTGGTGGCAGAGCTGAGAATGGGGATGGAGAATTATAAGGTAAATATGGACATAAGGGTTACTCCTTCAGTTAGATTTGAGTCCTTGCTTCTCTTGAGGGACAGGATCTAATGGATAGAGAACTCACTAACATCTCCTAAGTTCTCTACTCCTTTTCTGTTTTTCAAACCAGTTTGTCAGTATTTGAGGTCCACAGACAGGTAGGTTTCTGAGGTTTCAGGAATGACCAACAAGGGAGCAAAATTGTGTTTGTATACACACACACACACACACACACACACACACACACACACACATATACACATGTACATATATATAGGCATAAACACACACATATATATGTATAGTTATTCATTTTGTTGCTGAGGATATCCCACAGCTTTCATTAGAGCCTCACAAGTTTCCATGACCTCAGAAAGGTTAAAATACTCCAGAAGGGAATATGTGGTCTACTTCCTTGAAATATTCAGGAAAAAGAAAATTATCACTTTTATCTTTTACTTATATATTATAAAAGTGAATTATTAAGTCTGTCAAAAGTTGGGAAAGCCAGCATCACACTCTCAGACCTTAAGTTATACTACAGAACTATAATAATAAAAATGTCATGGTATTGGCACCAAAACGGACATGTAGGCCAGTGGTACAGAAAAGAAAACACAGACAAACCTACATAAACAGAGTTACTTCATATTAGACAAAGGTGCCAATAACATACATTGGAAAAATGAGAGCTTCTTCCATAAATAGTCCTGGGAAAACTGGCAATCCATATGCAGCAAAATGAAATTAAACCCGTATCTCTCACCCTGAACAAAACTCAAGTCAAAGTGGATTAAGAACTTAGGCATTAGACAAGAGACCCTGTGCCTACTAAAAGAAAAAGTAGAACTAACTCTTCATCTTGTCAGCTTAAGAAACATATTCCTCAATATGACTCCTAAAGCACAAGAAATCAAGAATCAATAAATGGAGTGGTATCAAATTAAAAAGCTTCTTCACAGCAAAGGAAAAAAATCAAGAACATGAAGAAAGAATACAGAATGGGACAAAATCTTTGCCACCTGCACCTCAGATAGAGCATTAATTTCCAGAATATATAAAGAACTCAAAAAACTTAACACCAAAAAAGCATCCAAATAACCCAATCAATAATTGGGTGAAGGAACTGAACAGACACTTCACAGAAGACATACAAATGGTCAAAAAATATGTGAGAAAGCATTCAGCATCTCTATCAGAGGAATGTAAATTAAAACTACACTGAGATTTCATCTCACTCCAGTCAGAATGGCAATTATCAAAAATACAAGTCACAATAACTGTTGGTGAGAAGGTGGGGAAAACAGTTCCCTCATACATTGCTGGTAGGACTGCAAACTCGTAGAACAGGAAAGCATTATGGAGGTTCCTCAGAAAACTTGGAATGAAACCACCATTTGACCCAGCTATCCCTCTCCTCAGTTTATACCCAAAGGGCTTAAAATCAGAATACTACAGTGACACAGCCACATCAGTGTTTATAGCAGTTCAATTCACAATAGCTAAACTATGACCTTCAATAGATGAATGGATTAAGAAAATGTATTATATATCCCCAATGGAATATTACTCAACCATAAAGAAGAATGAAGGGGAGGGAATAGGAAAGACAGAATGAGTAAGTTGGACGTGACTTTCCTATGTTCATGTATTAGTACACAACCAGTGCAACTCCACATCATGTGCAACCACAAGAATGGGAAGTTAGACTCTATGTATGTGTAACATGTCAAATTACATTCTACTGTCAAGTATGACTAAAACAAAATTTTTAAAAAATTCTTGAAAATCAAAAACTGGTACAGGATTTAAGTTGCCTGTTTTTGAGGTTTTTTGTTTTGTTTTGTTTTGTTTTGTTGTACCAGGGATTGAACTCAGAGGTGCTTAATCATTGGGCCACATTCCAGTCCTTTTTATTTTTTACCTAGAGACAGGGTCTCACTAAATTTTTTAGGCTGGTTTAGAACTTGTGATCCTCCTGCCTCAGCTTCTTGAGCCATGTAAGCCACCAGGTCCAGTGCTTTTTTGAGTATTCTTTTGAAACAGAATTGGAGAAACTTTCCGGGATTCTATTTAGATTTAATTTTGCCAAAATGGAATCACAGAAGGCCAATATGAATTCACTAAAAGATTTAGACAATGTTTAAGGAACTTCGACTCAGCAATTTAAAGAATAACAGGTTTTAAATAGAGATAATTAGATTAAGGTGAATGACAGAGTGTCAGGACATATGGGCAGATGGATGGATGGACAGAAGTGAGGATGAATGAGAGATAACTGCAGTGTCAACCAAGAGCCCATGGGCACTGCTTTTGTGCAGCAGGACATCCAAGCAGCTTGGCTTCTGTCTGAATCAACCTAAACTCAAACAACCATGTGGCAGCATCCAGACCCTCCATACAGTGACCAGGCCTCTGTTTGCTTGCTTGAGCATGCACAAAACTAGCACTTTTGAATCCAGAACTTTCCCTGAGAATCATGATGGAGGCCAAAGCTAACTCTTTGGAAGCAGATGTCTCTGCTCCTTAGATGATGCCTTTCTCTGACAACAATCAGCTAAGGCTCAGGTCACTGGCACTCCATGAGCCTGCTGGGGCCAGATTGTTTTACCATTCCTACAGCTGAATAAGGATTTCAGATATCCCTAATCATCGCCCAAAACGGAGAGACCACCTTCTGATTCCTAGAATTGCTCCCTAGACTCTGCCTTGATTCTACTTGTCCTCCCTGATCCTTTCTCTCACTGATCTGCAACTTTTTCTACACCAACCTCTTTAAGGTCTCTTTCATGATGTACTAATTCTCTGCCTTATCAAGTCTTCATCCAGTTTTACCTTTTCTCTGAATTTCGGAGTTGGGAAGAGGGGTTCATGTCCTTTTCACTCATTGCCATTACTCTTATGTAAAAGGTCATTCTTTTTCAAGCTCAGGTCAAGCTCTCCCGTTCTCTATGACTCTTTTTTGCAAACCTCCTCTTCTGGTTACTTCCCTTATCTGCAAATTATTGCCATCAGATCTGCTATTTTGCTGCCCCCAGTATTCTGCCCCGCCCCATACCATTTTACAACCCAGATCATCAGTCTGAGAACATCCCAGCCAGCCACTGGTCTCGTCAGCCCGCAAACCTCCTTGTCAGCCATTGGTCTATTGTTTTTAGCCTTTGAAATTTCACTACTCAAGAATAGATCCCCCGCCATTCACTCTCTCTCTCTTTCCTCCTCCTCGATCTCACTTGCTTTCTCTCTCTCTCTCTCTCTCTCTCTCTCTCTCTCTCTCTCTCTCTCTCTTCCTCCTCCTCGATCTCACTTGCTTTCTCTCTCTCTCTCTCTCTTTCCTCCTCCTCGATCTCACTTGCTTTCTCTCTCTCTCTCTCTCTCTCTCTCTCTCTCTCTCTCTCTCTCACTCACACACTCTCTCTCTCTCTCACTCTGTGTGCACTCTGCCTGTCCACTTAATAAAATCTCTTGCATGAGTTCCCATGTCCAGAGTGGTTTCTGGGTGCTTTCATTGGTGCCATGACTTGGATGGGCTCTTCTGCCACCATTAGGCAGGTAGAATCCCATCTGTCTCCCCAGATGCCGCTGCTCAGATGCTGGTCTCGCTTTCCATTCACCTGGACGCTCTCCTCCACACCCAGACACCGACCTCATTTGGTAAGTGGCTTCTCCCCTGGCTTTGGTTACATGGGAAGCGACCATTGAGCGTCAGGCACCTCAGAGGCTCTCCGTGGGTCGGGGGAGCTCATAGCCACCTTCCTGCAACGACGACAAGGATGGAATCCCCATACTGATTGCTCGGGGCAGAGCTCTGGGCTGATCGGGGAATCTTTCCTGAGAGGTGGGAAAGCTCTGGACTGATGGGGGATGTTTTCCTAGGAGGACTGACTCTTGGGAGACCTACTCGGGTCCTGGTTCTGCCTACAACATTTTTATCTCTATGAAAGCCCTGGCACAGGACATCCAGGTACCCCTACAGGCTTAACATTGATGCTTACTAGTGGTAGTGTCGACTCCCTGGATAACTCGTCCTTCGCCAGGTGACTCCCTGGGGGCCAAGGGACGCCTCTCCTCTGTATTCACCAATTCCTCTCTCACAATGGGCAGGTCACTCTCAATCCCCATCCATACCCCCCAGGTTACCTCTTAGTTAATTTAAGAGTCCCTCTGCCTCACCTGGGACCTCAAACCAAATGGCACTTTAGATCCCAACATTTTTAATTTCTGAGAGCACTCAGGGAAATGGAAAGAGATTTCCCTACATTCAAGTTTTCTTTCTTGCAATCTTTGCTCTTCCTGCAAACGTGAACTTTCTCTCTCTCTCTCTCTCTCTCTCTCTCTCTCTCTCTCTCTCTCTCTCTCTCTCTCCCTCCCTCCCTCCCTCCCTCTCTCTGCCTTTCTCTTTCTTGCACTCTCAAGCTATTTTAATAAAATACTCAATGGCCATTATAATTTTTTCTTCTAGGATTCGTTTTTTTTTTTTTCTTAAATTCAGAAATTTCATAAGAGTTGTTTCAGAATGTGAACAAAAAGGGGTCAACATATAGGAAAGAAAAATGAAAGGTTCTAGGTACAAAAATATATTTAGTAGAAAGGAGAAGAAAATGTTTCTGGGTAGTAAAATCTTTCTGTGATGAAACCTGGGATGGGATCCACAGTCATTGCCTGCTGGCTTTCCTCTCATGGGGATCCGAGCCGCCTTGACCATGCTCTCTCCTCCCTGGCCAATATCCACCATAAGGTGTTTCTGCCTCTTGCCTTGCTGTCCTCCTCACCCTCCACAGAATTCGACTCTAGACAGCCTTCCCTCTACTGGCAGTGAGTCCTCAGAGCTCTTCTACGGTGACCCTGACTCTCTCTGTCTCTCTCTTTCTATGGAAACCCCAGTATTGGGTCAGGGTCTCCCTTGGCTCTGGCCACAGACCTGTGAGAGATGGTGATGACCCTCACTGATAGTCTGCTCCTATGTGGGAAATCAGAGAGGTTGTGGGGACATCCCTTCCTCTCCTGTTTCCCTTCTCCAGGCTTCTGAGAACTCTTAGCTATGGGCTCTGCCCAATCTAAAATTCTCTGCGACCCCCCACCCCCTTAGCGGTCTCCTCAAAAACATTCGGCCACTCCAATTGACTCCAGAGCTCAAACCTTGCAGGCTCATTTTCTATTGTAACAGAGTCTGACCCCAATATAAGTTAGATATATCATTTAATGTTCTATAACAGAATCTGTTAGAGTCTGATTTGTTTAAAGGTTAATATCCTGAAACATGAAAGCATTTTGCCACTTTGCCACACAAATGGAAAGTTAAAAGCTCTCTCAGCCTTTCCTTGATTTATGTTTTGGATGTAATGTCATTGTGTTAACTAATATTCACATAGACTCAGGAAACAATATATGTAAACTTCTTAAAATGACATTTAAGAGAGAAGCAATGATCAACATCAGAATTAGAACACTTTACCTAATATTTGTGAAGGCCCTGCCTTACCTGAGATAAAGCTCTGCCTCTCACCTTACTGCATGTTAGAATGGCTCCAAAAAGCCAGACTTCAGCTTATTTAAAGTTATAGTCAAAAGATTATTTTTGTTGTAAAATTACTGTGATCTCAAACAGGGGATATAATGTATAGCTCAGCCAAAATTCAAGATAGCTATTATACAAACTAAATGTTTTACCGTTGTTAATTCCATTTTGTATATTCCTTGTAAACTCTATGACTGTTGCCTGATTAATATTTTACAAAAGTACTGCTTCAAGAACAAATGACCTAAATTAATTTGAGATAATAAGCCATCACCTATGGGACAAATAAGATAATATAGACCCCAATTAAATAAAAGGGGGTAAATAACTGTAAAGTCATAAACATTAAAGTCCAGTACTCTTACTTTATGACTGGTGAGACTAGTTTGCTGGATGTTTAAAATCAAACTTAGAGATTGGGATTAAAACACAAAAGGGCCAAGAAAACCAGTATTTGGCTTTTGCCTTCTGAGTCAACCTGAATCCAGGGAAAGGGAGAGCTTCTCTAAGGAACTTTGCAACTCTGGGCCACATGACCTTCCAATCAGGGAGATTGATGAGACCACTAGAGGATGAAAAACTAATCAGTGCACCTGCTGCAAAGAGAAGGGTCTTTGAAAAAGGGAGACATCCCTGATACATCCAAAGGAAGCCACCTTATCAAATAGACCCTTCTTAGCAAATGACACTAAAGGAGCTAAGAAGTTGCTCTCAAGTTCTCCACGAGTAACCCCTGTGGGAACGCAGCTGACCCTTAACAACAGACAGGAACAAGGTCAATTTGACCAGCTTGATCTTGAACATCCAGCAAAACCCATTATATCCAAAATCCAGCCATAACTGGGTTTAAAAAGAAAGACAATAGTTCCTTATTGGAAGTTAAGACCTGCATATGCGTTATCCCCAAGAATAAGTAAGATTGGAGGCTACAAAAGAGATTCTTAGGCAGGAGTGCCTGATAACTATGAAGAGAAACTGCCAGAGTCAGAAATTTTTGGTCGTTTTAAGGTCCACAGATCTTCCTAAATGGGACCATGCCTGCTAAATTGCCTACAGAAGTTCCTACAAGATCAGATACACAAGTTCACCACCCAATTGGTCAATCAACTGCTTCTCCTTCAGGACTACCAGCCCCTAACACCCAAAGCTGAGACCTGTGATTCACTATTGACACCTCTGGCTCTAAAAACTCTGCTCCCACCTAATCCTAATCCCCTTTTTTTTTTTTTTAAACAGGAATGAGACTCTTCACCCCTAACCAGCAGGAAGAAGCTACAGAAGAAAGACCATTGTCCCACCCCCAGTATCTATAAAAACAAAAAGGGAGGAATATTGGCATCAGATCTGCTATTTTGCTGCTGCCAGTATTCTGCCCTCCCACATACACCAGTTTACAACCCAAATTGTCAGCCTGCGAACATTCTTAGAAGTCATTGGTCCAGATTGTTAGCCTGTGAACCTCCTTGCCAGCCTCTGGTCCATTGTTATTAGCCCATGAAATCCCACTACTTAAGAATAGTTCCCCGCCATTCTCTCTCTCACTCACTCTCACTCTCGCTCTCATTTTCTCTCTCTCTCTCTCACCCCGTGGGCAGACATTCCGCCTGTCTGCTTAATAAAATCTCTCGCGTGAGTTCCCGCGTCCAGAGTGGTTTCCGGGTGCTTTCACAAATTCTTTGTTCTTCCTAAGTCTTCCCAGTTTTTCTGAGTAACTCTAATGAATTATCATTGTGGATGGTTCCTGTCCTACCTATCAGTGACAGGGCATTATCTCTAGAGACGTCTACCTTCACAGGAACACTGACAAAGAACGCTCTCCTTGATCAGACTTCAGGCAGGTTCCACTACACCATTCTCTCAATTCTTGCCACATGTTCTACATGGGCGAGGGCAAGGGTTCCTGTTGGAGGGAGGGGCTGGCTGTGAAATAAAAGCTATAAAATTTATTTATCAAAAATAACAACAGAAGACAGAATTATCTTAAGAGGAGGGGCATGACCGATTGCGCCCTCCAGAAGGGTCTGGTTCTAACAAAGGAAGGAGCCCGCGCTTGCTTTATTTATATTGGTACAGATCAAAAGTGATGGGTAGAAGCTTTTTCATGAAAAACAGGATGTGGGGTGGAGGTAAGCAAGCCATTTGGCTCTAGCGGGTCACTCCCACATCCAGTACTTGTATTTGAATTTCGGTAGTGAGCCAGCCAAGGATAACCACATGACTCAGATGTTCTTGAACAGTCTTAGGAGTTGTGAATTCCTGAGGCCAGATCCTCCTGGTTAATGACTCAACTACGCTTCGTGTCATACAAGCCATGGACGGCTACCTGCACTCAACTAGGTCTTGAACTTTGAACTTTTGTGAGCATTTTTATATTACTTAATTTGGGCAAGAATCCTACTAAGTCAATTTAGCCAGAATCTCTCATCCTTTATATCTGATCACCCTCAATAGCTGGTCAAATTCCCTTCTCCATTCCCCAGGTGATATCTAACCACCCTGGCTTGCCTTCAGCAAGAATCCTGGTAGGTAAGTTTAGCAACAATTTTCTCTAGCCTTGATATCTTCTCTTATTAATTTTTTTGTTCATTGACACCCCCTCCTCCAAGATTACTCATAAATCTCCATTCTTCTGCATTTGGAATTGAGCTTAATCTTGCTCAATCTTTTTTACTGAAGAATCCTCTTACATTAGTCCCTTAAACAAGGTCTTCCTTACTACCCTTACTCAATGTCAGAGTAAGTTTCTCTTTAACAAACTTTAGTACTTGAAGTCACCTAAGAATATTGAAGTCATAGCTTTGAACATTCCATTCAGAGCAGAAGGCCTTTCTAAAACAATGATAGAAAGCCAAGAAGCCATAAAGGAAAATAATTGAAAAATAATGAGTTGGGAAAATATTTGCAAGTCAATTCACAGGTAAAGAGTTATTTCTCGCCAGGAATAGTGGCATATACCTGTACTCCCAGTTACTTGGGAGGCCAAGGCAGGAGTATTTAAAGTTTAAGGTCAACCTCAGCAACTTAGTAAGACCCTGCCTCAAAGTTTAAAAAATAATTTTTTTAAAGGGCTGGGGATGTAGCTCAGTGGTAGAGTGCTTCTGGGTTCAATCCCCAGTACCTGGAGGTGGGTGGTGTTTCTCCCAATTAAGAGCTCATAAACCAATTAAAAAAAAAAAAAAACAACTAAAAGCCCAATACAAAATGAATAGTTCACAGAAAAGTGAATACAAATGCATCTTTCAAAAAAAGATTTCCAGGTGCAGAGGTGTACACCTGTAATCCCAGGGACTTAGGATGCTGAGACAGGAGGATTCCAAGTTCAAAGTCAGCCTCAGTAACTTAGCAAGGCCCTAAGCAACTTAGCAAGATCCTGTCTCAAAATAAAAAAGGACTGGGGAATGTAGCTAAGTGTTAGAGTGCTTGCCTAGGATATGTGAGATCCTGGTTTTATGTGTAGTACTGTAATAATAATAATAATAATAATAATAATAATAAACTATAAGAAGACACTGCCTTCTCACTTTTAAATTGTGAGAGATCAAACTATTTAAGAATATCATATGTGACAAAGTTACATATGAGAAACAGATGCTGTCAAAACTGTGGAGAGTACCAATTTTCAAGCCTGGTTTCTGCCTCCTTGATAATCGATTGTGCACACCCACTGCTGTAGTATGGATGTGGTTTTCCCCTCAGGTATCTATGTGTTTGAGTTTGGAACCTTTAAGGAAGGCTAGTGGGCAGGTTTTAGGTCATTGAAAGGGTACACTTGTTTCCTGGAGTGGTTTTTAAAATTTTTTATTCATTCTTTTTAGATATACATGACAGCAGAGTGTACTTTGACATATTATCCATACATGGAGTATACCTCATTCTAATTAGGATTCCATTCTTGTGGTTGTACATGATGTGGAGTTACATTGTCATGTATTCATATATGAACATTCTACTGTCTTTCCTATTGGAGTGATTTCTTGAAAGAACAAGTTGTTATAAAAGCCTGAGCCCAACCCCTGACTCTCTGGCTTCCTCTAGCAAAATATGAATCCTTCCTCCTGTACATGCTCCTGACATCTGCCATGGGGTCTCATCACAGCCAGCTCTATGCTGCTCAGCCTCAAAAACAGTTAAATAACTTTTCATTATAAAGTATTTTGTTAGGTCAGAAATGTCTGCTCTGCTGGATAAATTCATTTAACTTGCCTTTCGGGGCTGAGGATATAGCTCAGTTGGTAGAGTGCTTGCCTTGGAAGCACAAGGCCCTGGGTTTAAACTCCAGCACAGAAAACAAAACAAAACAAAAAAAACTTGACTTTTGGGGAGCATAAGACTATTGATCCCACTCTGCATTTTCTTGGAATTCTTTCTGACTTCTGCAGCTCCAACACCTGTCTGGGTTCCCTCCTGCCTCTGTTGCTCCTTCTCAGTTTCCTGGATGCGTCTCTTCCTTTATCATCTTCTAAACTCCCCAAAACCCAAATGTTCTAAACTCTTCTTGCCACTCATTTCTTATTTGCCCTTCACTTATCTGAGTCTGGTTATTATTTGCACAACTTTTCTCAGCACTAAGTTAATCTTGCAAGATCTGCTGAGAGTTGCTTCATGCTTTAGAAAATACTCAAGTCTAGTGAATCAGAAAGTATATAAGCAAGTTACTTAATGATGACAAAGTGCTTTTCAGCTATAATGTTGATTTTAGGATTCAAGGTCCACCTCTTCCTTGTGCAGGGGCAATATTAGATATTTTCTCCACAAAGCAAACCAAGAAAACAAGTTTTACAATAAAATTAAGATCAACATTATCAATTAAATTATTGGTTTTTGAATAATGCAGACACATTTTAATAAAATAGCATGGCAAGTTTCATTTTGTAAAACCAGAAATAGTGCCAGTATCACATCCACTTATTATCACAGCAGCAAGGCCTTAAATCTTGTAAGCTATATTTTAAAACATGAAGTATAACATCATTAGAGAAAATTTTTTCTAGTATAAATTAAATTTGTCTAGTATAAATTAAATTTGTAGCTTGCTCATTTGTTTATGCTCTTTATATTGGTGCCTGAGAAATGTGCCACAATATCATTAATTGCCCAGGCAGGAAAACAGAGGCAAGATGAATCACCTATTGTTTGCCCTCTCTCTTCTCTTTTACCCTTCCCTTTCGAATCTCTCCTGTCCCGTGGCTTCCTCCCTCAGCCCCCAGCACTTGAGCATCATATATACTTTACTCTCTGTTTTAACTGCTCAATTAGAATTGGTTCATTTTCTGTTTCTTATTTTATCGCTGTCTGAATCCTTTTATCTGTATGTTATAGCCAAACTAATAAAAAATGGTGGCTTGATTGGGTTAACTAGGAACCATCCAACATGGTCAGAGTTCTTTATCTTACTTACTCATAATCCAGTAGTATAGATAACTGTTACTCAAAATGTGATCTGGTATCACCTAGAAGTGGATTACACATGCAGAATCTCAGGCCCCACCCTTAACTACTGAGTCCGAATTTGCATGTTAACAAGATTCCTCATGCACAAATATTTCAACAACACTGATATAATTGTCACTTGTTTGCTTATCATGGTAGAGTCTCAGGTAATACACATGTACTTAAAAATTTGGGAAACTGATTTGGTTGTCCCTTGACATTGTTATGGCAAGGCTGCAGACCCAAGATAACATGCACAGGGCATAGCAATAGATGCATAAGGAATTTTTCTGAAGCTACCTTTCTCAAAAGATGACAACATAACTAATAGGCATTTGAAGTTTTGTAGTCATTAGATTTAGACAGTTCAGAATTGAGGCACAGACTGAAGCTTACTCAAGGAATACCACAGACAGCGCTCCAACTCACAATGCTTGGCCTGAGAGACTATGTAGGTGGTTGAAAGCCCACAGGGCCCCTAGGGCGAAACATGCTTTGTTTTGAATCTTGACTCTATCACTACTTAGCTCTGGAAATTGAGGTACTTAATTGGCCTACTGGACTTTAGTTTCCTCCTTTGTAAAACTGGGAGGAAAACAAGAAACTCGTTTTTTTTTGTTTTTTTTTTTTTTTATTGTAAACAAATGGGATACATGTTGCCTCTCTGTTTGTACATGGCGCAAAGGCATACCATTTGTGTAATCATAAATCCACATACAGTAATGTTGTTTGATTCATTCTGTTATTTTTCCCCTTCCCCCCACTCTCCCACCCCTCTTTACCCTCTATACAGTACTTTCTTCCTCCATACTTGCCCCCCTCCCTAACCCTAACTCTAACCCTAACACTAACCCTTCCCTCCCCCCCATTATGTGTCATCCTCCACTTATTAGCGATATCATTCGTCCCTTGTCTTTTTGAGATTGGCTTATCTCACTTAGCATGATATTCTCCAATTTCATCCATTTGCCTGCAAATGCCATAATTTTATCATTCTTTATGGCTGAGTAATATTCCATTGTGTATATATACCACAGTTTCTTTATCCACTCGTCAATTGAAGGGCATCTAGGTTGGTTCCATAGTCTGGCTATTGTGAATTGAGCAGCTATGAACATTGATGTGGCTGTATCTCTGTAGTATGCTGATTTTAGATCCTTTGGGTATAGGCCAAGGAGTGGGATAGCTGGGTCAAATGGAGGGTCCATTCCAAGTTTTCTAAGGAATCTCCACACTGCTTTCCAGAGTGGCTGCACTAATTTGCAGCCCCACCAGCAATGTATGAGTGTACCTTTCTCCCCACATCTTCGCCAACACCTGTTGCTTGTATTTTTGATAATCGCCATTCTAATTGGGGTGAGATGGATTCTTAGGGTGGTTTTGATTTGCATTTCTCTTATTACTAGAGATGTTGAACATTTTTTCATATGTTTATTGATTGCTTGTACATCTTCTTCTGTGAAGTGTCTGTTCATTTCCTTAGCCCATTTGTCAATTGGATTATTTGTATTCTTGGTGTAGAGTTTTTTGAGTTCTTTATAGATTCTGGAGATTAGTGCTCTATCTGAAGTATGATTGGCAAAGATATTCTCCCACTCTGTAGGCTCTTTCTTCACATTACTGATAGTTTCCTTTGCTGAGAGAAAGCTTTTTAGTTTGAATCTATCCCAGTTATTGATTCTTGCTTTTATTTCTTGTGCTATGGGAGTCCTGTTGAGGAAGTCTGGTCCTAGGCCGACATGTTGAAGATCGGGACCTACTTTTTCTTCTATAATCTGCAGAGTCTCTGGTCTGATTCCAAGGTCCTTAATCCATTTTGAGTTGAGTTTTGTGCAGGGTGAGAGATATGGGTTTAGTTTCATTCTGTTGCATATGGATTTCCAATTCTCCCAGCACCATTTGTTGAAGAGGCTATCTTTTCTCCATTGCATATTTTTGGCGCCTTTGTCTAGTATTAGAAAGTTGTATTTATTTGGGTTTGTGTCCGTGTCCTCTATTCTGTACCATTGATCTACCTGTCTATTTTGGTACCAGTAGCATGCCGTCTTTGTTACTATTGCTTTGTAATAAAGTTGAAGTTCGGGTATTGCGATACCCCCTGCTTCATTTTTCCTGCGAAGGATGCTTTAGCTATTCTGGGTTTCTTATTCTTCCAGATGAATTTCATGATTGCTTGCTCTATTTCTGTAAGGTACGTCATTGGGATTTTAATTGGGATTGCATTGAATCTGTATAGCACTTTTGGTAGTATGGCCATTTTGACAATATTAATTCGGCCTATCCAAGAACATGGGAGATCTTTCCATCTTCTAAGGTTTTCTTCGATTTCTTTCTTTAGTGTTCTGTAGTTCTCATTGTAGAGGTCTTTTACCTCTTTTGTGAGATTGATTCCCAAGTATTTTATTTTTTTCGATGCTATGGTGAATGGGGTAGTTTTCATAATTTCTCTTTCTGAGGATTCCTCACTTATGTATAAAAATGCATTGGATTTATGAGCATTGATCTTGTAACCTGCCACTTTACTGAATTCACTTATGAGTTCTAACAGTTTTCTGGTGGAATTTCCTGGTTCCTCTAAGTATATAATCATATCATCCGCAAATAGGGATAGTTTGAGTTCTTCTTTTCCTATTCGTATTCCTTTAATGTCCTTGGTCTGTCTAATTGCTCTGGCTAGAGTCTCAAGAACGATATTGAATAGGAGTGGTGAAAGAGGGCATCCCTGTCTTGTTCCAGTTTTTAGGGGGAATGCTTTCAGTTTTTCACCGTTTAGAATGATATTAGCCATGGGCTTAGCATAGATGGCCTTTACAATGTTAAAGAATGGTCCCACTATCCCTATTTTTTCTAGTGTTTTGAGCATGAAGGGGTGTTGTATTTTATCAAATGCTTTTTCTGCATCTATTGAAATAATCATGTGGTTCTTGACTTTAAGTCTATTGATATGGTGAATTACATTTATTGATTTCCGGATGTTGAACCAACCTTGCATCCCTGGGATAAAACCCACTTGATCGTGGTGCACTATCTTTTTAATATATTTTTGTATGCGATTTGCTAAAATTTTATTGAGAATTTTTGCGTCAATGTTCATTAATGATATCGGTCTGAAATTTTCTTTCCTCGATTTATCTCTGTCTGGCTTGGGTATCAAGGTAATATTGGTTTCATAGAATGAGTTTGGGAGGGTACCCTCCTCTTCTATTTCATGGAATACTTTGAGAAGTATTGGAATGAGCTCTTCTTTAAAGATTTTGTAGAACTCAGCTGAGAACCCATCTGGTCCTGGACTTTTCTTTGTTGGTAGGCTTTTGATGACCTCTTCTACTTCATTACTTGAAATTGTTCTATTTAAATTTTGTATGTCCTCCTCGTTCAATTTAGGCAATTCATATGTCTCTAGAAACCTGTTGATGTCTTCGAAATTTTCTATTTGGTTAGAATATAGATTTTCAAAATGGCTTCTAATTATGTTTTGTATTTCAATCGTGTCTGTTGTGATATTTCCTTGTTCATTCCGAATTTTGGTGATTTGGGTTTTCTCTCGTCTTCTCTTTGTTAGAGTGGCTAAGGGTTTATCAATTTTGTTTATTTTTTCAAAGAACCAACTATTTATTTTGTCAATTTTTTGTATAGTTTCTTTTGTTTCAATTTCGTTGATTTCAGCTCTGAGTTTAACTATTTCCTGTCTTCTACTACTTTGGTGTTGGTCTGTTCTTCTTTTTCTAGGGCTTTGAGCTGAAGTGTTAGGTTGTTATTTGTTGATTTTTACTTCTTTTATTGAATGCGCTCCATGAAATAAATTTTCCTCTAAGTACTGCTTTCATAGTGTCCCAAAGATTTTGATATGATGTTTCTTTGTTCTCATTTACCTCTAGGAATTTTTTAATTTCCTTCCTAATATCTTCTGTTATCCATTCATCATGTAATAGCATATTGTTTAATCTCCAGGTGTTGGAGTAGCTTCTGTTTTTTACTCTTTCATTTATTTCTAACTTCAAACCATTATGATCTGATAGAATACAAGGTAGTGTCTCTATCTTCTTGTATTTGCTTACATTAGCTTTGTGGTATAATATATGGTCTATTTTAGAGAAGGATCCATGTGCTGCTGAGAAGAAAGTGTATTCGCTCTTGGTTGGATGGTATATTCTATAAATGTCCGTTAAGTCTAAATTATTGATTGTGTTATTGAGATCTATGGTTTCTTTGTTCAATTTTTGTTTGGAAGATCTGTCCAGTGGTGAGAGAGGCGTGTTAAAATCACCTAGTATTATTGTGTTATGGTCTATTTGGTTTCTGAAATTGAGAAGGATTTGTTTGACATGCATGGATGAGCCACTGTTTGGGGCATAGATGTTTATGATTGTTATGTCTTGCTGATTTATGGTTCCCTTAAGCAGTATGTAATGTCCTTTTTTATCCCTTTTGACTAGTTTTGACTTGAAGTCCACCTTATCTGAAATGAGGATGGATACCCCAGCTTTTTTGCTGAGTCCATGTGCATGATATGTTTTCCCCCATCCTTTCACCTTTAGTCTATGGGTATCTCTTTCTACGAGGTGAGTCTCTTGCAGGCAACATATTGTTGGATCTTTCTTTTGATCCAATCTGCCAGTCTATGTCCGGCTGCTTTGAGTTGGTCCCAAGTCTCTCAATATCTCCTTTTCTTGAGTCCTGAGTCCACGCTGCTCCTCCGGATAGCCGCCCGGAGCCCTGGCGCAGCTGCTCCAGTTCCAAGCGACGTGCCGAGCCCGTATTTCTCCTTCTCCTCTGGGCAGCCCCCTGTGTTCAGGGGTGGTCACTTTCAGTCCAAACAGCTCACCGAGCACCTTCTCCTTTGGGCAGCCTCCCAGGGCGCGGGTGGGTTGCGCGGAGTCCAAGCGCTGTGGTGAACAGCCCCCTCTTCAATGCTCCCAGCTGTCTGCGATCACTGCTCCGGGGGGGGGAGGGGCGCCTCGCCGGCAGTTCTACTTTGCAAAGATCCCTGCTTTCGGGGCTACCGCCCCGTCCAGGACTCCTGCCCCTTCCGGAACGCCTGCCCAGTGGGAGACTCTCGCCCGGCTGCTTTGAGTTGGTCCCAAGGCTCTCTATATCTCCTCTTCTTGAGTCCTGAGTCCTGGAGCAACACGAAACGCAGCCACCCTCTAGTCCGCCATCTTGAATCCCCCTGAAACTCTTGTTTTAAAAAAATCACTGAAAAAATACAAATCACTAGACTTGACAGGCAGGTGCTTCATTAGTTTTTTCCCTTTTCAACACCTCAAAATTTTTTAAAAGTCCTTGAAAAAGAAGCTTGGCCTCTCACATGGAGCTAATGTCTGTGTCAAAATCAGTGGAGGTGGTGGGGGCAGTGGAGTAAAGATGTCCACTCTGGCTCCTGGAGCCTTCATGCCATCTCATTAGCTGGTGGAGCCTGGGCGGGGGAGCAGAAGCACAGACACTTAACTGCAGAGCCTGGTACCTAGCTCACCAAGAGGACTTCTCATGAGCTATTCTTTGAAGAGTCATCTCCCTGGCTTCTCTTGTTAACCCAGCTGTTTAGTTGTTGCCTTGAACCTTGGATTCTGTTGTCTCTGGCTGGATTGCACCCTGCAGAGTAGCTTTTCCCTTGAGACACAGTCTAACTTGAAAGACACCTGAGACTAACCCTGCAGCTGTGCCTCACAACTGTACCTGTATTGTGTTCCCCAAAGGTTCATTTTGATGTTCTGATACCAAATCTTTGCCCAACTTTTAGTTGTTTACTTCTCCGAATCTACTCTGCCTCCTTTAATCTTATACAGCACTAGAAATAATTATCTTTGGTCTTCTATGCTGTGGATCTAAAAGCTAAAATTTAACTTTCATTAGAGTGTTTAAGATTATATTTTAGCTTCTCTCATGGGATTTTACTTTACCTATACCTGCTTCGAAAAGACATTCACTGCAGTTTATCTCTGGAAATTTAAGCCACATATGAGTCAAAGACCAGATACTGCTTAACAAGAATCTGATATTTCCAGGAAGCAGCAGTGGGCCAACCCACCTTTATGTGTGGGTGAGACAGATCTGCCCAGCAAAACAATTGCGAGAGTGAATTGGAGTAAGTGGGTTCTTTGGGGTCAATGTGTTAACATTCGTTTGGTTTCTAACCTGTTTTCCCGACATAGGGTTTGCAGTTTTGACTCTCCCTTTTTGTCCTCTAGATTGCTACACTCAGGAAAATTTATTGCCATTCCCATGGCTGGACCTAGAAACTTGAGCAAATAATTTGATACCAAATATCAAACTTATATTCTTTACATGTGGGATTCAAGGTTTACTGAAAGCAAAAACTGACGGGAAGTGGGGAAGGCACAAGATGAAGCACAGATAACTTCTGGTGCCAGCCTTCTTTGTTCCCTCTCCCAGAGTTTTTCAACTCTGATCCCAAACCCATCTACTCTGCTTCCTTTGAAAAAGGTCCTGCAGCTCTCTGGCCCCTCTCCCTAGAAGGTAATTGGGTGACTACTTCAGTCACTCCATTGGGTTTCACTCCGTTAACTTGCTCAGGAAGGCTTGCCTTCAACGACATACCACCTCTTCCTGAGAGGTCATATATACTTCATTTTCCCAGTGATAACTGGGACCCCTGAATGCTGGTGTTTGGGATTCAGCCTGACTGGTCTCTCCTTTCTTCTCTGCTTGGAGCTTACAATGTGCCCACGTTTTATTAACCTCGTGGCTGCACTCCCTAGTTGTCCTAAGTGACTGGTGTAGCAGGGGAAGTAGAAAGGAAAGGCGGGGGGGGGGGGGGGGGGGGGGGCTTTTATCTCAACCTTTGCTGCCTCAGGCAACAGACTGGAGGCTGACTATACACAACCTTCCGCCTTAAAAGTGATGAACCCCCGCGTCTTCATTCCTTTATTCAGTTTCTCTAAACGATTTAAAATTACCAATGTTCTTGCTAAAATTTGTGTATACATCAACTTCTACAAGACTCGGCCTGTTCTTTGTACTTAGGAACATTAAAAAAAATGAATTCAAAGAGGGGAAAACACTGAACGCTTTTCTGCACCAGGAGGCGTGGAGTGGGGTGGGGGACAATCAAACCTATATCAGCGAGTTTCCCGATAAAGCTTTAAAGTGGAAAGACTTAAGCTGGGTCTGTCAGAGGGACAATTTCTCTACCTAGAGTACATTTTATCATTTGTCAAACCATGAGCACACAGCCGAGACCTAAGTAATTCTTATTTTTAATATAAGCTATGCAAATACACAGCGCTTTCCGGGCGGCCACACAAGCTGGATGCCCGACCTTAATCCGGGCCCTTGTCCCCAGACCCCGCCTGGTGGCGTTTCCTGCCCGCATCTCCGCGCAGCCGGAGGTGAGTCCCGCGCGCTCCCAGCTCTCTGGCCTGCGGGAGGGGCTGGAGCGAAGGCGGGGAACGGGTCGGGGAGGGGGGAGACGGAGATCCAGGCCCGACTACAGCTTGCTGGCGGCAGAGCCGCATTTTCAGCCACCTCCGCAGCCCCTGCCCTCGCCTGGCGAGCGATTCCTGGGCGTGCCTCCTGGAGGCACGGAGCCCGCCCGGCGCGCCCCTGCCCTGCAGCTCCCGCCCGGGCGGAGGCCGCCGGACCGCGGAGATGCGGGGCGGGGGCAGGGCGCGGGGTAGGTGACTATCCCGCCTCTGTTTCCCTGCCCCGGGGAGCAATGACATCACGCGGCCTTCTCCAGGCGCCGACACAAAGAGCGGCGCGGAGAGGCCGCTACTGGGGTAGCCGGCGGCCGCTGCTGCGGCTCAAGGCCCCGGGGCCTCGCCGGCCAGGCCAGCCGCCAGTGGCCTGCAGCCTTCCTCTTCTTCCTCAGCCTCCGCCGCCTGCTCTGTCTCCGTCGCTCGCGCCGCCCGCGCCGCCCGCGCCCTCGGCGCTCTGCTGAGCCCGCGCCGGGCCGCGCCGGCCCCTTTCCATGCGGGCGGCGCGGGCCCTGGGAGGGGCGCCCGGAGCCAGCCGCGCAGCATGCACTGGGGGGTTGGCTTTGCCTCGTCCAGGCCGTGCGTGGTGGATCTGAGCTGGAACCAGAGCGTCTCCTTCTTCGGCTGGTGGGCCGGGTCCGAGGAGCCCTTCTCCTTTTATGGGGACATCATCGCTTTCCCTTTGCAGGATTACGGTGGGATCATGGCAGGGCTGGGCTCCGATCCCTGGTGGAAGAAAACCCTTTACTTGACCGGGGGAGCTTTGCTGGCCGCAGCTGCGTATCTGCTCCACGAACTCCTGGTCATTAGGTGAGCCGGAGAGAGGGCCCCGCGCACCCGCGCCGAGAGGGGCATCTGGCCAGGGCAGGGCCTGCGCTAGGGGGGTGGTCCTGTGCCAGATCCTCGGTCACGCCGCCCACATGCACAGGCGTCCTGCCCTTCCTTTCCCCCAAAGGCCCTCTTGGTCACCTGGCCGTGAGGGGCAGTTTAGTTGGGAGAATTAAACTGGTACTGGGAGGAGGAACATTTGTCACCCAACCGTTCAGTGCTAGAAGCAAAAATGCTCTGGGTCACTAGTTGTTATCCAGCAAAATACTCTTGAGTAATATCCTTAGGAAGATATCTGTAACAATAGAATTAGGCTTTGTAGAAATACTAAGTTGCACTCTTGTGAAATGCCTTATTGGTTTCATAGGTAATAATTTTGGAATACCAACTACTAGCCTCATCTTTTACTTAAAAGGTTAGTTCTATACTATTCCTCCGTGTCAACATCTTCAAGAAGCTGCCATTGCAAAAGCTCTAGAAACCTGCGGGTTCCTGTTAAAGATGCGTTACTAAATGTAGTCGTGTGCAGTTTTGGTGCAGTCTTGACCTGGTTATCTGTTTGTCTGATACTGAATGCTAAGTCCCATCTTCAGGCTTAAATATCACAGTGTGAGCAGTAGAAGATCCAAGGGTAGGACTAGCACATGGGCGTGTTTGACATAACACGGAATCTCCCAGGGCTGTAAACAGTTGCATCCGCTGCAGCAGAATGTTTACAGAATTGACATGGAAATTCCAGAAAATGGAGACCCCTGCTGTTGGTACATCCAGTCCCAAATTGGTGTAGAGTAATAGCACAGGATACTGAGGCAGTCTTTGGCTAATTGATAATGGCAATTTATGCTTAAAATTTTCATGAGTTTCTGCTTTGAGCCTGGAAGATTACCTGAAGCAGAGCAGTTTTCAATAACTGAGATTGTCCCTCCTGGCCAGTATATTCTGAAGATGAAGAAATGTTCCCACACCACCTTTTTTAAGGTGGACATCCAGCACAAGATGTTGTTATAACAAAGACAGTGGCAGGTGACCTTTAATGGGCCTGCAGGGATTCCAGGAGGGCATCATGACATCCTGACTCTATTTTGAATATTTCCTGTGTCTGAAAGGATGAGAAATAATTTAGGTCTGAGAAAATGTGTTTGTTGGCTTTCATATTATCTAATCACAACTGAGAATTGAGAAGTTCAAGTGTGTTACACATTTAATTATCTTATCTAGTGCTTTGGATCTACTTGAACCACAAAAAAATTTAAAGTGAATTTTCTTCCTAGATTATTCCATGTTTGTGCTAGTTTTGGAACTCTATTTCAAGTTAGGTTTCAAACCATATAAAGAACATTTGCGCAGTATTTTAAGTGGTAACTAGTTGTTCCTGAATTATATTCCAGTGTAAAACCTTTGAAGGTCCTGGACCATGTGGCTTCTGAGCAGTTTTCCACTTTGGGGAGGGAGGAGTGAAGGCTTCACAGGGCTGAATGTAAAGATGACTTAAATGACCTTGCAGAAATAGTGGGGAGCTCAGAGGTCACTTTGGAATAAGCCAAACAGGGGAAGGTGTGGTTCCTGCACTCTGTAGAACCCTCTGCCCATAGACAGTTCCTTCCCCATTTAGGGGACCACAAGTCCCAACACTAGATATTTATGTGGATTAGGGAGTTTCAAATCCTTAGTTTTCTCTCTCATTTCCTGACAGGTGTTTGAGATAATTGCTAAGCCCTGCTATAGTGCAAATGATAACAAGGTGCTGCCCATGTTTGAAAACTTGGGAGGGACTCTGCACATAGGTGCTGTGCATTCATGATTGCATTTACTCCTAACAACTGTTATTTTGAGGCTTGATCTCCATTTATAGAAAGGAAATTTTGACTGAGGGAGGTTAAGCAACTTGCCCAAGATGACATAGTAGGAGTTGTAGGATCCAAAAGGGAGAATGTCTGTCCATGAGTGGAGCTTGTGCTCTTTACAGTGCCTCCTAGAAAGTACCCATTCTGGAAAGTCTTTTTGGAGGAATAGAAGGAGAAATGTGGCCAGGAAAAGACAGGCCTGTAGTGGGGACCTGACATTCCTACCAGCTTCTAGAACTCTGTCCTCGAAGACAGGAGGACTGAGGCTTCAGAGGTTACAGAGGTTATAGAGACTCTCATTTAAGGTCTGCTTCAATTGCCTGTATAACTCAGGCAAAACAAAACAAAACAAAATCTGAAATACATGGGATGGAAAATACACCTTGAAATGACTACATTGTTTGAGTTCACTGGCAGTTGCAATTTATTCTCTGCTCTGCTTGGACTTTCTGCTGCACAGACTTTACCTAGACCTATGGTGGTGTCTTGGAGTGGAAAAATAAGATGACAGGTGAGAATTATTTAGGAAGTCTTGTTAATGAGTATAACCAAAGATAATTTAGTAGGGAGATGGGTGCTTGTCTGGGATGACATTTGAGGTTTTATTCATGTTCTTTTCCACCACCATATATTGTTCCAACCCTCTATTTTTCCTGTGTGGAAATTAACCTGGGAACTATTTTAAATTAGGCATTTGGAAATTTGTTGTTTGTGAAGTGAATGATTAAGTAAATGACTTCATTACTAGTAGCTCATTTGTACTTCTGGCACTCTGGCTCTGCCTGTCTTAGAAAACTTATGTAGTAAATCAAAGCAACCCATGAATCAACATCTGATCTCCCCAAATGGACAACCCACTCATCAGCCATGCACAGAGGCATGGTCATCTGGGATATCCTTAGCCACACAGGTAGGAGCTTGTCTCCTGCTAGAGTGACTAGTTGGTGCTCTGTAGGTGTTATCATATACAAACCTCATTACAAGGACACTTCATAAAATATAGCTGTACAGGAAGCAACCCACCTGTCTTCTAAGCTAGAGAGAGGATTCTGATGTGGGGTGGGGGGCAGGTCTCTTGACCCAGATTATCTGGGTTTAAATTAAATTCTGCCTCTGGCCAACCATGTACCTTGTACATGGTAGTAAGCTCTTGATTACTCAGTTTTCTCATCTGCAAAATGGGGATAATAATTGTAGCCTTCCTCATAGAGTTGATTTAATGTGTTTTCATGTGTGAAATGCTTAGAAGAGAGTTGGTCACATAGTGGGCATTCAGTAAAGCTTATTGATCACTAGCTATTATGGACAAATGGTTTGCATAGTCTAAATCAAAATGATTGTGCTGGTAAAATTAGTCAAGGAAGTTTCCATTTTGGTATCTTTGAAGTGCTTAAGAGCTTGAGAGTTGGTGTTATTAAAGACTTGATTCTAAATTGGTGTTCTTTGGGCAAGTTATTTAACTTCTTGGAGATTTTGCTTCCTTGTCTTCTATAAAATATAAATATGGTATGGTGGTCTAAATTTAGACCATAATAATACTCACTCTACAGTGTTATTGTCAGAATTAAATAAGTAAACATGTATGCTGTATGTAAAGTCACTGGCATATAATTAGCAGCCATTCGTATTATGACATGCTCCAAATTAACGATTAGAATTAGATGTTCTGTCCAGTGTAGCAGGGAGTTTTATATTTATCTCCTTTCCTTTCAGTTCTTAAAATTTTGCCTCACTAATTTACATGAAAATACTTTGTGATGTGAATTACTTTACTGGACAAAATCAGTTAATTTTTTTTTGCATGTGAATGTTTATTGCAGCTTTATTCATAGTTGCCCAAACCTACAAACAGCCAGAATGTCCTTCAACAGGTGAATGAATGGACAAAATGTTCTGCATCCATACAATTGAATGCATTCACTATAACAAAGAAAAGCCTAGAAAGCTGCAAACAGTTATTTGAGTATCAAGTCTATAGTTTATGCTGACTAGGAACATAGTTTAAGTCGGTTCTTGATTTTAATATCTGACCTCCCACATATTTCATCTAAATGAAAACCTTTGTTTGTGAATATTGCCAGAAAAACAGCAAATATTTTTGTTCTTCTGTCTTGATTGATATTTTTAAAATGAGTCATTCTGAGCTCTTCAAGTTGAATGGGCCCTTGGGTGGTAAACTTCTTCAAGAGAATTTGTTCAACAAAGTGGAGGCTGAAGTAAGCAAGCATCCATGTAATATGACAAAGATGATGTCTAGATAGGTGTAGGATGTAACTGGGTTTCTGATGTCTGATGTAGGTGTAGAACGTAACTGGGTTTCGTACAGTGGAAACAAAATCTCAGAAAGGGTAACCGGGAAGAGGGAGGTTTATCTGACGAAAATTGATAGGTAGAATGACAGATAGAAGTTACCCTGGGGGGTGTTATATGAGTGGGGCTGTAAAAAGAAAAGATTTTATAGTTAAAGGAGATAAGACCTCTGGGGATATCTTTTTGGATAAGAATAATTTCCACTATTATTTAATCCTTGACATCTCACTAAATATTTACAGATATTCCCTTATTTAGTTCACATAATAATCAATTCAGAATTGGTGTTATCCTCGCTTTCCAGGTAAAGAGAGGAAGAGAGGCCTAGAGTGACATGGCCGAGAGGAAGCAGGGCTTGAACTTGACTCCAGGTGTCCAGATTTGGAATCCCGCATTTGTTTTACAATGTGGTGGCTATTGAAAAACTACCCAGGAAAGACCTCCTCACCCTGAAAAGGAACAAAAAGAAAAGCTGTATATGCATCTAAGGCAGGAAAAAGGAGAAAGCAAGGGCACTAAAATATGAGCTGTGGGGCCAAATTGAGCACCTTGTGAAGATTCGGAGAGTGCGGAGAGAGAAAGAGTGAGAGCAAGGGAGCCAACCCAGAAGCCAGGTTTCATAGCACTTCAGGTGAAAGTCCAGGTGGGGGGCCAGGAAATTCAATCTCAGTTCCTGCAGAGTTTATCATGGCAGAACAAACCTGCAATGTTATTTCTGAGCCTTAACAATGAAGACACTATTTCATATTATGGTCTATGGCCAAGAACATAGGTGCTGACTACCTGATACTGTCCAAGTTCTGACTTGGAGCAAGGTAATCTTCTGTGCCCCAGTTTTCTCATCTGTAGAACATGTATGGTGACAATACCTATTTCATTAAAGTTCTTATGAAAATTACATGAAGTAATACCTTTGAAACCTCCAGAACCATATATGACACATAGTCAGCACAAAGTATCATTTCTGTCTCTCCAACTTGTTCCTGGCAGTAAATATAGCCAGCTGGAGAAGAGGTGGACCCATCCCAGAAAATATGCTTCCTACCCATAAGCTACAGGTAACAGAAGGAGGTTGATTTGTAGTTACTTTCTTGAGCCACTGGGGTCATGGTAATAGCAAAGTTTGCAAAAGCTTCTTGTGCTTTGACTAAACTTCTGTTCTCCAAGTTCTGGGTGAGGTAAGCCCCTGCAGTAAACACTTCTGCATGTTTATGGAGGACTACAACCCTGCAGAGTCCTCTCAGCAACTAAGGGAACTAAACATATAACATGCAGATTGTTCTTTATTTCTGTTTTGGTTTTGACAGGAAACAGCAAGAGATTGACTCCAAAGATGCTATTATTTTGCATCAGTTTGCAAGACCTAACAATGGTGTCCCCAGTTTATCTCCTTTCTGTTTGAAAATGGAAACTTATTTAAGGATGGCTGACTTACCCTATCAGGTACTTGTTTGCAAATATGTTTTATTCTCATGACATCACTATCAGTTAGCAGGGGGAAGTATTTAATATCATGCAGTGGATGCCAGAGGAGGTGGGGTCTGAAAGTAACAGTCCCCAGTCCTTAGATGGAGATACTTGATTGCAGAATCTGTTGATTTTATGTCCATTTTAATGATGGATCAAAAGAATGAACTTTTGTGGGATCCAGGGCCATAATATTTTCCTCTAACATAGAGTATGGTTAATGGTTAATGGTTCAAATAGGCCTCCTGGGTGGCTGTTGATAATGGTGAGTGTGCCATTGCCTGATGGTTTTTCTCCTCTAGGTTTTCATTTATTGAGAGCATTAGATTTTGTCTCTCATGAATTTGGTGTTAGAGGGCCCAACAGGCATCTGGTAGATATTTGTATATATCGCGAGAGCTTTTCCACGGTCTGTTCAAGTGGCTTTCAGGGAAACACTTGCTTATTTCAGCATTTAAGAATGAGTAGAAGAATGCATATAAAGGTATAGATTTCCCTTAGCAATGCTTGAGTTGTTTCTCACAAATTTACATGTTGTGTTTTCATTGCCATTCAGTTCTTTGTATTTAAAAAAATTTCCCTTATGTTTTTCTTTTTCACTCAAGTTCTAGTCTTATGGAATTTTTTTTAAGCTTTGATTTTTGTAATTGTTTTTAATTTTATGGTCAGATAAAATAGTGTCTGTATTCTCGGTTCTTTGGAATCTATTGAGGTTTTTGCCTAGTGTGTGGTTACTTTTTTAAAAAATAGTGAAATAATTAAGTAACTACATAGTAGGTAGCTATAGACTTCTTTATATATGTACTTGTTTGAACATGTTTACCTTTAGGATTTTTTTATAATTTGAATTCTGTATAGTCAGATATTGAGGTGAATTCTCTGACTCTGTTGTGCTTGAGATAGCTTTCTCTTTTTGTGCATTTGTTTCTCAAAGGCAATGCATTATTTATATTGAATCTAAGTCTTTTAATTGGTTAGTTAATCTGTTTATACTTATTGTAATGACTGTTTTGTTTGGACTTGTTTTTACATTTAATATTTTTCTCCTTACTACACTTTCTTTAAAAAAATTTTTTTTTCTCGTTTCTTGCTTTCTGGTGGATAGATAAAAACTATTTTTTCTGGCATTTAAAAGAATTCTATTTTGTTTTTGTGGTAACTGCTCTTAATACCCAAATTTGTGTTTATTTGTTACCAGTTATTTGTTAAATTATTGAAGTCTGTATTTACCCTGCAATAATACACATACATTAGCAGTTTGTATGTACTCTGGGTCTCCTTTTTCCCCAGTCATCTTTCCAATTGTGTTGCTGTTTAACATTTTAATTCTGAAATTTGGGCAGTCTTTTCCATTTTTGTTTATTATTCTTAGGCAATACACTCTACTGTTATTTGACTAGCCTTATTGCCCACATATCTTATCCTACAGAATTTATCTTTTTATTTGAATACTTCTTTGGTGAATATTTTCAGAGTGAGTCTTTATGTAGTGAACCTTCAGTGGCTTTGAGTGTCTGAGAACATCTTTTTTATAGCCTCACGTTTGATAAGTCTATGTTCAAAGTTTTTCTCCTTCCATGTCTTTTTTACTTGATTGTATTTTTTACACCGGTGTTATTGTTTGATTCTCATGGAATTCCTTTTTTAAAATTTTTAAAAATTTTGTTCTAATTTGTTATACATGACAGTAGAATGCATTTTTGCATTTTGATAAATCATACATAAATGGAGTATAATTTCTCATTTTCTGATTGTTCATATTGTAGGATCACATCAGTCATGCAGTCATATATGTACATGAGGTATTAATGTCTGTTTCACTCCTTTATCCTTCCTACCCCCATGCCTCTTCCCCTCCCTTCACTCCCCTCTACCTAACTAAAGTAACTATTCTTCCCTAGCACCCCCACTCCCACCCCTTACTGTGAATTAGTGTCTGCGTATCAGAGAAAACATTTGGCCTTTGGTTTTTTGGGTTTGGCTTATTTCGTTTAGTATGATATTCTTCAGCTCCATCCATTTACCAGTGGATGCCTTTTAATATTTTAATATTCTTAAGTTCCACTGTAATGTACCTTGGTGTGGGTTATTACTTGTCCTCTTCAGTCTTTTATAAACATGTTTAATCTGAGTCCTTCATCTCTTTTTAATTCTAGGGAATTAATGATCTATTTTCTAAAAATATTTTCTTTTCTATTTATTTGTTATCACCCACCCCCATTCCTGTTCACTATTATCTGTATATTAGAATCTGTGATAGGGTTTTCTATTTTTTCATGCTCTATCCTTTAATTCTTCTTGCTTTCTGGGAGCATTCTCTCTGAACTTGTATTGCACTGCTTTATTCTGTTCTTGAGGCCAGTGTGCTATTTATCTTATCTGTTGTGTTCTTGATTTCAGGTTCAAAAAGCTGAAAAACTCTTACTGATCTCTTTATTCCTTTGAGGGATAGCTGTGCTGATTAAAAGCTTTTTGTCTGTCCCAGGAATTCTACTTCATACCATACATATTTAGTGTATATTGGCACTCCTCAGATGTCTAGTTATTTTGGTTTAAGAGTTTTTACCAGGGATACCAGATTCCTTGCCAGGGCACAGATAAAGTTCAGGCTATAGATTATGTGCCTCTGAGGACTTAAATCAAAGGAAGGAGGTGAGCTCCTGGCATCCCCCAAACACTGTGGTCCTTTTGATTTGTTGCCACACATCCAAATGGCTCTCACTGGTCTGGGGTTTACTTTAGGCTATTACAAAGTGGAAGCACTGGGAAGAGGTGGTCTCCTTAGGTTGCAACAGACTAGCTGGTGTGTTGTCCCCATAAGGATATTACTCCTCTAACTCCTGACTTCCTATAGCCTGTATTTACTTAGCCAGTATAGAAAAGGGGATGGGGCCAGCACCCTTTTAAGTCTGTGCTGGAACAAGGTGATCAACACACTTTCATCTTCAAAAGTGCTGTGATGGAAGTCTTCTGGGAACACAGCGGAGAAGCACTGAATCAGGACTTCAGATGAGGGGATAGGAAAGGAATGGTACATCTAGGAACAGAAGGAGCGGGGGTCTTTATATCTACGACCTGGATGCAAGGGGCGAATCTGGAGAGAGAAGCAGGGAGAAGAGTATACAGGACTTACGAAGCTAGCAATAGTGGAGAAAATAGCGTTAAAAACAGACTTGAATCATCTAAATGCATTGGACCCGATTTGGAAGATCATTGTTTAGCTTGGTGTTGGCAGTCAGCATTTGAGGATGTGTCACTGAGGGATGTAAATTGAAGGAAGAGATTGCTGCCCAGCAGTTCCCTGTCCGTTCCATCATCGCTCACCACATCACTTCACTTAGTCGTGGCAGCTTTTGGGTAATTAGGGTCCAAAATGTGGATGTTATGAACTGCCACCAGTGGCTACTTTAAAGATCTTTTGTGTTCTCCCACCCTTAACGAAGTAATCCTTCATGAAATAATCCTGCTGTGAGGACCACTTTGCCCATTCCGTTCTTTCCTTCAGACCCTCAAGTGCTGACTGTTAGAGACCTCTCTCTACCTGCCACCTTTGTTCCTGTTTCAAAGCAGTTCCTTTTAGTAAGTGTAAGCAAGCAGCAGGATCCATGCCCTGCTATGATGTCTGACTTCTATTACAGCGTCTTTAAGAAGACCTCATCCCTTCCAAAATCATTATTGTTTTTTAAATATGTCTTTAAAAAAAGATCATGTAGGGATAAATGGAGGGTGTTCACTGGGTGACAGAGCCTAAAGATGGTTGTGTGGTGTAGAAAGGAATGCTGTGAGACTTCCCGGGGTTCCCTGAGCACTCTGGGCTGTCAGCATGTGTTTGTGGGTGCAGCTGCACCTCAGTCATGCCCTGGAAGTGTCCCAGAGCCCATTGCCGGGACTGATCAGTACAAAGGTGTTTTGTCCAGGACCCCGGGAACTCTGCCTGCTGCTCCTTCCTTTCCCTGTTCACATTTAAAAAAGATGAAAATGTCCTGTTCCTAAGATCAAGACTTTATATTTGAAGCTTTTTAATTTTTTTTAACCTAGATGGGAAAGGAAGTTATATTTGATGACCATCAGTAGAAAATTACAAGATTGTAGTTTTTTTTTTAGTCCCTATATATTGGACATATTATTTTTTTAAAAAAATCAAGATATAAATAATGATACTTCAATTTAAAAATATTTAATTTTGTAACAATCATAGATTCACAGGAAGTTACCAAGAAATGTGCAAGGAGATATGATTAATTAAAAAAAAAATCCCAAGACTGAGTAGA
Source organism: Sciurus vulgaris (assembly GCF_902686455.1). Classification (NCBI taxonomy): domain Eukaryota; kingdom Metazoa; phylum Chordata; class Mammalia; order Rodentia; family Sciuridae; genus Sciurus; species Sciurus vulgaris. The sequence continues at coordinate 65,021,711 of NC_136467.1, forward strand.
GCAGTGGTAGAGTACTTGCCTAACATGCATAAGACCCTGGGTTTGATCTCAGCACTGCAAAGACCAAAAGCAAGCCAAAACAAAATGAAAAACAAACAAAACCTTCTGAAAGTAGCTTTACTGTTTTTCTGATTACATATAGATAGCATGCGATCCTTGTCTAAATTTCTAAATTTCAAACAGTATAAAAAAAATTTAAACAGTAAGTGAAAAGCACCTGACATTCTATTAGCTAGAGATAACCATAACATATTTTTTGACTACCTTCTGTACATTTGTCTAGACATATGTAAAAACACCTACCTTGTTTGATGTAACTGGTTGTATTAAAAGCTTCTATTTCACAAGATAATTCTTCTTAAATAAGAGAAAGCAGAAAGAAAATTCTCCTTTGGAACTCCCTGCCTTGGCCCTTAGCCCTAACTCTTGATTTCTTATTTATTTCCTGATCTTATCTCTCCCCTCCATTTTTGTGGTTTGATTTTTTTTCTCAAACTACAGACAAGTTAAAAGAATATTACAGGGAGCATTCCAGGTCCTTCACCTGGACTCACTGATGGCTAGCAGCATGTTGCTTTTTTTGTTTTAGTTCTCTTTATGTTTTCGTCTGTTAACCTTTTTTTAAAAAAAATATTTTTAGTTATAGATAAACATAATACCCTTATTTTATCCATTTATTTTTTTATATGATGCTAGGATTGAACCCAGTGCCTCACGTGTGCTAGGCAAATGCTCTACCACTGGGCCACAACCACAGCCCCTAACCTTTTTAAAAGATAATTAATTTGCAAGTACATTGCAGACATTATGACCTTTCACCATACAGACTTTAGCATGCGGCTTCTCCAAAGAAGCACATTCTTTTCTACAAAACTACAATGTGTAGTGAATGCATGGATTTTTTTTCCAATGTGTTATAATCCTTGAAAGGTGCTCAAATTATTTCAAAGTTAACCAATGAAATATGTTTCCTTATCATTCTAGGTGCAGTGAATGAAATGGATAGCAATTTAGCTGAAAAGTTGGGGGCTGTTATAGTAAACCAGGGAACCATGATTCTGAGATCTCTCCTTGAGTCTCAAGTTTTTCATCTCTAAATGGTGTTGATACAATGTTAATATAATAGATGAAGGTGTTCTGTCAAACACCTCATGTGCATTCTCTCATCCAAAACTTGCACTGTTATCCTCATTCTGTAGATGAAGAAATTGAGGCCCAAGGTGGATAAAGGGAGACCCAGGGAAGTCCAAGGTCATACAATGAATAAATAATGGAACCAAATTTCAAAATCCAAAGCCTATGACTTTTCTGCTGAGCTAATAATGTGTACATATAGCTGCATTATTCTCACCTGGAACAGACTTGTAGAAGGCAACATCAATTTAAAAAAATTGTCAGAGGGGCTTGGTGGCACTTGCCTGTAACCCCAGTGGCTCAGGGGGCTGAAGCAGAAGGATCAAGAGTTCAAAGCCAGCCTCAGCAATTAGTGAGGCCCTAAGCCACTCAGTGAGACCCTGTCTCTAAATAAAATACAAAAAAAAGGGCTGGGAATGTGGCTCAGTGGTTAAGCGCCCTTGGGTTCAATCCCCAGTACCAAAAAAAAAAAAAAAAAAAAAAAACCAAAAAAAAACTGCTTTCAGAAACTATCCTCAGTGGACTAGTCAGGCTCCAATTTCTTAACTAACCAGGAATTCCTTAATATATTTCAGGAAGTTATGGAAAAATAAGTATTATTTAAAAAAAAATTTTTTTTATAAGTAGTATAACCACACTCCAAAAAACTGAAATGCATGGGAAAGAAATGATCACCTTTATTTCACTCATAGTCTTGCCAGTTACTTTGGACATTTTTGTGAGTTCCTCCTTTTTAATTCATCTAAATTTTACTTAGATATAATACTGTCTCTTTAGCTTGTAAGCAAAATAACATTTCTGATTATGCAAATATACTAGAGCCTTCATTTCCATAAAAGTTGATCACTTATTTTTATTCCTGTGTACCAGGTTTAGAAAGTGGTCAAGATGAAAAATGTACCAAGGACCCAGGGGAGGATGAGGTGTAGAGGTAGATGTGGGAACTACTGTTCTGTAGGGAAGTGGAGTATATACCACAGAGTGGAAGCCTGAAGGAAGGGCAGATAATGGGTATACCCTGGGAAAACAGTTTACTATCAAGGTGACATTAAACTGATTTTTTTTTAGGATGGATAGGACTTTGCAGAGGATGGGGAATGGGATTCTTGTGAAAGATGTAGATGTGCAAAGTGATCTGGCTGGGTATAAGCAGTTGGATCAGGAGACCAGGGGTATTGATATCCAGTGAGGCTAGGCCTAGATGGTGTCTGTCTAGCTCACACATCAAAAGTGTGAGGGAGGTTAGATTAGATCTACTAAAGCTATTAGATAATTTTGAGCAACAGAGTTCTTATGTCTCATTTACATCGCAAAGAATATCTTCAGATGACATTGTGGAAGGCAACATCTGAGAATGACGAGTCTAGAAAATGTGTTAGGAAGGTGCTATCAGGAGAAATATGTAACAGAGACTATGTTGTATGGTAAATTTACATCTTTAGTATACAAATTACAAGAATGTCAGATGTGCTAGTAACTTTTAGAAGTATTTGACATTATGTCTAGGCCTGCCTTGTGGGGTTGTGTAGGTTGCTTACTGCATAACAGTGTCTACCTGCCAAGATGTGAACTTTGGCATGGATTGCATCTATTCAGATGAGGTTTTATTTTCTGAACTGTATCAAGGCTGCATGGCTAACAGTAACCTCAAGAGTTACTACCCATTTTCAGACAAGGCCTACTTTTCATTCTTTATAATGAGCAGTGAGATAAAGTATGAAGTATCAAGACATTAAGAAGCAGAGACCAAAGTTCCTTTTAGTCCCTATCAAAAACAGTGGTAAACAGCAGTTAGCTGACATCCACTGTGCTTTTCAGCCTTCTAGGAAGATGGTATCACCCACCGGTGGAGAAGCCCCTGACCCTCACATGTAGCCCAGGCCCAGTCCTGTGGGCACAGGTGGATGACTGCCCTGAAGGGCCTTGATATCCAGGCACAACCCCATTATTTCACTTAAGGCCTTCTGTGGCCTGGTGTTCTATAGTACATACTACACACAATGTGCAGGAAGCTTATTTCCTGGATGCAGAGAGACTTGTTCTAGAAGTTCTGCAGTTTTTCTGTTTTTTTTTGTGTTTGTTTTTGTTTTTGTTCTTTTGTTATTGTTTTGTTTTTTAATCCCTTGTGGTAAGATGTATTACTTGGCTTTTGGGAAAGGCACACAAGAATCTGGGTGTGATTTAGGTAAGAACAAATTTGAGCAGTAATCACCTCTGCTAATCCCAAGGATGTCACATGAGAAACAGTAACTTTTTTCATCTCTCTTCATATTTTGGAGTTTTAAGCCTAAAAGGGGAATTTGGCCAGCAGTCTTCTAGAATGGGTCCTCATAGATTTTTTTCTGTTATGACACATCTTTGCAGAGATGGATTTTTTTTGTCTAGGGCTTGATCCAGTGTTTCCTTAATTTTAATTTTGTTTCTCTTCTCTAAGAGAAAGGGTAGAGATGTGCCCTCAAAGCAGGGGTTGGTAAATTAGGGTCTGTGGCCTAGTGGGCCTGTGAATGAAGAAGAATTTCTATGTTTTTAAAAAGCTGGGGACAGACTGGGGATATAACTCAGTTGGTAAAATGCTTCCCTTGCATGCATAAGGCCCTGGGTTCTAATTCCCAGCACCACAGGGGGGAAAAAAAAGTTGGGAAAAGGTCAAAAGAAGAACATTTTTGTATTATATTGGAACCAGAAATGCTCATCCACTTATGTATTGTCTGTGGCTGTATTCCTGCTTCAAGTGCAAAGTTGAGTTGTTGCTGTAGAGACCATTCAGTTTGCCTGAAATATTTACTACCTGGCCCATTATGGAAAATGTTTGTTGTTGGGTGTCGGGGGGGGGTGCATATCTGGAACAGATACTTGGGAGGCTGAGATAGAAGGATTGCAAGTTTGAGGCCAACCTGTGTAACTTACTGAGACCCTGTCTCAAAATAAGATTAAAAGGTCTGGGGGGTGTAGCTGAGTAGTAAATTGCTTGCCTAGCATGTGTGAGGCCCTATATTTAATCCCTAGTACTGAAAACAATTATATGATGATATCTTCTTTAAAAAAAATCTAAAACTTTATTGAGATATAATTGACAGGCAACAAACGGCACATATTTTCAGTGTCTGATTTGATAAGTTTTGACATAGATACTCATGAAGCTGTCACCACAATGAAGATGTGCATGTATCCACTGTCCTCCAAAATTTTCTTGCGCCTCTCTAAAATCCCTTCCTCTTTCTCCTTCCCATCCCTCACTATCTCCGGTAACCACTGATTGGCTTTCCATCACTATAGACAGTTTATATTTTCTAAAAATAGAATCTGACAATATGCTCTGTACTTTTATACAACTAATTTTATTTAGAAAACTTATTTTGAGATTCATCTATGTTGTATCAATATTCCTTTATTTTTTGTTTAACTGAGTAGTATCCATTGTAAGGATATGTTAGATTTATTCATTCATTTACGTCTCAATAGGAATTTTTTTTCCCTGTTTCTGATAATTGCAAATAAATCTTCTGTGAACTTTTGTGTATGTCTTTGCGTGGACGGACATTTTCTTGTCTCTTAGGTAAATGCTTACAAGTGAAATGGTTTGACTATAAGGAAGATTTATATTAGTTTTTTAAGAAACCATTAGATGGTTTCAAAGTAACCATTGTACCATTTGACATTCTCACCAGCAGAGTGGTGTGGAGAGTACTAGTGCCTCCCTAAGAGCCAATATTGACCATTATTCAACAGTGTCTGCACTATCTATTTGTATAAAGTATGAGGAAGAGTTTGTAATAATCAGGCTACTTTAGACTGTGTAGACTTCAATGGATTCAGTTTAAACAGTCAAATTTGGGGCCTAATGATCTGATTTATTAAGAAAAGTGGGGGGCTGGGGAGATAGCTCAGTTGGTAGAGTGTTTGCTTTGTAAGCACAAGGCCCTGGGTTCGATCCTCAGCACCCAAAAAAAAAAAAAAAAAAAAAAAAAAGTGATTGAAGACATGGAATCCACACAGAATCCTCTACATCAGTGTTAAGATCTTTACTTTTTATGCAGCAAAGAATGCATATCACTTTGTAATTTTAAACATCCATGAAGTATGTGACCCTCACCTCCACCCATTCTGGGATTAAATCCTCTGAAACAGTAAGCTTTTAGCATGCATACAAATTGAGGGGGGCCTGTCAGACACACAGATTTTTGGGTGCCCTCCCTAGCGTTCTGAACCAGAGGTTTGGGTGGGGCCCAGGAACCTGCATTCTAGAGATGCTGTACTGCTGTGTTGGGACCTGTTGCAGCACTTTTTCCTACCTACGGATTACAGTCGTAGGCACCACTTGTTTCTAGTGTAGTGGTGTTAAACATTATTCAAGTGTAAGATACTGGATTTCAAATGAGGCTTTTGGTTAGTAGCCTTGTTAGCATGAGCCTCTTCATTGTTTATTTTTACTTTTTGCATTTTTGGGATAGTTTATACATTAGAGCTAGGCTGACCATTACCAGGATCATTTCAACCATCTCAAACTCCTTTCCCTGTACCCTGCCCCAGGATCTTTTTTTGTTTTGCTTTTTTTTTGGTCAGTAAGCCAGAGTTCACAGCCCATGATAAGATTTATTGGAGAAATATGGGAGTAAATTGCTATCTTCATTTGAGCTAAGAAGGTTCCCCCCATGGTAACCATTTATTGTCTTACGGAGTTTATATGCAGAGTTCACTCACTCGAGTAGTGCAGTCACTGTCGCACATAAGGTTGGACTGTTGTTTCTGCTACTCATCAGTGAAATTTAAATAACAACATTGTTTTTCTCTCTTTTAAAATACGCTTTATTTAGAACTATTTTGGTGGAAAACTCTCTGCTCAAGGGAAAATGCCTTGGATTGAATATAACCATGAAAAAGTTTCTGGCACAGAATTCATTATTGACTTCCTGGAAGAGAAACTTGGAGTGAATTTGAACAAAAACCTCGGCCCTCACGAAAGAGCTGTGTCACGTGCGGTGACCAAGATGGTGGAGGAGCACTTCTACTGGTGAGTGCCCTGTGGGTGACAGTGAGTGCCCTGTGGGCACGACCCTGTCCTTCCCATAGGTAATATACCCTGAGTAAGCATGACTGTAAAACTTTATTATGGACTCTGAAACCCAAATTTCATTTAATACAACCTATTCTTCTTTTGATTTTTTCCCCCCAACTATTTAAACATGTAAAAACTCTGAAGCCCACATGCTACAATTTGCTGGCCCTTGATCAGTAGGTGAGGGGATACATCTGTTGGTTGGGCTCAGGGCTCTTCATCAATACAAACTGCTGGATTAAAATCCCATCACATCATATACGTGGAGGAGGCAGGGAAGAGCACATAGAGGCAGAATTCCTAGGTGAAATAGATTGCACAGCCTTTGCGAGCGTGCTGTCAGTTTTTCTTAGTGAGAGTTCTCTGTGTTCCAGAAGTGAAGCATGCAGTGACTTTGCCCTGGTGGCCTGGCTCCTACTTAGCATTCCTTCAAGTTTGAAGCCATCACAGAGTTGTGCTGCCGAGCTGCCCCTGTTCTGCTCCTTGTTGCCTTGAGCTGGCAGGTCTGCTCTTCTTCCTTCGAAAGCTCATTTGTCAGGTGGGGCTTCCCCTGCTCCTTTCATCCATTTTCTGGCATTTCTGCATTTTTCTTTACTACCCTGTAGATGAGAATGGATTTCTCTCTAATTTCTATAAACTTTATCTTCTCCCATAGATTTAATTAAGAATTGTTAAGCCCATTTTTTTTGACATTAATTGTTACTCCTGGGCCAGATGCTGGTTCAGTAGCTTTTACCAACTGCCTCTCTCCTCCTGAGAAATACACTCTATGAGGGGCAGATTGTAGAGGATTCTTCTTCCTCAGCTCCAGGTTTCATTCGTTCTGCTCTCTTTCTAAATGGAAAACTTGCTGTTCTGGTCTTTCAGATTTGAACTGACCCTTTATTTTTCTTCTCCTTTTCTTACTTTTGGTTCTTGCTTAGTTTGTTCTGGAGCTGACCTGAGCTCTTCATCCTCTCCCTGCTCACTACAGAGGTAAAGGAAAGGTGAGCAAGAGGGAACAGGGGGGTAGTGAGGCAGGAGCACAAATCAGTGTGGAAGAGATCAGACTTAGTGTTCTGGAATATACCTGGCTCTGTTATTTATGATGCAGATGGAGAACTTCTGGGGTTCCCCTCTCAGAGTGTGGACCAAAATGCATGCCTTCGTATGATTTGCTTGGCTTCCAGAAAGATTTGTGGGACAGAACACATCATATTTCCTTGCCATGCTCCTGACCCAGCTCTGCAGTGAAATGAAGAACCTACACAGGGCCACCCTGACCCTTATATCTTCTTCTGTCTGACAGGCCTCTCCCATGTCTTATTTGATAGACGGGCTCATTATGTGGGGTGTTATTACCTTGTCAGCTGCCAGAAGAACTGAGGCCCTACATTTTAAATGATACTTTAGCTACAAAGTATCTGTGGTGGCTAGAAAATATGTATTCTGATTAGCAAATTTTTGATTCAGCAGAATTCCCCACTCCCACACGACATTGTCTTTTGCTCTGTGTGTGCATCTGTATGTGTGTGTGTGTGTGTGTGTGTGTGTGTGTGTGTGTGTGTGCGCGCGTGTGTGTGATTTTATATAACTTCACTTCCTGGTAGAAATTCATGGATGGTTTCCCTCACCATTGCTTCTTTTCACCAGCCCTCAGCTACTACCAGATGTGGAGGGCAGGCTGTGGATGTGGGTCAAGTGTGGGAAGTTGGCAGGTGGTACCCTGGTAGAGAAGGATCTTAATTTTAAGGAACATAAACTTCCAAGTGCTTTTGCTTGGAGATTTGCTTGGGCTATATGTAGACACTTCTAAGGATGATTTTATTTCTCTAATTCACTTTTTAATTAGAAAAATATTTGGGGGGAGTTTAGCTCTTGTTTCTTGTGCCTATTCAATTGTTAATTGGAAGAAGACATAGTGAAGGTTGGAGGGAGGGTTTCGATGAAAATGCAGGTAACTAGTGACCTTTCAAAATCATATTTCTAATTCTTTCTATTCCCTTTAGTCTCTAGTAGCAGCAGGAAAAGCACTGCTTTCTGTTTCTGAAAGTTCCTGAGCCTTTAGCCAACATCTTGCTTTGGGGAAACCCCGAAGAGACTCCTGAGAGCTCTAAATCTCCCCGTTTCCACAAAAATGCTGCAGGCAGAGAGCCTCTGACATTTTTCCCTTAGGCTTCTCTCCTCCTCCTCTTCTTTTGGTTCTAGCAACCACACCTAAAATGTGCACCCCTGGAAGCCTGGGCCCGGTGTAGGAAACTGACCTCATTATGTGGGAACATATTACAAGTATGGGTTTTCTGTGGGATCTTGTTAAATTCTGACAATCATTGAGCTCCTGGTTTGTAATGTACTCAGAGGTGGGAGAGGAACTGCAGTAAGCCCACTGTGTTTAACTCAGTTATTGAATGATCTGGGGGTTTCAGATATGTTTTATTTGAAAACATATCTGAAACTTTAAAAATTCTCCACATCAAGTATAATTTTCTGGACAGCAAAGACGATGGAAAGCTCTCATTATGTAGCATCACGTCATCCTGAAGCTCTGTTTTAGTCTGTTCAAATAAGCACACTCAGCTGTAAAGTGGTTTGCTTGCTTTTGAAATCTATACAATTACATCCCACTTGCATTATAAAAGCTATTATTGAAGATGAAGAAGACAGTTTTTTTTTTTTTCTTATCCCCTTTGTCCTACTGGATGCCTAAGTTAGATCTAATGCAGGGAAGTTGTTATAAAGGGGTGTGGGAGAGACAGGGCATCAAATTACTGGATTCTGGAACTGGTTTTGGGCAGCACTGTATCTTCTTCAGTGTGACATACTGCCCCCTGGTGGACGTCAGTGAGTGCCTTCCTATTCTCCCAACCCATAGAGAAGTGTGCAGGGAGGGTTGCACTATCAGACTCTGTAGTCATAATATCTGCAGATATAGGCATTGAAAGAGTGAATTAATATTCACTTCTATTTTGACCATAAATTAAAGCTTGAAGTACTTTTTTTTTTCTTTTTTGGCAGTTCTGGGAATCAAACCCAGGGACTCATGCATGGTAGGCAAGCACTTTATCACTGGGTCACTCCTGTGTGACTTTTTTTCTTTTCTTTTTTCCCAATACTGGGTCTTGCACATGCTAAGCAAGTGCTGCTACCACTGAAGTACATCTACATTCTCAGCCCTATTATAGATTTTTAAATTTTATTATTATTAATTTTTTACCATGCTGGGAATCAGGGCCTCACACATACTAGTCAAGGGCTTTACCACTGAGCTATATTCCAGCCCTGTGTGACTTTTTTAAAAAATATTTTTTAGTTGTCAGTGGATCTTTTATCTATTCCTGAGGATTGAACCCAGGGTCTCACACAGGCCAGACAAGCACTCTACCACTGAGCCACAACTCCAGCATCCCCCTTGTGACTTTTGATGTAGTTTCAGTGACTGAGGGAGATGGGTGCTTTTTTAAAATGACTTACCCAAGAAGATATGTTCTAATAGGAAGGACAGGCTCCCTGACTGCACCTTGATTAATATGTTCACCTTGTCTTTCTTTGCCATTCAGTTTTAGCTATAATGAGGGCTCCTGTTTGGAAGGTCCAATCTAATGCTCGAGAAACTTGGTGAAATTACAGAAACATATCAAAAGCTCTTCTACCATCTGGCAAATATTGAGAGTACAAGAAAAAGATAGCAAGGATGTAGCCCACAGAGAGAGAGGCTTTCTCATGACTCAGAAGGCCATGTTCTGAGACTCAGTTGTTTGTACGGTTTGCAACTTTCCACATGTCAGTGTTCATTTCTACCTTGGGCTGGCGCCCCTTAGGTTATAGTGATAGATACCTTCATTAAAATATCAGGGATCAGCCTTTCTTTGCCTGTTTTTAAAAAGTCTCTTAAAAAATATATGAGCAGATTTTATTCTTCTGTTCTAAGATAATCTTTAAAAACTCTTTGGCCCCATTTTTGCATGAGAGCTCAGAAACATTAGTTGCAATAAGGAGAGTGAGTACCTCAACTTCCTGAAATAGACTTTCCAATGATAAATTACTTTAATTGCTTAGCCTAATCTACTTTCCAAATCCGCCCTTCTTGCCCTCTTCAGTTAATAATTCATGATTCCCTGTGCAGTGGGCTCCTTCTCAGTGGAGAGGGAGGAGCCACGAATCCCAGAAGAGAAGAGTGGCAGCCCTTTCGTCACCCTTTGTAGGCATTTCTCCTTTTTCCATTTTTCTGCTTAAGTGTGTGTCATCCCTTAGAAACACTACTTAGCAGTAGTTGGCTCAGAGTGAAAGCCTTTTTTCCATTCAATCAATAATTCGTTTTTCAGCCAACTAAATGAATGACTACCAGTAGCCAGGCACCATGTCCCTATCCTCAAGTGGCTCACAGGCTGAAGGGAGACCGACATCATGCCTCTGCAATGGCCATTGTAGGGGGCACTATGAAGAATGGAGGGAAGGCAGTGAGAACCTGCTAGAGATGAGAGGGAAGACTTCCCAAAGGAGGTGGTGTCATGATGAGGTCTAGGGACATCTGGAGTGACTAGAAGGGGAAGATTAGGATGTCCAGAGAGATGGGGGAGTCAGCATGTGCAAAAGTGTAGAGGTAACAGGAGGTTTTTTGGGGAGTGTCTTGGTCCACTTGCAATGCCATGACAGAATAGCACGCACTGGGTGACTTATAAAGAACAGCATTTATTTCTCTTAATTGTAGAGGACTGGAAAGTCCAAAGTCAGGTGCTGGCAGATTAGTATCTAATAAGGACCTGCTTCCTAGTTCACAGACAACCATCTTTTCCTGTAACCTTAGATGCAGAAAGAGTGAGGGAGCTCTTGGGGTTTTTTTTCATAATGGCATCAGTCCCATTCATGAGGACTCTGCCCCTACTACCTACTCACCTCCCAAAGCCCACCTCCTAATACATCTTACTGGGGATTAGGTTTCAACATAAGAATTTGGGGAGGGAGTGACATAAACATTCAGTCTCTAACAGGGAGCTGAATGTTATTCTGAATGGCTGGTTCATAGGTTACACGGGAGACAGTGCAGAGATGGGGCCTAAGAAAGGCCAGACCAAGGAGGAATTGGACCATGAGAGCAGTGAAGAATGCCTTCTGGGATTCATGAAAAATAGGTCCTGGGACTCTGGTCTGGGTGAAGAGAAGCAGGTTTGAAGGGTGCAAAGATGATGAGTTCAGTTTTGGCCATATTGGTTTGCATTTCCTGAGAGTCACCCATGTGAGATCCGTGATCTCAGGACAGAGGTATGGACTGAATATGGATTTGGGAATCAGTGTGAAATCTTGGGTGTGAATTAGATGACCTCATCTCTGTGGAGTAAGTAGATAGGAGGATGGAAGAAAAGAGGAAATAGATAAAAATCTTGAGAACTTGTGAGAGGTGGGAGGAAAAACAGGAGAGATGTAGGCTAAGAGAATTCCAAGAGAGAGGCCAACAGTATCAGATGCTGTAGGGAGTTCTCAAAATATAGAAAGGTTTATTTGGATGTTGCAACAAGAGATGATTAGTGACTTGGATGAGACTGATTTTGGTGGAGGGAGTGGAAGCTCCACCTAGTTTTCAGGAGTTTTGGTTGTGTGAGGAGGTATGTGGTTGGTTGTAATGATATGGACGCAAGTTCCGAGTGGTGTCTTCTACCTGGGCTAGCTGATTTGGGAATCTGTGATTCACTTGTGTGTATGTGTGTGTGTGCGCGCGCATGTGTGCAGTTGATAGACACTTCATTGGGCTTGACCCCTAAAGAACTGCTTGGCCCTCATTTGCCTTGACACTGGTCTATAACACTGGACACAGGAGGTGAATGAAAGGGAAGAAGGAGGACAAAGGAAGACAGATAGTTTCGCAGACAGCTGCGAAATTATGAATGAACCCAGTTCTCCTTCTTCTGTGTTCTACATTCAAGCTGCTGCTGCAAAGAGAGAACTTTACATCTACGCAGTGATGGTGCCTCCTCCCCACTGACCCCAAACATGCCCCTCCCATCTCTTCCTGCTGCTACCTATTGCTATGTCCTGTCTTCTACACATGCCCTCATACATATTTCCTGCTCAACAAACTAAAGTCATGAAGCAGAAACTTTGAACCATTCAGTAGCCCCCCCATCTCTTACAACATCTCTTTCCCTCCATCTTGGAGAGATTCCCTACTTCTCTCCAAGTTGCACCTCCAGCCTGGTCTTCTCATCTAACTTGCCCTTGAACCATGGTTTTCTCAATAACACCCTTCACTCTAGAAACTTTCTTGGGTGACCTCACCTCCTCTTACAGCTTTAAAATTGTTATCAACATGCCTCTGACCACCAATTCTCCATCTAGAATCTCAACCTGTCTCTTGAGTTCTCAACCTGCTAAACGTCTTCCATTGGGGTTCCATGGGACTTTCAAATGCAGCTGGTTAGCTCATCTTTCATTGCCCAAATCAGTTCCCCCTTATGTAATCTAGTATCCATTAGTGGTATTATCCACTCAAACCAGTCTAGGGTAAATGCCCAGTTTGTCCTTATACACAATTTGTGATCAGTAGACTCTCTTCTGTCTCAGCATTTCTCCCACATTCCGTCTAGCATCCCCTTTGCCGTTGCCTCAGTCAGTGCATCATTTCTTGCCTGGTCTTGCTGTGGTCTTCTAACCAGCCTTCCTACAGCATTGCCACACATCTGGTTATGCTTCTTGTCTGTTAAAAACTTTCCAGGGGTTAACCTTGGCTTTTGGGATGAAGGTCAGCTCCCCTTGCCTTAGGTCTGTCATGATCTGATCCTTCCCAGTCTCCTCTCTCATAAGCTGCCTCCTCTGCCTCCTGGGCCTCACCCACACTCTGGAATTCCGGAAGGTCATCAAGCAGCCAGTGTTCTTAATTACTGCAGGTGTACAAAGAAGAGCAAATATAAAAGCATTTTGTTTTCATATTTATGTAGAATTTTTCAGAACAAATGTGACATATATTATACGGAAAGATCCAATGAATGCTTTTCCTAGAAGAGACCATTGCGATGTACTTTTTTCCTATTTTCGGCAAAATCCATTTCATGACTCCTAAATACTTTGAGAGACTTACTAAAAAGAGGTACATGAAACTTTCTAATAAGATCTGTGCATATTCTTTTAACAAGGGAATAAAGAAAAATGTTTAAACTTGATTATAGGATTTTTCAGTAAAAATGAGGAATTTTTCAGAATTTTAGAGAAATCTACTAATTTTCATATTTGAAGAGGAGACAACCCTAAAGGAACAGAACTGTATAAGATTATTAAACTTCAGGGCTTTTTGTTTTGCCTTTTACCCTCTTCAGGTGGAAAATAGCATTTAACTGTTGCAACAATTGACTCATCCCCTGTGTTCCCTCTCAAAATATTGTTCACATTTATGATTAAAAAATTTTTTTTTAGTTGTAGGTGGACACAGTACCTTTATTTTGTTTATTTCTTTCATGTGGTGCTGAGGATTGAACCCAGGGCCTCACACATGGTAGGCAGGCACTCTACCTCTGAGCCACAACCCAAGCCCCCATTTCTGATTTTTTGACGTGCCCATTACTGCTGCATCAATTTGTACTAGTAGAGATGACTGTCAGTACATTTTTTATCAGTATGAGGAAAAACTAGAATCTCATGCCCACAGCTACCTTCTCCTCAGCCTTCACTGGGAAACCCTTGTAATTTCTAACTACCAACATTGTTAGCTTTAAAAGCATTCTTGCAGTTGCAGAGGTTTGTAGAACAAAATCAGCAAAGGCCTGGGTATTGCAGTCGAGGAGATGCATGAACAGTGAATAACCATTTAGCTGTCCATACATGTTATATAGGCGCATTTTATGCTGAGTTTGCCAAGAGCACCACCTGGGAAAAGTGATTCAACCAAGTTCCTTTGGTATTTGTATTCACTTTATAATCCTTGAGAATAAGTTGAGGTAGTGTTCGTTTTTAGAAAAGCCAATCATTTCCACAATATTTATAATTTATAATAAACAGGGACAAGTGTGTACCTACTTACTAATCCTCTTTCAAAAAGACAAAAAAACTTTCTTTTTTAAAAAAAAAAAAATTTATCTCATGAAATATAAAGTACATACAACAGAGTGTATGAAAGTGCAGCGTTTTTAGCACAAGGCTTGTGCCTGTGGAGCTGTCCTTGTGTTCAAGAAAGGAAGGAAGGATGCCAGCCCCCACTGCCTGCAGCCATGTGCCCAGGGAGACTCACCGTCCCAACTAAAACACTTTCAAGTGGGGTTCTCCTTGTTTTCTGTGGGGTTGTGTAAGAGAAAGAGGAAGCATGGCTCTGAGAGGTGGGGAGGGTTTGAGGGTGGGTTCCCGGAGAGGTTTGGTGGGATTGGAATATCATCTGGATTTTTCACCTTTTCTCTCACAGGCCCCTAAATCTAGACATTGATTAGAGCCAGTTGTAATATCTGCCATGCAGATATTACAAAGCATTTGTCTTTGTAAAAGCTGCAATTATTTGGTTCCTCCAGAGTGTGCCGAGTTCTGAACGACGCATTCAGAAGCAACTCTGGAGCTTACATGTGTCTGATGCACGGTAGTAACCTGTTTCCACACAATTCCAGGACATTAGCTTATTGCCAGTGGGTGGACAATCTCAATGAGACCCGGAAGATGCTCTCTCTTAGTGGTGGCGGTCCCTTCAGTAACCTGCTGAGGTGGGTCGTGTGCCACATAACAAAAGGAATTGTGAAGCGCGAGATGCACGGCCATGGCATTGGCCGCTTCTCGGAGGAGGAGATTTACATGCTGATGGAGAAGGACATGCGCTCCTTAGCAGGGCTCTTGGGTAATGTACCACGCCTTCTATTCTGTATTTTGTGTCATTTTTTTTGCATGAATAGTGAAGTACTGCTGATGTACTAACTTAAAGTACATCTTGCTTGGTTTCTTCTCTTCCACAAAAGTGGGTTGCAGTGCCACCATTTAACCAAGCCCCCCCCCCTCCCAGTTTTCAGGAGCATGTGCCTTTCCACTAACTCTCTAGTAGTTAGACTATGATTTGTGTAGCAAGTCCCTTGTGAAGGGAGTATGGGACATGCTTTGGTATCACTACCTGGCTGTAAATGAAGCTGACGTTTCTGAATGTGCTGTGAGAGAAGGGTGATTTTGAGCACGAAAGCTCTTCTGTTTGTAAACAGTTCAAGGTTAAAAGGCAGCTTGTGAACGTATCTGCTCAGAAGGCTCCACTGTGTACTCATCAACGAAAGTTTGAGAGACACGCTGTCAGTGCTTGTTCTGACCTATTCCACGAGCACGTGCAGCATTTGTCTTTTTCTCATCCCTTCCCTTTCTGTTTGATTCCTTGATTCTCTTCAGAGCATGTTTAGCTCTGATTTTGTATTTATTATACACAATGGGCTTACCTGCCTTTGGGAAGTTTTTCAAGGAGAGGCTGCTGAGGATGGGTGTGCTCTTGCTCACCTGACTGGCTGCAGGTGGCCCAGGCTGCTGCACTTCTGCACTTGGTAGAACTTGATTCTTACCTATGATAATTCATAAATAGACCATTTGAATTCAGGACCCTGCAGGTGTGGAATAATGTGAATGTCTTCTAGAGGGAGACAACTAAGGTACAGGGAGTCAAGTCCCCCATGTGATTAGTCTTTGGGGGCTACTGATTTCATCTATATAAGGTGGTTTTCTTCCACTGGCCTTTACTTGGTGGCAGGAATTCCCAGATTCATTGTTATCCGTATTCTGGAGCACGTTAGTACCTTACCTCCATCAGAAGGTGGAATTTGGAATTTGTTTTGTTGAAACCCACTTACAGCTGTGGGAGGCTGAGTTGAGTAGGTTCCTTGCAGAGTGGCCTGCTCTGTCTGGCTTTTTTCTGCTCCATACCCAGACACTTGCTACACATGGAGTCCTTCCTTGAACCTCAGCCTGCGGGTGGCAGATTGTGGTGCCACATCCATCTCTTGGTTAGCCTTGTTATAAAGGGTCATATCCCTTGGGGGGCTTAATGCTGGCTGAACTCCTTCAAAAACTCTGTCTGGCTTGAAGAATTGACACTGTCTTAACCTTCTTTTATTTTGATCTACTGAGACCAGGTGGAATTAGCCTCCACTTGCTCATTCCTTTAGAATTGTAGTACTGAATTCTTGACCTCAAAAATCAGGCCCTCAGCTGGGTCACTTCCTCCTTTACAATGGCCTGTCTCTTCCTGACTTGTTTCCCCTCCTCTCCAGCCTGTGCTATTGGGAGGCTGGTGAATAAGAAATTGAGTCCCCACAGTTATGGCAGAGATTGTGGCAGTAAAGCGCTGCTTCTCTTTAACAATGTAACAGTGTTTATTTCTTAAACAGAGAGGGTTGACCATCCTTTTCTGGCACATTTCTGGTTGAGAGGACTAGGGAACAGGTTGATAATAATTGACAGTATTTCTCTAACA
This sequence comes from Sciurus vulgaris, assembly GCF_902686455.1. Classification (NCBI taxonomy): domain Eukaryota; kingdom Metazoa; phylum Chordata; class Mammalia; order Rodentia; family Sciuridae; genus Sciurus; species Sciurus vulgaris. Next base: position 65,038,285 of record NC_136467.1, read on the forward strand.
TTTGATGACCTAAACGATGCTATCTCCTGAATTTTGGATAGATGGGAGGGAAATGAATCACTGATGGCCAGGTTGGCTACCTGGCAAATACAGTAGGTCCCCCTTATTCATGGCTTTCTGGGGTTTTAGATACCTATATTCAACTGCAGGCTGAAAATATTGAATGGGAAATCCCAGCAATAACTGTGTAAGTTTTAAATTGCACAGTGTTCTGTGTAATATGATGAAATTCCTCACTCCCTGCTGCACCCAGCCCAGGAAGTGAACCATCTCTTTGCCCACCACATCCATGCTGTATGCACTACATTTAGTAACCCTCTTGATTGTGAGAGATATTGCTGTACTTGCATACTGGTAACCCTTATTTTACTGAGAATGTCTCTAAGTACAAGAGTAGTAATGCTAGTAATTTGGATATGCCAAAGAGAAGTTGTGAAGTATTCCTTTAAATGAAAGGATGAAAGTTCTCAACATAATAAGGAAAGAAAAAATCCTATGTTGAAGTTGCTAAAATTTATAGCAAGTTGTTGCTTATCTCTAACTGAATCTCACTAATAAATTAACTTTATCATAGGTATGGACCTATTGGGGGGGGAAACAGAATATTCAGTGTTTGGTTCTATCTGTGGTTTCAGGCATCCACTGGAGATCTTAGAACATTGAGGACACCTTATAGAGTGTGAGGACTAAATGCAATAAGTAAAGTATTTACTATAGGGTCTGATCCATAAGAAGTGCTAAATAAATAGTAGGTGTTATCATGATCACTTTGACAGATTTTGTGGGTAACATAACTTCATTGGGATTATTTTTTTTGGGGGACAAAATGCCTTTGTAACCTTTTATCTACAGTTTTAATTCTACTGTTATTAATCAATTATAGAATTTTGGGAAGGTTTAGAAAAGCACAAGAAAGGAAAACAAATCTCTAATTTTATAATGTAGCGCACAGTTACCATTTTGATGTATAACTTTCTAATATTTTTATGCATAATTTTGAATCATGGGTATGCTTATATTTCTGCATACACATTAGTTTTCATTTATTTTGTTTTTTTCCTCTTATTAAATATTCTATACCCTGTAACTTTATAAGCCTGATATCATACTTAGAACTAGGGAAACTGACATAAGACTTAACAGATGAAACATCACTTTGTTTTCTTTTTCATATTTGTTATATTATGAATCCTGAATCTACAGGTACAATCTTGAAGCAGATAGAAAATAAGAGAATGAAATTAAGAATTGTAAAGCTGTATCTAGTGTGAGCAAAGAGATCCCCAGTTATGGCCATTAGATATGAGATTAAACTAAGAATAGAAGGTGGAATCCAGGACAAAATCAAATGATACCACCCATTTGACAGACAGGAAAACAGGCACAAAACGTTGAGTGATTTACCAACAGTCACACAATCAGTACAAGTGGATCCAGGAGTCAGATCCAGGTCAAACTCAAGACCCTTGTTATTCTCTGACCCTACCATTACCCTGAGGTTCCTTATAGATTATGCTTCAAAGTGTAGAAGTTGGATTCTGTCGGTCTTACCTCTTTAAAATGTCTCCTGAAGTTGCCAGAGCTTTAACTGCCAGCTTAAAATGTGGTCTCCAAAGTAATTTTTGAGTACATTTTATTAGCTGGCTCCAGGAAAAGAGTGAAGAATTAAATATGGAGTGTTACTATTTTTTCTTAATTTTTAAATTTTTTTGTAGTTGTAGATGGACACATGCCTTTATTTTATTTATTTTTATGTGGTGCTAGGGATCGAACCCAGTGCCTCGTGCATGCTAGGCAAGCACTCTGCCACGGATCTACAACCCCTGCCCCTGGAGTGTTACTATTGATTTAATTTCCTGAGTTTTGTGAGTTGAAGTTGGGCCTTTACTGGGAGGTTGCTCCGCAGCTAGGCTGAAGCACATCAATATTTAAGGAGAAAGGATTTCCTTTGAAGGGCCACTTCCGAAGGAGAAGGTGATAAACGGGATTTGTTAAATGGAAGTGAGAAAAGCAGATTTCCAGCAAGCTTCACTTGATGGATAAAAAATTTAATGTGCTTTTTTCTTTTGGCCAGTTTGAAGTATTTTATTGAGTCAAAAAATAATTCAGTGTGTCTTTGTTTTTCAGAGTCTTTGTTGATGTTGGTTTGGCACATCTGTCAGAACCAGATCAGTGTGATCTTGATTATTTAATACAGAGTAAAGGGATGCACAACAGAGCTACCTCCTCAGCATTTGTAATTGCAGCTTGGTAGTTGCAGCTTGGATAACAAGTTTTGTTTTTCAGTACATAGATAACTGGCTAATCACTTAGTTGAGTTAAATTATATGTAGAAGATTAAAATATTCTTAGAGAACAGCATGGTTAACCTTTAGTGATTAGTAATAGAAAATCTCTCACCCAGAAATGTGTTTGGGGCCCTGCACCTGCAGATTAGGAAGCCTTGCTATGAAGCAGGGTTGATGCTCTTTAAGACATGGGTGGACTATAGCAGTCAGGCAGGGACCTGTGTGGGGAAAAATAAAGAGAATAGGGTGTAATTATGCTTGAAGTCTAGGTAGAAATCCTGGGAAGTCAGAACGCCATATTGCTGACCCCTCTCACTCCTCTGCCACGCCAAGAGAAGAGCGAGCTTGTCTCTGTGAGCTCAGAATCCAAAAGAGGAGGCTGAACTCTTGTGGGGTCTAGATTGGAGAGGGGATGTGTCAGCATCAGCATGAGAACTGCTCTTTGGTGAGTGTGCTGAACCCATCCTATGGATTTAGTCACTTTTTCTTGTGGTTTTCAAACTTCTAGTCACAACGTAAGATTGAATTTTGATGCTTTGGAAAGCAGTTTTCATGAAGTTGGCCAGACCAAGAGTTATTAAGAAATGTTTAGGTGATCCTTGTTGTGTGTGGAGGGTGAAGGGGTAGGTTGAGGCTGGGCCTGAAGTTGATCTCCCCTAATGCTCAGGATGTAGCAACAGGCTGCTGCATTGTGGTGGGGCAGGAATGGTTGTGGTGGATGATGACAGTCAAAGAATCTGTGTTTACCTGGTCCTGATGGAGCAGCAGGGACTACTCAAATCGAATGTTTCTTTAACTTAAATTGGACTTTTATAGAGTGTGGTTGGTGACACAGCAGTTATTTCATGGCAAAGTAGATGAATAATTGGTAAATAAAGCTGGTTTGGGAGAGAATCATATAGAGGGAGAATAATAAAAATACAGTTTCAAGTATGAGGCTCAGCTGTGCACAGGTGGTGCTCAATAACTATTTTTGAATGAATAAAGAAAAAATGAGTGTTAGAATGCTTTTAGCAGATTAAGCATAGACTCCAGAATCTCTGGATCCAAGAGCACTTTCCGAGCAAAATATTTGAATGTGTGAATACATTTAAAGGATGAGATTAGAAAGGGTAATGGGCTCTCCAAGTGGAACCTATAATTTCCTATCAAAGAATGTTCTCTTCAGCCACTTCTCTGTAGAGACCTTAGGAGGAGATTAAACTCATAATTAGAATTCCGACAGAAGGGAATTCTGTCTGATCAAGCATGCATGTACTGAAGTGCATGGTGGGCTCTTTGTGAAGGACTTGAGAGTTGGTGGTGAACAAGTTGGGCACAGCCCTGAGCCAAGACAGCTGCCATCTGCAGGAGATATTGTCAGCACTGGGGAAGAGTCCACAGTGGAGAAATGAAGGTGCAATGAGAGCATTTTGCAGGGGAAATTTTGTGGGTGGGTTGGGGAGGAGGGGGTGTGGTGGTTTGGGAAGGCTTCTTTGAGAGGCGGTTTTTAAGCTGGGCTCTAAAAGGCAAACAAGGGTTAGGCAGGCATGTGGGGGAAGGGGAGCAGGGCCAGGACAGTGAGTAGAATAGCATGGAATAGGGAAGGAGCACTGTATGCAAAGTCCCAGAGATGAAACAGTGGGGCGCTTTCAAGGAATGGAAAGGTGACCAGTGTCCCTGGAAATTGTTTTTTAATTTTTAAAAATATTTTTAGTTGTAGATAGACACAATACCTTTATTTTATTCATTTATTTTTATGTGGTGCTGAGGATTGGACCGAAAGCCTCACACGTGCTAGGTGAGTGCTCCATCGCTGAGCTACACCCCCAGCCCATGTCCCTGGAAATTGTATGAGAGCAGAAGGGCAGCACGAGGCAGAGGTAAGAAGATGCCAGGATTATACAGCTCACAGGTGACATAAATAATTCTAAGGCAAAGGACACCATCAGAGGTTTAAAGTAGGGAGGTGGCATTGACTGGTAACAGACAGATTTGAGTGGTGAAACATGAGGCTAAGGGAATACTTCTATCAACTGAGCTCACTGTGCTAATCCCCACATACTTTCTTTTGGTACTGGGAATTGAACTCTAGGGCACTTAACCACAGAGCCACCCCCTTGGCTCTTTTTATATTTTATTTAGAGACAGGGCCTTGAAGAGTTGCTTAGGGCCTCACTAAGTTGCTGAGGCTGGCTTTGAACTTGAGATCCTCCTGCCTCAGCCTCTAGAGCTGCTGGGATTACAAGCACCACCAGGCCTGGCCACATACTCTTCAAAAAAACAATTTACTTGCAGCCCTGCCTGCAAGTAAACAACTTGCAGTTAATAGTATATGTTATATTCCTCAGCAAACAACCTGTTATCTACAGGAGAGATGAAGCCCCGAAATGCTGATAAGAAGAGCACAAGTTATCCTGGAGGGGGAGACTTTTGTGATCCTTACACAGACCAGATTCAAAAATTCAGAGAGATAAGGATAATTCCCCCTAACCATAAAATATGTAAGAACAAGTTCCAATTAGAACTGGTCAGCATGGGCTAAAAAGACCTGTAGTTGCTCTGGACTTTTACCATGCATAGTGGGGACTTGGAAGTCTGATGTCATTTTGTTGTCAGTCAAAAGTCAAGAGGTGGACCTGAGTAGGACTCTCTGGAGACTTTATCAGGACCACCAATAAAACTGCAGGAGGGGCATACCATCCTCTCTGTGAGGACTTGCTTTCTCATTTGAGAGTGTCCCTTTTCATTTTTTCTATCTGTTTAATAAACTCATGCCTGCTATTCTGGTGACGTGTCTGAAATCTCTCTGGCATGATCACAAGAACCTGTGAGAAACAACCACTATGGCTGCCTCAGCTGTGTGATGGGCCTTACCCTGTAACAGTATGACTCTATTTATAGTTAATGTGCTGGAAAGGCCAAATTAGGATTGGGGGTCCAAGGAAGAGGTGGTTTCTGTTCAGGAAAGATAAAATGGCATTTGGCTGTAATCATGGTGGTAGACTTGGGCAGGAAGCTATGGATTAGAACTGTACTATAGAGGTGTATGTATTTGGGGAGAAGATGGTGATGAAGAGGACAGGGGTAGGGAGTAGCCAAGTACTGAACATGAAGACTTAGGGGAAGAAGTAGCTGTTTGCAGAGTTGGGAACACTGGAGAAGAGTGGATATGGTGAATTTCAGGTGTGGCCAAGTTTGAGATCCCTATGAGCCAGACATGGGAGTGGAAATGCAGTATTATGATAAAGGCTGTCTTCATCAGGGGGGAAAAGACAATGAACTCTCATTAAATCATGTTGGGATAGTTGGCTAACCATTTGGAACAAAATATGGACAATTTTTTTAAAAATATTTTTTAGATGTTGATAGACCTTTATTTTATTCATTTGTTTATATGCAGTGCTGAGAATTGAACCCAGTGCTTCACACATGCTAGGCAAGTGCTCTACCACTGAGCCACAGCCCCAGCCCCCAAATATGGACAATTCTGACTTAGTGTTATACACCTGAATGAATTCCATTAGTCCTCTTTGCTTATAGACTTACCTAAAGAAATGATCATTAACCAGGTGCAGTGGTGCAACCCTGTAATCCCAGTGACTTTGGAGCCTGGGGCAAGAGGATCTCAAGTTTGAGACCAGCCTTGGTAATTTAGTAAGACTCTGTCACAAAATAAAAAACGAAAAGGGCTGGGGATGTGACTCAGTGGTAGAGCACCCCTGGATTTAATCCCTAATATACTGCCCCCATCCCAAACAAATAATCATTATTTCAGGGGACATCGAAGAACTGAGTAGTGTGCAGAGATGTCAGGATGTTGGAATCCAGAGACTGAAGTGTGTAAAACAACTTAAGACAGGTAGAGTTTTTTTTTTTTTTTTTTTTTGGTTGTCTTGTTTGTTTGTTTTTTGGCACTGGGGATTGAACCCAGAGTGCTTAACCACCGAGCCACATCCCCAGCCCTTTTTATATTTTATTTAGAGATAGGGTCTCGCTGAATTGCTTAGGGCCTCACTAAGTTGCTGAGGCTGGCTTGGAACTTGCGATCCTCCTGCCTTAACCTCCTGAGCCGCTGGGATTACAGGCGTATGCCACCAAACCTGGCTAGTTTTTTTGTTTGTTTTTTAAGGGTACAAAGTTAGTGACTACAGGGACAAAGTGTAAATACTCAACTCATAATTTATTTCCATAGAGATAAATTTAATTGAACTCCACAATAGTTGCAAGAGAGCACTTTTATAGTCTTAAATAATGAAGAGACTAACAAGCAAATTAATCATTTGAACATTATTTTTGTATCCATTATGCAACATTAATTAACTAGGTGCTTTATTAGATTCTTGAAAAATAAAGAATGAGATTGGTCTCTACTCTCAAGAAGCTTATGAATGTAAATTCTCAAGTTTCTACACTCAAGCAAACAACATCCTTGGGTATGAAAAATTTTCCATATGATCTTGGAACTCCTATTGTAATCTTTCAGAATTGGGGAGAATAGGAAAAGTGTCAGAAGATGGAGATGGAAAATTGTTCCTATTTCCAAAAGAAGAGGGAGAGGTAGATTTTGACAATGAAAATAAAATATCAGATGAGTTATTAAATAAATGGTTATTTTTATGAAGTACTATCATTGGTTCATTGTGAATGAATCATGCCAAAAAGTAACTACTGTGCTTGACTTGCTAATTGGGTAGGCCATCTCTCGATTTCTTCAAATCATTGGATACCATTATGTCTGACATTCTGGTGGGCACAAAGGCTACTTTTCAAAGGGATTTGCGGATGTGTATGGTTCCCCCAAGTTTCCCTGAGTGTTGTGGGAGGAGAGGTAGCTTGACAGGTTGGACTGTCCCCACCCCTGCTTCACCTAAAGTAGTTCTCTTTTATTTATTTATGTGTTGTGAATCGGTTGTATTTTGTTTGATAGAGGGCGTACCCTGCCAAAGCGAGGTAAAAAAGGAAAACCCTTGGTGGAATCATGACTGGATCCTCACAGTTTTGACTAATGGATTAATATCACCAGAAGAGACCTCTCTAGGAACAATGCTCTGGACTTCCTCACACTCAGTACTTTTTCCCATTGACTTATTCACAACTTTGAAGGCGTGCTTAATGGTTTTGAATGACTCTGGGTGGAAGGCTAACCAAAAAGTTGAAAGAAAGAATCAGGAATCAGAGTTTTCAACTTTAACAAGATGAAATCTAATAGGGATAAGTGTCAAATTCCATACATAGGTCTAGAATTCAAATTACACATATCTGGGATGGAGAGGCATGTAGAAAAATACTTAAGGATTTTAGTTGATTTTTAATCTTGATTTGTCCCCAATGTGGTGAAATGTCACAGAAACTATTAAAAAATTAACCTGTATAAACAGAGTATTATGTCTCTGCCCAAGTTGTTTGCTTGGGGAAATCTGGTGCTTACTTTCTTGGGGCACCCTCTGCACCTTCTTATCATAACTTGGTGTAACTTCTCCTTAGCTGAACTCTGTGCTAGGGCTGGTGGATTCATTTTCTGTCTCTGGAGCCTGACTGAGTGCTTGACACACAGTAGCCCTCCATCAAATGTTGGCTGAACTGAGAAGAGTAATGTTCAGTCGTGGGATAAAGGAAAATGACCTCACTAGTGTGTATCCAGAAGAGGTGGTTAGGGAAAGTGGTTAGTGTTTTGTTTACTATACATCTCTGTTATTAAATTGACCTTCATTTTCTTTTTTTCCTTCTTATTTTTGATTATTTAAATGATTTATTTTGCATTTGGTCATACATTTATATTGAAGTTTAAATATTCAGATGACTTTTCAGTTACCATTTTTTATTTGTTTCATCTCACTAGTGTTGTTACTATTGTTCTTTATTTTTATTGTTTGTTCTATTTAGTTATACATGACAACAGAATGCATTTTGATTCATTGTACACCAGTGGAGTACAACTTTTCATTTCCTTGGTTGTACATGATGAAGAGTCACACCATTTGTTTAACCATACATGTACATAGGGTAATTATGTTTGTCTTATTCCACCATCTTCCTTTCCCCCGCCCCCCACCCCTCCCCTCATTTCCCTCTACACAATCCAGCATTCCCCCATTCTTCCCTTACCCCCCACCTCCATTATGTATCAGCATCCACTTATCAGAGAAAACATTCAGCCTTTGTCAACCTTCATTTTCTTTTAAAGAGTGTTTTTCTAAAGGCTTTCGACCTGGACCAAAGCAAAATAGTTTTGTTATTTATTTTTTTAATGGGCACAATAATACATAACTTATAAGGTACAATATGATTAGATTCATGCATACTGTTTTTGGTTTTAACAGAGCTTGGAAACAGGCTATTTTAGTACCTGCTCTTCCTACTCTGTTTCATTATGTCATTTAAACAGCACCTCTTGGGAATGTCTAGGTCATCTGTACATTAGCCCTTTGGGCCTCATGTGGGGCACTGCTTTGAATACAGCAGACACACACCATAGTTCCAAGTGAAGGTGATGGAGAAACCTTTAGAACGGGGCAGTGGAAAAGGTTGAGAAGCAATAGATTGTATCTATGCACCTCTTAGCACACTTAGCATATGCCAAGGAACTGTGATCAGAGGTCAGAGGAGAAGGAAGACAGAGTAATTAATCTCGCTAAAATAGATCCACAGATGAAAGAGGATAATAATAGATATTAAAGGGAATGTTCTGGAACCTCAGTGTAGTGTTTTTTCAGGTAGGTTCTATGTGCTCTTTAACTGTGGTGCCTTCTGGAACAGTGACTTTCAGCCTGATTGCTCTTTAGAGTGACCCAGGAAGGTGTATGTGTAGCAGGGTACTTTTAAAATGCAACTGCACAGGTCCTTACCAGGCTGGTTAATTCACTGGGGATGGGGTCTGTGGAATGGTATTTTTAAAAACTCAGCAGATGATTCAAGCATATCTGTAATCCAAGATAGCCCAGGAGTGGAGGCCTAGGTGCTGCAAAAAGGAAGCGGCCAGGTAAAGAACCATGGAAGGGGCCATTGAGGGTTCTGTATCTGGGTACCAAAAGACAGTATTGTAGCCTTTTATAAGGGAGGTGTTTTAGTCAACTTTTTCACTGCTGTGACTTAAAGGTCTGACCAGAACAATTTTAGGGGAGGAAAAGTGTATTTAGGGGCTCACAGTTTCAGAGTTCTCAATCCATAGGCTCAAGGTGTGACTGAACATGGATGGAGGAAGTGTGTGGTGGAGGGAAGCGGCTCATATGATGATCAGGAAGGAGAGAGACAGGTGGTAGTGGAGAGGAGAGACTCCACTCACCAGATACCAAAGACCGATGACCCACCTCCTCTAGCCACACCCTACCCATCTTTAGTTACCACTCAGTTTTTCTCATCAGGGAATTAATTAACTGATTGGGTTAAGGCTGTAGCTCATTCAATTCTCCTCCAAACCTTCTTGCCTTGTCTCACATGTGAGCTTTTAGGGGACAACACATCTAAGCCATAACTTTCCACCCCAAAATTGTTCTGGCTGGGTATTTTAGTCACAGTAGCGAAAAATCTGACTAAAACAGAAATTGGTACCGATAGTATGGTTTAGATGTGGTGTCCCCCAAAAGCTCACGTGTGAGACAAGGCAAGAAGGTTTGGAGGAGAAATGATTGAGTTACAGCCTTAACCCAATCAGTGAATCAATCCCTGATGGAATTAACTGAGAGGTAACTGGAACTGGAGGCAGGTGGGGTGTGACTGGAGGAAGTGGTTCATTGAGGGTGTGGCTATGGGGTACATAATTTGTACCTGAAGAGTGAAGTCTCTCTCTGCTTTCTGATCATCATGTGAGCTGTTTCCCTCTGCCACATTCTTTCTCCATCCATGTTCAGGCTCACCTTGAGCCCTGAGGAATGGAGTCTGCTGTCTATAGATTGAGACCTCTGAAACTGTGAGCCCCTAAATAAACTTTTCCTCCCCTAAAATTGTTCTGGTCAGACCTTTTAGTCACAGCAGCAAAAAAGCTGACTAAAACAGGAAGTCGTCAAATTTAGCAAAAATTAGGCCTGCTTTCCAGATTGTTGAAAGGTGACCCTGGTTGGGTCTGTCTGCATGGTACTTACTTTGGTCCTTCCTTCTTTCCATATTAAAATTCTGTTAATGTAGACAGTAGATTTTGTTTTGTTTTGTTTTGGTAAATTTTAGACACTTTTAAGTCAATTTTATTGAGATATAATACACATACAATCCACTTTTAAGTATATAATTTTGTGTTTTTTAGTACATTCACAAGGTTTTCAACCATCACCACTATCTAATTTCAGAATATTTCCATCAGCCCCAAAAGAAATGCATTAGTCATAAGCTGTCACTTCCTGTCTTTCTTCCCCAGACCCTGGCAACCACCAATTAGCACTATGTCTCTGTGGATTTGCCCCTTCTGGTGATTTCATATAAATGGATTCATATAACATGTAGACATTATTTTTAATAGCATCTTGAAGATATTCTAGTCTTAACAACACCCTTGAGAGTTAGTGACTGTACAGATGAGAGCCAGTCACTGTGCAGATGAGAAGCTAGACAAGGTTCACAGAGGCTCAGAGATGGATCAAGGCCATTTAGTTAGTGACAAAGTGCTTTCCTTCTGCTCCACCATGCCTTGTTTCCATGGGTGGTTTGTAAAAGTCACATACAAGAAAAGTAATAATTAGATTTGAAATCATAAAATTCTATTTTTTCCTGTATTGATTGTATTCCAGTGAGAGCCTAAGCTTTTACAAGTTCATACAGGAGTCGGGTGCTTACCAACTGAAGTGGAAGTGATTTACTCTGAAAGGTCTTTATGTATGATTCAATAACTCTAAATTGCTTGCTGCTCTCTAATGGAGAGGATCATTGGATCATACACTCAGAAAGCATTAACTCCTCTTTTTGCTCATCTGTGCACTCTAGATTTTCAAAGGCAGAAGGGAGGAATTGATAGCCTGGTATCCTTAAATAGTCAGGGATGGTGAGATAAGGCTCCACTAGTATTTGAATCCTATGGAGACTAAACAGTTGCAACCCAGAGTTGGATTACTTTGTTTCTCATTTTCATTGTTGCTATTTGAATTGGTAGGGACATGTTGATTACTCATGCAAACAAACAAAAAAAATACTTTTAGCAGAATAAGATAAAATGTCAATAATCTTGAGTTCCTAGAATTCTTTGTGGCAGGTTATACAAATTAGTTGATACAATTTGGACAGACTCAGTCTGGTCTTTATTTTATCCTGGGATATTCTAGCTCTTTCTTTGAGAAAAGTGATGTGACTTTGTGTTTAAATTTCAGGGTTCCAATTCCTGAATGATTACAATAAAGGAAAAAAGAAAAAAAAAAAAATAGGCTCTTAAATATCTTTATCAGTGCACAGTCCTTTAGATGTTAACATTAGGTGAATGCAGAACAAGAAGCTTAATGCTCCCTGCACCCTGCCACCCACCTAACTTGTCAGATGCATAAGCTCTCCATGTTTGTGTTATGTTGGGCTGATTTACCTGGACAGCATTTGGGAGGAATTAATTATAGATAAACTACACCTGATATATCCTAACACATTGTTAGTTGTCAACCAACAACATTTTTATTTACTTAAATAACTTAATTTGTATTAAAATATAGTAAACCAACATTTAAAGAACTAGAAAGAATGTATGTATCTCCCATCATTCTGCATCCTAACTCAGTAACCATTTCCTATTTCCCTATATTTTCCATGTGCAGTTTGATGAGATTTCATTTTTGTTGTACATTTCTCTTTGCATCCTAAAAGCTCTAAATATTTTTGTGTTGTTGACATTTAAAAAAATGTATCTCCTTTAATACATTTTATTGTATTAATTCATTTGAGTTGTTCCAGATTTTTTTTTGTATGTATGTATTCTAGATAACTCAAATATCTTCTGAGAATTTATTTGACATTAACTCATAGGAATAAAAGTACTGAACAAATGATTATGAGCATTGTTAGGTCTGCTCCCAGGCATTATCATGGTGCTTTCCCAAATAGATGTACAAATTTACCAAGTGACTAATAAAATACTGAAGTACCAGTTTCACTGAAGGCTTACCATTTTTAAGGCATATGACTAAAAAGTAGCTTAATACTTTATGTGTAGTAAACTGGTATCTTAAAGTTGCTCTATTTTCTGATTCTTTAATTACTTTTAAGAACATATATTTTTCTTTTTGAAATTTCTTAGATTTCTCCTGTGATTTGTCTCAACCCTTTCTTTTTCTATTGAATCTTAAACTTTTCTTTAAAATGTAACCAATTTGTGTAGATTTTATAACTTTGTTTCTGAGTGGCATTGGAGGCAATCTTTCCTCAGACTCACATGGAATCATTAAGATTTCTGTGAATGAATACCCTGGCTGACGTCATCTTCTTCACATCAGTCCTGACCCCACTTCAGGCATTTGCAGGTGTCTGACACCTAACAGTGTTAAGCCCCAAACCTGTGGTGTAGTCCATTCCTACTACTGAGCCTCCTCACCTTAGGTCAGCTCCCCTTAGGTGGCACCTGGGGCTGTCTGACTTCTGACCTTGTCCTCGTAGCTGGCCAGTGAACTCCTACACCGCCCACTCCACCCTGCCCTTGTTCACCAACTGCCCAGACCACAAGTCTTTCTTTTTCCTCCACGCCCCACCCCTGCCTTTTTATTAGCTCTTTTCTTCCCTCTCAGTCAGCTGAGTCTGAGTTCGTTCATGGAAGCTGCTCTCTCTTCAGTGTCCCCATCCCTTGCTCTGGCCCATCACCTTCCTCCACAGGGCCCCAGTCAGCACTGTCAGGCGCTATCTCCTCACCATGAAGAGTCCTTCTTCAGGCTTTTGACTACAAATTCTCTCTCCTCTCTCTAGACTTTATCTCTGCAGACTCCCTCCACTTACCATATGAATCTTTAAAACCTCCACCCCAATTCTGTCCTAGCTTTTGTCTTCCTTCACACAAAAGCTGTTTTGAAATGTATCAGCAGCCACATTTCCCTTACCTCCCATTTATTCACTGAGCCACTCCATCCCATCTACTAGCTCTTCTTGCTTCATCCCCAATTGCTCTTGAAAGGGTAAATAATACCCTGCCATTTAAAAGCCCTTTGGAAATAAGAAACTTTGACTTGAGGTGAGACATCAAGGAGCCTCTCGTCCCTTAATACTAATACTAATGGAGCCTCTCTTCCCTTAATACTAATGGAAATGAGATTTCTTAGGTGCACTAGAGTATAAGAATTGAGACTTTCTCATCTCCCATAGGCCCCACTCCTGTTTTCAGCTCTGTAGCTTCCCAGGCTTCCCCTGAGGAGGCGCTTGTCTTGGCTGTTTCCCTGTTGTTGAGTTTAATAACCCCCAATGCATGCAGGCCTTTGCTGCATGGCAGCGCTCTTCTAAGTGCCTTTCAGTTGTTAGTAGCTGCTCAGATGATGCTATCCATGAGGATATTTAAGCCCAAAGAGGTAGCTTGTTTAGGGTCATCCAGCTATTAAACAACAGAGCTTGGATTTGAACCTATGGGGACTAGGAGAAGCCAGAAGACACTGCTGAATGCTTCTTAGTATTTGTCTTACTTGTGGAAATCTCTCTTCCTTTCTCCCTGCTTCTTTTCAGATTCCTGAAATATCCATGGGTCGAGATTCCATCTCTCCTACCCTCTACACATCTCATGTTGCACACTCACACGTATTTATCTTCCATTCTAATTCCCTTTGAATCCCAGATGTTTTCTTCATTTTGCTATCCTTAGCCACCTAAACTTTGGCACATCCCCAATCAGGACTTGTCACCTTCCCACTTGGTGAATGACACTGTCATCCCTTCATTTGTTCAAGTTGGATACCAGGAAGTCCTTCTTGAGTGTTCCTTCTGCATTAGCTCTCTCCCAGCTTTCCAAGCCCTCCACTGCCCGGGCCTTACCCAGTCTTTTCATCTGTCTCTTATCCTTTAGCCCTTCTCACTATATCCCAACCATCTGGTCTTCTCTCAATTCACAAACACACTAAGTTTATTCTGACCACAGGCATGTTTCCATGTGTCTTAGCTATCTGCCTTGAATTATCTTCCATCCTTTTTTTTTTTTTTTAAAGGGATAGTAGATCTCATATGGGCTAGGCAAGCACTCTACCACTGAGCTACAACACCAGACCTCTTCCATCCTTTCTGACGTTCATGTTTTTGTGTAAATATCACTTCCACAGAGAGGCCTTCCCGGACCACCTACTCTAATGTACCAATACTTACCCTATATTGAATCACTTTACCTTAATTGTCTGCATGGAACTTATCACTAGCTAATACTTTCTTATTGATTGATTTGTCACTGCTCCATGTGATATAAACTCCATGAGAACTTGTGTGTTCTGTTAATTTCTGTATCCCAAGAACCCAGAACTGTGCCTTGTTTATAATATTGATAAGAACTGACTTTTATAGAGCATTTACAATGTTATTGTAATACAACATGTAATGCATACCTTCATATGTAATATAATATGTAACTTCATAATAATGTACATATTTATGAAACATGTTATATTATACTTAATTGAGGTAGAAATTGTTCTCATTAATTCTCACCAAAGGCATATGGGCTTAGGTATTATTATGATTATATTACCTATATATTATTACCATTAGTATTATTATGCCTGGTTTGTAAATGGGGAAATTAATTTACCTAAGATGGACCCAGATGACTCTAGGGCCAGATACTGAGTGCTTGCTTAACTGAGTGGGTGGATATAATTCATTAGCATGATGCTCACTAAATACTTTAATCTTCTACCCCCGTTCTGCCCCACAATCATGGTAGAGACACCTGTGTCTCTTGCCTGAGTTCTCTACAGCTTCTTAGTTTATATCCCAGCTTCTAGTATTGTTTTTTAATTCTAGAGAAGTTAATCTAAAATGTAAATCAGAACCAAAGACCCTCAATTCTTCCTAGGCTAAAAGCCAAACTCCTTTTCTTTTTTAAATTATTTATTTATATTTAAATTTTTTACAGGCTGCACTTTGATTCATTGTACACAAATGGGGTACATCATTTTGTTTCTATGGTTGTACACGATGTATGTATTATATTCGTGTAATCATATATAGGGTAGTAATGTCTGTCTCATTCCACCATTTTTCATACTACTGCTCCCTCTCGTTTCCTTCTACATAATCTAAAGTTCCTCCATTCTTCTCTCACTCCTCCCCCCACAACTTCCATTATATATCATTCTCCACTTATCAGGGAAAACATTCAGTCTTTGGTTTTTTGGATTTGGCTTATTTTACTTAGCATGATATTCTCCAATTCCATCCATTTATTTGCAAATGCTATAATATTATTATTCTTTATGGCTGAATAATATTCCATTGTGTATATAATGTGTATATAATTTCCTTATCCATTCATCTGCACCAAAAATAAAAGAACCCAATCAACAAATGGGCCAAGGAACTGGATACACACTTTACAGAAGAAGTATACAGGCAATTAATAAATATATGAAAAGGTGTTCAACATCTCTAGTAATTAGAGAAATGCAAATTAAAACAACTCTAAGATTTCATCTTACTCCAATTAGAATGGCTAATATCAAGAACACAAACAATAATAGTTGTTGACGCGGATGTGGGGAAAAAGTCACACTTTTACATTGCTGGTGGAGTTGCAAATTGGTGCAGCCACTCTGGAAAGCAATGTGGAGAATCCTCAGAAAACTTGGAGTGGACCCACCTTTTGATTCAGTTATCCCACTCCTCGGTTTATACCCAAACGACTTAAAATTAGCATACTATAGTAACACAGCCACATCAATGTTTATAGCAGCTCAATTCACAATAGCTAGATTGTGGAACCAACCTAGATGCCAAACTCCTTTTCTTACAATCTGAAAACTCCTCCCACCTCCATCCTTATGCGGACTGCTTGCCCATATGCACCTATATTCTAACTTCTACACATGACCCTTGTGCACTGAAGTACCCTGTGCAACTTTGCAGCTTCATGCCTTTGCATAGACTGTTTCCCTGCCTTGCTTAATGTGACAGATTTTGGAGACTTATTTGCACTTAAAATTTTAATCTCTCTTTAACTTCCCCCAATCTCATGGTGCTCTTTCCTGTGGTTGTTTTTCCTCTGAGTGACTTGAATATGTCGATCATGGAAATAAAATTTAGCACTGGTCTGAGATCTTTTCTCCCCTCTTTCCTTCTTTCTGCCTGCAAATGCCTGTGGACATTATCATTCTGAGGGAAGGGAAAGATAGGTTTTCCTTTAACCCTGGAGCCTAACAGAAGACCTAGTAAGTAGTAGGCACTCAATACCTATTTGCTGAGTGAGTACTAACTTCCCAAAGGAATTTGGGACAACCTACAATGTTATAATACATGTAAGGCAGGGCAATATAAAATATTTAATATTAATACAAAAATTTTAGAAACCAATTAGAAAAAATTATGTTCTTGGAATGAGCTTACTCCTGGAATTAAGCATAATCTAACTTGAATTTTGGGCAACTAAAATAAAAAAGGAAATGTGGGTCAGGTTTGTATTTATTTTCTAGGGAGAGTAAATACACAGGTTCTTTAATTGTGACAAATTTTTTTTTGGTCCTATATTTTAGGAAGAGACTCTGCCATGGATGTTATAGAGTAGATTTCCTTATGGATAGGGCTTTTGAATATAAATATTTGTAAAAATTTTTTCTAAATAGAAGCTCAGTATTTAATATTGCACCTCCATAAATTTCTTAGGGGATCTGTCTACCTTAATTTTTTTTTCTGGTAAAATATAGGGGTAAAACTTGGAGAGAATCTAGTTTTTGATAACTTGTCCTACAACTATTTCAAGGCACCTAATCTTAAGCCCACTTTTTAATACAAGTTACTTTTGGGGTGGGAGAAGGCAAGCTTTGGAAAGTCTTGAATGAGCTATTTTGCATTTAATTCTCTGGTGCCCTTCAGAGGCATAGCTCTGTCATGTTATTGGTAAAAGAGAGGTCTCACTGCATTAGACATCAAGTGTCTAATCTTGGACACCCTCTTATGAGAAATTGATGGCCTGACTTGTGCTGCCTATTTACAGAGTCGGTTTGCCTCTGTGGGGGAGTGAGCTCTAGCAGTATGGAGTAGGCTCAAATAGTTCTTCATGAATTGTTAATTCAGGCACCTATACACGTCCTTGGTCATGCCCCAGAGTTCCAGACCCTACAGTGCTGTGCCATTAGGTATAGGATGGGATAATTTTGATCTAAAAGATTTAAAGCAAGGGATTATAAAATAGTCATTCATTTGACAAATAAATATATTTACTGTGCTTCTGTAGTATACTGGGTGGACACTGAGCTGGGTACTGGGGGATGCAGTTTAGTCTCAAAATGGAGTTCCTTGTCTAGTGTGATTTTTGTCTTCCCTAAATTTACAGTCTAGAACCATTTTGATGACTATCAGGGCTTTTGGGTACCCAATAAATCTCTGTTAAGTGAGGGCTATTTAGCACTCTCCATTTTAACACTGTAGGATGTCTGCCCACTATTTTAACTTAGGGGATAATCATAATTGATACTTTCTCTTGACATATTATTAATGAACAAGATCAGATGATTTTGATCTTTATGAAATATTTTAACTTCTCAGAAAAGTAGAAGAATAGTATAGTAAACAGCTTTATATTCATCAACTGGATTTAGTAGTTATTAACATTTGGTCATATTTGTCTTTTTTGGGTATATGTGGAAATATTTTAAATAAATTACAGATATCATGACATTTAGCCTCCAAGCCCTTTTGAATATAGCTCTGGGAAGTAAGGATATTTCCCTCCTGTGGTAGACAGCAACCAGCATGGCCCCCAGTGATCCTGCCTCCTGGTATACAACCTCTTGGGTAATCCTCCCCCACAAGAGTGTGGGCTGGACTTGGTGATTTGCTGCTAACAAATACAGCATGGCATTAGCAGTGGAATGACCCTTCCAAGATTTGATTACAAAAAGACTGTGGCTTTATCCTTGGCCTTCCCTCTTGCTCACTGTTGCTCTCCAACTTGCTTGCTCTGATAAGCCAGCTCTTTGTGAGCAGCTCTACAGAGAGGTCCACATGGCAAGGAACAGAGAGGACCTGAGTATGCTAACGGACATGTGAGTGATTTTGTTAGCAGATCCTCCCCAAGTCAGCCTTTAAGATAATTGCAACCCTGATGTGTGAGTCAGGTTTCCTATACTATAACAAATGCTTGAGATAATCAACTTATAAAGAGAAAATGTTTGTTTTGGCTCACAGTTTTGGAGATTTCAGTCCTTGATCAGGCAAAGCCATGACCTGTAGGCCTCTACAACTGAATGAAATTTTTCCCTTTGTGCCCAGGGAGCAGGGTGAGGAGGTAAGGAATAAAGTAGAGTGGGAGAAAGAGGGAAGAAGGAAAGGACGAGGGTTCTACTATCCCCTTCAAGAGCATGTCTCTAGTGACCTAAAGATCTCCCACCAGGCCCCACCTCTTAAAGTTTTCATCAGCTCCCAGTAGCACCCTCCAGGGATCTAACTTCTTTTTAACACAGGGACCTTTGGAGGAACTTAAGATCCAAACTGAATGCACCTGACTGTGAGACCCTGAGCCAAAGGCATGTAGCTAAGGCTGCCTAGATTCTTGATCATAGAAAACGTGAGAAAATAAATGTATATTGTTGAAACCTGCTAAATTTGTTTATAATTTGTTACGTAGCTTAGCAGTAACTAATACACACAGATCACTTCAATCCCATTTAAACATAATAGGTGCTTCTTTCAGCTGCTGCTGAGCTGTGGAGAGTGAAGCCAGCTTGTCAGCAGAGAAGTATTTATCCTGCCATAGTGGGTGGCAGGCACCAGATCTCAGTTTTTTTCCAAGTTATTTAGATTTTACATGTTTTAGAAATAGAATCTTATCTTTCAGTCTTTTGAGAGACTATTATTATTGCATATCTTCATCTGGACTGTGAAGAAACTAGGACGATTCCAGGATTACAGAGCTTCACACACAGGAGGATTTTGTGAATTTAATAATCTTTGAGAAAATAGTATATACTTGGGAGAATTATGTGGACATTCTTAACCTTTTAATGGTCAAGAGCATTCAGGGAGTAATAAGGTCTCCCGCAGAGTGGGAGACAGAGACTCGGCCCTGCACTTGAAAAGAAGCATCACACAGAAATTTGGCATGATGTCCAACAGAGTGACAGGTATATCATATGAGATGATAGAGGATTCCCATGCCTAAAGATGAGATCGTGCTGAGCATGGATGTGCACGCACGCCTCTAATCCCAGCAACTTGCGAGGGTGAGGCAGGAGGATCACAAGTTCCTGGCCAGCCTCAGCAACTTAGCAGGATCCTGTCCCAAAATAAAAATTAAAAAAGGGCTGGGGATGTAGCTCATTGATAAAGTACCCCTGGGATCAATCTCCTATTGAAAAAAAAAAAAAAAAAAAAAAAAAAAAAAAAAGATGAGGTTGATAGCAATATGATCTGTGCCTAAGGAGGAGTTAATTTGAGTAAGGCTCTGGAAGGTCCTAAACAGACCTTGCCTCCTGATATACAACCTCTTGGGTAATCCTTCGCCACAGGAATGTGGGCTGGACTTGGTGATTTGCTTCTAACAAAGACAACATGGCCAGCCTCAGCAACTTTGCCAGAATTGGTGATTGCTCAGGTGTCTAAAAATGGTTGAGGATCCTGGATTCCAACCAAGGTGACACCTGGGATCCATACAATGAAGAAAAGTCCTTTAGGAATGTGGAGTCAGCTTGCAAAGTTGATCTCCTCTGACCATAATGGTCAAACATCAGACCTTCCTCTAGAATCTTACTATTCAACTTTCTTAAAAGGGTTAGTTCCTTATAGAAGGCTTTGAATTTAAATTACCCTATGACAATGAGTCCTGTGTGATGTGTAATTTTATTAATCAAAATTTGGGGACTGCCAGATAGTATTTATAAAGAGATTATCTTTGAATGAAGTTAGAAGAGCTGGTTCTTTTGGTTGCCCAACACAGGACTGTCAGGATGGGAATGAAATTAAGGGGAAAGTCAGTCTTGGAATGCAGTTAGAGTTGAGTGCTTTATTTTCTTTAGCTTCAGAAGTGCATTTGAGAAACTGAAACTAGGGAGAGACTCTTTTTTTTTTTAAAAACATATTTAGTTATAGATGGACACAATATTTATTTATTTATTTGTTTGTTTATTTTTGTGGTGCTGATGATCGTGCTAGGCAAGCCCTCTACCACTGAGCTACAACCCCAACCCAGGGAGGGACTCTTGAATTGTATAACTTTTATAGCCCTCACATCTCACCATTTTAACCAAATGTGTGGTCAGACTCAGAAGCAACAGTATTGCAACTTGCAACTTTGAGGAAAGAGAAACATAAAGGCTGGTCACTGGTGAGTTGGTAACATTGACACTTTTGTTCAAGATGTTAGCAATGGTTTTCTAAGACTTGTAGGACCTACTATTCATTGTTGTTAAATTATAATTATGAAGCCTGAGGATGCATTTGCTTCCTCTTGAGGAATACTTCTATAACCTAGATTTCCTAAGTGTCAAGTTTTTCTGCATGGGTACAAATCCTTCCTCTAAGTTTCCAAAATGACAAAACATGCTGATGGATGCTTTGAGTGTAGAGACTTCAGCAGGTGCTCAGACTCATTGATAGGACTGAAGTATAGAAGAGCAACCCATTCCTTACAGTGGGGGAACTTATGTGCTTTCTGGTCTCATGCCTTGGGAATTTTAAGAGTTGGTACATCTGCAAAGAACAGATAGGGAGGATGATTGATATTGGTGGTCAATGAGGAAGGTGTTGGGATAGAAAGAAGTTCTTGTGTGCTCTTTCAGAGAACCATATAGAAAACTATGGGAACATTTAGTTGCTTTCTAGTATGAAATCTTAAGAGGAGCTTCTTCTAGTGTATCCCCCTACACACTTTTATCTTTTACTGTTATGGGGCACAACTTAAGAACAGACTGATCACTGCTGAGAAGTCCAAATTTGAGAGTCTTTATTAAGTTCTGAATAAACTTTCTACTTGCTATCCCATAGTAATGTTTGTGAAAACAAGTGATCAATTTTTACTCAGATGTTAGTGTAGATTAAGAATGGGTGCTGTGGTATAATTAACTTGGCTATAAATTCTTCGTGTGATTTAAGAGGAAGAAACTGGGAAATTGTAGAGAGATGTATGTTGTCTCATAGTAAGACTAACCCTTTCCTTAAGATTCAGCTCAAGCTTAGATAAATGGAGGTTATTTAAAGCAGGGGAGGATGGGGTGAGTGCTGATGATGGGCTGGTCATCTGCATGACTGAAGTATAGAGCATTCATGTGAGGCAGACCTTGCCAGGTTGGCTTGGGTCTGGACAATGTCCCACACTCTCAACTATCATGCACCTTCCCTAAGGAGGAGGCTTAGAGTCCAGCATCAGGCAAACAGCCTTGGATGGTGAGCATTTCCTTAGCTGTGCTGTGTGTATGTCCCCGCCCCAGTGGGACTTTAAGTCCACATGGCTCTATGCTTGTCCCCTCATGTTCCCTTGGTTCTACTCCTTACCAGGTTCAGCTTGCTTCATTGCGTTAGCTCACCTGTTTCTTCCATTTGGCTTGAGTCCTCGTGATTAAATTGTGGCTATTCTTTTCAGACTTGACATTGATTTCACTCTCCCTGGACAATTGCCCTCCATATTCATTCCTCCCCTTCATTTCCCAACCATCACCTTAGTTTGTGCTAGTGGGGGTAAGGGGGGTGGGTAATGGGCCTGAGGGACCTAGCTCACATGCTCAGACATCTTCCATATACTTTTGTCTTTGTTGTTTCCTGATAGTTTTTGGTCAGCCCTCTGTTGATGCTCATGCCAGGAGATGTAGAAGACAATGTGAGAAGAGCCACAGGTCAGGCTTGGAGGTCAGAATAAGTAACCTTGGGTTAATGGAGGTCACTAAAGTTCTATGACCAGTAATCTATGATTAAGTTCAATCACCATGAGCTCAAGTCTGGAATGTAAACAGAAAATGTCCTTAACATTCTTGTTATTCATGACTCAATACTACATACTCAGACTTTGGTCATCCCTGGGTGCCCTGTGGTTCCTGCATCTACAGTATCACAGAGAGGAGCTGCCTAAACCATCCAGGATAAGTCACACCAGATTCTTGAAATGCCTTTGACTAGCTGTCATTCCCTCACCCCTCAGTAGAACCAGCTCCCGTCATTCCTGCTGTGATCTTCCTCCAAATCTACATGAGTCCTCCTCTCTGGCAGTGTGGTCACTGTCCTTGTATTTCTTCATGGTTTGTGCTCCCTGATGACCACTGGAAGACCCAACCATGGAGATCTTTCAACTCATCCTGGGCACAGGAAGTTCCACTGCGGTTGTCAGGATGTGAGCTGTGTGCTTTGGGGAGGTGTTCTCGGTGCTTGGGAGTTGGCCTCTGTTGGAGCATAGTTCAGGGAGTATGATGTCTCCTGGGTCCCTTCATGCTGGGGATTTCATGTTTTCAACCTTTATTTACCTTCCCCAATGGTTTAGAGTCCACACTCTCAACCTGGAGGCTGACAGGGAGAGTTACAGGTATTCAGGTATCCTGCAGCTGCTTCTATCCATCCCTACAGGAGCAGTCAGGTGGTCTACCTGCCAGTATTGAAGCTTGAGGTGCCTCATCACCCATGCCTGCTCCTTTAGTGCCCTTCAGATCTGCCCTTAGTGTTTTCTAAAACCCTCTAGTCATGGAATCTGGGATCACTTTCTGTACCCCAAATGTGCTACAGAAATGAAACCCTCAGCTTCGCCTCTTTTTCTCTAGGCAGAGTTAAATCTAATTCAGTTTCCCTTTTTTAAAAATGCTTCCTGCCAAGCTCCAAAAGGCCAAAGCTGGAACAATTTGAGCAATGAAACAAATAATGATAGTACTGGATTTCATCCCATAGACTAAAACAAATATTCATGAGTGCATACTTAAATAAATAATTGAATACATTAGCAAGTGGGGGTAGAGAGACAGTGAGTTCTGATCAATAGGTGTAGAAGGAATGAGAAAAAGAAAACTATAATAAAGCAAACATCATAAAAATAATTGTTTCAGATAACATCCACCAATGGATGCTAAAATTAGTGGGTCACAGGAGAAACGGGATATTTGCACAGGCTCAAAGTAGCTCTCTGAAGATTATTAACTGCAAGGGTAAAAATAGTAACTTTATTAGGAAGAAACCTGCCAGATACCATCCTTACCGTGTGATAAAGGTTAATGCCTTTGATAAGATGTACGATTATATACCCTTTGATACAATGATGCCCTCTGAAGATATTTGATAAGATTCCCCAGAAAAACAGAACCAACAGGATATGAAGAAACTTAACGTAAGGGATTGGCTCACATAGTTATGGAGCCCAAGATGTGCAGGACGAGTTGGCATCCCCTGGTAGAGTTCTAGTGTGATGCCAGAGGTCTAAAAACCAAAACTGATTATACGGTTCCTGTCTGAAGGCTGGCAGGCTTGAGACCCAGGAAGAGCTGATGCTTCCACTTGAATCCAGTGGTAGGAAAAAGCCAATGTCCCAGTTTGAAGACACTTAGAAGGAGTTGTCTTTAT
Organism: Sciurus vulgaris; assembly: GCF_902686455.1. Lineage (NCBI taxonomy): Eukaryota > Metazoa > Chordata > Mammalia > Rodentia > Sciuridae > Sciurus > Sciurus vulgaris. The sequence goes on from NC_136467.1 coordinate 65,062,158, forward strand.
TGAGGGGAGGCTCAGCCTTTTGTTCTGTGCAGCCTTCAATGGATTGGATGAGGCCCACCCATATCAGGAAGGGAAATTTGCTTTATTCAGTCTACCAATTCAAAGACTAATCTCATCTTGAAACACCATCAAAGACACACCCAGGATATTGTTTGAACAAATATCAGGATACCCCATGGCCTAGTCAAGCTGTCACATGAAATTAACCATTAAAGAGAGATAAATTATTACTTGGGTGGTATTCTTGCTAAAAATGCACGACCTCATCTAATCATAAGAAAACCTTAGACAAGCCCAAGTTCAGAGATGTTTTACAAAACAACTGTCCAGTATTCTTTAAAAGTGTCAAAGTTATGAAAAGACAAGGAAGGATAGAGGAACTTTCACAAACTGGAGGAAAGTATGGAGGTAGATTGACTAATGAAATGTGGGATCCTGGAACAAAAAGGGGATTCATTTAAAAAATGAATAAAATTTGAATGAAGTCTATAATACACTTGACAGTGTTGTACTAATGGTCAATTTCTTAGTTTGATAAATGTACTGTGTTCTTCTAAGATATTAATATTTATAAAAGCTGGGCGAGGGCCATACATGAACTGTGCTATCTTTGCAACTTTTCTATACATCCCAAATTATTTCACAATAAAAGTTTTAAACAGCTTCCTGTTATTGGGTACTCTGAGGACTTTTAAAAAATTAAAAAAAAATTTTTTTTCACAGACTGCATTTTGATTAATTGTACACAAATGGGGTGCATCATTTCATTTCTTTGGTTGTGCACAATGTAGATTCATACCATTTGTGTAATCATACATGTACATAGGGTAATAATGTCTGTCTCATTCCACCATCTTTCATACCCCTCCTCATTTTCCTCTACATAATCTAAAGTTCCTCCATTCTTCTCTCACCCTACCCAACCCCCATTATATGTCATTTGAGGATTTTTTAATGACAGGAGATACTTATGTATTCAAACAATTTATAACCGTGTGTGTATACATATACTTTTGTACCTACCATTCAGCATTTCCCTCACATACTAGATTCCATCCATTCTTTTTACAACCACCTTTTTTAAAAAAATCAGATTTCTGTTCTTTCCTTTTCCTATTTTATGTTCCTTTGTAACCAAGGCATCTTTTTGCAAACTTTAAAAGCTCAACCCTCCTGCTGTTCCTTGGAGTCTTTATCTCTGAGATGATGATTCACGTGACATTCTGAGATGATGATTCACGTGACATTGTGGAGATAAAGGCCTTGGGCCAGAAGTCAGGAGGCCTGGGTGCCAGCATTCTGAGTCTGGTTTTGTTACTAACTCAGTGCCCTTCCACTTTTAATGTTCTGAGACCAAATGGTCAATCTTGACTAAACACTGTATGCATTGCTTGATATATGGAGTCAAATGATAGTATTTTAAATGATTTTTTCTTTTTATCAAGGTCCTATGTGCTCTATTTTCATATTTTTCAAATATTTTATCTATTTGTCTATCTATCTATCTTCATCTTGTCCCCCAAATCTTTGATTTCCACAACAGACCTCATAATTTACATTCTGGCATTTCCCTTAGAGTACTTTTTGGCAATTGAAGGAAATCAATGTTTTATTTCTTCCTTCTTGTTTATTTTTTGGTCAGGAATCCACTGTTGCCCTTTTTTAAAAAAAATCTTATTTTCTTCTCTTTGAAGCTGTGTGTAGCCCTTCTCACAATAGCCCTAAAGCCTTCCTGTGGCTTCCACTTCATAGACTGTCCTGTTTGGGCCACAGATGGATGGAGCCCTGGCACAATCTGGTAGGGAGGACCATTTGGTCATCTGACTGATACACCTCTCTAGCCCCAGCAGGATGTCCTGAGAGCTCTGGGGATGGGGTCCCTCTGCCAACCTGCAATCACTTAATGCCAGCAGGGGAGTGACTGAGGCATTGTGGAATCAGCAACATGCACCATCAAAAAGTGTCTGACAATTTCGAGAACAAGTGATACCTAGATTTTTTTGGTTGTCATTAATTTTTCCCAGGTAGTGTTTTCCCAGTATTTGGGTAACAGGCTTTGATCCTGGAGCAAGACTCAAATGATAGAGAAGTTGGTTAACAATGGGATGCACTTAAGAGTGCTAACAGATGATTTGATTGACCTCTTGTCTTACCTATGCACTGACATCAGATCTCTGATGTCCTCAGCCTGCCACTCAAACATGATAGAATAGGTGGACAGTTGTAGGGTATAGCACATAGAAGTATGCCAAACATGTAGAAAACATGTCACAAAAATTTGTTGAGTACAAATAAGAAATGACTCTTAACAATAAGAGACTCAGAATAGCCAAATCAATCCTTAGCAAGAAGAGTGAAACAGGAGACATCACGACCAGACTTAAACTATACTACAGAGGAATAGTAACAAAAACAGCATGGTGTTGGCACCAAAATAGACATGTAGACAATGGTACAGAATAGAAGAACGAGACAAACCCACATAAATACCATTATCTCATACTAGACAAAGGCACCAAAAATATACATTGGAGAAAATACAACCTATTGAAAAAATGGTGCTGGGAAAAGTGGAAATCCATATGTAGCAAAATGAAATTAAACCTCTATCTCTCATCCTGCACAAAACTCAACTCAAAGTGAATCAAAGACTTAGGCACTACAACAGAGATCCTGTGTCTAATAGAAGAAAAAGTAGGCCTAAATCTTCATCATGTCGATTAAGGACCTGACTTCCTTAACATGACTCGTAAAGCACAAGAAGTAAAATCAGGATTCAATAAATGGGATGAATTCAAACTAAAAAGTTTCTTCTCAGCTAAGAAAACAATCAACATGAAGAGAGCCTACAGAATGGGAGAAAATCTTTACCACATGCACTTCGGATGGAGCACTAATCACCAGGATATATAAAGAACTCAAAAAAATGGCAAAGAAACCAAATAACCCAATCAATAAATAGGCTAAGGAACCGAACAGACACTTCACAGAATAAGAAATACAAATGGTCAAAAAATATTTAAAAAATGTTCATCATCTCTAGCAATTAGAGAAATGCAAATCAAAACTATTCTAAGATTTCATCTCACTCCAGTCAGAATGGCAGTTGTCAAGAATACAAGCAATAAGCCAGTTGGCGAGGATGTGGGGAAAAAGGCACACTAACACATTGCTGGTGGGAATGCAGATTGGTGCAACCACTATGGAAAGCAGTATGGAGATTCCACAGAAAACTTGGAATGGAACCACCATTTGACTCAGTTATCCCACTCCTCAGTTTATACCCAAGGGACTTAAAATCGTCATACTACAGTTATGCAGCCACATCAATATTTATAGCAGCTCAATTCATGATAGCTGAACTATGGAACCAAACTAGGTGCCCCTCAACAGATGAAGGGATAAAGAAAATGTGGTGAATATACACAAGGGGAATATTACTCAGCCTTAAATAAAAATGAAATTATGGCATTTGCAGGTAAATGGATGGAGATGGAGAAAATCATGCTAAGTGAAATAAGCCAAACCCTAAAAACCAAAGGATGAATGTTTTCTCTGATAAGCAGATGCTAATCCATATGGTGGAGGATGAGTGGGGAATATCCCAGGTTTGCTAGAATCAGGGAGAGGAGTGAGGGACTAAGCTGGAACATGAGTTAGAAACAGAGTATAATGGCTCTCATCTTTCAAGTTGAGTTTATTTCATAAACCATGGAAGGTGTTTGTGAAAGAAATTGAATGATGAAAAGGGTGTCTGAGGAGATTGAAGTTCAGGTGGGATGTGGAATAGACTGGAGGAAGGGAGGAGCTGTCATTATGAGAGTTCATATTGCTTGAGTTATCCACATTTGATACTAAGATTGTTACATGCGTATGTCATTTTACCCTCACAAGAGCCCTAAGGAATAGGTACTCTCAATATCATCCCCATTTTGTGGGTGTTTTAGTCAGCTTTTTCACTACTGTGACTAAATGATCTGACTAGCACAATTATAGAGGAGGAAAGGTTTATTTGAGGGCTCACGGTCTCAGAGGTCTTAGTCCATGGAAGGCCAGCTCCATTTCTCGGGGCCTGAGGTGAGAAATCATGGAGGAAGAGCATGGCTGAGGGAATCAGCTTGCATCATCAGGAAGCAGAGAGAGAGAGTCTCCACTTTCCAGATACAACATATATACTCCAAAGCCACGCCCCAATTGCAGTGTCCTCCAGCCACACCCTACCACTTCAATGAATCCCATCAGGGATTAATTCACTGATTGGGTTAAGACTCTTACAACCCAATCATTTCTCCTCTGAACCTTCCTGCATTGTCTCACATGTGAGCTTTTGGGGGACACCTCACATCCAAATCATAATAGTGGGTAAGAAAATGGAGACTTTGAGAAGTTAGGTAATGACCAGGATGAATCACAGTGGTACCAGGATGTGACCTCTGTGGAGCCAACTCTTCGTGTTCCACTAGAAGATACAGGCCCTGACAGTGGCTCAGGAGACAATGTGTGACTGTTTTAATTGGTTGGGTGTGATAGTCCACATGACAAGTCCTGGACTAAGTCAGTAGTGGTGGAAATGGAGAGACAGGAGCAGCAGTGTGAAACTTTCTTGTCTGGAAGCCTGATGTCAGGAATGGGCTTGCAACCTCACAGTTCTCTTTGCTTAATGTTTCTCAGGAAGCCAGTACGCAGTGTTGAGAACTTGCCAAGACTTTAGACGTGTCATGGGAAACCTTGCTTCTAAGCTTCTTAAGTAGGCTAGGCTTCTTGTTTTCCTTGAGGAAATTTATTATTTTAATCATATATGCCCTGAGGTTGAGTGCTGCATTGAGTTACCTCCCAGTTCGTTTAATCAAACTTCTGGTTATTCTCCAGCATCACAAGCTTTATTACAACAATTTGAATCTCAAAAAGAGAGAGAGTTTGAGACTGGAGGTCAGCTGGTGATCAGTTCTCATTTTTCCCCATCTGCTTATCTGAATTTGGATTTGTTCCCTGCCTTACCTTGCTGTGGGGTTGATATATCCCAGAATTGTTATTCACTTTACATCTGTTCTCAGTTTTTTGAAGAAAAAGGGCCTGCATGCACTTTGACTCTGCAAAGCTTTTTGGTGCACAGGTAGATAAGTATATAATGAAAGTGTGCTTAATGCTGTTGTGATTGTGTGTGATAGTGGGTGACAGACCAGTGAGTGATCTCTCTGTTCTATCTGCTACAGGTGATAAGAAGTACATCATGGGGCCCAAGCTTTCCACTCTTGATGCCACCGTCTTTGGACACTTGGCACAGGCAATGTGGACCTTACCAGGGACAAGACCCGAGCGGCTGATCAAAGGCAAGTCCTGAAGAACTTTTCTGGTTTAAGAGTTGCTGCAGGTGGGTGGATACTGGTAACCTAGAATGTAGAATTCTAGGCCAGCGCTGTGAGTTTGGCCATGCTTCATTAGGCTGCGGTGTTTAGGGCCAGTTTTTTGCCAGCTCCTTACAGGTGGGACTGAATACTTGTTGCTAAAACAGGGCTTGAATTCCACTCTGTGCCCTAGTTTTGTTGGTTGTCCTTAAAGTCCTTTGGACAGTTGACTCACCACTTTCTGGTGTATCCGGTGCTGCAGGAACCAGGATCAGGCAGGGCCAATGAACCCATTGCCCATCTCACATGCTCTTTTCGAGTATGAACTGATCTCAGATATTTTACATGTAGGTAAAGTGTATCTGATTTTGTGTCATTTGAGCTGCCTCCCATTCCAGTATAGTGACTATAGATCATGTACTAAGAGCAGTAGACTGGAAAATTCAAGATTGTGAGAAAATGAGGAAATTGTCAACAAAATGCCAAGTCTGATGCTGTACAAGTATTATTACTATTATGTGTGCAAAGAAACACAATCTTGGTATCCTTTTTGTGATCTTAGCTATAAGTCTCATCAGAATTATAGCTTTTTTTTCCTTCCACATTTTTTCATTCGTACATTATAGTCATATATAATGATGAGATTTGTTGTTATATATTTGTACATGCACATGATATAATGATTTAATTTGGCCAGCATCAATCCCCTGCACTTCTCTCAGAATCATAGTTCTTGACTATGGGGGACAAGGTAAGAAGTGGAGATGAATGGGACCAGAGCTGCATGATGTACATAGGTTCGGGTGGGGTTGGTATCCAGGAATAAAATTCATGGTAGCAAAGGGGGAGGGAAAGTCTGCTTGCCTTAGGTTGCTGTCAAGGGGTCAGATCTCAGTTTGCATGTGTGTGCTTGTGTGTATGCAGGAGGGCACGGTGGTGAGATATACATGGCAACAGGGTCTCTCAGAGAGGTTTTCACTGTGTAGGTAGGTGGGAACCATTTGAAGTCATCTTCATTTTAAAGTATTATCCAACTAAGCAAATACCTGGGGCCTAGGGATGTGGACATCAAAATGCAATATTTTAGTTTGGGGAAGGGGATTGACAAAAGTTAATCAAACTGAGCGGCTGTGGATGTAGATGAGACCAGTGGAAAGGAACATGGAATACTAGTAAGTGTTGGGTGAGTTGATGGGTGAATGGATGAATGGACAGAGTTTGGCAAGGCTGAATCAGACAAGAAACTGAGACAGGTGAACAGGTATATGTGGTGGCCACAGGTGGGTGGGTGGGGAGGTTGGTGAGCTGTGTGTGCATGCACATGCACACTCCTGTGCATGCCCAGGAGCTCAGACCAGCCTGGGGGCAGTGGCAATCTCTCCAGATCCTCTTATTGGTGGATGGGCTTCCAGATACATTACATGGTTTGACTGAAATAGATCAGGCACTTATTGAAGGTCTTCCAGAAGTTTAGCTGAGTGGGGCTGACATTTATTTTTGGTACTGGAGATTGAATCCAGGGTCATTCTAACACTGGGCTATATCCCCAGCCATTTTAGTTTTTTGAGATAGGGTCTTGCTAAATTGCTGAGGCTGGCCTTGAATTTGGAATTCTCCTGGCCTCAGCTTTTCAAGTGGCTGGAATTACAGGCATGACCCATCGTACTTGACTGGACTGACATTTAATTTCCTAAATGATTGTTACGAAGATGTTCCTTGTTTACTCACTTACTCCTGTATGCACATGCCCCATACACCTGTACACATACACCTACATTTCTACCCAGATACCCCCTGACCCTACCACACAATTAAGGTAATTTGTTATTTAGTCAGAAGTGTTTAGGGATCCTTATCAGTAGAACTCTGACTTCATAGGATCCCTTCTTTCAGAAACAAAGCATGTTTTGTTGATTTATTTATGATTTAGCTCTTTTCTCTTTAAGGAATTGATCAGCCATTTTGGAGGATTGATTTTGGGTCCCTACCTGAGACACACACACCTGGGGAATCTGACACCATTATCATCCAGGGACTTTTAGCACTAGTTGCACAAACTTTGATTCTTGTGCCAGTGACTTCCAGCTGTCCCTGGAGACTATTGCATCATTAAACAGTGAAGTCCAGAGTATCTCTAATTCTCACTTTGGCAGTAGTTCCATGTCCTTTATACACTGTTTGGACTTAACTTCTTTCCCTGCTTTTCCTCTCTGTGGTAGAGACGTTCCCAAGAAGTAAAGCGAGAAGGCATAAATGAAAACAACTAAGAGCCTTGATGATTTAAAACTGGCTTGAATCCAGAGTGTGAGTGACTGGGATCGGGCAGTTTTCTGCCTTGGCTTTGGAATAGCCGAGGCACTGCTGGCCTTGATGAGGGGCACAAATGAATATAAACTTTTGGTCCCAGCAATTATTATTATTTTTGGCAGTGCTGGGGATAGAACTCAGGGCCTAACAAGCTAGGCAAGAGACTCTACCACTAAGCCACATCCCCAGCCCTGGTTCTAATTGTTATTGACAAAGCCACACAAAGTACTTCTGAAATCATCTAGAACAGTAGGACATTTTCCTTAATTTAGGTGCGTAGGAGGGTAGACTTTGCATATTCAACAATGCTTAAAATACACATATGTGTGTGTATCTATATATTTAGATATAGATATGAAATATCACGTATTTATTGGAGAGAATTTAGAAAAGATAGAAAAATTTTCAAAGAATGAAAAATAATTTGCGACTTAATTATCCACAGAGAACTGTTAATATTGTGGTATGTATCCTTTTATCAAGTACAAGCATGTATATACTTAAAAAAATTGTGATCATAATATTTATTCAGTCATAACCTGAACTTCTAAAATAAACTAAGTATTATGACTTTCCCTCTTGCCATTAAATACTTTTCAAACATGCATTTTTAGTATAATATCCTATTTATAATATCCTATCCTTGTAGCTACATTGTACTTTATGTGATTAATCTTCTTTTGGACTTGTGCGTTGTTTCAAATAATTTGTACTGCTATCTGGTAGTGAATATTGTTGTAAACATATACTCCTGCTCACTCTGGTTATTTCCTGCACTAAATCCTAGATGGGTGAAGAACTTGGTCTGCATGTCTCAGCTGCTTTCTGGAAATGCCACAGTAGTTTACATTTTCAAGAGCAATGTCTGAAAAGCATCTCTAATTTTATTTCCTTGATTAGGGCTGAATACGATTTATTTTGAAGTTTTTATCATCTTTATAGTAAGAAAAGAATCTGTTTTATTATCAGCAACACCCTCGATGTGGAGGCAGAATCCATGTTTTAATTAGGGTGTCCTTATTAGAGAATTTTATGTTAATTGAGGCAATCTTTAAAACAGATGTGGGACCGGACCAGGAGAAGTAATGCATGCCTGTAATCCCAGAGGCTCAGGAGGCTGAGGCAGGAGGATTGCAAATTCAAAGTCAGCCTCAGCAATTTAGCAAGGCCCTAAGCAACTGAGCGAGACCCTGTCTCAAAAAAAAGGGCTGGGGATGAGGCTCAGTGGTTAAGCCTGGGTTCAAACTCTGGTATCAAGTAAAAAATAAAAAATAAAAAATAAATAAAGTAAAATAATAATATAAAATAAAATATAAAATAATAAAAAAATAAAATAAATCAGATGTGGGAAACTTAAGAAAACCTCAGAAAAACGAAATTGAAGCAAGGAGGGGGGAAGACCTCTGCTGCACAACTGCCTACCCTCTAGAGCCATATGGAAACCACAGACCTTAACACTATTTTCTTTTAATTAATTTATCTTTTATTCATTGTATACAAATGGGGTACAACTTTTCATTTCTCTGGTTGTACACGAAATAGAGTCACACTGTTTGTGTAATCATATGTGTACATAGGGTAATGATGTTTGCCTCATTCCATTATCTTGCCTTCCCCTGCCCCCTCCCCACCCCTTATTTCCCTCTAACATAATCCATCCTTCCTGCATTCTCTCCCCCACTCCCCTGCCCAACCCTGTTATGTATCATCATCCACTTATCAGAGAAAACATTCGACCTTTGCTTTTTTGGGATTGACTTATTTCATTGAGCATGATATTCTCCAGCTCCATCCATTTACCTGCAAATGCCATAATTTTATTCTTTATGGCTGTGTAATATTCCATTGTGTATATATATATACCACAGTTTCTTTATCCATTCATCTATTGAAGGGTACCTAGGTTGGTTCCACAATCTAGCTATTGTGAATTGAGCTGCTATAAACATTGATGTGGCTGCATCACTGTAGTATGCTGATTTTAAGTCCTTTGAGTATAGGCTGTTAACACTATTTTTTAAATTAGTAAGGAACACCACCTTCCATGTTCCATGAAAAGCCTTATTCAGCAGCTTTTACCAATGATTATTAATTGTCCTTGGATGTCTTTTTGGCTTATGCCTTGAAAGATTAGAAAATGGGGCAAATGTCATGACTGTGTAAGAGGTTGTGGTTGGGTTTTCGACTCTCAGGAAAGGCTGGATCAAAAGGCTACTGTGGGTTTTGTGCTTTGAGATCTGTGCTTCAGTGTCCCTGCTCTCAATTTTTAGCTTCAAGGAGATGAGCAGAGGGGGTGTCCTCATCCACAGCATTCAAGCATGTTAGCACTTTTCAGAAAAAGGTGTGCTTAGTGGCCTCTTGCTGTGTGACAAATGCTGAAGAGAGCCGTCAAGCCTTTTGCCAGCCCCTAGCACAGGTGTGGGACAGGGAAGTGCTGGGCACATACCTGCAGAGTACATGAGTGCTTTGGATATTGGCCCTGTGTTTTCCAAATATTTGCTGGCTAGTGACCCAGCATGGGCAGGTGGTGCTGGGGGCTCTGGCAGGCTTCTCCCTTGCTCATTCTGGCCATGCTTGAGAGGCAGCTGGAAGAAACTGAGTCCAGGACTCTGGGTCTGGTTGAAATGGTTTATAGTGTGAAATTGTACAGAATGTTTTTGATTATTAGAGAAATTAGAGTGATGCAGGAAATAATGCTCGTATGTTTTTCAAAGAGCAATGGAGGGTATTTCCTTGTGAGAAACTCCAAGAGAAAGGCTCCTTGTTCTGCCTAGGACTGACCTCTGTGTAGAGAAGCATTCTGATAAATATCCTTTCAGTTTGTCTGATAACATCACTCTGTTTTTTCTTAGTAATTTATTGGATTTTCAAGTTTAAAAAGTAATATATGATGGTCACAAGTCAAATCACAGAGGCATAGGTTAAATAAATGCATGACCTCCCCTTCATCCATGTCCAACACAGACCCCATGGAATAATCAATACTGAGGATTTAATGTGGATCAGCCTATGCCTTTCTTTTACATGTACACATTTATAACACATGTATATAGCTATTTTGGTTTGTTGTTTTTGCTGTTTTAAAACAAACAATAGAATAAAACCAAACATTACTCCGTAACCTGATTTTCCCACTTAATAATATCATGTCTTTTTTAATAACTGCACAGTACCCTACAGAATGGATAATTCATTCAGTCCCTACTGATGGATCCCGAGACTGTTTCCATGGTTTTCCTTTCTCTCTCTCCGCCTCCCTCCTCTTTGTCCTTCTCTTTCTCACATTCCTCCTTTTGCTCACATGTAATGCTACATCCACGCACATATATCTTTACATACTGATGCTTTTCTTTTAGCAGAATGGAGTACTAAAGGTGGAACTCTGGGCCATCAGGTATACACATTTAAAATTTCAATGGGGAGCATCTGATTACTTTCCAAAAAAGGTCACAACAATTTGTTCTTCCCCCAGCCATGTAAAGCAATGCTTGACCTCCACGTCCTCCTCAGCACTGCATGACTTTAGTTTTTAACATTCTAGAGGATGAAGTTGTTATCTGATTGTTGAGTATGCTTTGAAGAAATGCGGTTTTTCTTTCATTTCACAAAGTGTACATATTCAGTATAGGCATTTATGTTAACTCAGGCATATCAGTGTGTGAGTTCATGTGTGCGTGTGCACACACACCACAGAATTCTTTTCTACTGCTAGCCATTTTTGTTCTTTTGGCTGATGGCTGAGGGGGAAGCTAGGCATAGGAAGGACTGAGCAAAGCCAATCCATACCATCTCCTTCTTTAGGGGCAGGATTTGAGGTGGGATGTGTGGGTCCAGCTCTTGCTCATCAAGGCTGACCTTTCTCAGCCATGTGATAGATTTCTCACTTCTTTCATGACAGCTCATTGCCACTAAGGGGTGGCTCCTGTCACCTCGCAATTCTTGAGAACACAGGAAAAACTGCAGAGGAATATTCTGACATAATAGCACAAAGTTATTAATTCCCAGGCCAGGCTGTCCACTCAAGGAGACAGAGTAGTGTGATGGTGAAGGGCAGGAGGACCAAGGGAATTAGTACCAGTTGAACAGACGAGTAAAGCCCTTCAAACAGGGCCTGGCGTGTAGAAAGGAGTATGTGTTTGCTAATAGGATTGATTTTTATTCTATCACACTGAAGTGGTATTGATGTCATATGATCACAAAGTGGGAAGCTCTTCTGGAGGAAAGGTGAAGAAATAAGGCTGAAGGGAAGAAAAAAAAAAAAAAAAAAGAAGTGGATAAAATCCTAGGGTCCTGTGACTAGTTCTGGCTTTTTTAGTTGCTCCTTGGGAGCAGCTCATGGTGAATGGATTGATTGAGTCAAACATGGCTTTCCTCTGGACCCACTGTGATGTGTCCATAGTTCATCTTTGATGACTGTTTTTCGGGGGATGGGGTACTGGAAATTGAACTCAGGACACTTTACCACGGAGTAACATGTCCAGCCAATTTTATTTTTTATTTTGAGACATGCTTTCACTAAGTTGGTGAGGGCCTCACTAAGTTGCTGAGTCTGGCCTCAAACTTGTGATCCTCCTGGCTCAGCCTCCTGAGTTCCTGGGATTACATGTGTGCACCACACATCTAGCTTTCAATGGCTCTTTACCTTTCTCATTAGATCCTCTTCCTCCCTCTTGCTTCTGCCACCACATCTTTTTTTTTTTTTTTTTTTTTTTTATTCCCAATTCTTGTTTACCTGTGATTAGCAGTGGTACCTGGGGAGGAGTTGCATGATTATTCCCTGAGGGGGAAAATACTAGAAGGTTTTGCATGCATCTCCTTAAGAGAGCAGTGATGTTGTCTTCCGAGCTTCTGGCTCTGAGCATATACATCCATATCTTTCAGCAGCGGGTAATGAGAATGAACTCTTACACAGTGTGGATTGCACTGTTATGATCTAAGACTGAAAATGGTGACTTGGAACCAACACAAGTTAATTTGTTCACAGATTCCAAGAAGCAGGAGAATTTGCTTTATCATGTTTGTAGGGCATGTGTTCAGTTCAGTCAAATAGTCATCGAAGTTTGAAAAATTTTAGTGCCATGGAAAAATGTCTATAATAATGTTATAGGAGATCATAAGAAATAATAATGGCAGTAATTAAATAGAAAATACATTGAAAGAAATTACACCAAAATGTTAATGTGGTTATTTTGGATTGATGAGACTGTAGGGACTTTTTGTTTTCTTCTTTATGTCTTTTTAGAGTTTCTATATACAGACTTCTAGTTTTCCAAAATGAAAATATATTATTTTCTTTACTAGAAAATGAAAATAGAGTAGTTACAGGCTACAATCAATAGAGCTACTAATATAAAAACAACTCAAATGATTTGTGATAGGGGTTTGGTAAAAGCAAAATGAAACTTATAGTTTATCCACGCAATGAAATACTATGAAATTAGAGTAATCACAGTATAAAATTCAAAAATTTTTAACATATTTTGTTAAGTGGAAAAAAGAGGACTGAAAACAAACTATAAAGTCAATTCTATATAGCTAATGTAAATATATGTATATATATAAAATATTTATGGAAGAATATCAATAAATGCAATTATGGAGAAGAGGATTATTGGTAATTCTTAAATTTTGTTTATCTGTATTATTTTTGTAATAAACATGGATTACCTACATAATAGTTGAATGTTTATATAATTTTAAAAATCCAAACAGTATTCTAATGGTTATAATGTCCTTTGAGAAATGACAGATTGTGTATTTAAAGACAATGTTGCCATCTGGTGGATCAAGGCAAAAACTCACTCTTTTTCTTCATTTGGAATTAGGTAATGAATGCCAGTACCGTGTCATGTTTTAGACAAATACCTGGACATTAGTGACTTCATAAGCATCCCTTTGATGCTTTCAAATACTCTTTCATATGAAAGAGTGGTCCAGTGATTTACTAGGAACCCATAGATATAGCTATTTAAATTTTATTTGGAAGATTAAAAATATGTTTTATTAACTGTGTTTTTAGGCACATTTATTCATAGAGAAAATTCTGAGTTATCTATTTTATGAATTATTTAGGACAAAGTTTTTATTCTAACATTTTTTTCAGCAATTTGGTATGGTACCCAACCTATAATAATATTACAAAGATTTGTGGAATGAACGATGACTTCTAGCTGATGTAATGCAATCCAAAGTCAGTGTATTTTCATGCAATATAAATTAATTTAAATATAAATCAATATAAATATGAATTGATAAATATAATTTGATAAATTGATAAATATAATTTATCAATATAAATTAATTTAAATATGAATTGGCACATTAACTATCTTGATGTGTAAATATAAAATAACAAAATGCTTTGTGAAGAAAGGATGATACTTTTTCTGCCATTTTGGATGACATACTCCTCTACTTCTCAGTACCACAGGACTCAGTCCTCTGTTTCATTCATCCTTTTTACTGAGTTTAACTTATCTGACTCACTTTTCTTATTATAGTCATAAAAATCTAAATATGTTGACAGTATCTCTGTGGAAAAGCACTGTGAATGTCTACCCACCTCATTCTTCTACATTCCTCAGAAGCTCAGTGGCTGGATGTCTGACTTCAGATACCATAAACTAGGTGACTTGTGAGCAACAGAAAGTTACTTCTCACAGTCTGGAGGCTGGGAAGTCCAGGGTGATGGCGTGGGCAGGTCTGGTGAGGACCTGCTTCCTAGATCAACAGCGGATACCTTCCACTGCGTCCTCACGTGTGGAAGGGCTGAGGCAGCTCTCCGGTGCACCTTTTAAGAGGCACTGACCACAGTCGGGACCAGTACCTTGGGGGTTAGGATTTCAGCAGTTGGGTTTGGGGAGGACACAGACATTCCATTAGGGTTGTGAGCTTGATGCGTTTGAGAACTAACCCTGCTTTTCCTACCACACTGCAGGGGAACTGATCAACCTTGCCATGTACTGTGAGAGGATAAGGAGGAAATTCTGGCCCGAGTGGCACCGCGATGATGACAACACCATCTACGAGTCCGAGGAGAGCAGCGAAGGCAGCAAAACGCACACTCCCCTGCTGGATTTCAGCTTTTACTCAAGGACAGAGACCTTTGAAGACGAGGGCGCGGAGAACAGTTTTTCCAGAACCCCCGACACGGATTTCACTGGGCACTCGCTCTTTGATTCTGACGTGGACATGGATGACTACACAGACCACGAACAGTGCAAGTGACATCCCTGCACATCAGGGACATCAGGCCTCGTTGACTGGCTTCCTTTGGAGCTACCACTCCCTGGGGGTCGGTCGATTTCCCAGGTAGAAATCCATCTGAGCTGGGAGGAAATCTTCGCGCTTGGCCCAGTTTTCACACACTAACTGGACTGTAGCCGCCTTATTTCTTTTTTTGTATAAATGAAACAGAACCATTCAGATGACTCCATTTAAAACAAACAGGCCAAAAAAAAAAAAAAAAAAAAAAAAAGTCAGCATGGTTCCTGAAATCCATTTTTGTTTTCATTAGAAAACTAATATTGCGGGGTAGAGCAGGTGAGTGAACGGGCCATCAGCTGAGAGTGTTTGTACTGATCCTCGGCAACTGAGGCTTAGTTGTGAGATGGATTCTTGAATATCCTTCATCCACCAGGGTTTGAAGTAATGAGAGATACCATCAGAAAAAAATCTAGGAGATGAATGTTCCTCGGTGGCTGCTTGTACATTATGTGTGTATATTGTACGTTGAGATGTGAGTCAAAGTCCACAGATATGCAATGAACACCTACTATGTGCAAAGCACTGTGCTAGGTGCTAATCCACGTAAGTTTTATTCTAAGCTCTGCCAGTGGCCAACTGTGTGATTTTGGGCAAGAATCTTAACTATTGTGTGCCTCATTTTTCCCACCTGTAAAGTGGGGTTGACGATACTCTCCACCTACCTACCTCACAGGGGTGTTGTGGGGATTCATTTGGTAACATTCGTGCGGCGCTTTAAACCTCTTAGAAGTGATGTGACATGAACACATCATTTAATTTTTTATTGCGCTTCATATGTGTGAAGATCTGAGGGCAAAGAAATTCCATATCCAGAGAGCAAACACCACAGTCACTTGTAAAAACTGAGCAGGTGAAACACAAGCAAAGCCACAGTTAGGACTTGGTCATCATTCCTCTTTGTGATCTTTATTGAGTCAAAATCTTTTATTAAAAGAATGTTGGAAATATTTTTACCGGTCATCTTCAGCTAAAAATGATCTTTAGTTCCACTGTGCATTTGCAGAAAAGTGTTGTTTTTGTTGTCTGAATTCACACTGGAATGTCCTTTGTTGCCTCCAGAGTGCTAAGTTGCCATGTTTGATTAATTGGGAGAGAATAAAGTTCAGGAATATGGTGGGTTTAACAGAGGTGAGGGGTTAAGTGTTTGATGAATTTTTATAGGCAGAAGCTTGCCAATTTTGTGGGAAATAGGGGCAAGGGTCCTGTGTGATGGCTGTGGATTTGGGCTAGGAGAGTTAGTGTTAAGATGTATACCTGCAAACAAAACTACTTTGCTTCTAACTGACTGGGTAAGGATTAATTTTAAAGAGGGACTTCTTAAAAGAAGCTTCTGGAAAATTCATGCACTTTGCTTCAAAAAGAAACTCTTGAGTGTAGATCATGTGCAACAATCTTAAAAGACTGCTATGGATTCACAAGAGAGGTAAAAGGAGAAGGATTTTGAGGCTGTTTACCAATTAAGCAACTGCAGGGCATATGTAACTGGGAATAAATGCTGAGATACCCTTATTTAGAAATTCTTATGCCGCAGAAAACGTAGTTGTGAATATTTTATTCAAACCACTGCTCTTGGAAGGGCCTGTCTGATGCTTAATGAGAATGTGGTGGAGAAGATACGCATGAATAAGCCTGTTGTGAGTCTCCAGCAACATTTGGGAGGCCTGCTTGCCTGCTCTCTTTTCAGCAAGTGTGTTCTGAGGCCAGCTGGTAGCAGCTCTGTGTGACTAGGGAAACTCCTGGCCCAGAAATGTGATTATAATGAGCAAGTGGACTGTAGACCTGTCTCCACAAAGATTGAGTTGCCCTTTCCTCACCCTTGGCTGGAAAGAAAGTTCTGAAAATTTGCCTACCATTTGTTATTACTGTATAGCACCAGTGTGATGCATTTCACTGCAAGAATGATTAAGTATGAGTATGTATGTTCACATGGCTTTTTTTGTGCATTACTTAGAGAGCAAGTATGTGGAGAGCCAGTGTTCAAAGTGAGGTTAGAACCATTCATTTCATCCAGGTCCCTCCCACAAGGGCATGAATGGACATTGCCACCTGAGGCTTGTGACCTGGCATTCAGCATTTTGTATGGAACAAATGCTGGGATATATGGAATATATCCCAGTTTTACTTTATGGGTTATGGAATCAAAATGACCAAAACAAAATCACTGTAGTGTGAGAGGGCTTTAATTTTTATGTGCTTTATTCTTGAGCTACCCGGATTTGAAGTGTTCTCCAATTTGATGAACAGGTGCTACTTCTAAGAAAAACAATAGCAGCAGCAAGAAATTAAGGAACATTTTGGTCATCTGGCTCACTTATTCAATTTCTGTGTTTCTTTTTTGCTGGAAAGTGACTTTAAGGAAGCATGGTCTTTAATGTTAATAGATGCTTTTGATTGGAGAGAAAACAGAAATCATGGGCCACCTATTATTTTTTAACTTTTATTGTAAAAATAGTCTTCCCCTTTATCTACCTCCCACCCTGACTCATCAGGATTAATGAGCAGCAGTTCTATGCTTTGCTGTCCATCAGAACAGATACAAGGACAGTATCAATTTATGCAGAGATATACTATATGTTGTCAGACTTTAACATTTTATTGTTATGTAATTAATTGCCAATAATTACACTACTGAGGCCATGGGGCTACCAGAAAACTGATTACAGGCTTGTTTGAACAGTTTGGACTTACATCACCAACTGCAGTCTAATTCTCACACATAACCTGCCCACATATACAGAAGTATTGATATATGGGTAAGGCTCAAAGAAAGGAAGTGCTAAGGATGTTAACCTCATGGGTCTTGCCTAGATTTGTTGAGAAGAAAGTGTAGAATCATAGAACCATATAGCTGGTTCAAGAATTAGCTCTAGAAAGTGATCCACTGAGGTTTGTCATATACATACACATTTTAGAGATAAGGACCTAGAACTGGGGCCTTTTGTCTTGCCCTGGAGAATTCTTTCCATTACTCCACCTTGGCTTGGTTTCCTTATAAAACCCGTGTTCCTGAGAAATGAGTCCATGTTTACAGAACCAGCACAGCTGCGGCCTCTCTCTGAGTGTGTGTGGAATTCTCCTTCCCTCTCATCCGCCAAGTCTAGTCAGCCTGGTCCAGGACAATTCAACAGACCTTTCTTTGGTATCTGAGGCTGGCATTGCTAGACTTCATGAATAGTAGCAAGATGGGCTTCCAAATCACCAAGATTCCTTTTTCTCTCTTATTTATCTTTTAAATAATCTGTGGGCATTAACTCACTCACAGACTTTTTACTAAGCACCCACCCTGTGCCTGATTCTGGAATGCACACTTGCTATTGAGTGTGTAACTGAACAGACACAACATTCTGATTTCAGGGCATCCTCTTTTGCTTAGATTTAGATTTCTGTAATTGACTTTTTTTTTTTTAACACTTGACCATTTTCCTGATCTGTCCCACCCATCACCACTGGAGTAATCCTTCGAGAAAACTCTGGCCCTATGGAATGCCCCCTTGCCTCAGGATGAGGGTTACTCTATCGGACCTGGTTTTCTCATTTCCTTAGTTGCTCATCTCCTTTGGCTCCTCTGTGTTAGTCCCCAGTGCAGCACATCAATCTGATTGCCGCTGCCTAAACGTGCCTCATGTGCCCCTACCTCTGTGCCTCTCTGCTTATGCCAGGCCCCCTCCTGAAATGCCCTACCCTCTTTTCCACTGACCCCAATCATACCCATCTCTTAAGGCCCAAATTCATCAGTTCCGCATGAAGAATTCCCACCTCATTATAATCTCCTCTTCCTCTAAAAACAAAGTGCGTATCATTTCCTTCCCTGAAGGCTGTATAGGAAAGGTTGTTCGGAAAATGGGCTCTCAAGTAGTGTTTTCATTTTTGTGTGTGTCAGGGATTCCACTGATAATCTAATGAAAGTCCTATACCCTATTCCCCAAAAATACATATATGCAAATACCTAAACTTTTACATAAAAATTCAGGAGATTTAGAGGCTTGAAATTGTTCATGAATTCCTTAGGGGGTTCCTGCTGGTTGAAGAAGTCTTCTTCTACAGTCTCTAAATGTTACTAAACATTTAAACATTGTTGTTTGCTCTTTAACAGATCCTGAGAGGAGAATTAGCATGAGTTATGCAAGCAAAAGCAGTCTCTACTGTCATCCATGTTGAGTGTGTGTTGAGTGACAGAGAAGGAAGAAAGAAAAGCTATTTTACTTTATTTGAGAAATTACCTTTGTTTTGACAGGTTTGGAATTTTGAAAGTGATAGGGTTCTGCTGTTGTTGTTGTCACAGTTGTTTATCCTTTAACCATCTCAAAAGTTGATTTGTCAAAGTGAGTTTGGGGCCAATTGAGTTTCATTTCAGCCCTGAAGCTCACCACTTCTGCCTGAGTAGACCTCTTGGTCTGGGGCTTCAATGGGAAAGAAGCTGCTAGATTTTTCCAAGGAAGAAAATCAACACAATCATGTTTTCCTGTATTCATTCATCCTTTTATGGAACAATTGTGGAGTGTATTTTCATTCAAAGGATGGAGTCTTTTGAACAAGAACCAGTGAAAGTATACTCAATGACAAATCCTTCCCAGTCTAAATGCTGAGCTCTGCCAGCCCATCTTTAGCAAGTCCAGGGATCAATCGATTGTGATTGTGAAGTGCTTGACACCGGTTGCTCTGGTGCTCTGGATAAAACTTGCACAGTTCAAAAGGATCTCCTTGATGGGTCCGGAGTCAGGTGTCCCTTGTCTATCAGATTCTTGCCACTGTCGTAGGTAGATGCAAATAGCTATGGGATGTTTTCCTCTTTTGAATTCCTTAGCAGGAACGTTGGTTGTTTTAGTCCCTAACTTTCAAGAATATCTTAAAATATTTAGTTTCCTAAATATTTGAGATTTATTGGCCTTGATCCTTAGAGATGGTTATAAAGGGTACTGGCAAATAGCATGAAGAACTCAGCTGTTTTAGAGCTGACATTGTGACTTTCTTGATCATTCTACATCTTGCCAAAGCAGAGAATTTGTCCCCAGACACCGGCTCTCCAAAACTCATTCTGCTGGCTAGACCATGACAAACTGGAAACTTGGATTTCATGAGGATTATTGTCCCCAAATGTCTAATTTGTGGACAAATAAAGGGAACCATTAGAATAAGAAAACAAATAACTAATGGAAATCCTGAATATTTCAGTGGGAAAACAAGTTATCTAGAGTGAAAGATTAGTATAGTACCCTGGAGTTTTGTACATAATTAAATGATTTCAGCAATGAACTTGGTAGCTATCATTTGTATTTAAAGAAAATTCTTTTTGTCCCTCATTACAGCTTTAAATGTTTCGAAACTATCCACTAAACATAGAGCAATGTGTATATTTGTCAAAATCAGATAATTTTATAAAAAGTAGTGTTACTAAAAGACTAATTTCCCTTCCACCCTACACCAACAAGCATTTACTTTTGTTTTTACTCTGTAGCACTGGAATAATTTTCATTTGTCAATAATATTTAAATAGTTTCTTTGGTAATTTTTCTCAAAAATTACCCCATGGCTTTTTTTTTTTAATTGTAAACAAATGGGATACATGTTGTTTCTCTGTTTGTACATGGAGTAAAGGCATACCATTTGTGTAATCATAAATTTACATAGGGTAATGTTGTTTGATTCATTCTGTTATTTTTTTCCCTTCCCCCACCCCTCCCACCCCTCTTTTCCCTCTATACAGTCCTTCCTTCCTCCATTCTTGCCCCCCTCCCACCCCCCATTATGTGTCATCATCTGCTTATCAGTGAGATCATTTGTTCTTTGGTTTTTTGAGATTGGCTTATCTCACTTAGTATGATATTCTCCAGTTTCATCCATTCGCCTGCAAATACCATAATTTTATCATTCTTTATGGCTGAGTAATATTCCATTGTATATATATATACCACAGTTTCTTTATCCATTCATCAGTTGAAGGACATCTAGGTTGGTTCCACAATCAGGCTATTGTGAATTGAACAGCTATGAACATTGATGTGGCTACATCTCTGTAGTATGCTGATTTTAAGTCCTTTGGGTATAGGCTGAGGAGTGGGATAGCTGGGTCAAATGGTGGTTCCATTCCAAGCTTTCTGAGGAATCTCCATACTGCTTTCCAGAGTGGCTGCACTAATTTGCAACCCCACCAGCAATGTATGAGTGTACCTTTTCCCCCACATCCTCGCCAACAACTGTTGTTGCTTGTGTTCTTGATAATCGCCATTCTAATGGGGTGAGATGGAATCTTAGGGTAGTTTTGATTTGCATTTCTCTTATTACTAGAGATGTTGAACATTTTTTCATATATCTGTTGATTGCTTGTAGATCTTCTTCGGTGAAGTGTCTGTTCATTTCCTTAGCCCATTTGTTGACTGGGTTATTCGTATTCTTGGTGTAGAGTTTTTTGAGTTCTTTATATATTCTGGAAATTAGTGCTCTATAACCCCATGACTTTTTAAAAAACAGGATCCAGCTTTTGAATTGCCAGGTTAATTAGTGGTGGCTGAACAGAGAAAACATAATATTATCTTTCATTGGAGGACTTGAAGAGAGGAATGCTTTGAACATTAACTATCCTCTCCCCCTTTCAAAAAGCAATCCGTGGACTTCCCCCTTTAATAGTTCATAATTGAAGTGTTTTTTCATATTGCATTCTACTCCTTCCACCCCCAACAAGAGATCACACTTAGCTTATTAAACATGTCTAATGGTTATTTTTTTAAATCTTTAATTATCTGTGATTTTTTTTTTTTTTTTACAGCAGTAAGATAAGGACAATTTTCAAATACTGGATGGACCTCTACTTCATTTGAGGTGTTTGTGCTACTTTTGACAAAATGAATTTTACCTTCAGTAATAAACATGGATCAGGTCATGCTTGTAAGCATATGAATTTTCCTACCAGTTATCTGCATTTTATTGATTGTCTGACAACTAAAGGCTGATGTGGGTGAGGGTTTCTCTAGGGTGAGGTTTGGGAAAGTGAGGCACTGAGTCCTTTTGGGGGTATTAGAATTTCACTGAGTGGGGAGAGAGAAGGAAACAGTAACAAATCCCAGGACTTGAAGCAATCAGATGGTATGGCTGCCACGGAGATGTGTCCAGGCACATGGAATGTTTTCTAGGTGGTGACAGCTTACTAAAAATAAAAAGCACATGTTTACAAATAAAAAACAAATGCAATCTATGCAGGGAAGGATTGTCATGGATGTACAAGTGACCAGTGCAAAAGGCACTGAAGTTACATTTATCTTTATCTTAATTGCTGATCTGTGCCCCTGGATTGCCCCAGGCTAGAGAACTTGGGGGGTAAGTCAGAGGGGCCAACCCCAATATCTTTATTCCTTTGATTTTTGGAACTTCCTTCTAGTCTCTCAAAATTGCATTTTATTTTAGAGAAGATTTTAAAAAACTGTTTCAAGACACCCTAAATCATCTCTATTTAGGTGCTGGTCTCCAAATCTTGTGCTTATTCATCTCATCAGTAAAACTTTCTGTGCACGCCCTTCAGAATATTATTTATGGTATACATTCATGCATACACTGCTGTATATGTGTATCCTGCTCTACTGATGTATAATGTACATTAAGAATCATAACCAGCATAGAAATTTAAAAAGCTTATTCTCCAGTAATCAATAGTGTTTCTGAGGAATTGGGCAAGCGATACTTAAAAGTAGCACCTGAAGACCATAACTGATTAAACAATGTGTCTGTAACAGGTGTGGCCAAATGGGTATACAATAGGCATGGAGGAATGATTTTAGGTTAAGGTATTTAAAGTAAGCATTTTGGGTTAGGGGAAGGGAAGAGTGAATAATTAGATGTCACTTTTATAAGAGCTCTTTTTCATTCTGTTTTTGGGACCACTTGATCTAGGATACCTTAAAAATTCCTGAAGGATTTTGCAATAAAATACACTGATTTAATCTAAACAAGGAAAGAAAGTGGGGGAGGGACCCAAATAATGCAAATGCAAGATGTATTGCCAGAGAATTTCAGCACCAATCAGGAAACGCATTTTAATAATACATGGTAATCATCATCTCACTGATTATATGTCTTTCTTCTATTTTTTTATAACCTCATGTATCCAAATGTACGAAGATGTACAGATTTATTTTCACTTATCTGAGATAGCAAGGGCCAATGCTGGCATGATTTGAACCCACATTTCAGCTGCTTGAGGGCTGATGTTGGACACTGCCTAAGACATTTACCTGCATCATCTGTTTTGTAACACAGTGAATAGCATCTTGCTGATCAAGAGCCCAACATGGAGGCGGCATTCCAGTCTTTATTTCTGGACCTATGAGTTACTTTAGCACAGTTATTGTTAGTAGTTTATAAAGCCATACTTAAACTTGTACACTTGATTGTAAGATAGATTTGAATTGTGCACTATGTTGATTACTGTATATAAATGTGGAAATTCTGTATATTTGGTCTTAATGCTGTATGTATTTGATGTGTAAATGATAACTAATGGATATGAAATAGCTTGCTGTGAATGTCTTCATTCCAATTCGCTTCTCTTTTGCAAATTTGAATGTTTAAGCTTTATACCCATGGGGAAAATCTGAAAGTTTTGCATCTAATATACTGTTAAGTGGTGGTCTCTTAGATGATTAGGAGAATATTTTAGTTGTAAGGCTCTTGTATAATTAGAACAAGGTAATGAATTTTTTAGGCATGTAACTTTCTGATAGAATTTCAAATGAGTGTTTTTTATGAAGGAACACGGGTCTCTGGAATATGCCATCCTGTTCTCTCCTGCTTTGACTTTATGCCCAATGTATCCCTCAGAGCATTGTGAGGAATGAGAACCATGGTAGAGGAAGAAGAGAGAAGGCAGTGTTGGGGATGCATCTTAAGTCTTTTGCTGCAGCTAGACCCTATAATGGACCAGTTTCCCCTTGTGTAAATACTGGCTCAATGAGTTCCCACACCTCTTCAATAAAGTAATTATAATTTTCCTTTTAGGGAAGTAAACTTGCATAGAGTAATATGGCTAAGAGATAAATCACATCTTGGGGTCAGAGAGGCACAGAGAGGTTTCAGGTATTTAAGTGTCCCTCACTTTGGCAATGAACCTCCCTGGATAGCTTGGCCTTATCGGCAGGTCGGGATCTATACAGACATAAAGGATGCTTGAAATTATATCTTAAAATTTGATCAACTAATATTAAAATATTAACTTACCATTTAGAGCAAATTATAATCAGGTTCTGTCCAAAATTTCTCCCCACTCCAGTCATGAGAATATTAAGTAGAAAATGAGAGAAACTCCTAATCCAACATTCCAGAGGTGATTTGGTCTTTATCCTTTTAGACTTCTTATCTCTCTTGACCTAGAAATCCTAACTGTTCAGCTCTGCTTATTAATCAGAAATGGTTTGGGACAAATACACATCTAATTCAACTTTAGTTGGCTCCAGTTTCTTCTCGAATTTGTGTGTGGGGTCTTGGACTTGGGCCTTGGGGCCTGTTCTCCTGGCCAAGTCATGAGGGAAAGGGTGGTTGGCCTTTTCATCCTGCTGTGTTCTTAGAAGTGTCAGGATGAAAGCTTTGCTGCCATTTGTATTGAATACCTTGAATTTGTTTTTGTATTTTTGTCCTTCTTTTCTCTAATAGGAGAGGCAGAAGAGTTGGTCTTTTTGTCCTCTCAGGAACTGCCTGTTTTGTTTGTAGGTGACGTCAATGTCAGCCCACGTCAAACGCTTTCCAACTGGACTGGTTCATTTAGCAACAGACTTTTCTTTTAAAAACTGCCAAGGTGAAAGCAGCTTATCCCTTGGATGAAAGGGAACTTTGGAAAACCAAGAGGAAAGAGAAGTGGCTTTTTTTTTTTTTTTTTTTTCCTCCTGGGAATTACTGTGTTGCTGTTCTGTGTGCCTAAAAGTTACCTGTTTTATTTTGGTGCCAGTGTGCTGGCTATGAAGACACAGGGGAGTTGTCTCCAGTGGAAGGACTGTTAGGATGGAAGCCAGGTTTGCCTACTTGGGAGTGTGTGGCCTGGACAAGCACACTGGTAACTCACGCTCAGCACTGTGTCAGGACTGTTAACCCTGTAAAACAGACATCCAAGGCAGCCTTGAAAAGGAGGAGGATAGTCAGAGAAGGACAGTGTGTGGAACGAGTCCAGATTTGCTGGTGGCACAAACATGGGTAGGGGGTAAGGACTCTGGGACCAGACTATTTGGAAGCCGGCCTAGTGAATGTGAGGAGGTTTTTTTGAGCAGGGGACTGAAAGATGAAAGAGTACTGTATTCAAGTAAGATTTATCCAAGGATGACTTGGGTGTAACCTAGTCAAAGAAGAGGCTGTCGCAGAGCAACTGGACTAGATTTCAGTGGCTCAGTGAGGCCAGAGGCATGAAAGAGAATAGGATGGAGAGAATGGGAGGAGAGAACAGCCACCATGCACAGGGAAACACTGGGACTCTTTGGATGTGCTGAGCCCTAGGGAGGGAGATAATGCTGGTGACACTGCTGCCCACTGATGCTGCTGTCAGATGTGGGATTTGTGGAAAAGGGGGAATGGGCTTGGGGGAGAGAGGAGTTTTGTTTGAGGATTCAATAAGAGATATAGGACTGGAATTTATGATGGGGATAAAAGCAAAACCACAGCTCTGAAAGGACAGTTGACACAAATGGGATGGAAAAAGAATAACAATTATCAGCAACTTGCACTTGCATAATGTTGAAGTGTCTTTTAAGGTAATATCAGAGTTACTCCTGAGACATGTTAGTGATACCCTCATATATAAAAGGGGGGGCTTCCTGGTTGATCTTTGATATCTTCAAGCTCAAACCTCCTTCCATCCTTCTCTGAAGTTGATACTGCTGTTCTAGATAACCAATTTCACTTCCAGCTTTGACATTTCTTGCAGCATTGGAAAGAGTTGATTGGCCAAATCAAGCAATTTTAGCTACCATACACATATTTCTTACTGTGTACCAAGCACAGTATTCTTAGCAATCTACTAATTCATTCAATCCTCCCAACAACCCTATGAGACAGGTACTGTCATTGTCATCACCCCACTATCTTTGTAATTGTGGATATTCATTTCTTTGACAGTGGTATTGATGGTCAACGATGGCTAATTTTGTGTGTCAACTTGAATAGACCATGGGGTGTCTAGATTAAACATTGTTCATGGGTGTGACTGTGAGGCTGTTTCTGGGAAAGATTAGCACTATAGGAACTGGTATATTGTAGGAAGGAGTTCAAACAATTGAAGAACAATCCAGCAATATCTAGGTAAGCAGAAGACATGCTTTCCCAACACTATTCCTAAATATGTAGGCTAAAGGAATTTCCCCACATGTTTACAAATGATTGATTAAATCAGAAAAACAGATTGCCCAAAGTAGATTGTGGTTGGAAATCATCCAATACATAAGAATCTGAATAGGACAAAAGGTAGAGGAAGGAGGAGCCTCCCCATCTTCTTTCTCCTACCTTATTACTCTAGCTGGGACATTTAATGTAATCTTATGCTGCCTTCAGACTGGGGTTCATGTATCAGTTCCCTTAATTCTCAGGTTTTCTGAATTCAGACTGAATTCCACCATTTGATGGATTAATAATTTGAATGAACTAACTGGGTGGTAACTATAACCAGGTGGGGTGTGACTGGAGGAAGTGGGTCACCATGGGTGTGCCTTGGGGATTGTTTATTTTGTCCCTGGCTCCTTGCTTTCTCTCTGTTTTCTGGCTGTCATGAATTGAGCAAATTTTCTCTACCATGCTCTTCTGCCATTATGTTTTGCCTTACCTTGGGTCCAGAGCCTTGGAATTAGTTGACTATGGACTCAGACCTCTGAAACTGTAAGCCCCCAATGCACTTCTCATCTAAGTTGTTCTTGTCAGATATTTTTGTCACAGCAGAAAAGATACTTGCTGATAAAAAGATTTGGAGTAGACAAAAGGGAGTGAAGGGAAGGGAGGGGGGATGGGAAAAGAAAATAGTGGAATGAATCTGATATAAATTTCCTATGTACATATATGAATATACCACAGTGAATATCACCATCATTTATGTCCATAAGAAATTAATTAAAAAATAACTATGGGTAAATGGTAGAAAGATCAATAGAGGGAAGGAAGAAGGGGATAGGAGAAGGGAAGGGGAAGGAGAGGTACTAAGGACAGAATTAGAACAAGATATATTCCACGCTTTTATAATTATGTCAAAATGGATTCTGTCATGTATGACTAAAAAGAACCATTTTTTTTTTTTTTTAAAGAATGTCACTTAATGGAAACAAGCAAACAAACAAAACGAAGCTTTGAACACCATAGTGGATACAGTCTTTCTGGACTAGAAATAGAGAGGTCTCTCGGCAATGTCCTTTTAGACTCTGTGCCTCTCTGCATTGCTAACTTATTTTTCCAAGTCTTAACACCTCAGATGTGCCTTCTCTATAGCATAGAAAGGAGAAAACATGTCTTTCTTTGATTAAAAAAATTTTCAGAAGAGAATGACTAAGAAATGGTGGTCCACACACCACATGACCTGAATTCTAATTAGTAAGTGTAAGGTCCTGCTACAGCCTCATCCTCCTAAGACAGCTCACACTGTCAAGAACTTTATCTCCACCACCAGATTCTTATACAGGTAAGTAGCATTAGCATTGAAGAGCTGAAGGAAGCAACAAGGTGTCTTTAAAGGGTCCAGTGGGTATGGGAGCCATCTGATGTAGAGAAAGACCTGGTTTTGTTCCACGGCATTATACTGCTTGGAGGCAGGAGGTGTGGGTTGGTTGTGTGTGTGTACCTTATGTCTTAGCATCAACTGAGGGATTCTCTTTCTTCGTAAAATCAACTTCCCCATTCACTGCAGTAGCTTTCCCCTGTGAGTGGAGTTCTGACAAACTACATAGACAGACGCCCAGGGATGAAACACTATGGGAGCTCCACTCCAGGGTGCTCGTGTTTCTGTCCTGATTAAACATTTGCTTTATTTTCTGTTGTTGAAGAAAAGTATTTATTCTCCAGGCAGGGTTTCTTCACTGGCTATAGGATATCTGACTTCTGGTGTTGGGTAATTTTAAAGGTTTAAAGCCTCCAACAGCTGGAGGTCCAAAGGGGACTGCACAATCCACTTCTCCCCACAGCACGATACATGTGGTAAACACTCAATACGGGTTTGTTTCAGGAATGGATAGATTCTCAGGTAAAAGACAAATCAAATTCCAAAGAAATTTCCAAAGTTTGAAGTTTGATACAATATACTGTGCAAAGGCAGCTGGTAAATTACTCAAAGAACAAACTACAGGTGACTGAAATATGGGTAATAATTTCTGTAGGGTCAAGTGGTTCATGCAGTCCTCAGCATATCTTGATGCAATTATAGCTTCATAATTCAAACATGTGTTTACTTGGCACACATACACCATGGTTCTGAATTCCAAATTTTGCCCATTGTTGGCACCATGTTTTTCTTCACCCCTGTACCCTTACATTGAACAATACATTCTTTTCTTGGCAGATTTGGTTTTAGATATCATCACCTCTGATTGCCCAAAACACAGCACAATCAACTATTCCTTTGTGCTGGATGGTTTATATGTATTTAGCTTAATAATGAGACTATATACATTAAGCTGTTTATGGTTTTTTTTTTGAAGGTTTGGGAGTGTATATATTTTTAGCTCAGTTTTTGCATCCTATAGGAAGTAGAGTAAGTTAGTGATGGATTCTTTCCTTCAGTAGAAGCACTAAAGACTTTAGACTGGCCTCTGCATACAAAGATGGAGGGAGAAATTCCTGGTTGATAAGAGATAACTTACCTTCTTTTACTTTTTCTTCTGCCTGCAATGACTCTTTCCTGATTTAGAAATTTGAACACTTAGTAATATGTTATTGTTTTTAGTCCTCTTCCTATGCTGTCTTATGTATGTAATTAGTATTGTAAAAGCAGACATATCAGGTACAATTATAAAGCAGTTCTGTGGGGCTGTTTTTCCCCTGATGTTGGATAACATTTCAGGGAAGCTTATTCTTAGAAAATAAAAAGTTGGAGGGAATCTCTTTTAGTTCCTTTAAATGTTGCAGTTCCATTATTAATATGTCCATCAAAACTGAATTGCATTCAGTACTGAAGCTGCTCCCCTGCTGTGCTTGGATCTCCATAAGAAGAAGAGAATGATATTTTTCTTCCTTCTATCAACTTGTCTACCTCCTACCCCTAACCCACCCCATACATTGAATTAATTAACCAGGGCTTTTGACCCTTCTAGAGTTGGAAGAGGAAGGAAGAGGAATTTTGAGGTCATGTCTAATTTATGTGGCACCAAAATGACTGGAGATACTTGGAGGTGACACTTCTGTGGGTACTTTAATTGTCCTTTGGGAGTTTCCCTAGTACTAGAGATCTGTCATCTAGTAGTGCCCATAAAGCTTACAATGCCTCTTGTCTGGCTGATCTTTTATGACTCTACCACTCTTCCAGAGTTTTCTCTTTGGAAAATTTTCTTTAAGATGGTGCCATTATCTCTGTCTCTCTTTATGTTAAAATGGAACCTTTGCCAAAATGTTGAACTTTTCACTAAGCCTCACTCACTAAATATGGATGATTGGAACCTCCCTCACCGCACCCCCTTGCCTACCTCCACTAGACCGGCTTAGTGGACCCATGATCTCTCCAGGGAGAATGGGATTAGTTCATGCTTATTGACCTAGGGCCTCAGTTGAAGGTGCGGTCACAGACCCAATTTCACATTCTATAAAATGTAGCATGTACATGTGAAAGAAAGCCCAATAATTTTCTAGGTGGACTTGATGGTTGTAAGTCCATTAACAGTCTTACTTAAATGGGAGGACTCTTTTTCTTTCCTATTTTAGGCTCAGTGTGAAAGGAGCTAAGGGCTTTGCTCCAATCAGTCCCGTCTTATCTCTTCCTTCTCACAGGCTCCTCTTTCATCCTTTATCATTGCAAAATAAGATAATGAAAATTAGTTCACTGTCTAATGTGGTCATGCATTTTGTCTCAAAAGTGAGATTCTGAGGTATTCTGAAGATATTTCTTTAGTATGTAGGGATATTTCCAAAAGTCCTTTTCTTTTAATAACCTGGAATGAAACTAATACCCACATATAAAAATCACAATCATATAGCTAATCAATCAATAGCCATTTATTGCTCATCTCATGTTCTACTTTTTATTTGTTTGTTTTTGTTTTATTGTGATACTGAGAATTGAACCCAAGGGTGCTTTACCACTGAGCTACATTTCTAACCCTTTTTATTTTATTTGAGAAAATAAAGAGAAAAGATCTCACTAAGTTGCCAAGGCTGGTCTTGAACTTGTGATCCTCCTGCCTCAGACTTGCAACTCACTGGCATTATAGGCATGTGCCATTGTGCCTGGCTTTGTGAATAAGATCATTTTCTGTTTGTATGCTTTTGATAGTGCTGGAGACTAACCTTAGGGCTCTGCATATGCTAGGTAAGTGCTCTACCACTGAGCCCCAGCCCCAGCCCCCTAAGATCATTTTTAAAATATGGGAATATAAAAATGTGTACACGTGAGAAACTATATGGCAAGTGGGCAAGGAGACTGCCAAGAATCCTAGCTTAGAAATTGACTAGTAAGAGGCATGGAAGTACCTTATGATCCAGCCATACCACTCCTCAGTATTTATCCTAAAGAATTAAAGTCAGCATACTATAGTAATACATGCATACCCATATTTATAGAAGCACAATTCACCATAGCCAAACTATGGAACCAGTCTAGGTATCCATCAACAGATGAATGGATAAAGAAAATGTGGTACATATACACAGTGAAGTTTTATTCAGTTATAAAGAAGAATGAAATTATGTCATTTTCAAGAAAATGGAACTTGAGACCAGAAGGTCAAGTGTTGGAATTTTTCCTCTCACATGTGGAAGACAGAGAGAAATAAGGAAAAGAAAGGCAAGGGAAATTGTATGAAAAGCAAAGGGGGATCAGTAGAATAGAGGAAGGGGACCAGCAGGTGAAAGGAAGGTTGGGAGAGATCTGGGGTGTGGTATTAGCCAAATTATATTGCTATATTGTATGTAGGTACTTACTAATATGTAACAAGAAACTCCACCATTATGAGCAACTATAATGCACCAATAAAAATAAGTGGAGAAAAAAAAAAAAAAGAAATTTACTAGTAGGAGATCCTTGGAATTAGGGAAAGTAAGTGGAATTTGTTGGGCAGATAGGTATTGCATATTTCACATGTAAAGCCAAAACTGATGGGCAAAGTCTTCATACAAGTCTTTATTCCCAAACTATGACTCATAGAAGTTATATGATTTTTGTTTTAACTAAACCTGAATATGAGATTAGGGTTAATCCAAAACTTATAAAAATAGTAGAAATTTATCCTTTTGAAATCTGAGTGCTATGGGAACTTGTGCTCCTGGCATGCTATTGCCTCCTGCTGACAGTATATGCAAATTGCAGGGACAGTAACGGAAGAATTTGCCCCTTCTATCCCAAGTAGGGATTGTATCCCGGGGTGCTCTACCCAGTCCTTTTTAATTTCTGTTTTGAGACAGGGTCTCACTGAGTTGCATAAGCTGATCTTAATTATGATCCTTCTGCCTCAGGCTCCCAATTAGCTGGGATTACAGGCATGCACTACTGCACCCAGTTAAAAAACCAATCTAAGGGCTGAATTTGTTATATAAAAGTGACAACTTTTTAACATGCCAAAATAATAAATGATGAATTAAATGATAAAATAAGTGGAAGAGTTTATAAGTACAGATGAATTCAGAATAAGTGAGGCCAGTGTGGGCAAGAATAGGAAAGATGTGGACATAAACTGCTTCTGAAAGAATGAATAGGGTTATGCAAAAAGTGATGTGAAAAGCATTCCACTGGATTATAATTCTTCAGGAAGAGTACTCTATATTACCATCCTTTCATTTTCACATCTAGCACACAACTGAGCATAGGTGACCTAGAAGTATATTTTAGTAATAAATTGTGTGTATATAGTCCTGTATGATTGAAGTGAACTGACTGGTTGAATGAAGTGGAAAGGTCCTGTTGTGAGTAAGTGGAAACTGAAGCAGATTTGTGGAAGACTAGAGCATGGTGGAGGTGAAGAGGAGTTGGACTATGGGTGGGAATGCAATGAAAGTTTTTGAATGGCAGATGAACAAGTTGAGAAAGGAAGATTCATCCAGCAACAGTGTGCATGAGAAGGGAAGAGCAGAGTGTCCTAATATCCTTCCTTCCTTCCTATTTGCAATGTAGCTCTCAACTTGAGTTCTTACTGCTTCTGGTCAGAACTTCCTGCTCCCATATCTTTGATGGGTCCTCAGCATTTGCAGAAGAGTCTCAATTCTTTAGCATTCTTATCAACATATCCAATATTTAGTTTCTAAAGTTCTCATTCTCCTAATCTCATATCTGAAGTTTCTTCACAAGAATTCTATTCTCCATCCAGGTAGTTGATTTATGCAAAATTGTGTCATACTCAATTTTGGTCACCTTCATGTCTCAGCTCCTAGGGTTTCCATCCTGTCAATCTGTGACATCCCAGGCATTATGGCTATGTCATGTTCATCCCTCTCCAGGCCTTCCTATCCTAAGAAATGTTTCCTTCTTAAACTCTGAAGCAATTATTGTCCATGTGTTCATTTAGTACCTACTATATGCCCGAACACTTTCTACTATCCCCTGTGGTGTACCATATCCAACTGTCTAAATTATGAACTTCTAGAAAAAAAATGACTAAGTTATGAATTTTTAAGTTACCTCAGGGGATTCAAGAAATACATGTTGTCTAAGTTGAGGACAGTGGGACTAGAAAGAAGATAGATACATGAGTGATTTTTTTTTCTTTCAGAATGTTGCCCAGGCTGGCTTAACCTCTTGGGCTCAAGCCTTCCTCTTGTCCCCGCTTTCCAAGTTACTTGAATACAGTGTGCACAACCATGTTGCACTGCCCAAATGGTTTTGAAGGACCAATTCACAGAACTTTGTGATTACTGACTTACTTAAATACTTCTTGAACTTATTTTAATTTTTATGCTGTTCAAACTCTTGAGATAATGGGTTTCGTATATATCCATATTCTTGTGCAAAGAAGTTCTTCCTTTTATTTGTCCTAAATTGCCCTTTATACTGATGATCCTATTTAAAGCATAAGGTCTATATGCCTTTTAAAGGTTAGGGCACTGTTTAGCCAGACGCCCAAATATTTATACACTAAGACCTACACGAGTGTTGTCTGATTAATACTTGTCTTCTTGGGAAAGCTGTGAATAATGTCAACATGAACTACATTATTCCTGCTAAAAATTCATCCATTTAGTTTAACTTGCATGTAACGACACCTGAAAGTCAGGAGCTGTTTGCTGAGCGCTGTTGCAATACTGTTGTAGCTCATTCATAACGAATGGCAATGAAGTACCTTTAGCATACCAAATGGGAGCATCCGCATAAATGGGAAATTTAGGGGCTCCTGGAAACCTTTAATATGTGATGAATACAAAGGGGAAATGCAGTGAGTCTCAGAGAAATCCTTGTTTGGAAAAAAGATGCCTTTAGTAATAAAACTGAATTGGAAGTTAAAACTATGGTATTAACCACATGCTTTACATTAATGCCAATTGAAATTTATCAGAATAGCTGAACAATAAGGAGGCTGGAGATGCAGCTATTAAGAAGGGCTGGGAAGGACTGGAAAGGCGGAATTTCACCATTTCCTTTTGGCCTCTTCCTTTCCTCTTTTTTGATGCCCTCCACTGCCCTGCTTTCCTGTTACATGACTTTGTGCATTTTCTTTCCTCTTGGAACTCTTGTTTACCCTGGTCTTTGATCAGCCTCTCCTTTTCCCTTGAATAGCAGACCCCTTGCTCCCCACCTCTTCTATCCTGCTCTCTGCGATCTACCCTTCCTCCTCCTTAGATGTCCTGTTCTCTCTCCATTCTACGTCACAAAATCTTGCAATGTGGGGGACCTTGGAGCCATTTCACTTGTCTCTTCTTACAGGTGATGCTGAAAAGCTTGAGAGAAAACTTACTTGCTCAAGTCACATGGACAGTGAATGATAGGACCCCCAAAAAAGCATTGCATGTCAGCACTGAGAGACTGAAAGTCAGCTGCTCCACCCATCCACTCAACACAAAAACACTTTTAAAATATCCTGAGATATTTATCCTGTTTGAAAATATTTCCAGGCAAAGTAGCCCACTTCTTGGTTAAGTGTGTTATTATACTGTTGGAGAACTCTGAAGGAAAGTATTCTTTAGAATTAATTCTGTCTTCCTGTGATTTTTTTCTCATGAAGCCTGCTTGTCCACTAGAGTTACAATGAAGGACTTCCATGTGCTTGCTCTTTAAACATGTGAAGAAGCAGTTAGGCTTTTTTAGCTTTTCCTTCCCTAACTCCCTCCCTGCTACCCCCCACCCCCGGGTCTGCTAATGGTTCTTTTTCATGTCATATGTTTTAGAGCCTCACTTGGATGATCTCTACTTGCTGTCATCCTTGTATGGTGACAAGAGATTTGGGCACAAGACTTCAAATAATATTTAATCTACACAGTCTGCAGAAGCACTATTATCTGTAATGATCTGGGAATTTTATCCATTTATTATTTTCTCATGTTGTGCTTATGTGGGTTTGTAGTGAGGCAGGCTCAGCTGATCTTCTCAGGTCTCTTTCATATAAACCACCAAGAAGCCAGATCCTTCCAATTCCTCTTATCTGATTATGTAGATGGTTACAACATGAATTTGAGTCTAACAGATGTTCCTATAAAGTTATTATTTTGGGGTTTTATTTACCATTTTCCCCAGCAGTCAGGGGCTCTTTCTAGATTGCTGGATTTTCTGGGTTCCTGTACTTCACCATGCACTGACAGCTTCCCAGAGGCGAACAGCCGACTTTGATCAATGTGTCATTTTATTTTGCTATAATTATCAATATTGTTAGAATAATATCTGTCAGATAAAATGTCACATGACAGGATCATGGCTGCAAAGTGGAGTGGAATACACCTCATCTAAGATCAGTTAAGGTCCATTTGATTACAAGGATTAGATATCAATTGAAAGAACCCAATTATATCTCACAAAGCTACAAAAGATTGGGACAACAGAACCTGAGAGTGGGCAATTCAGTATTAAGTATCGTGATATTTTCTAGAGATGAGTGACTCCCAATCTCTTGGTTTTCTTAGTCTACCTTTCAGAATTCTTCATGAAATAATCTGATGGATGCACCTTGGGTACTATGGAGATCCCTGAGGCTGTTGTGGTTCCTGCCCTCCCCACTTTTGGTTGTCTCACTTTGCTCTGGGTCATATGGGCACAAGTGCAAGGTTTTGTTATGCATATACAGAGCCACTGGTCCCAGGTCTTATGCCCTGGACTTCCTAGTGAAGGGTAAGCATTGCAAGTGAGTCACCCCCAAGGGTCCCTACATAAGGTACAGCATAATATAAAGAGGGTGCATTTACTCAATGTATGAGAATGTAGCCTTATTAATACATAAGAGAGCAAGGTCAGGGCAGTGAAGAGATTTTCACAAATTGCTACACAATGCTGAGCAGCAACCAAGGGATTAATGAGAAGTTTAGAGATATGACAAAACTTGGTTATACTGTAGGAGTCATTCTACCATAATTTAGCTGACCTCATTTGCTCATTAATTCATGAATATTTATTATGGGTTTGCCACATACCAGTCATTATTCTAGGTGCCATGGAAATCTTAGATATAGTTCTGCTCTGATGGAGTTTGTATTTTAGTGCATGTATGAGCATAATAGACCAGGAAAGAAACAAGGCAGATAATTTCAGATAATGATAAGAGTTCCAAAGACCTGTCATGGGACTAGGGAAGTTGGGGAAAGTCTTTCTAGAAAATGATATTTGAGTGGAGCCTTTACCTCAACATCTCAGTAGACAACCAAATCAATAGAGTTGGTGGGCTAAAAGCATTTGACTTCTTTTTCCTTATTTTGAGTCTTTCAGTACTTTTAAGAGCCTCCAATAATTCTAGTATTTGAAACTTAACCGTAGATGCTGAAGTCTGAGAGCCTAGCCCTAGGTAGATTGCTACCCAGCAGTGACTCTTGACTTGGCTATGAGTCTGGTGGCTCTGGGGACTTGACTGAGGCAACAGCTCTTGAAGTTGTCCAGCTTGGGATGAGCTAAGGTGGAAAAAGCAGAGATTGTGGTTTAGTCTTGTGAGATCCTCCTTATGAAGAGTGGCCATTCAGATTCCCTAGTGTCACCACCCTGTGTTGCCTTTCATTCTCCCAATGGCTCCTTGCATAGGCAAGGACACTCAGAGATCACAGGACCTGACTCCTCACTTGATAAATGAGAAAACTGAGAGGTTTAATGTCTTGCTAGAGATCACACAGCTAGATTGGAGAAGAGGCAGGATTTGATCATAGGCTTCCTGTTTCCCAGTTCAAAATTTGTTTTCCTTCTAGAGCATTGACCCTAAAGATGGAGGATGCAAAGGTTTTTGGAGAGCTCTATTTCAAACTACGGTGGAATCAAAGATCACCTTTATTTTAAAAATAGTAGTCCTACAAATTTTATTTTTTGGTGGTGCTGGGTTTTTCTTTTTTTTTTTTTTTTTGGCGGTGCTGGGTATTGAACTCAGGGCCTTGTGCTTGCAAGGCAAACACTCTACCAACTGAGCTATATCCCCAGCTCCAAATTTTAAAGTAACATTATTAAAATTAATATTATCAAATAAGAAAAGATTTTATAGTAAAATATATATTGGTAAATTATTAAGAAAAAATAACAAGTATTAGTCCATTTTGTGTTAATATAACATTATATGTAATATTAAGTAAATTATAAATGAAGAAGTTAATTTAGCTGTTTGGCTGGAGGGGTCAAATAGCATGGTGCTGGCATCCAGGCTAGGACTTCCTGTCTGCGTCACAACATGGTAGAGAAGCAAAAAGAGGAATGGTCATGTACAGAAGGGCCAAGCATGCAGAGGTGTCTCACATTATAACAAGTCACCCTCAGGAGAACTAATTTGCTCTTGTGAGACTCAGCCTATTCCAGGAAACTATTTTTAATCCATTCATGAGGATGAAGGGCTCTGACCTAATTGCCTTCCACTAGATTCCCCTGCTTTAAGGATCCATAACCTCAATACTTGGTCTCATCCTAGGAACCAAGCTTATAGCACATGAACTTTTGGGGGACAAATGATGGGCAAACCATAGCAAAGTAGTAAATATTAAAAATACAATACCAAATACAGATGGTCCAAATATGAATGGTTCTCAACTCATCATGGTTCAACTTCGGATTTTTCAGCTTTATGATAGTGCAAAAGTGATGCACATTGAGTAGAAATCATATTTTGAATTTTGATCTTTCTATGGGTTATCAGTGTGATACTCTCTCAAGATGCTGGGTCATGGCAGTGACCCAGAACTCCTATCCTGCTACATGATCATGAGAATAAGCAAATGACCCTCTATAGGGTACATAGCTTAGGGTGCTAAGCTATGGTGTTTAGTGGGCTAGGTGTATTCATATCCAGTGCATTTTCCACTTAAAATATTTTCAGCTTATAATGGGTTTATCAAATAAAACCTCATTATAAATTGAAGAGCACACCATAGTTGTGTGGTGGGAGAATGTGGATCATGGAAAGCTGCAGAGAAGATAGAGGTGATGTTTAACCTGGGTCTTATAGGATGAGTAAGTAGATTACAGGTAGTGCAAATGGGACTTAGAGGGAAACATCCCAGGGAGGTCAATAGGTGTAATGGGTTTGGGGCCATGTATTGGGGATATTTGGAGTACAAAGGCAGATGAGATCAGAGTGTAATGGGTTTTATTTGCCTTGCCAAAGATATCCACAATGTTCTATAATCAAGGACACCTTCTTCAGTCTTGGAATTATTCAGTATTTTCACTGTCCAATATGGTAACCACATGTCCAATATGATAGCCACATGCCTCTACTGTAATGGAGAAATTTAATTTTAATGCTTTAAAATATAAATTTAAAAAGACAAACATGGCTGGTAGCTACCATATTGAACAGTGCAACTGTAAAATATGGGAATCATATGAGTTTCCAGGTGTGGATACAATCAAGTGTGAGTTTAATGAATCCTTCATTTGAAGAACCATCAAGATGAAGCTGTCTATGCAATGCCAAAGACAGTCAATCAAGTAAGACAAAAATAAATTCATTGATGAATTTCTAAATTTTCTAGACATGAAATGAAAAGAATGATCTTGGGATGAAGGATGCTCATAAAGCAGGCTTTCGTGTTGCAGACGCTCATGGGCTCAGAATGAATGGTACTTTAAAACCACTATTTCTGTAAGAGTATTAGTAGCCTTTGTACTGTAATATATCAGTAAAAAGATAATAGCAAATAAAGTACTGTTTTATTAAGGTCTCTCTCTTTCCTCTGATTATTAAAATATGCTGTTGCATTTCTGTAAGATATGAAATTTCATGTACATATTAAGAATGTAATGATTTGAAAAATCCATTCGGGCTTATTTATCTGTCACTAGTTGAGTTGCAAATTGTGTGGTGGCTAACAGGGAAATCTTAAGTCTTTCATTAGCGTCGAGTGATCTCTAGAGGGACTGCAACTTCTATACACTTTGGATACATTCCAAGTCAGGAAGGATAGCTTTCAGTATTTCTGAAAACAATTCTCTTAGTTCCTGATGGGCTAAAAGTCTTGTCTGGGCACAGGACTTGAGCTACAGTGGAGGGTGGGGACACAGCTTCTGTTCCCAGCTTGGATGTGCCTCCCTGATGCTCCCTGAGGTTTGGTTTGGTTTCACAGTTGATTTGGTCCAGGATTTCATACTGGGTCTAAGTCCCTGACCACTGTTACCCTAAAGAAGATGTAAACCTAATGATTGATCCTGTATTACTGCATCTTACTAGTTCTCTCTCACCTTCCACCACCCATGGTTGGCCTACAGTTTACCAGAAGCCCAAATCCAGATTTTTACCATAGGAAAACTATAAACATTGAGACGAGTCACACTTTGTGTTGTTTCTTCTCCTTATTTTCCTATAGTCTAAGGACAATAATTGAGACTTCCTTTGAGTGCCCCAAGTTCAGGCCAGAACTAGACTAATTCCAGGCACACATGGGATAAGTGAAAACAGAAGGAAAGGATATTTTTCCAGGTCCTTTGCAGGGGTGAACAGCACTTTTGGACACTATTTATATCTTCCCTATTTACATCTCTAGTCTTGAAAAGCAGTAGCATGAAGACCAAGTCACCCACAAGAGGGCAGCAAATGATTTCCAATCTAGTTTTGTTTCCTTTAAAAAGTCGTTTTGCTTTTCTTCTGCAGAGCATCTATTTAGTCAAGAAATAACATTTTGATGTTGAGGGGAGGAATGGGACTTGGGTTTCACTTCCCTGCATACCCTCGATAGCATAGCTTACTGCTGGAGTGTGGCATGTCCTGGCTGCTTGTCTCCTGGCCCAGGCACGCGGGCAGGAGAGGTCTGTGAGGAGGGTGTCTTTTCTGAGTGCTCAGCTTTTGAGGTCAGGGTTTATTCCCAAGGAAAGGAGCATCATATCCAACATCTAGCAGAACAGATATATTTTCTTGTTTCAACATTGCTTGTTCATAAAGATTCCTCAAATTATGCCTCTAACCAACTATTAGATGCTCATCAGTTGTCAATTTACCTACCCAGGGTGCTGGGTGCTGAACATGGTGGGGATATCTTGGGGTTGGAGGTCTTTTCTTCAGTGATCATCCGAGTTGAATGCTGCCCGACTAGTGTATGGTATGTCATTAGTCCTGTGTTGAGAGAGAGAGAGAGAGAGAGAGAGAGAGAGAGAGAGAGAGAGAGAGAGAGAGAGAAAGAAAGAGAGAGAAAGAAAGAGAGGAGGGAAGTGGTATCCAGGCAGTGGCATCCTTTCTTTACCCCTCCTGCACACCTTCTCTCTCATGAGAGGGTCTTTCTATAGTCTTCAAATTCTAATCAGTGAATATTTGTTAAGCACTTCCACTAACAAATCACTGACCATAAAAACTTTCTTATTAAATGTGTATGTTCAGCTTGCTTGCTTGATGACATTTCATTACCCTTAAACATATACAGTATTATTCCTGTTTTTACTTATTGAACCCAGGGCCTTAAGCATTGTAGGCAGATCCTCTACCACTGAGTTACATCACAGTTCCAATAGGTATGATTTCTAAAACACAAAGAAATTGAGTATATGAGCTACCTGAGGGCAAGAACAAGGACTTGAGTTTAGGCCTGACTGACTCCAGGCTCCTAACTGCCCTGTTATATTGGTTTTCTTCCAGAAAAGCCTTGACTCTCAAAGATCTTATGATCTAATGCAGTGGCTTTCTGACTTGTGTACATGTCAGAATCATGTGAGGAGTTTTAAAAATCCAAATTCCAGCGCCGTATCCCACGCCAGTCAAATGAGGGAGAGTGAGAGAGAGAACGAGAATGAGAGAGAGAGAGAGAGAGAGAGAGAGAGAGAGAGAGAGAGAGAGAGAGAGAGAGAGAGAGATGGAGGAGGGAGCTGAGGTAGGGTGTGTCCTAGATCCCAGGTACTAGCATTGTGAAAAGACCCCCCAGGTGATTCCTCTGTAACTAGCATTGAGAAGCCCTGCTTTTGTGGATGGGAAGGGATCGATAATATGAATTCCAGGCACTTAAACAATGACAGAAGGATTTTTGGTTGGGACTGCTTGTTGCTGTTGCTCAGGACTCTCCAGCAGGAATTTGATGGTTTCTGTCAAGGTGAGCGCCTGTGCGTAATAGTGCTACCACTCGGTAACAGTTATAATAGCTAACTTTTTGAGTG
This sequence comes from Sciurus vulgaris, assembly GCF_902686455.1. Lineage (NCBI taxonomy): Eukaryota > Metazoa > Chordata > Mammalia > Rodentia > Sciuridae > Sciurus > Sciurus vulgaris. The sequence goes on from NC_136467.1 coordinate 65,102,898, forward strand.
CTTTCTTTTGTGAGGCACGGTTCTGTTTACGCACCTGTTTCAACTCTTTAAATCCTCATAGAAACCTAGCACAGTATCTTGTCATCAGGTCCAAGATACCATGGGTTCTAGGATGCAATATCATTTTACGTACACTAAGAGAAAGAGAAAAAAACACTACCAACTAATTGTAAATTGCCATAAATTATGACACCTTTAGTGGTTGTTAAAATGTAAAAAAAATGCATCTTAAAGTTAACAAAATATACAGCTGTTTTTTCCACTTATAGATCAGGAAACAGGTGCACAAAGCTTACATCATGTGTCCAGGATCACTTGACTAGAAAGCATTATATTGTAAGCATTTACCAATCATCAATATCCTTCCTAAACATAATTTCTAATAGCAACATTAAATTTCATTTAAATATACCTTAATTGCTTTAATTGCTTCCCTAATTTTGCCTGATTATATCTTGATGTTTTTATTCAGTGTCTTTTCCCAGGGCACTGCCAACCATGGATTAGGTTCTGTTTTGCAGCCAGTAATTAAAATCATCCCACAGTTCTCCATGTTGTCATGTGAGATAGGTGCTGGGCATAGGCTTTTGTAGACTGTTCTGTTTTCTGTTGAATGCTGGGTGGATTGAGATGTGTATTGGTTTCACTCTGCAGGACTTCTAGTTCATTGGCCCCGTGTAGTCCACTGCTGGCACTCACTCACCCACGTGCTCTCTGAGACCGAGTGACAATAACAGTGTAGTTAATCAGGTCTTGAGTGCTTTGTTCTCCTTCAGCCTTGGGAAGGGAGTGAATGGGTACGACCTGAGGGGTGATCCCACTTGATCAGAAGGAAGGTGCTGGGGCTTTTCCATCTTGGAGATCCAGCTGTCCTCTCTGCAATTGTCTGTAGTCTTTCCTCACAAGAATGTCTACAAGAGGCTGGACCAGTTTCTTGTAGGGGCTTTCCTTCTCTTCAGCAGTGTGACACAGTTGGAGTTCAACAATGATGAAAATGTCATATGAGTTTATGGGAGAAGGTGGCAAGTTATCTCAGCTGCCTGAGAGTTTGGTGGTCACAATTGAAAGCATTCACATCTCATTTTGATGGAAACATAGTGGGATCTGGCTCACCTGTCCTTTATCAATCACCCTCTTCTGGCTAAGTGTCACTGGGATTGCAACTGACCTATGATTTGACTGCATGCTGGTTATATGGAAACATTGTTTATTTTCTTTTGCACGAGGTAGATTTCTGATAAGTTTAGCTTTTAGAGATCCCAAGACTGTTTGATTTTTCAGAAGTATATTGTTTCAGTTATCTACTGCTGTATAATGAACTTCCCTCAAAGGCCCATGTATTAAAGGCCTTTAAGAGGGCCTAGTGGAAAGTTTTTCTTTTGTTATTTTTAAAATTAGTGCATTATAAATTGTATATAATTCTGGAATTCATTGTTACTTACTTGTACATGTACACCATATAACAGTATCATTGGGTCAGTTTCATTCCCTACTATCTTTCCTTCTGTAGGTTCCTCTCACTGGTCCCCTTCCTCTCTTCTACTAGTCTCCCTTTTCATGAGAACCCCCAACCCCAGTGGGAAGTCTTTACATCATCAGGGGCATGGCTTTGAGGGGGATTGTGGGACCCTGGCCAGCCTCTCTCTTTCTTTCTTTCTTTTCTTTTTTGGTACTACAGATTCGACCCGGGGTGCTCAACCACTGAGCCACATCTCCAGTCATTTTTCTTTTTTATTTTGAGACATGGTCTTGCTAAGTTACTTAGGGCCTTGCTTAGTTGCTGAGGCTGGCTTTGAACTTGTGATCCTCTTGCCTCAGCCTCCAGAACCACTGGGATTACAGTTGTGTGCCACCATGCTTGGCTGGCTCCTTCATTTCTTTCTTTTATTTCCTGGAAATGAGGTAAATGGTTTTGTTTCAACCTGTGCTCCTGCCATGGTGTGATGCTGTATCAGAGGCCCAAAGCAACAGGGTAAATAAAAGTGAATAAAATAAACCTTTTCTCTTTACATTTGAATCATCTCAGGTATTTTGTTATAGTGACAGAAAGCTGACCAACACAGGGAACAACACTGGCAACTAAAATTCAAAGTCAGTATTAATAATACGATTTTATGGGGAGAGTGACAACTTATGGCCATCTTCAGTTGACAGCATATGTTCATACTTTGGGTAGGAATATTGGAAACAGGCTAAGAGAGATCTGACCCCAAGGATTTTAGGGAACTCAATTACTTTCCTACTGTTGCTTTGGTAAAATGCCTGCTGGGTTTTCTATGCATGACCAATAGTTTTATCAGGAGGAAACTGGGAAGCATACTGCACCAAAGAGGGTGCTTGGTGTTCTTTTCTGCTTTGGGCATTGACTCTCCAAGAATAGAAAGGAGAGTGAAGCATTTTTCCTAATTAAAAAGGGTATTTTTTTCGTAGTGTCTACAATGTGCTTGTTGTCATGTGTTGTTCCACTTTGGCAGGTGAAGCTATGGTGTCAACTGTGGTGCCCTTGGAGAGTGCACAGCGGAGCTCGCTGTTGGAATAAATGACAAAAGAGCATCTGACTCTCACCTTCTTGACTGCACTTCTGGAGATCAGGTCCAGTGTCTTAGTTCCTTTGAGACAACAGTGTCTGGCACAGTGCCTGGCACAGGTGGACAAGTGATTAACATGGTTTGAAACTGAACTACAAATGTAGTGAAAGAGAAAGGGTCAACCTGGGTAAGCCTGGAGAGTGAAAAGCACAAGAGAAAGTTAGCTTCAAAGGGGAAAAACTTTAGGAGTATGAATTAAAAAGGGGCAGGGCGCTCAGGGAACTAGGTGGAAAGGGCTTAGGAATAGGCATCTGTAACATTGCACTGGAGTCTCAAAATTTTATGTGCAAGGATGTCACCTGGGGATCCTGATAAAATGCAGATTTTTATTTGGTAGTTTGAGGTGAGGTCTGAGAGTCTGTATTTCTAACAAACTCTCAGGTATTACAGATGCTTCCTGACTGAAAAGGATCTAGCAGAAAGGGCAAGAATGAGATAAGTTTTGGGGGTGGAGAAAAGTCCGAGAAGCTTGGATGTGGTGCTCAAGAGAACTGCTATTGGGGTCACTTTTCTCTGGCTAGCTCTCACTTGAGCAATGTGTCTCTAGCAAGACTATGAAAGATCATGAGGCACTTCCCTCCAGAAAACAGTCATGTGGAAGTGATGTGAATGGTTCCAGATTTTTGTCTATTTATTGTATATAATTTCAGTAAGTTAAATTCAGACATTTTCTTAAATCATCCCCATTCATCCTCTCCACCTTGTCCTTTTGGATTCCATTTCACTAGTCTCAGAGATTCATTTCTGAGAGAAGTAGGGAACTTGCTAATTTTTAAAACTGCTTTGAGTTTGTAGATCTAGTTACAATTGTCCAAAATTCATTTGAAGATCAAAATGATGTTTGAAGTCCTCAAATGGTTAACCAAGATGAGAAATATTGAAAAAATTTATCTAAGGCTGTTACTAACTTTCATTTTTCTGAAACGGTGTGGCTTTCATTTTCCTAGTTTAACATGGCAACCATTCTAAGCAGTGTGTGGTTACTCTCACTTCCAAGAACATGCTTCTAGGCTTCTTAATAAAACCCTGTTCATCGTAGAGGCACATGATACATACCCAGCAATGGGAACAAGAAACCACTGACATTTACTATTACTAAATGGAATTCTGTGTCTCTATTCCATTGGAGATGGATGGACCCCGTGGCCACCATTACTTCTGTGGTGAGAATGCAGGGGGTATAGGTGTAATGGGGGGTTAACACCTCTGCAGATTTATGACCCCCAACAAGTCTCAGTCACTTTTTGGATAGTATCTCCTCTTATCACATCCCTTCCATCATAATCTGGGAGATAGCAGTCAGGGTCCAAATAAATGATACAACTCAAGCTGAATTGGTGATTTTTGTTTCATAGTAGTTATTTCAGGTGTACACTTCTAAGCTCTATGAAATGTGGTATCATGTCTTTTCTGTATAGGAGCTGTTGATTTGTAACACTCATTTTCCAGATAATTGTTTTCCTTGGTCTTATATTGCTGCAAACCACTCCCTGGAAAAAGTTAATACTGTATCTTCTTCTTCCTTTAAAGTGGTCTAGCTTAGATAAGGAAACATGATTTCAGATCTTATCCAAAGCCTATGCAAACCACTTTGGTTTTGAAAATTGGTCTGTAAATCTTAAAGGGTCTGGGCTTTTCTTGGGCACTTACATGGTTTCAAGTGAGTCAAGAAACATTGATATGGTCTGGCCTTAGAATTACAACATTGTTCTCTGAACCCAGCCTATAATTGCAAATGCTAGGAGGTCTTATGAAATGGAAAGGAGAGGTACCTGGATATTTTGAACTCTAAAATGAACTGTCTCATTTCCATTTGCGTTTAGCGGTCAATCCTCGGTCTGGGATGTAACAAAGTGGTAGAACACTTGCTCAGCATAAGTAAGGCCCTGAGTTTAATCCCCAGCACTGAAAAAAAAAAAAAAAAAAAAAAAAGTCAATCCTTGCTAGGACAAAGCCTAGTTTGTCCTATGGGGCTCAGCCAGCCTTAATAAGTGTTTTCTGGTTTCTCCAGGGGCCATAACTGACGGTAGTCAGATTGTGGTATTGCTGTATCCACCTTGGGAGGAGAAGTTGCACCGTGTGTGGTGATTGTGACCAGTTCTAGAGAAAGCAACAATCATACACAGGTTGTTGATGTGCGTGACTTGTCAGGAGAGAAAACAATGAAAACTGCTCCCATTTATTGTATACCCACTGCATGCTGGGCTCTGTGTACTATCATATCATTTACTTCCCTTAGCAGCCCTAGAAGCTAGGCCTTCCTAGTCTCATTCCCCAGTGGAGGAAACCAAAGCTAAAAGAAGAGAGGATTTTAACATTCTGCCAGGCTGACAATGGGAAGATTTGTCAATAGTGCTTGTTTTTTTTTAAAGTGGAAAAAAAAATTGACTAGATAGGCCTCTACATGCCAACCTCATTGATATCTTTTGCTTTTTCATCCTATCTCCCAATATTTTCTTTCTCTTTTGGGGATCCAGAAAGGGTGAGAGGGGTGAAAGGAGGAGGAGCAGAGAAAGAAGACGATGTTAATGATTCAAGTTAGGAAAACTGCACAGAGACTCAGGAGGTGGAAGTGAATGGTGCAAGTGTGCTTCACCTTGATCCTCCAGGCCTGCCACATGAGTATTTCTTGAGGAGACATGAGAGCCCAGGACAAGTTCTTCTTTGGCTGGTAGAGTAGAACAAAGATTGGGATGGGGAGAGGCTCCCTGGGCGAGCTCCTTGGCATCATTATCAGCATCAGGGTGCTATGGCATGGACAAAGCAGGGATCTTCCCTCAATCTAGGGGCAATCTCCTATCTCTAAAGAGGTTGGGGTCTTCTGTCTTAACATTCCAAGTTCAGATAGTTTCCCCCCTTTTATTATTTTTTTTAGTACAAAGAGTCAGAGGAAGCACTTCTTTTAGCCCAACACTCTGCCTCAGGGGAAGGATGCTCCTGCAAGGAGCTTCACAAAACTGTGGGATGAGACACCCCCAAACCCTGGTTCTGGAAGGCCAAGCCTTCCTTCTGGAATCTTCCATGGGGACTCTGGTTTGCAAGGCGGCTTGTCTCTCTTCTTTGAAACTGAGTTTATTTGCTAAGCAAAGGCAGCCCCATCACATCTTGCTTATGCTCGGAGCAAACATCAGTAGCAAATGATCCTCTTAAGCAAGTGCAAGTGGCTAGAGGCAATGCTGGGGGCTAAAAATACAGAATGGACTAAAACCAAAACAACCGCTCAACTTCAGTGCCACCGAGCATCAGAGGGCCCCTTCAGAATACTGATGTGGGGAGGCTCCTTAGAGCAGGCAGCCAATGCAGGGGGCTTCTTTCCTTATGGGCAAACTGCTCACATTTCGGGGCACTGAGTCATGACTTCAGCTCTCCTCTTTGTCTGTCTGGCTGAAGAGCATTTCAGCCACTGAGACTGACCTGGATGATGGTATAAAAAGTGTGGACCTGAGTTGGAAAGGGAAGTGCCCTCTGCACACTCTGGAGCTTTGATTCTAGTAAGCAGTTTTCCTGTGATAAATTCCAAAGGTCATTTTCCATCCTTCCCAATGGATGGCAAAAGTCTTGGCTACTGGGGTGAAATGACTGATGTTTTGATTTTGGAAAAGGAAGTTCTTGGATGTTTTTTTATGTGATCCTTGCTTGGTCTTATCGTTCCTGTCAGTAGTGTATTCTAAATCATAGGAATTCTCTTTCCTGGCCAAAGCCTGGAGCAGCCCTTTTTGCATGGAGAGAAAGTCGGCAATGTTGATGGTTAGTGGACTTGTGTTATTTGCTTACTAGCACATGAGGCTATGAGTGTAATTGGGCTTGTAGAAGTGGGACCACAGGGGAATTCGAGATTCTCCACCATAAGGCTATTAGTGCAGTGGACATAGTTTTAGATGACGGTTGGATGGTCATTAAGATTTGATGTCTGTGTTTTTTTGAACCCTGTTTCAGTTCTCTTGACGACTGGAGTCATCAAGGTCCTGTTTGCTTCCCAAGTTGTTTGGTTTCCAGTTCTGTTGTCTACTTTTGCCACAGGATGGTCTTCCTCAATAAACCAGTAGTTTCAATACTGCCCTGGGCTCTGGGAACTATTCCTACCTCCTGTTTCACTATTAGGTGGTGTTTGGTGCTAGTCCATCCCAGACCGCATGCCCTAGTTCTGATAACCGAGGTTGTATACTACTTCTGAGACATCCCACTCTCTGCTGTAGGTCTGAGAAGTGAACTTTTATCTAGAACTAAAGATCCATTTGTTGTTGTTTTCTCCTTAGTTTTCATGTTATTTGCTTTTGTATAAATTGTTGTATCAACCACCTTCCACTATTTTGGTTCTGCTAGGGCAAGGGTTTTACTCTTAATGGTTTCCTCTCCGTTCTCTGAATACCTTCTACCTGCTGATGGATATCTTGGATGTTTCTTGTTTGTCCAGGCTGCTGAGTTTCTCCTGTGTCCCTCATGACCCCTGATTTGCTTCCTTGATAGGTAACATGATATCTCTTTTTGGATTCTGACTCAAATATCCATCTACTTATCCATCCAGGAGTTACTGAGCATTTCCTCTGTGCCAGGCATTATCTTCTGTAACTGTGCTCTTCGAAGACCATGTTGCACTTACAAGCACTTACAAATAGGTCTATCCTTTGGCTCCATTGAGTGGATCCAGGCGTGGGACATTCTTCACTGTCAGGCCCTTCCTGCTGCTCTGTCTAGTTGTATTTTGCTGAGACTTCATGTTTGCCCACATCTGACAGAGACCTCAGTTCAACTTTCATTCTTTCTCTTATTACTCTGGTCACCATCATGAAATACTTAGTATTTATTTTTTTAATTTTTTTGTTTTATTCTAATTAATTGTACATGACAGTAGAATGCATTTATACATTTTGATAGGTCATACATAGAGTGTAATCTCTTTTAAACTCAATTATCATTACTACTAACTCTAGAGTACTCCTTTAAATTTATTTATTAAAACTTAAGATCTGGTCAATGAAACATGATTGTGAGTCAGGCACAGTGGTGCATGCCTGTATTCCCAGCAGCTCTGGAGGCTGAGGTAGGAGGATCGTGAGTTTAAAGCCAGTCTCAGCAATGGCAAGGTGCTAAGCAACTCAGTGAGACTCTGTCTCTAAATAAAATAGAAAATAAGGCTGGAGATGTGGCTCAGTGGTCAAGTGCCCCTGAGTTCAATCCCTGGTACCCTCCCCCCAAAAAACCAAATAAAAACCCTATGATTGTTTTATTTCAAGATTTGTTCTAAGTTGAACAAATAGTTAATATTAATCCCACTCTTACATTTGTCTTGATAAATTTCATTATTATTTTTAATTAGAGCATTATAGTTATACACAGTAGTTGGGTTCATTTAAAAAAATTTTCTTTTAGTTGTAGACAGACACAATACCTTTGTTTTATTTATTTATTTTTATGTGGTGCTGAGGATCGAACCCAGGGCCTCACAAGTGCTAAGTGAGCACTCTGCCACTAAGCCACAATCCCAGCCTAGTTGGGTTCATTTTGACAAAATCATACATGCATGGAATTTGATTTCAATCCTCCTTCCCCCTGCTTCATTCCCTCCTCAGTCCCCCTCACCCATTCTTTTTCCTCTACTCAACTGTCTTTATAAATTTTAATGTTGTATCTTTCTGAGACATTTTGTACTATTTTGTTAAAATCTGTCATAATTTTGAGAACCCAAAAATGAAAAAAATGAAGTGAAGAATAATAAATATCTTGTCCAACTCCGACAACCTCAGAAAATGACAAAACTAGAAAGAAGAACCAGTTTAAGACTATTTAATGGGTGATTACTGTTGTATTTGCAAATAAATTGTTTAAAACTGTTTCCATTGAAGTGGTTCTGCAGAAGAGTAAAATGGTAGAAAAAAGTTAAAAAATTAAGAAGACATTTAAATAAAAATATATTTGATTTAAAGAAGTATGAGAGATATTTAATCATCTGGAAATATGGTACAGGAAATTAAAAAAAATTTTAGTTGTAGATGGACACAATACCTTTGTTTTATTTATCTTTATGTGGTGCTGAGGATCAAACCCAGTGCCTCACACATGCTAGGTGAGCATTCTACTACTGAGCCACAACCCCCACCCCAAGGAATTTTTTTTTAACTTAAAAAATAATGGAAAATATCAGAATTTAGTCTAAATGCAAGTGCTAAATGCAAATCAAGTGCTAAACTTAGTGAACTGGTAGAATATGAAAATATCTCAGGGAGGGAAGATCTGTCCTTTTTGAGGAAGATTATTGGAATAAAGATGACATTCTGGGGAAGGTCAGAGGTCTCCAGGTTAGGGTGTAGACATTTAAAGACAGGCAGATCGTGTTGGAACTATGGACACTTTTCATTAAACTTCCAGTCAGGGTGTTCTGAATGAGCATTTGAATAGTTCCTCTGGGCAAAGTCCTTAGATGTGGTGGCTGAAAGCCAGTCCTATTATCTCCACAATCCTCCTTCTCTCTCTTAACTTTATAACAATTCACTTGATTCCCAAATGAAATGTTTCTCTCCCGTCAGAGTCTTTGATCTGGCTTGTCAGCGTCACATCACATTGCGTCACCTGCTCTCTTCTCTCCTTGCTGTATCGTCTTACTGTGTCTTCTGAACTGCATGTCCCTTCACATTTGGATGATTATATTTGAAAACGCTGTCTTGACATTTTCCCTATTGTATCATGTGTCTTGGGCTCCCACTCTCTGTAGGAAATGAGAGTGTACAGTTAAAAGAACCCCAAACTTTTCCTCTGAAAGAGGATAGAAATCACCTATGTGTGCCATGTATTGGGATACACCTAAAAAGATGCCTGCAGGTAAGCATGTGAGCATACTGTGTGCACACGTACCACACACACACACTTTAATTATTGCATATACATTCATTTAAAGTAGTTACATATAAAGTTCAGAAAACTCTAAATTTTGCACAGAGTCTGATTTATATTCTCTTCTGCTTTTTTTTTCTTCTGCTTTTTTTAAAAAAAAATTAGTTAGCCCTACCTGCTAAATGATACAATTCTCTCTGCTCTTTTAACAGCATGGTATATATTATTTATTCTGGAATAATATTGCAGTATGTTATGTGTTAACCATGATCACAATCACCTGGACCCTCATTCAGTTTATAATTATAATAAATCCTATTTATTTAAGTATCTACTATCTGGAACTGTGGTTTTTAAACTTGGGTGCTGTACCTTGGAATCACCTAGGAAGCTTTTAAAAATCCCAATATTCAGGCCACACCCAGGTCGATTAAATGAGACTCTCTGGGCAGTATTTTTGAAAGTTCTTTGATGAACCCATGGTGTAAAGTGTGAGAACAAGTTAATACAAAGATTTGCTGCTCTGAGCTTGGTCTGTGCACCTGCAGTGTTGGTAGCATCTGGGAGCTTTTGGGAACTCTTGAGTCCCATCTAACTCTTGCTGAATTGGAATCTGCATTTTCTTAAGATCCCAAGATATTTTCACATGTGCTTTAAAATTTGTGAAGCACGGATGGACGCTGATGGGCACTTGCTGAGCATCTTAAAGTCATTCATTCATAAACAATTTAAACTCCTGCAGTGTGCTGGGTACTGTGCAAGGCTTGAATTTTGTACTACCCAGCAGAGCAGCATTTCAGCATTGTTTCAGGAGGAAATTGAGGCTTGAGTACGTTAAATACCTCAAGACAGGCTCAGCCAGGTTTTGAACCCTGGTCTCTGTTACTCCAAAACACCAAACTGCTTCCCAGTATATATTTTTTGATATTTTCTATAGTAAACCAAATAAACAATATCCCCTAAATCTTTATCCTATTAATAAAATATTTAAAGATATTTATCAAGAATGGAATCAAGGCAGGGTTACCTGGTGAAACAGGTAGCTCTTGGCAGAGACACCAGTAAGGTGAAGAGTGGTTTTTCATTTACTGATGCAGAAGGCAGAAGATGGGCCAAAAATATCTCCCTTGGTTATGAATGTGTTCTGTGGGACACAATGAATATTCATTTTAAAGAGGAAATGTCCTCAGTTAGTTATGTGGGGGCTCTAGTGTGCCTGACTTTGGGGAACTGGTTTAGAAGAAGCGAGGTGCCTGTAGGGTAGCTTCACATAATTCTACATACATTCTTGTCATCTCGCTCAGTTGTTTTGCCTTAAGGGCATCATTCTAGGGCTACTTGTTCGAAGATTTTGTGTAAGCGATTCACGGGGACTGTGGTAGCTAGGTTGTGAGGGATATTTGAAATGACTGGCAATGCGCTCAGCAATGTATATTGTATGTACTGATATTATTTCAGCTAAATAATACTAATGTGGCATTGTAGTTCTTGTCTACAAATCCAACTCTTAGGTCAGTTTCTTTCCCAAATTAGAGATAGTTTTAGTGGAACATTTCTAAGATATATTAGAGAAATAAACTGATACAGGTGAAAGAAACCCTACCTTTTCATTTAACCATAAGTATTTTTCCTGTCATTAAAAACCATAAATATGCAAAAGCTTTTTAAAATTACTGCTTAATATTCTGTCCTACAGATACATCATGATTTGCTTCATCATCGTTATACCTTTGGACACCTCACTTTTTTTCTATTATATATGAACATGTTTCTCCATAAACCTTTGCTCATAATTTAGGAACTTTTCTTCTAATCTATTTCCTAAGTGGTAATAGTGAGTCAAGAGTATGAACATTAAAATCAGAAAGGAAATGTATTCATTTACAAGAAAGGAAATGATCAAAATGACCATTCATTAACACATTCCCTCCACGTCACAGACGAGTGCACACATTTCGAAGGCTTATGATACACATGGTAAAGTGCCTTCCAGAAAGTTTATGCAACTGTGCATTTGCACCAAAGAGGTAGCATTTGAACACCAATTGCCCCTGCATGTCTTGTGCTAGAGCATCAGTGTGGCAGGACAATTGTCAAAACAGGAGGAGGTTGAACTGGGAGTGAGTCTTAGCCCTGACTCTTCTGATCTCTGATGTTTGCAATTATATAATGTTTTCTTAGGGGAAAAGTCTGAAGTTAGCCAGAAACCCCCCGCTGCCCCCTGCCCCAGGAATTTCAAGAGGATGGACCAAGCCACAGGCACAACCAGATCCAGTGGGTCTATTGATGGCAATACAACCTTGTTTTCTCTCTCAGTTCTCCTTGGGTTCATTTTCAGGTGGCAAAAGATACCCCTGGGTAGCTTCAAACTGAGATACTCCTCATAAATAGCAATCTAGGGTATCAAATATCAAGTCCTTTCCCCCTGTATCCATACTAATTCCTGAAAACTATTTGAATTGAGTGTGTTATGTCTGAATCAAGTCCTGTGTCCCTGGGTATGTATATTACGATTGGCCAGCCAGAATCATATGCCCATTTCTGTGTTTGAAAGCCCCACAAGACAGAAGGGAAGCTATCCAAGGGAAATGTCAGACAAAAAAGCAAATGTGAAAGACAAATCATTCCTTTTGATTCTCTGGGCTCCAGTTTCTTCAACAATAGAATAAAAGATATTGGATAAGATAGTCTTCAAACTTTTTTTTTATGAACTTTGTTGATTTATATGATTCCAAAACGAATATGTATTGGTGTAAACATTAAAACAGCAGAACTGGGCACAGTGGCACAAACCTGTAGTCCCAGCTACTCCAGAGACTAAAATGGGAGGATCACTTTGAGCCCAGGGATTTAAGGAAAGCCTGAGCAACATAGTAAGACCCCTTAAAAAAAAAAACAAAAACCAACAGTTGAACTGGGGAGATAGCTCAGTGGTAAGGTAACTTGCCTAGCATGCTTGAACCCCTGAGTTTTATTCACAGCACCACAAAAAAACAACAAAGCAAAGCAAAATAAAACACCTCCCTCCACATTTATAATGTAAGAGAGTAAAAGTATTTATCTCTTCAATTTAGTAAGTGTCTGTTAGACTACTTCTAGGCATAACCAACATATATTTTTAACAAATTATATCTATTATTGGACTTATTACATTTATGTTTGATATTACATATTTTGATTCTTATCCTTTCTTGTATATATAAATCCATTTTATTCTTTTAACAATGCAATAGGATTTAATTGATATATATATATTTTAACCTGTTTCCTTTTGATGGCCATCTGACTCTGTAGCTTTTTGCTATTATAAACAATTTAGTAATACATTTTGTATTTTGTACAAGATATATCTGAAGAATAAATTCTGGCAAGTGGAATTGATAGAGCAAGGCATATTTTTTTAAGGCATGTATATTTTAAATGAAAGTATATAATGTTAAGTGACTCCCCAAAATATTGTGTCAAGGTATATTTCCACTGACAATGATTGAGAGTCCCGCTTCCCCACACTTTCATCAACCTGAAGCAGTATTTGTATTCTAATCCAAGAGATAAATTTTTGTGTTCTAGTTATAAATGCCCATTAACCAAGTTCTTCAAAATGCTTTCAAGGCTTGCCATAAGGTGATCCTTCCTGGTTTACAGAGTCAGAGATCTCTTCTGTAATTTCATGAAAATTTGGATCAATATGTTAAAATTTTAAGGATTTTGACGTTTGCACATGGGCAACAATGGAACAATATATGATATAGCAGAAAGCTCAGTATTCATTAATTCACTGAGCACCTACCATGTGTAAGATCCTGGTAGTGAAGATATAGAAATGAATAAAATAGATACAATTTAGGTCCTTTTCTTTAAGGAATGAAAATGAATATTGCACAATTAATTACCAAAAGGGAAAATAGGAAGCACTGGGAATTTGAACAGGGCGACTAGATTTTGTTTGGGGAAATTAATTAAGCTTCTCTGAGAAAGTAAACTTTCTCCTGAAACCCAAAGAATGGTTGGCTTGACAGGCCAGGGAATCTTCAAGGTAGAGGGAATAGCTTGTGGGAAACGTGGGAGGGCCTGGAATTGAGGAGTGGTGCGCACATTTAAAGAAATCCAGATTGGCTGGAACAGAGAAAATCAGAGTGGTATAGACTATGGCTTGACAGATGGCCAGGGTCCAGCTTACATGGGTCTTGTAGGACATGGTAGAGATTTTGGGACTTTTTTCTAATGGGGCAGCAACTTAAGGTTTTAAACAGCAGAGTGACATGATTGTAGGTGCATTAAAATGATCACTTTAGCTGAAGTGTGGATAATGGATTGGAGATGAGCAAGACTAGAGTTTATAGAGCCCAGCAGGGGGTTCTGCAGTGGTCTGGGCAAGACATGGTAGTGCCAGAACTGGTTGAGGACTCTGAAGGCAGAGGATTGGGTGGAGAGAAGGGAGATGTGAGGGAGAGAGAATCAAGAGGACTTGGATGTGGAGGCAGAAGAGGAGTAAAGTGTACCTTTAAAAGATAATAATCAAAAGCCCTTTGCACCTCTGAGGTCATCACATTTGCACAAGCCTTGAGCACATATGGGCTAAACAAATGTGAAAAAATATTTTTGTTGTTTTACAGAAATATGCTTGGCTCTAGGGAGAAAACGACAATCGGTAAACCTAGGGGGTGATTGTTAGTTTCAGCATTTTTCTGCCAGGATAAATATAAACATAAATATGATAATACTACTTTTGCATTACTTTTTAATATTTGAAGCCTATTTATTTATTTATTTCTCATTGGTTTTATGAAGATACAAATGACATTTGGTAAACTTCCAAATTTAGACTATGATCTGATAAGCCTTGACATATGAGTATAACCATGACTCCATCATTGCAGCCAAGACAGTGAACTATCTGTCACTCCCTAGAGTTTCCTTGTGCCTCTTTACGTTTTCTCTCTCCTGGCCTCATCTCAACAACCCCTGATCTGCTTTTTGTTACTATAGATTAGTTTGCATTGTCTTTAGACTTTTATATAAATGGAATCACACAATATTGTATTCTTTTTGAGAGGCAGAGGTATTTGTCTACTTTCATCCATGAAGTTCTTTTATGTACATTATCTTAATTATTATAACAATAACCCTGCTATTCAGAGAGGCTCAGTCCCAAGGTCATTTGGCTGAACAACTGTAGTGTTGACCTCAGAGCCATTGCTTCCTCCACTGCCACACACAGCTGCACTGGGCACCCTCCATGACATGAGTGGACAGAAGAGAAGCCTTGCCCACGTCTTGGGTTTGGGGACTGGGATTATTACCTTGGGAATCTGAGGTGAGCTGTTTATCTCTCCCGTGACAGCACATGTAAAGAATTCTAGTGGCAGACCAAACAGATGGAAGCAGCCTCAAGTTTTGTAGGGTCTTCATTTGCGAAGGTCACTGGAAGCCTCAGTTACTAGAGACAGAGGGACTGCAGACACTGTAGCCTCCCTTGGTTTTGAATGGAATCCAGGGCAGACCTGGGTTCTGTAACAAGTGGGAGGAGGGCTCTGGCTGCCCATCTCTTCCTCAACCAGGGCGCCTCTATTCTGATCTATTCCATAGGTTGTATTTCTGGGTAAGCTTTCTTTTGGCAGAAGATCTTTGTCTTAAAAAGCATTTTGGAAATCACTGATCTAGTTTAATAGTCAGTTTACAAATGAAGAAACTGAGACTCATAGGATTGCCTGATAAAATACAGGATTACTCAATCAAATTTGAATTTCAAACGAATACAGTAACTTTTTAGTATTAGTGGTATAAGTAGGTTTCAAATAGTGCATGGGACACCTTCAATTAAAAATTATTTATTTTTGCTCAATCCAGCAGGCTTGGGTCTAGAAAGCACAACTGCCCTACCAAAGAGAAGTTTAGGGTAAAGGATGCAAAGGATATAAAGGAGGCAGAGATGGGGCTGATTCAGATGAGCCACCTCCTGTCCAGAGTGGGCCTTGGTTGGACTACCTTGTGCAAAAGAACAGATCCTTCCTTTCTGGGAGCCTGGAAATTGTTTCCAGCAGAGCCACACCTGATTGGGGGCTAGAGAAAGAATGGTTTGTGGAGGCAGGCCTGGGTGAGGCTAGTAGCCTTGCTGGCCTCCACATCATGCTGCCTCCTCTCTGTGTATCTTTGGGTCCTTCCCTCCCAGCTGTGCCCCAAGACCTGGGGCCCATGCAGCCCAGGACTTTTGGGGGTGATGAGCCATGAACCAGCCCTGGTGCTGGTACTTGGTGAAGTGGTACCCTAATCCTTGTCTTAAAAGCTTCTGGCTCTCTCTCTGGAGTGAGGAGGGAGGGGAAGAGGAAAGAAGGGGAGAAAGATGAGGGCTGAGAGTTAACAAGTAAAATCACTCAAATGATCTCCCTTCGTCCTCTTCCCGGACTCGGCCTCATTAACACAAGGAGGCTAATATTTGGCTCTGGAGTGCAGGCAGGACTGAAGTTCTCTCCAGGGGCTCTGTTAAATGTCATAAATTGCAAGCGCACAGCTTGAGGAGTTTGTGAATGGCATCTGAGCCCGAGGCCATCTAGTAATATTTATACTGTGGAAGTTCAGCCTTTTTCCCCTTTAGAAAAAGTTTCCGATTTGTTTCAGAAGATGTCCATCTCAATCACTGTTTCTGGGCTCCAACAGGCAAGACTCTCTATTCCCGGTACCAGGGGAAGGCTGTGGAAGAAACAGGTTTTGTGCTAGGGGAGGGGTCACAGGAGCTCACATTTGGGACCTTTCTTTTCAATTTTAGTGTTTTAGTTGTCGGTGGATACAATACCTGTATTTTTATGTGGTGCTGAGGCTTGAATCCAGGGCCTCATGCATACTAGGCAAGTGGTCTACCACAGAGCCACCAACCCAGCCCAGTTTGGGACCTCTTATTCTGTCCTACACTTTCTTTCTGTTTGGAGTGCAATCAGGAAACAGGTCTGTAGCTGTTGTGGGCAAAGAGGAATCATTCTTATGTTGCTCTATAAAATCCAGAGAATTAATGAAATATGCTGTTAAACTGTGTTCAAAGGTCATGATACTTTTCAACAGGGATGATGAAATAGTACCAAAGAAAGAAAAGAAAAGAAAAGAATACCCCAGAATTATAACTAATTATAACTAACTCATACCTAGAACTTATTTGCCAGGCCCTGTGTGCGTGTGTGTGTGTATGTGTAAAATGAGCAATACTATGAGGTATATGCTGTTATAATTTCTATTTTAAAAGCAGAGAAACTAAGGCCGAGATTTTAACCACTCTTCTCTGGTACAGACCCACAGAGAGGACCATACTAATTGTTTATACCTAGGTTGGCATCTGAACCCCATAGTCCATCATTCCAAGCCTCTCACAGTTTGTCCCCAATCTGCCTTTTCAGTGTTATCTTGTACAGCACATTTTTGGGAACAATGCAGATGCAACAGGTCTCACTGATCCTGAGCTCCAGAGACACAGCTCTCCTCTGTGACTCTGGGTATTATTGGGCATTGTTATGGTTTAATGTTATGAGGCATTCCCAAAAAGCTCATGTGTGAGACAATGTAAGAATTTTCAGAGGTGAAATGATTAGATTATGATAGGTGGAACTCAATCGGTGGATTCATCCACTGATGTGGATTAACTGCGTGGTAACTGTGGGCAGGCAGGATGTAGACAGAGGAAGTAGGTCACTGGGAGTTTGCCTTTGGGGTTTATATTTTGTTCCTGGTGGGTGGAGTTCTCCCTCTGCTTTCTGGTTGCCATGTGCTGACTGCTTTCTTCTGCTATGGCCTTCCACCATGATGATCTGCCTCACCATGGGCCCAGAGATATGGAATTGACTGTGGACTGACTCTCTAAAACCTTGAGTCAAAACAAAATTTTTCTCCTCTCTCTTTTTGTCATGAGGTCTTTTGGTCACAGCAATGAAAATGTCAACTAAAGCAGGCATGTTGGGAATGTTGTCTGCTCCCTTCAGATGGGAAGCCTTGGATCTGATCCCTCCTTCTACTCAGGCATCCCATGGCCATAGAGACTTTTCTCTTGCTCTGAATTTTTGAAGAACTGCTCCTTGGTTTTTTAAAGCCTGAACAGCCTTGAAGTTGCTTTTACTGCCACTTGTCTTGTGCTCTTTTTTAATGACTCATCCGTCTGTCTTGTTTCCTAACTGAATGATAAGCTTCAGCTGGGAAGAGCTTTTGTATAAGCATAATGGTCTCTCAGTCAGAAATGTTCAAAGAATAAGGGGCTGAGAGCTTTATTTTACACTTGCTGGTTCTTAAAAGAATCACGAAGAAGAAAAGTGGTGCCCTTCATGGGCAATTGGGATGCTCATGGTGTCTCCTGGAACGGACGGGGTCTGAAGTGTAATACTGAATGTAAGCAGAGAGCTCCCTCATTTAGGACATAGTGGTGAATTTTTCTGTCCCACAATTATTTGTTGAAGCATATAATAAAATGTTAGAGTTGCAGAAAGTTTGTATTCTTACAGGAGCACAAAACCAATTACTGGAAGTGGCAGCAGAAACTATGAGCAGGCTTTCCCTTTGGATTCTTGTACTATTTTGTTCACATAGAATTCATGACAAATAAGCCTGTGGTACGTCAGTGCTGTTGGTGTGGTTTTCCCATTAATTGTCATTGATTGTCTTTCCACTCACTGCAGAGCAATACTCAGGAGAAACTAAAAGGCTGACTGAAGATTGAAGGTTCAAGTACAGTGATGCCCAACATTGACTTTGAGTCCAGTCATGGGTGGTTGGATAGATTCAAAGTTCATGCTTATTTTTCTGATGTGAAAGTGAGCTCTGAGGTGGGACTGACAGAAACAGAAAAGCATGCTGGAGTATTTTTGACTTTCATAAAATTTGAGTTTTGAAAGACCTTCCTAATTGAACAATTTGATGTCTCAAGGAGCATTTGTGATTTGTGAATCTCAGTAGGATAAACCAGAGTTGAAATATTTCTGGAAATGGGTAAAAATTTTATACCTTTACAAAATGACCTTTGCTAGGTCTTCAAGCTCATAGCCACAATTCTCCTGGTCTCCAGGTCTGTCCTCAACTTCCTTTGCTTCTCAGAGAGAGCTGTTTGTCCTCACTCCAAGTGGGGAGGAGACCTTCTGGGGACAGAGACTAATGACTGCTTTTCTTTTACATTCATCATAAAGATCGATAATCCACATGATTTCCACACTGGGCCATAAGTATGAGTAATTATGGAATAATTAAATGTGCGAAGGATGGCCAGGACTGTTAAAAGAGCAATTATTTAGCCAGTTCCTCTGGGCTGCCTTCAGTCTGAGTTAAAATGAAATAATTTGAAATACAACATCAGATTTCAGAATGAACGTTTCAGAATGCTCTTCTACCTGTAATAGAACATTTTTCTTTCTCTGAATTTAATGAACAGACACCAGTCTCAGGACCTCAAACAAGGGCAGGGACAAAGGGAATTCAAGACTGTGCTAGGCAGGGCAAGACTGCTCCTACCTACGTGTGAGTTTCTGCTAGACTCCACCAGTCTTGCAATCTGTTTGAATGCCACTTTCTTTTGAAGACTTCTGTGAGCTTAGTAATAAGACTTTTTACTTCTAGAGTGGAACATTATAAAATTTATCTTATTTTATAGCTATTTGATAATAAGTAATAAAAACCTTTCTATAGTGCTCTATATTTTGAAGCATTTTTCATGCATATTATCTCACTTTAATCCTCATAAAACCTTGCAAAGATGCATAGTGTTGCAAATTTATTGATGAAGAAACTAGAGCTTAGAAGACTTATAAAGATCTTTTAAACAAAGTGCCTACAGGAGTCAAGCAAGTGCGAACTCAGAATATACTGATGTGTATCAGGCTGTAGAGTGATTCCTAAAGCTTGGGGGCTTGTTTCAATATAAGTTTATTTTCCATTTGTGTTCATTATAGACTATGTCATGTTTCTTGTAGTTTGGCTGTGGCTTTGGTCCCTTTGTCCATTCTGGAATCCAGGCTGACCAGTACAGATATTACTAGTGATGAGACAAGTGATGACACAGGGGAATCATGTCATGGCTTCTAAAAACCCTACTTGGAAGTGGTACATATCTTTTCTGCTCACAAATCAAAACATGTTATTTTCCTTGGGCTTCTTTAGCAGATCTGTATGAATCAAACATTCATCTAGTATTAGGAGTTGACCAACTAATGCTCGTGAGCCAAATGTGAGCCACTGCCTGATTTTATACTGCCTGTGGGCAAAGATTGGTGTTCCTATTGTTAAAAGTTTGAAATCATGTTTCTATAAATAGTGATAACTTTAATAATGATAAAAGGGTGAATTCATCAGAAAGATAATATATTATAAACATATTTGCACCTAATGACACAGTACCAAATCATATAAAGTAAAAAGTATTGTGAATAAAGGAAGGGATAGACAATTCAACAGGATGAGGTGACTTTTGAGATGATGATTATGATTATGTGGGAATGGTTGCACATCTCTGTGACTGTACTAAAAATACTACATTATATCCTTTGAATAATTGTACCATTCAAAGAATCAACTCAATAAAGCTGTTATTAAAAAAAACTTCGCTGAGAAAGATACATTAAAATCTTCTACCATGCTAAAAAAAAGTTTGAAATAAATCCAAGAAATAAAATCTTTTGTGGTTCTTGAAAATTATGTGAAATTCAAACTGCAACCTTTTTGTAAATAAAATTTTACTTGAATAAAGCCATTCTATTTGTTTATGTAACATCTATGGCTGCTTTCATGTTACAGTGGCAGACTTGAATCATGGTGATAGAGACTTAAGTTCTTTTTATAAATTTACTTTTTATTTTTACAGACTGCATTTTGATTCATTGTACACAAATGGGGTACAACTTTTCATTTCTATGGTTGTACATGATGTAGATTCATACTATTCGTGTAATCATACATGTGCATAGGGTGATGATGTCTGTCTCATGAGACTTAAGTTTGTAAAGTCTAAAATACTGTCTTTACAAAAATTATGCTGCACCCTATCATATGTCACTGATCAGAAATCAACTTGACCAGGTCGTTAGCCTCAGCAACTTCTCTTCCCTCTCTAGTCTCTGAGGACAGTGTGTTTGGACTTCAGGGCCAATGCACATTACTGTGTATACCATGAGGTCTTGCTCCAAGCACTTCCAATGTGACTGCAGTCCACTAGTGGATATTAGTGTCAGCATGTGGATGATTTCTTACCTCTGACTTGGAGAATTTCAAATGCATATGAATTGTAAGCAATGCAAAAAACAGATACTCTAAATAATACTAAATAGTAATGATAGCCTGGGAGAAATCCTGGTGACAGATATGGTAGACCAAAGATAGGTATTGTTAATGTAAAAGAACGCTTACAAATTAGTAGGAAAAAGCTAAATATTGCAATATAAAAATGGATAAAGGTTTTAAACATTTAACAAACATCCAAAAACATATTCAGTCTAACTAATAAACAAAGCAATGCCAATGGAAATGGTGAGCTCTCAATTTCAATTACGCAGTTGGCAAAAACAAGGAAATGCTCACCATTGACAAAGGTGCAGGGAAGAGGATATACTTTATAGGTGTGAACAGTTTTTGGCAGGCAGCTTGTTAACATAAATCAAAAGCTTAAACGCATTCATATGTTTTTTGTTTTCCTCAAGGAATCAGTTTTAAGGACATAGTAAGTAGAGATACATAAAGTGGTTTATGCACAAGAACTTTTACTACTGATGTTATTTTTAATGGAGAAAATTAGAAGCAACTTAAGTATCAACAGTAAATTTTATATAACCATTAAAATTATGTCATAAAAGAAAAACTGATATCATGGGAAACTGGTAAAGACACATCACTAAGTGGAATAAACAGAGTACAAATGGTATTTACAATATGCTCCAATTTTTGTAAAAAAAGAAGAAAAGAGAAAGGAGAAAGCAACTTCCCCTCAGTCAAATACAAGAGACTAATGTACATGCACAGAAAACATTGGAATGTTTTCACTAAAATGATAATAGTGGTTATCTCTGAGTTACTGGATTATAATTGATTTGATAATTAATATAATTAATTTTACCTTTGTGCTTTCCTATACCTTCCTAATTTTCTATGATAAACATGTATTACTTTGGTAATCAGGAAAAATATATCAACTTTTTTGAACTGCAGAAATTTTGTACTTATAGTATGTTCATGACTATACTGGGGACTACATAAGCCTCCTCATCGTTTCCTTCAATTTTGAGAAAATCATCTGCAAACTACTTTTTTTGGGTCAATCTTTTTTGGTGAATCCGTTTTTATTGACTCAATAAAAAGTGTGTGATTCCTGAGCACAATGGAGAAAGAACATCCTGCTTTGGTCTCTCTTACCTGGCTATTAAAGAGAAACATTTTACGTGGATGCCCTGAGATATTTAGAGAATTGCTTCAGCTCAACAAACCTCTTTCTTACTCTTGCTATGACTTAAAGACAATTGGAGGCTGCAGTGCTGAGATGGAATGATCCCACTTTCAGCAGAAACCATCTTTTAAATTGGGGCAAAGAACCTATAGCATATGGTTTTCATTGAGAGTCGGCACACTTTCCCACACCCCGAGACTCTGGAGCCTCCTCATTTCAACCCAGGCATGCCTGAACATCGGGGGCAGGGGGATTTGCCTGGAGTGGGGCCTCCCTTCAGATAGGTCATCCACTGTTATTCAAGGAAATTGCCTTGGTTCTCCAGTTCTTGTTACAGCTGGTTTACCCCTGGTTATTGTACATGAATCTCTAAGCAGAGTTTGGAGAAAGTTGAATACTTTTCTAGCATCTAAGACTAGAGACCTAGAATGTTCTGGGTAAAAGCCTGTTTATTTCTTTTGAAAGTCAGCTTGGCCTCTTGGACATGGTTCTATCACAATTGCCTCATATCCCTAGGGTCTGGATGCTTTCATTTCTTTCTTGAGATTCACACTGCTGTGGATCAGATCCTTACAGACTGATGGGGCAGTTTGAGTAGAACTGAGAAGAGGCAGAGAACTGCTCCTCCTCAACCTTTAGGGATAAAGAGAGGTTTGGTCTGGCCAGTGTGGCAGATATTCAAGGGGTAAGGAAATAGCCTGTGACAACCCAGCCATGTAGTCAGAAAGAGGAATCCCAGATAAAGCAGCAGAAAGGCAAATCCCAAGAGTGGAGTCCTGGGTAGTAGTGTTCTGAAATGCCCATGCACAGTCACTCTGAAGGTAGCAGAGCGCCGCCACCAAATGAGAGCTCAGAAAAGATGGATACTTAGCACCAGAGCAGAGGAAGGTGTACTGCTGACAATGTGGTGCAGTGTGAGACAGGCTTTTGAGTCAGACAGACCTCTGTGTCCCTGATGTTTTCTCCTTGAAGGTCTTCAAAAAAGGGCTGTTGAATTGAGCTGAATGATAAACAACATTTTAAAATAGAGGTGCTCTACTCTAAGAACATCAAGATTTATGCAAGAGATGCATCAGATGGTAGTGAAAGTTTGGATGTAAAGGAAGTTAAAAGTCACACTACAAATGGTTACTTATTTTATAGAGTAAAAATGACTTTAAAGAGAAAGTTCCTCATATTGAATTAAAAAGATCTAGTATTGGAAAACCATCTTTTCATTCATCTTGAGGAATGTGTAAGTTCCATACACTGAAGAACATAGATACTTCTTTTTCTATTAAAGTCAGTAAGTGGCATGGTGGGGAAAGTTTGATTTTTTTGTTTGTTTGGTTTTTTTTTTTTGGTACCAGGAATTGAACTCAGGGGCACCCGAACACTGAGCCACATCCCCAGCCCTATTCTGTATTTTATTTAGAGACAGAGTCTCATTGAGTTGCTTACTGCCTCACTCTTGCTGAGGCTGGTTTTGAAATCACAATCCTCCTGCCTCAGGCTGCTGGGATTACAGGTGTGTGCCACCACACTCAGGACGTCTGATTTTTCATTGAGGTGTCAGAAAATATATGACTCCCTGACTGGTTTTGCTATGGACCCAAAACCTATATATTCCTTCAACCAGAATTCCAAGTCCTTCTCCAACCCACTAACTGTAGATGTAGAGACTCCATGCCATTTCTGTGGCCTTGGACATGCAGTGGAGCAGAAATTCTCTGCACTGTTCTCAGGAGGATATGGGGAGTGTGTCAAGCCCCTGCTTCAGGAGCAATCCTTGATCTTGAGGGTTGGAGTTGTAGAATACTTCAGCCTCCTCGTCTATCCTCACAATGAATCTGAGGCATGTTCAGCCTAATGTGTTTGATGTGCTGTTGCTCATAGCAGTCACCTGCTCAGTCAAGGATGCTTCATTGTTTTTTCTCCCTTTGATATCTTGACTTTTATACCTTGTGTGTCCTGAGATCCCCTCTTCCCTCCAAAACTACTTGCACCCAAATTCTTGTCTCAGGATCTGTTTTTGGGAAATCTGGACTCTACATAGCTTCCCTGATATTCCAAATGCAAATAGTATCTTTGTACTCTTGTGCTCCTATGGCTTCATATGAATTTTTCTCATTGCATTTATTATCTTTTACCTCACTTTAGAGAAAATTACATCTGTGGCTTTCTCTGGAATTAAAGTATAACTTTTAAAGAATAGGATACCTGGTGAGCATCCTTTTATTTTTTCACATTGCTTGGCAGAGTACTTTTCAGAGTAGCTACTCAATATGTGTTTATTGAATAAGTAAATGAATAAATGATGAATGAATGACAACGTTCCCTTCCACCTTATTCTTTACCAGTGCAGGTTTAGGGAGTAGCTCAAAAGATGTTAGTGGGATAAAGAAAATTATATTTGACTGAAAGAAAATAATCTGCAGGAGGGGACAGCAGAGCAGAGTTTTTAACCAGACCTGTGTCTGGCTCATCATCAGTTGATCCAATGGTATTCATGAAGCCCGTATGTTCTGCTGACTTTAGAGGCTTTTGCAGACAAATCCAGTTTGCTAGGACCTCATGGAAACAACCCAAACAGTGTGTCAGTGTGGACTCTGTCCCCGTTTCTCTGAATGAGCCTCAGGACTGGCCAGCGGCAAGAGGGAGCCCTGCCTCTGACAGCTGTCAGCTGTTCATGGATGTAGGAAACCAACTCAAGTTTCAGCCTATAAAATTCAGACTACTCTGAACTATTGAAAGGAAGTCTTAAAATCCCTCAGATAATGCCCTAGGGGCTGAACTCAGCCTATAGAAACCCCTGGGGGCCTGAGACTTGACTCCACTGGGATGGGTGGGAGGGATGACCGCAGATAATCCTTTGGGTTGCAAAAGTGTTGAGGAGTTGGAGAGGGCCCAATTTAGACTTTCAGCTGCAAGAAGTATTTTCATGCTGGTGGATTGTGTTGATTCTCTAGGGTCCAGGCTGGTAGAAGAAATAACACTTACTTCTTGTGTCAAGAAAACTGGTTAGTGTATTGAGATAAGACTTCACCAAAAATGGTGTGTGTGGGCAAGGCCACTAACATGCATTAAGTGGTTACCCAGTGGAACTGCTCACGAGAAGTGGACTTGTGAGTAGGTATTGCCCTGTTCATGTGCAGGTTGCATGAACATGCTCAGCCTCAGTTGCCTTCCCTGTTGTTGAGAATGTCAATGACAACCAGGGCACTTAGCAGGATTATGAGATGGAGCCTGGTCACAGTAGATACCCAAAACATATGTCCTTTCTTTTCCATGCTCTCTTCTCCCCTGTTTTCTGTTTCTTTCTCATTTCCTCTATCCCTTGACAGAAGCTATTCTTGAAATATCTAGTATTTATACTTATCAGTAATAAACTAATAACTGACATGTCCCTTTCTTGAACACTGCCAAGAAACATGTAGAAACACAAAAGTTCCCAAGGTCCTTGTCAGGAGCAGCCACAGGTAGAGAGTCCTTTACTTCCAATTCTGCTCCAGGGCCTGTGAAAGCCCCAGGTTCTGGGGGCCGCACTCTTCTCATGTTGTGCCTTGCCTGGACCTGTTCTCATTCCAGACTCTAGAGCTGGAGGAGTGTCTGAGGTAGGCACGTTAGCTACTTGGCAGTTTAAGACAGTGAGAAAACTCAGAGACAATTGGTTGATGGAGGTGGCATTGAATATGTCTGTCTCCAGAAAGAAAGCAGAGGGAAATAAATTAAAAAAAAAAAAAAAAAAAAGGAAGAGATAGAATTGTCTGGGGAGCATCCCATAAAAATCAGAAAAGTAGTTAAAGACTTTATAATTTTTGGTTTAAAAAGCTTATAATTTAAGTATATAACTGATAACAGAGAAACAGGAATGTTATGTAGATAGTGAGCTTAAATACTTACATTTTTGTTGGGGAGCTGTGAATGATGAGGAAAAAATAAAAATTTGCAAGCCAAATCTTCTTTGTTAAGGAGAGAAAATAAATTAGAAAATCTCTTATTATAGATAAATGAGGACTCTCTTCTGTCAGAGCTTTGTTGACAGCTATACTTTCTATTACTTTATTAACTTAATTTATCTACATACCTTTTCTAATGGGTCAAGTTTCAGCAGAGCAACAAAGGGCTTTGTGTGTTTTTATTGATTTCTGTCAATTATAGTGAGGTAAAATACATTTATGTACAGATATACAGTGTTGTAGTTCTATTTTGGTATTAAAAAATCTATTAATCAAGTATTGTGGGTTAGATTTGTGTTTTTTATTATTGTAAACTTGTAGTGAAGATAATTAGGTTAACATCCCAGATACTCTTTCTTTCTTTTGGAAAATGGAATGACCTTAAAATTGTGAGAATAAGAGGTTATCCCAGCTCTTCCGACCTCAGGGCTGCATGTGAGGCTGGTTGCTTAAAGCTATCCACCACCTACAGTGGAGCCACTCAACAATGTGGCTGTGTACCTGTGGTTGCCATAGAGGTTGCTGTTGGCTTTGCAGGGAATGGCATGGAAGGCTGGGTGGGCATGCAGATGGGCAGGGGCAGGAACAGAGGAGACACTGCCTCTTGGTGGGGGGTCTCTGGAGGTTGAAGCCAAGGTGAGGGAGCTTATGTCTGCATCCATACAAGGAACCAAAGGAGAGTGCAGCCTTATGTAGGAGGAGGTAAATATAGGGGAAGGTACGGGATGCCTATGGGTTGCAGAAGAGGAAAAGTTAAAGACGAGAGAGAGAGGCCAGATATCTTGGCACAACTCAGTTCCCATTAGTCATAGATTCAGCTAGAAAAGAGCAAAAAGGCCCTAAATCTGATGAGTCCAGGGCTGAAATGTTGGTCTAGGGATTTCAGTAGGGCTGGAGAATGAGATGGATGTAATTTGGAAGTATGGTCATAAGAGAGATTTAGATTAGATGGTGAAAAAATTCCTTATGTTAATAAGTTTTAGTCCTTGAAGCTGAGTTGTGATGAACATGCTCATCCTACCTTCACATCATTGGAGTACCTTCCTTGGGACTTGAAGGAAGCAGAATATTGATCCCAAAGATGTCCATGTCCTCACTCCCAGACCCATGAATGTGCTAACCTTACATGGCAAGATGGGCTTTGCAGATCTTGGATTGGGTTAAGGACCTTGAGGTGGGTCCTATCTAATCACAAGGGGTCTCAGGAGCACAGGATCATTCCAGGCTTTGGTCAGATGAACGTGTGACTACAGAAGAAATTCGGATCAATGCAGAATTGCTGACTTTGAAGATTGAGGATGGGGGCAACAAGCCAGGAATGCAGAATTCCTCTAGCAACTGGAAGAGACAAGAAAATGGATTCTGCAACAAAGTTTTCAGAAAGAAATGCAGTCCTATCAACACCTTGATTTTAGCCAGCGAGTACAATGTTGGGCTTCTGACCTGCAGGGCTATAAATAAGTCCATGTTGTTTAAGACACCAGGTTTGTGATAATTTGTTACCACAATCAACAATAGGAAACTAATACAGTAATAGAGAACTGGACTCAATGAGTATTGCTGTCTTTGCTTGCTTCTAGTTCTGCTATTCTTAGATCAAACTGGCTTATTAAACACTTCCTCCCATTTGAATAATTTCCCCATTAACTTCACATACTTCCAGGGAATGTAATAGCATAGAACATTTAAGTCAAGACAAATAGACTTAATGAGTTGGCTTATCTTGATTTTTCTAAACATTTTCTCATTGATCAAAGACATCATATTTTTTCCCTATTCACCCAATATAATTTCAGGCACACTTGAAATCAGTTCAGATATGCATCCCCTGCACATTGTCAGGGTTTTGTACCTTAGGACCTTAGGAAATTAACTTTTGTGTGTTACCTTTTGGCTGCCAAGATGGGTCACTGACCCTTTAACAGATGAGATTTAATTACAGCTTGAATGACAATATACCAATGTGATACCCAGAGCAAACCAACACTGGCCCAAGAGGGTTCAGGATGGCCCTGATGGTGATGAGTTATCGAGGGGAGAGAACTCAGGGAATGCAGCGGTCCTATTGACCTAGGTCACTTCACTGCAAACCCTGCAGGGTTGATTTATGAAGGGATTTCTCTTTAAAAGCAGTCATGAGACACAACATCTTAAAATGGTTGTTTTTAAGGATTAAAATGAATATTTTTATTCAGAAAACTGAAAGATTTTGGAAAGGTTATTAGGTCTAATCTGTACCTACACAGAGTGTTCTTGTTTAAATGCTGTTTGCAGCTAAGAAAGGAAGAGAAGGTGCAGAGATGAATCCACTTTCCTAATGTAAAAACAAATAACTGCTTTTCAACAGGTGTGTGTGGAGGTGGCAGGGTGGGGGTGGTCACAACCACTGAAACATGAGTTTTTTCAAATCACTTTTTCCTAGATCTCTTTCATTGGGACTCTAGAAAATACCTAGACTAATAAATCCAGGGCATATAGTTTCATTCTATCCCTTTCCACTGAGTTAAATTTGTATTTAATCTATCCCCAATTGTGCGTCAGGCTTTGTATCAAAAGTTGAGAAAACAAATCAATAAGATTCAGTTTTTACCCTCAAGGAATTCATTGCTGTTTAGGAACAACATGCATAGTCCAGTTGAGGGGCTATTTCTACAACAGGGGTAAACATAAATTATACAGGGAGAAGAGGAGGAGGTATGAATCAGGGAGGCAAGGAAAATATCCAGGAAGTCTTCCTGGAGGAGACCATGTCTTCAAGAAGGTTTCTGTTAACAAGGTGCAAGGAGAAAAGATTTTGGTAGGCAGAGGAAGTGACTCTGCTGGGGAATTTTCTGCTAGCTTAAATGGCTGGCTGAAGCCCTTCAGAGTACACTGGGGGCTCATAGATAGTAAATATATGGATTGTGGACTTTGTTTCCAGAAGGATCTACTTGTGAATCTTGCCACCAACTTCCTGTGTGGCCTTTAGAAGTTACTTAATCTTTTAAAACCTCAGTTTCCTTTTCTGCAGAATGGAATTGTGGATAGTGCTTACCTTATGAGGCTCTTCTGAGGTTGAAATGAGTTAATGCTTTGCATATTGCTTGCTATCTAATAGCAAATAGTATCTATTATTTTTGTTACTGCCTAAATATGATCCTTTAGGGACCTGATGGTAGCTCTGTTCTATTGCTATGATTTTGTCTAGGTCACAAAAATGTCATGGATATTAACCTCATTTTCTCTCTTTAGTCACTTATTGGAGTCAGAATTGCTCAGGCATGAGTGGCGGTGCAATCAGACGGCATTGTGCAGGGGAAGCAAAGGATTTGACAGCAGGTTGGCCTTGTGGACCTGTACATGGAGTGGTGAAGTTGCACAGGTTCCATATTCAGAGGGCTTTGCTGATACTCTTTTGAAATTCATAATAATTTTTGAATAAGGAACCCCACATTTTCACTTCATATTAGGTTTTGGGAACTATGTAGCTGGTCACGGTAACAGAGTTGTTTTGGGGCATCCTGTTCCTTCTGTCCCTTGCTCCCCTCTGGTTCGGGACTTGTGGGATCATACCCCATTTTGAGGCCCTTCCTAGGGGAAGGACTGCCTCTCTTTCTGTGGATCCTACCAAGGTTCCTGGTAAAGTGCTCAGACTGGTTAAAACCCACTTATGAGTCAGCTCCTCTGGTCTTATTCTGTGTGCTCACAAAGGTGAATTCAGCCCAGCTTCTGCCTCAGGGAGCTCACACTCTGAAAGAAGTGTGAAGATAGAAGTGTCCATCAGAAGTGATAACAGGTAGACTGGCAGGTGCTAGAGGCAGAGATGAGGACGGTGTTGAGAAAACCCAGGGAAGGCTGTGCAGGATCTCAATGTGTATTAAACATTTATTATCTTTGCATGTTTGTCTCTGAGTTTTCCTGGCACCATGAGTCATTTTTCTCATGATTTCATTTTCATGAATGAGGGTCTGGTGAATGGAAGATTTGATAGTTCAGTTCTTAAACTCAAAAGACACACCATTTGGATGATTTGAGCAGAGGTCTTTTGCACCCGGGATTCTACAGTGCATTGTGGAATTTGCCCCTTACCAGATGGCGTGAATGCCTGCAAGTTACTCTGTAGTCTGGCGATCTGGCACCTGATTCTGATGGGGCCTTTGCTATAAGATCCTTAACATGTTTCCTGGTAACTTCTCTCTGGGTGATCTTGTCATTTCCTTAGTAAGTGCATCTCCCTCTTCACTTGGAAATACCTTGAGTGGTCCCTTTACTAGAGTGTCAAGGTCCTACAAAGGATCCTCCTTCAGTGTTGTTGGTTATAAAACGTTCTCATTGATTACCCAAAGAGATAATATGGGGGAGAGTTAGTTTTTTCCTCCCTCTCTGACAACATAATTACAACTGGCCATTGGTATTCATGGGTTCTGTGTTCATTGATTTAATCAGCCTCATGTTGAAATTATTTTTTAAAGTTGCATCCATATTGCACACATTCAAACTTCCCCCTTGTCATTATTTCCCTAAAGTATACAGTGGAACAGTTATTTACACAGCACTTATATTGTATTAGGTTGAATAAGTAATGTAGAGATGATTCAAAATATACAAGAGGATGCACATCAGTTATATGTGAATATTAAACCATTTCATATATGGGACTTGAGCATCCTCAGATTTTGGTAGGTATCTGTGAGGGGTCCTGGAAACTATCCCCCATGGAGACCAAGGGACGACTGTATAGAGAAATGTTTAGACTGCAAGATGACCCCTGATAGTAAAACTGTTTCTCTTAGTGAGCTCCGTAAAGGCAGCCCTCTGTCCTTGCTGCCTCTGCTGTGGCTAGTACAGTGCCTGCCACCTGGTAAGGGTTCAAACAGTGGTTGTAGAAATGGAGCAGAAAGATAGCAGAGTGGGAATGAATGCTGTTTGGAATAGGACTACCAAAAAGCAATTTTGAGAAAAGTGAAATGAGCTTCTATTGCTTCAGCTGCTTGAAAAATAGCAAACCATGGCAAGTTCAGGGCTCCGGGTGCATCTACCTTTGAACACCAAGGCTCCTTGATGCCAAGCAATTGGATTAACTGATGTCTACTTTCCCTGAATTGGCCCTGGTATGCTGTTCATGCAGATAGAATGGCAGAAGGCTCCAGTTTCTCTTCAGTTATGTAAACTGAGGCCAGAGCCCTTTCCAGAATATTTCCCAGTTGAGTCGATTCAATGTGTTGCATTATTCTTTTTGACCAAATACCCTTTCCAAGCAGAAACAACAGACCTGGAATCACGTACAGCCAAGACACAAATGTGCACATCTTTAACAGAATGTGGTGCTCTTTCAGAGCCAAATCCCACCTTCTGATGTTGACATTGCTCTTTTGGAAGACAGCCGGGAGCCGGGAGCCCATCTCCACAGACCTCAGCCTGGCCTTTTGATTCCAGTCATGTTCTCCAGCAGCTGAGGGAAGCATTTGAGGTGAACAAGTGCTCCTGGGAGCCGAACTTATGCTTTCTTCCCTTATGAGAAGATTTAGGGCTTCTCATAAAATAACACTGAGCATTTGTTTTGTTTGATGGGAGTGAAAGAGAGGAAAAAGCGAAACCAAGCAAAACAGAATACAATTAAAGTGGAACATCTTTGTAATTGGAGACCTGGGATCAGACTCCAGCCCCACATCTTCCTCCTCACTTCTGTGTGCACAGCAGCCTGCTGTCGGTGGGTGACCGCCATTGCCATGATTACTATGCATCCATCAGCCACGCAGCACTAGGGTGTGCAAAGTGACTTACAGTCATGCCTTATGATTTATTAAAGAGGAAATAATTCTTTTAAGTGAATTGACTTTTCATCTGTGGAGTGTTTGTCTACTGCTATCTGGTTCACTTAACTCAGGCAGCAAAAATAAATGGCTCATTTTCACTTCTGAATTTGAGTACATTTGTATCAAACTCCCAATTTTTAGAATTTAACACTTTGGTGAAAAGTAAAAGCCAAATACAGTTTTTGTGAGAATTTTTTAGTCTTTCATAAAAACATCCCTTCTGCAGTCCTAGTAGAATTGGTAGCTGAAGTGAATTTAAATTAGAAAAAGAGAAAGGCCAGAAGGAAGAAGAGAGTGGCTTGTGTTTGAAGCAATTGTAGCCACTACTACCGCCACTGTCCTTGATGTTTCTAGTAGGTGACAAAAAATGCTCTTCTAGAGCATTTTTTTCATGGAGGTTTCTACCCAATGTCTGACATATATTAGACACAGGCAAAAATTTAGCTGAATTTATGTATCAAAATTCTCATTTATAATACTCTTAGGTCAAAGGAAAGGCTTGAGGAAGAAGAGACTTTGATTGATGACTAATGAGATAGAGTATTTTTCCTGTTTATTGATCTTGTGTATTTGAGAGAGAATGGATTCCCTGTCTGTGTTCTTTATCTGTTTCTGATGTAGCAGGTAGACTTTTTCTCTTTTGGTTTCAATGTTTACCTATTAAATACGTTGTTGTGAATGTAGTGGGCCAGCTCTTGCTCTCTTGGCCATAACCACACACAGTTAGATCTGGAGACAGCCGTTCTGTGACTTCTGGTTTACAATGTAATTTGGTAAATTGTGTTTAAACTGCTTCAATGAAGAAGCCCTGGTTTAATATTCTTTTCTTTAAAATTTTGCCTCTCTCCCCATCTTAGGTCTGAAGTACACATTAGTAGTATGAGGACTATTCAGGCATGTAAGCCTCACCAATGTCTCACATGTGGAGTGTAAGTGAATTCTTTCACTGAAATGGTCTCAGCTCTATGCTCTGGATCCAGCACTCTCCCCTTTGTTAGGCATCCTTTCTTGGGTTCTCACTCTGCCCATGATTCCTATGCAGTCTGCCCAACTTTCAATCTGCATGAAGCTGATAATGAAAAGAAAAGAGTTGATGTTCAACGAATGCATTAAAGAGAACACACTGTGCTTTCATCACTGAGTTGTGGAAGGGGGAGACCTTTTCCTGACCACTGGGAGCTTGGCCTAGTTTGGCAATTAAGCTATAGAGACATGACAGGCTTCAGTTATGCGGCCACATATGATGAAGTCATGGTTTAGATAATAAATGCGATAGGAATCAAAGAGAAGGGAGAGCTGAAAGAAACTGAAAGGATGGAGATGTATGGGACAGGAGGCAATGGGATCTGACTTGGGATTTTGAGGTATTAGTTTGGGTTACAAAGATGCTCCAGGCAAGAAAAGAGAGAAGCTGAAATGGAATTTCTTTTGCAGAGAATGGGCACTTATGTAGATGCATTAGGGGGGTCTGGTTATCCTGTGAACTCAGGCTGAGCAAAGCCTGGGCTCCGGGCTGATGACTAAGAGGTTTCTGAGCTGGGCAGTGGGATGTTTCAGAAGGATGGCTTTACCTGTCCAGCACGGGGGAGCGGAGAGCCCGGATGAGGAGAGCCTTTACCTGCTCCCTGCCATCCAGTGGTGGAGCCAGAGGAGGCTTTCCTCTGAGTGGAGCAGTCAGAATCCATGGAATGGGCCAGGCATGGGATTTGAGAGCTGATTGGACACAGGTCAGATGCTTACAACCTGATTTTCTGGTGGAGTCAGTGACACTGATATGCAAAGTCAGGGAGAACTCTGTTCTCATGATGTTAAGGCTTTGCAGGAGGGTAGTCCCTGGTCCTCTGAGTGTCAAGTTCCTGTGTTGCTACTGCTGAGACATGCAGTTTTCAGCTACACCTAGCCTAGTTCCTGGCCCCCTCATTCCTGAACGTAGGCATTACTGGGACTTGGGTCTCTCGTTCCCTTCCCTCCTCTAGGAATCACATAAGCATTGCTTGGCTGTTTTGGTGCAGTCTTGGGCTGCAGGCACCCACTCTGTGCCATTGCTGGACACCACTGATTTATTCTGCTTCTCTAATATTTTACTGAGATGTGTGTGTGTGTGTGTGTGTGTGTGTGTGTGTGTGTGTTTTGGAGGACTAATCAGTCTATCTAGACATAGCACATGACTGTTTCTTTCTCTGTGCCACTTTGCTGATTTCCCAGGCTCTGCCCATGAAGGACTTAGGATCTCTTTGCTCCTAGTATTGCCAACCTATCATCACACTTTGTGCTTTCTCCTGAACACACACACACACACACACACACACACACACACCCGCACGCGCACACATTCACACCTTTACTTATGATGGTTCCCTCCATCCTTTTTATTCCAGGCACAGGACTCCATCTGAGCTTGGGACAGGCTATGTGGGGAGGCTCTGCTCCTCTTCACGAGCCTCTTCGCATTTACATTTTGTCTGTGTCAGGGCTGGGGCATTTGAAGCCAAGAATTGACTCCTATGTTTTCTACTTTATGCTGTGTCATCTCTTCCCTGACATAATTAATGCCACATGAGGAAGAATAGCAATAATAAAAAAATATGAGGGAAAAATGTTGAATAATTCAATAAATGAAACAAATTCAGGAATGGAAATGTATCTTGCTATTTTGCTTAAAATTGTGTTTTTGCCATTTTCCTGTCTTGTTAACTATTTTTCTAACACTTGATATCATTACCTTTCTGTTGTTGAAATTCATTTTTTCCAAGAATTTGTTTCAATATCAAATAATTTAGAGATGAAACACACTGAACCTAAGTCTTCAGCATTTCTCTTCATTTCCTCAATATGAATTTCTGAGGGGGAGTTACTGAGTCAAAGCACATGAACATTTAAAGGACTCTTGACAATTGTGTCCAAATTGCCCTTCAGATAAATTGTTCCAGACACTCCACACAGTGGCACCTGCTTGTTTATGTTGTTAGCAGCCTTTTTAGAATGAGCATCATCAGTTACGGATCTTTTCCATTTGGAGTTCCTCACTTCCTATGTAGTTTTAAGTTGAGTATCTTTATTCGTAGTGGGGTTGAATATTTAAGAAGTATTTAGGGAGCTTGCTGAAGTAGCTCTTGTGTGGACTTGGCAAGGAAGAAAGGAAGAGGAGAAGGGCGTTGGGCAGATTAAGGAATGACTGCTCATGCCCAGAAGAGAGGTGAGGATGTGGGATGAAGAATGGGAAAAGGAGAGCTCAGGCTGGATGGTGGGGTGGAGCCTTCCTGGAGAAGGGGACATCCAGGTGTCATCTAACCCTTCAACCACTCATGATAATAGTGTAGTCATGCTCACTTTTATTTTTGCAGCCACCACATTAAGAAGAGAGCCTCCTTCTTTTTTTTCCTAAGTAAATTAGAAGTCAGAGAAACTGTAAGGGTGACATATAGCACATTCCAAGTGGGACCCATTTGCTGGCTAAGCAGTAGATCAGCACAAATTATGAGCATTTAGACATGTGTTAACCTACTAATGGAGGGTAGGGGGACACTAGATGATGAGGTCTCCCTAGATGCCCTTGATCTTCCTCCTCCTGATTCCTGAAACATCAATTAACACTCTAGTCAATACTAGAAAACATATGGTGAGGATAAACACTACCCCATAAAGAATCTCACCCCTTCTTGTCACAGGACATTAACTGACCCTCACTGGCACCCCTAAGGGGGTGGCAGCAGTAAATTGTAATGGAAAAGTTCCTGTTTTCCTATTTAACATTCTTTTTGAAAAAAGAACCTTTCAACATTGAAGAACAACACAATAAAGTGTGTGTGTGTGTGTGTGTGTGTGTGTCTTTGTGTGCTGCCTCATTTTCATTCTCACATGGGATGATCTTATGATCTGTTTTTTGCTTTGTAATAAGGTCAGCTTAATTGCAAAGGTATTTTGAGGAACAAGTACATGATGTATTTTGAGAATCATCCAAAAAACTTCCCAAATGAAGTCTGAAATTTTACCAATTGTAAATTGTCTCTCTGCATCTCTGTATCATCCCTTCCTTGGGGACCTCCTATGTCATGGGAAGGACAGGTGAAGTTCCTCATTATGAATGAGTTCATCACGTCACAGCATTTCTTGAAAGGAGCACTGGAACCACCTTCA
This sequence comes from Sciurus vulgaris, assembly GCF_902686455.1. NCBI lineage: Eukaryota > Metazoa > Chordata > Mammalia > Rodentia > Sciuridae > Sciurus > Sciurus vulgaris. The sequence goes on from NC_136467.1 coordinate 65,138,578, forward strand.
AGGCAGGGTAGGCTCACCAGGATGAAGAGCAGTGCTAATACACAATTGGTGGCTGTTTGTTGGCAATGGTCTCTAGCCTGTGAGCCTTCCCTGCTCCATCCTGGGCCAGTGCCCCCCAGGGCTTTGAGACTTTGATTCTCTTACTCTGTATGCCTGTAGTAGTCAGAGTAATGGCCCACAGTGATGTCCATGTCCTCACTCCTGGAACTTATGAATATGTTATGTTACATGGTGAAAGCAAATAAGGTTGTGGATGAATTGTTTGCTAATTAGCTGACTTTAAAATGGGAAGATCATACTTAAGATGGGAGGTTTATACAAGTGAGTTCAGTGCAATCATAAGAGTCATTATCAGCTGAAGAGAGAAAGAGAAAAATTTCTTATTCATTCTAGACAGTTACTTCAGGAAGTTTGTGCTATTCAGAATAAGAAGCATAAAAAAAGATTTTTGTCTTCAAAGCATTGGGCTTACTATAAATAATTAGCCATTCACTTATTTATCTAAAGCATATTAACTTCAGGGTTTCTCTGTGTAAGCTGGCATGAGGATCCATTTCCCCTGCTCAGGAAATGTAAACCTAGGGGAAGGCTGAGAGTGAGGACATGAGATATGCCCCTGAGGTATTTACCCTCTAGTGGAGTTGCTGAGATAGATAAAATAAAACTGACTCAATTACAAGAGAAATTGTGGCAAGTTTACTAGAACAGGTATGAGGAGAGGACAATGGGAAGTCAGAGGTGGAAAACAGGCGTGATGTAGGATAGATGCTGAATAAACGTTTGAGGGAAGTTGGAGAAATCATGAACGAGTATGTTTGGAAATGTTTGGATCTGAACTGTACTTCAGAAAAAAAAAAAAAAGAACATATACAGGCAGAGCTTATAATTGAAGCCAAACAAAGGTCAGTGAATGAGTTTACTAAATCGGGAAAGGGCCTGGGTCCATTAATTTATTCTTTTTTTATTAACTCTGGGGTGGGCACCATTGTGTGCTAGATAGAGAGGCTAGACTCGGATATAGTGTTGTCAGACCTCATGGAAATGATTTTATAGTTTTTATGATAGTGAGTTCCATGAGCGTTAAGTACTGGGTGTATGATAATGTGTACCTGAGCCCTGTTTCGTGGTGGATAAGCATTTGATTGGAACATGGAAAGGATATAATGGGAGGTCATGCTGGAGTGCTGGGGGTAAGTAGGAGCCATGGGAAGTTTCTGACTTAGCTTAGGACACAGGAATCTTGGGAAAAGATGAGACTAGAATAAATTCTGTTTGGTCACATTTTGAAGGAAGAGAGAGAATTCTGTTTAGGAGCCATCACGCTAGTTTTTATACCCAATACCTATTCCCCCAACAATATTTCCTGGAGAAATCTGGATAAAAGATAAAATATGCATGTTGAGATATTGGAATCTTTAGAATGGGACAGATTATCTATTACAAAGGTTCATCTTACCTTTAAGGGAATTTAGTGATCAGGGAAAATTTGGTTTGAGAGTCAAAACTTTCAGTGCAGCCATAGGAGCAAGCCAGCATTTAGTCTTAGAATCAAAAGAGCTAAATGGTTTTAAAAAATGGTTTACTTTTTTTCAGAAAACATGATAATGATGCAACTGTACAACAGAAGCATATTGAAAAAGTTCCAGGGCTATGAATGCAAATGGTCAGAGCATAACAATGTCCTAAGGATCTGGATTGTAGGGCAATTCCAGAGTGCTTAACATTGAGTTGTTTTGTTATCTAAGCTTGGGTAATGAGCCAAAGAAGTATCTGTGAGTCATCCTACTTCTATTTCCAAAACAGACTCACCGACCTGATTTAAGAGGCATTAAAAGGGAAGAAGTTGACATTTGCAAATATATTTAACTTATTTGTCTTGCAGGCAGAGAACATGTTGGGACAACTTTCAACTGCATTATGTGTGGTCTGGGAGCTTTGATCTCTTTATACTTACTTTATATTGAGAAAAAGCTTTGAAGGATCCAGCAATTATGAATACAGTAGATGCCTGTTGTAATAGGTTACTATGAAATTGATTTGACTCTACCAAAGGTCAACTCTTGTCTCTTGAAGAAATCTGCATGTGCTTTAAAAGCTTTTTCTTTCCCAGTAACCTAAGAAAATAATGTTAGTCATACTTTATATTTTCAGCCCAGAGAGGGGTATTTACCATTTATGTTTTTTTAAATCATTGCTTAGATAGGTTATGTGCACAAAAATGGCTATCACATTGGTCAGTATAAATGGGGGTGATGTGGTTCCCATATGCATCTATAGATGGGTGATTTTTTTTTTGTTGGAAATGAAATTTTGAGTGATTTTGACATGATACTTTTGTCTTGAAATGAAAGCACAAACTAAAACAACAGACTGTTAGATTTATATTATCCATACATCATAGATAGGTTGTTTGAGTTTGCCTAGCACCTTAGAGCACATGAAGAACAAATCTTGAATTTTTTGGCTGAATATCCCTTTCTGAGAGCTCTTTGCTTAGGCTTTTCTAACTGCCAAAGAATTGGGTAACTCTCTAGCCCCTATGATCCCACCTTTGCCCAGCCTTGGGACTTCTTGCCAGGAGTTCCTGAAGAGTGGTGGCATGTACCTGTTGATCACTGTATCTCCTAGCCATTCTTCAGGGGACAGAACAAGGTTGTAGAGCATATCTGTTTCTGCTAAGTAGACATAACTTTTCTTTTTCTTCTGCTTCCTTGACATCTTTGGTTCTTACATATTCCCAGGCTTCTGGTTGTATGGCATTAATACTTCAGAAGCAGAGACCTGGGAAGAGAGGATTTGTTTCTGCATGACTATGATGCCTTACTGCAATGAGATGAAATGGGAGATAAGAATTTGCCTAGATTTTGCTAACTGTTTTCAAACCTTGTGTAACACCCTATCTAGTGTGGTGGGACCACTGGATTTTGCATATCTTCTGGGTGGGTCTCATTCTCTATAGTTGGTGCTTTGCTTAAAAGGGAATGGGGAGCATGGGTGGACTTGATAACCAGCATTTCTGATGCTGCGGGAAGGAGAGGCTTGTGACTACTGGATCTCTAACAGGGAGACAATGGTCTTTAATAAGCTCAGAATAACCTCTTACTGAATTGACTTTCACTTTGGGAAGATCAGTTTTTGGCCTGAAACTCATTCATAGTGCTCTTTTAATGAGAAAAGTAGTGACCTGGGATAAGGGAGGCCTGTTTAGAGCACAAATAGCTATTATTACAATTTTAGATAACCCAGTGTAACAAAAGGCCATGTGATTGAAAAGGCAGATGATAAAATCTAAATACAAGTAGAGCCTGAGAATATACCCTTTCTTCTAGTGCTGACTGTCTAGTTGTGTTTGTTATCTAACCCTGTAATTAGGATGGCATTCAGAAAATATGAGGAAAGTTGGTATTCTTTTCATAACCCCCAAATCTTTGCATTGCTGCATGAAACTTTTGGCTTCAGCTTTTCCCTGTTCATTAACCATGCCAAAATTTTTAATCTAACACCACTGTTAAAGAGTGGCAGGCTTCCAGGGAAATATATCAGCCAGGCTTATTAATTTCATGCCAAGTGCTGGAGGCGTGAATGTAGAGAACGCTGTTTGACTTTGGATAATAGGAATCAGGCAGCTTAAAGGCAAGGGATAAAGATCAGGAGCCCCACGTCTCAGGAGGAGGAGCAGGTGCAGGCTTCAAGCAAGGCCTTCAGGCCCAAAGGGGCAGCCCATGCTTAAAACAATCTGCAGTGCTGTTTTTTTTTCTTTCTTTTTTTTTTTTTTTTTTTTAATTTGGCGTGTGCCTCTCACAGCTTAACAGACCGCTGCTCCACAAAGAGGGGTAAACAGAGAAAGGGAAATTAAAAAGGGAAGTCCCAAGGTAGACAAAAACAAATTAGGGCAAACAAATTACACAGAGTCAACAAATAAACAAGGGAACATCTGTGAATATATTTCTTGGATTTTCTGATTCTGAATGCAACCTGAGAAATGGTAGAGGGAGGTGAGCAGTGTAATCTAGAGCAAAGTCCTCTTTGGGGGAATGAGTAAGCCAAACACAAAAAGAGTCAGAGGTCCCTGAAAGTCTACCTCTCAGCAGGGTGCTAGGGAGTGCAGGAGCTCTGCAGGTGGTCTGCCCAGCCTGCCCCTGCTGACTGCATCTCTTGCCCTGCTGTACCCTTGGCTTTCCTTGGAGGGCAGTTGGTGACATGTGTTCTGCCAACCTTCACGTAGAAAAGGCCTGTAGAGATATAAAGAGTTAGCATTCTGCTCACACAAGCAAAACAAAATAAAGCAAGCAACATTCCAATATGGGACGTGTGTTCACCTTATCCATAGTCCACATCTGTTCCACTGGGCACGCTAGCTCTTCCAGCCACTAGACGTTTGCCAGGTGTTGACTGGATGTTGGGAAACATTTGAGCTGCTCCTTCTGGCAGTTTGGTTGCTACTGACACAATTTCTCTTTTACCCTGAGGCTGGTGAGACAGTTTCAAGGTTTTGAAGGAAGTTCAGCATATTGCATACTGTTAACCAAAAGCACAACTGAATTTAGAGACAGATGAAAGGGGGTAAGAACTGGTTCCATGGGTCCCCTCTCACTATGAAGTGAGGGCAAGTGAAATATTGGAGTGAAGTATTCATTGCATAAACTCAAATGATTTACACTTTCTAAAACTCCTTTGGATTCTTTCAGTTTCATGGAGTGTGTAATAGTTTAGGGTCTAGATTACTCTTATGGTGCTAAATGCTCTATTACTCATCCTTTTCTTGAGTTTTCATCATGCAGGTGATAACTAGAAACATTTAACAAAGTAAGAACTATTCTTTGGTGTGTATGAATGAAAGGAGTTGCCAATTCTCCTCTTTTTCCTCATTTACATTATTTTGCTTTATTGCTTATTCCTAAATACGATATGACAAGTGAACTGTGCAACACAAGAATTACATCATGGGTGGCCAATCGGCAAACATAAGAATGGTACAACTGTATTAGACAACTATATTAGAAATAGTCTAGTACTTGAGATTTGGTCTATGAGGCAGTGTAGGTAGTAACAGTAAGCGGAAAGTCAATACAGATCAATAACACATTGAACTGGTAGTGTGGACACTCAAATACTCTTTCTAACTTAGGTGGGCACATTGTGTGATCTTTATTGAATTATTTGATTTCTGTGTGCTTGCCAATTTGGAAACTGAGCATAATCATATTTCTCTGTAGTCTTTCAAGAAAAAGTAGGGATTCCAGTCACTGTCTGTGAGATACTGCCAGTTCTGGACAGAAATTATAAAAATGTTATCCTACATTTATTATTAATTCTTAAGTCACAGGGCCATAAGGGCCCTTGTGAGGTCAACCCATTCTCACTGTTTGTGGTGCTTGTTATTTGGAATCCCAAAGAATCACAGTGATGGATTATTTCAAATGCCTTTGTGTCAAAGTATTAAGATGAGGTACCCAATTACTATCAAAGTCCCACTAAAAACTCATTGTAGGATGCCAGAAATCAATATCATCAAATATTTATTGGGTGTCTATTGGGTGCCTATGTTTCATTTGTAAGTATTTCCTATGATTTAGAGTTAAGGTCTAGTCCTTTTACTGCTTATTTAGTAACTTTTCTCCCTATTTAGTTAAAAAAAAAAAAAACCCACAAAATGCTTTAGGTTCCTTTTATAAGCTGAATATGTTTCTCTGGAATGAATTTGTAAAAAAAATTGTAAGAAATACAGGTTTAATGCCAGTTCTGGTGAGAAGGCATGGGGAAATCTCCACAGAACCAGTATTACTTCAAAGGCTACTGCTACAGTAAACCTAAAAGGAGAAACGGAATATATTTTGTAATAATGTTATGATTTCACTTACATGAAAAACCTAGTTTGACTTAAACTATAGTATTTGTTGTCCTGTAAGTCTTACAGGAAATTATTTCACTATAATTATGTTTTAAAAAGCTGTTGAGTGGTCTTTACACTGATCTATTTACTATGCTGCATAAAGTACCCAAACCAGCACTTAGGGCACAAGAAGTTATGGGTACTTACATGTTTAACATGAATCATGGTGTCTTTATGGGGAAGGCACTTTCTTGGAATTTCAAACCACTCTGATTATTTTGATAATCAGCATGTCTAGTGTCTGCTTTTTCCTGGTTTCTCTGAATACCTACATACTTATGAACTTGAGATATTTTATTACTTATGAAAATTTCAAATTTATAAATTAGAGTGAGAGAACTAGTAGTGGTATTTTGATAATGTATGAAAATACTTTGAAATCCTTGGAAGAGTGGAGCTACAGAAATTCAAGGTAGTTATTAGTCTAATTAACTAAATAATTTAATGAATCCAATTAGTTCTTAACTTTGTATGCATGTAGCCTATTAAAAAGTAATTACCACTCCTGCTTTCGATTAAGATTGAGTAGCTAGTATTGGACTAACCCTCCTGCTAAGGATAACTATAAACAGATGTTTTCAGACAATGAAGGGAAATCAAGGCAGCCAGGAACCAGATAGGTCAAGATCTTTAAGAGAATTAAAATTCATTAAAGTGAACCCTATGTTAACGGTTCATTTTTCCTTTTTGGGCTTTGAATGTAAACATAAAGCTTATAACAGGATACTCACTGGGCTCAGAGCCAAATACCAGAGCTCAAGGCTCCCAAGGCAACCAGAACTGGAGGAGCAGGACCAGAAGAGGAGCCAAGGACTAGAGGAAAGGTGACTTAGAATACCCAGCCCTGTATTCTGCCTGCAGTTTTCCCTTGAGTAATTTGTCACATTCTAAGTAGTAAACATGTGGAATAAGAGGCTGATAGACTAAGCAAAAGATAGCTGCAAGAGGTTAAAAAGTGAAGCAGAGAGAGTAGTGTCACAGTGCTGAGGACTGTGACAATGGAGTTCAGGAGAAGAGGCTTTGGTAAAGAGTTCAAGTTTTCAACTGAGACTCCTGAAGGGTCAAGCACTAGCAACAAGGGAGAACTAGAAGTTGACTTAACTTACCTGTGTCAAAATAATCTAGTTTTCTATCTGTCTTCTGGAAATCCATGGAGAGGATTTATTGTACATTAAAATATAAAACAATTCGTAGACATAATAGGAAATTAGACCAAATGGCCACAAATAAAAAGAACCCAAACAATAACAAACCTCCTAAATCAATAAAATAAACGAAACAAAAATATCAAAGAAAAATCACCAGTCAACTAAGCAGACTCATGGGTGATTCAGATATTGGGGCCATCAGAACTGGGCTTAAATAAAAATAACTGTTATTAATATACTTAAAAATAGAGAAATAATGAAAGACTTCACTAGAAAATAGGACTCTGTCAAAATGAATGAAATAGAAATTTTGTAACTAAAATTACTTTTAATTTAGTTATTCAATAGATGGGTTTAATAACAGATTATAATTTAGGAAAGGGATTGTTGAAGTGAAAGATAAGACAGCAGAAAATATCCAGACTGACACATAAAGAGAAGGAGGAAAGTATGAAATATAAGATACACATGGAAAATGGTAAAAGGTCTAATAATACATGTTATTGGAGATTCAGAGGGGAAAGGGGCAAAATGGAATATTCGAAGATATATTGACTCTGAATTTTCATGGGACATCAACCTGAGACGCAGAAGCTTTAGGTGTCATAGGTAGCAAAATGCACAGAAAACTACACCTATACACATTGCAATGAAACAGATGAAAAACAGAAACGATCTCAAAAAATGACACAAAGAAAGGAAATATGTTCACAGAAGTAACAGTATGATCAACACCTGACCTTTAAGAAAATGGATGGAAGCTAGGGAACAATGGCACAGTGCATGTGAAGTGTTGTATGAAAGTAACTGTCTACTTAGAATTTTATACCAAGGAAAATAGTCTTCAAAGTGATGATAAAAACATTATGACATTTTGAGACAAGCAAAAGCTTAGGGGATCATATATAGCAGATTTATTTTCTACAAATATTTTAAATCTCACATTATTGTCATTGTTGCTTTATGCATGCACTATTGATTTATGTTTTTCACATTCTTACCCCCATTCCTTCCTGAATTTTCACAGTTGAAATTGGGAACAATTTCCTCTGCCAGAGGAACTGTGAAAATTCAGGAAGGGATGGGGGTAAGAATGTGAAAAACAAATCAATACTGCATGCATAAAGCAACAATGACAATAATGTGAGATTTAAAATATTTGTAGAAAATAAATGTATGATAAAAATACCATAAAAACAGGTCAGGGGAGCGTGTAAAGTGTCAAAGTGACCCCTGTATTTTCTGAGATGTGGTTAAAAATATTCATATGTGATAGACTATAATAAGTCAAGAATGTATGTTGTAATCTGTTATTACAGAGCAGGGCTCTTTCAACTCAGCCCTGTTGACATTTCAGGCTGGAAAATTCTTTGTTGGGAGGGACCATCCTGCCCTTTACCCATTAGATGCCAGGAGATTCTCTACTTGATTTGCAACCACCCAAAATGTCTCCAGACATTGCCAAGTGTCCCCAATTGAAAAGCACTGTTACACAGAGAAAGAGACAGTTCACAATATTCAAAGGCCTAATTCTAAAGGAATAAAGCAATTGAAGCTTTACTCCCCTTCTGGCATAAGCATTAAGGCTATACATCTTCTCCAAGCACTGCTTTATTTGTTTCATTGTATTTCTTTATGCATGGGTTAATTGATATAGCAGCGCTTAATTTCTATCATTTAGTGATTTTTCTAATTATTTTTTATTATTGATTTATAAAGAATAAAAATTAGTAAGAATATAGAAAATGTAAACAACAATCTACAAAATTTACTAAACTGCTTATATAGAATACTGCACTTAATGATTGCGGATATGTACTTTCTTTTTAAGTGCATGTGAAACATTTCCAAAATAGACTATATGCTGTATGATCCAGCATGTCTCAAAAGACTTCAAAAATTCAAATTCATACACAGTATATTCTCTGACCACAATAGAAGTATGCAGAAATTTTAATGGTATAAAAGGAGAAACATATGATCACTTCAATAAATTAAGAAATAGCATTGGATAAAATTTGAGACCAATTCATAAAAAACTCCTTCCTAAACTAGGAATAGAAAGTAACTAACTTGGTATGGGATATTAATAAAAACCTAATAGCAAACATCATTCTTAATGATTAAATAGTAAGAATCTTGCCACAGTATCAGGAATGAGGTAAGGAGGTCTTCTAATGCCTCATTTTTATTTGTCATTTTATTGAAATTCCTAGCTAGTGTAATGAGTAAAGAAAATGAAATAAAAGACATAAGCACTATATAGGAAGAAATAGAACTGCTTTTGTTTGGAAATAACAGGATTATACACTTGGAAATTTCAAAAGAATCAACAAAAAAGGAACTATTAGGATTAATAATAGTTAATTTATCAAGTCATTCTATAAAACAAAATCAATATATAAAACTCAGTTGTATTTATGTAGATCAGGAACAGAAAAATGGAAAAGGTGTCACATTAGCATCAGGCATATTAGCTAGGAAATGAAATACAAGATATACAAAGCTTATATACAATTATAAAATATTGCTGAGAGAAATTAAAAATCTAAGTAGAAGGTTATCACATGTTCACTAATTGGAAGATTCAATATTGAGAACATGATAACTCTCCCCAGGTTGATCTATAGATCCAATGCCATCTTAAAAATTCCAGTAGTCATAGGGCTGGGAATGTAGTTCAGTGGGAAAGTGCTTGCATGCCTGGCCTGTGCAAAATCCTGGGTTTGATTCCCACTACTGAAAATTTTTCTCTGGCAGTTTTTGAGGTAGAAATTGAGAAATGGATTATAAAATTCACACACAAATGCAGAGGGTGACAATAAGCCTGAACAAGACTGAGGATGGGAGGATGCAGACTTTCAGATGTCAAGACTTCTTACAAAGCCACAGTGGTTAACACTATTTTCTTGACCTCAGGATAGACAAATTGACTAAAGGAACAGAATAGAAAGCCCAGAAACCACACGTGTCCCAGGCTGTTTTATTTATGATGAAGGCGCCATAGCAGTACAGTGCTAATGGCTTTTTTCTCTCTTTCTTCAATCAACAGTGATGGATCAGTTGTATATGGATATGGGGAAAAGAAGAACTTTATCCTCCATCTCAGATCATACATAAAAATCAATTCTCAGTGGATGACAGATCTAATCTGAAATATATTTTATAGATGATAATGATATATTGCACAATGTATTTAAGACCTTGGAATACACAAACCTTTCCTAACTAGAATACAAAGAATAAACAAAACTGAAAGGCTGATAAAATGACTTCATTAAAATAAAGAATCTCTTCTTATCATTAAAGAGAGTGAAGTGGTAAGCAAAGGAGAAAGATATTTATACCAGGGAAATTCAGAGTAATACTACAATGAGCTGTTACTGACCAACATAGCATGGTTGAAATTTACAAGCTGACAATACTGTTATTGAGGAATTCTCATACATTTTAGGTGGGAGCATAAGTTGGTAATACCACTTTGCAAAACCTTGGCCACATTTTATGAAACTGAGTATATATTTAACCTATGATGCAGCATTTCCATTCTTAGATATAAACCTGAAGAACTTTCATAAATGTGTGTACCATAAGACAATTACTAGAATGTTTATAATAGCATTATTCATCATTGCTAATACTGAAAATAGTGCAGATGTATATCAAAATAGAATGGTATATTAATATAATCTACCATGGAATATTCATATAATTTGCCATAAAATATTTCACGTAACAGACTACTATACAGCAATGAAAAAGAAGGTTTTAATGATACTATAATGTAGATTCATCTCATGGACATAATATATACACAAAAGAAGTCAGCCATGAAAGAGCATATGTGGTATGATTCCATTTATATAATGTTCAAAACCAGGCCAAACTCATCTATAGTAAGAGAGGTTAGAATTGCAGTTATATTTGATTGAGTTAATGACTGGGAGGGGACATACGGGAGGTTTCTGGGATATTGGTAATGTTCTAAATCTTCATCTATTGCTAGTTACACAAGGGTGTTTGTTCAGCTTGTAAAATTTATGAGATGTACATTTGGACATTTGTGCGCATTAAAGTATTAATACATCACTGGAAGTTTAGAAAAATAATCACTATCCAGTAATCTGGAGATAAACTACAAGGTTGTCCAGGGTGGTAGAGAAGTACCTTCAGTGGAGCTGAATTATTTTAGGTTTCTCAGTGCAGCGTGAAAGGGAAGAGTCCCCAAACTCCCCTGATTCTTGTTCAGTGGAATTTGCCTGATGATTAGATTGTTATGCTAAATAAGAAAGGTGATTTTTTTTTTTGTTAAACAGTTAAAACTTATCAGCGGAGTCTAATTCAATGACAAAGGTTTACTTAAAGAATTTTGACAAAAACCACACTTGGGATTAGCAAATTCTTCTCTTATTACTTCCTCTCTAGAACCAAGGGGCCAAGATTGACTTGGTAAAGCTTTTCTGATGTTTAGATTTTAAATCAGGGAAAAACTACCTCCAGCCTGGTATCTTTTGGAGCAAAACAAAGGGAGACATGTGGCCGACGCTGAGGGAGGGAACATGGGACTGTGGTTTGGGATCGAATAGGACCAAAAAAGCAAAATTCCCAGTCAGGAGGGAAGGAGAATGTCAGAGGCCGAGAGTTAAGAGACAGTCAGGGAACCTGGAGTGAATCGGTATTTGTTCATTTGGATATGTAAAGCAGCTCAGGGACAGGAAAACAGGTGCAATATGAATGCATTAATGAAATGAAATATGAGGCTTGACCTATGAATAAATATTAGGAATAAAAGCATTTAAAATTGTATCTTGGTTTTAGGGCATTTACTCTGTCTGGCAACTAATTCACCATTTTCATGGTCACACACACATGGCTTGTCAGCTTTGGATCAGCTTGAGACTCACTGACTGAAGACCTCCTGGTCTATGTGCCTCCCCCTCCCCCTTTTACTACTTAGTCTTGTTTCTCTTATGAACGGTCTGTCTAAATTATAAAAAACAAGATTCTTTATTATACGGATTCAGACCATCCCCAGGACTTAGAACTCAGGTCCCCAACAACAACCTTAGATGTTGGTCCGCCCGTGTCTTCCAGAAGAGGAGCTGATGGCACCTGCGGTTTGACTACAGAACTTATCCCAGGCTAGTGATTGAAACCTGGTAGGGAAAAGGATATCATTAGTTTCTCCGTTAGAAATGTGACATGTCACCAGTTGAATGGAGGCGCCCTGCCCCTGTCAGAGCAGATCTTTGGGGGAGAACACAGGGACATGAAACATAGGGACATGGGCTCTCTGGCCTGGGACACTGAGCGCAGAAAGGGGCTCTCCACAGTGAAGGACATGGCTCGCCACCCTTCTGCACAAGTACTGAAAAGCTTTCTGACTTCAGGAAGACCACTGGCGGGGACCAGCTTAGTTCCCCTGGGGGCTTAGTTCCACCCCAGGAGTGCTCAGCCTTTCATTCAGCCTTGCCCGCAGCCCACTGCCCGCTATGGTGTCCTATGTTTAGCCTACCCTCTCCACACTGGCCATTGAGGCTGCTGGTCTGCCTTGGCCTCTTTAGAAATCCAAGGAATTGTTCCCCTGAGTCTTAGTCCATGAATAATTTAGCTTTTCAGGTCAATCTCAGAAGATATAGAAATAAATTCAAAAAAATTTTCCACATCGAGTTGATAGAAAACTGTTGTTCTTCCCACTCAACATTAAATCAAGGTCTTCTCACCCCCAAACAGCATAATAACCTGTTAGCTACAGTCCTACTAGTTTTAGGTATTTGGAAGTTTTTGGTTTACATTAAATGGTACCCCTCAGGGTTAAGATAGAAATAGAAATCTACTTGAAAATTTCACAAAAGAATCAACAAATATAAAAGGTCTTTTATAATCAAATAAATGAAAACTAAAAATAAATTGAAAGTAATAATATTTGAAAGAAAGAAATTCAATGAATTGTCATTTAGCTTCTGAGCCTTTGTGAAATTCCAAGATGTCAAGTAGGTGTTTTTTTTTTTTTTTTTTGAAAATGATAGTTTATTGCTTTTCTTTCCAAGCTTTGTGAATTTACAAAAAAGCAGATCAAAGTTTACAGACTGCTTCATTCATACTAAGAATGTAAGAGGACACAACCTGCCCTTCATGGCCACTGGCAGTAGCTGTTCACTAATGACTCATTCGAGTCCTACCCCTGGACTGCATTACTGCCCTCAAGAGGGCTGTGTCCCTTACACACTGTCATGACATGTAGGCCATTAGTCCAGTCACTGGAATGGTACACAGGTTTCTTTGGTTTGGGGGGCTTTTTTTGCCTTTCTAGTATAAAATGAAATTTTCAGTTCATTTCTGAAAAATAAATTGGTCGATAAATTCATTTTGTTCTGCTTCTACTTTACACAAAGCTTCATATTCAACCTGATTCCTTTCTAGTTGTATTTTCTTTTCGGCTATTCGTGCTTGAAGTTGCTGCTTTTGGGCTTCTCTCTGCTTTGCTACAGATTTGAGCAAGTTCTGAGCACCAATGGCCTTCATCTTTTCGTTTTCTGCTTCTTTTGCAAGTTGGTCAACAAGCTCAATTAGACCACCAACTATTTTCTGAAACTGGCCAATTTTATCCACGAACTCCTTGCACTCTTCCTTGAGCTCTATGGTCTGTTGGGTAACCTCTGGGTCTAACACCCGAAACTTGTTCAGCTCATCGAAGTGCAGCCCTGCTTCACCCAGGATGTCCTTGGCCATAGCTGTTTCCCTTCCAGGTTCCCTACAGAAGTTCTGTTCTGGAGGGGTGCAGTGGCAGAAGAGGTGTGTCATAGGAGCAAGGGTCAGGAAAGAATGAAGTCCAGTTGCTTGTCACAGGCATCGTTCATTCAACACACATTTATTGAGTGCCTACTACATGCCAAGACTGCTAGATGCTGGGGGTACAGAGATGAATGCAACATAGTGCCTGGGGAGGAGCACATAGTTTAACTGCCAACCCCGTAACACCAGCGGGCCGCAGCCCAGGCTGACGTTGACAGGCAGCTTCTACCTCCAGTTAGCTGCAGCCTGTACGCAGGCAGCTAACTCACCCCAGCTGCTGCCACGGTTACAGGATCTGCTTACCATGGCATCACTGCCTGACACTGGAAGGACTTGCCTCAAGTAGGTTTTTACCTACCATTTACATTTATTTATTTTTTATTTTTTTATCTTTACAGACTGCATTTTGATTCATTGTATACATATGGAGTACAACTTTTCTTTTCTATGGTTGTGCACCATGTAGATTCATACCATTTGTGTAATCATACATGTACATAGGGTAATGATGTCTGTCTCAGTCCACATCTTTCATACCCCTGGCCCCTCCTCCCTCTCATTTCCCTCTACGTAATCTAAAGTTCCTCCATTCCTCTCTCACCCCTCAATCCCCTACCCCCATTATGTATCATCATCCACTTATCAGGGAAAACATTTGACCTTCGGTTTTTGGAATTGACTTATTCACTTATCATGATATTCTCCAATCCATCCATTTTATTTGTGAATGCCATAATATTATTCTTCTTTATGGCTGAATAATATTCCATTGTGTATATATACCATATTTTCTTTATCCATTCATCTGTTGAAGGGCATTTTGGTTGGTTCCACAATCTTGCTATTGTGAACTGAGCTGCTGTGAACATTGATGTAGCTGTGTTACTGTAGTATGCTGATTTTAAGTCCTTTCGGTATAAACCAAGGAGTGGTATAACTGGGTCAAAAGGTGGGCCCATTCCAAGTTTTCTGAGGAATCTCCATACTTCTTTCCAGAATGGCTGCACCAATTTGCAACTCCACCAGCAATGTAAAAATGTGCCTTCTTCCCCACATCCATGCCAACATATTGTCCCCCAACTTATTAGTAATATCTTGAAGATTTTTCTGTCATATCATACAGATCTTTCACGTTGTTTTAATTGTTGTATAATAACTGATTACATACATATAACACAATTTATTGCCCCTTCATATTCCTGATGGGCATTTAGATTATTTCCATTTTTAAAATTATAAGCAACACTGCCATAAAAAGTTGGCTTAGGCAAGTACTCTATGACCAGCTACATTCCCCAGCCTTTTAAAATTTTATTTTGAGACAGGGTCTCACTAAGTTTCCTAGCCTGGTCTTGGACTTAGGATCCTCTTGCCTCTCCTCCCAAGTAGCTGGGAATTATAAGTGTGCACTCCATGTACAACTACACCTATATACAATCATAGGTGTACATAGCAAATGGATTACAGGCATGTGCCACTGTACCTCATGGAATATGGTTTATTTATTTAGTGTAATTATTTTGAAATTCATCTGTATTCTGATGTGTATTAATAGTTTATCTCTTTAATGCTGAGTAGTATTTCATTGTATGTCATCATTTATTTATCCATTTATCTATGGATGGACTTTTGGACTGTTCCCAGTTTTTGGATATTACAAATGAAACTGCTGTGGACATTCATATACAAAGTCTGTGTGTGAAATGTGCTTTAATTCCCTTCAATAAATACATAGGAGTAGAATGGCTCCATCAGATATTTAACTTTTTATGCAGTGGTCACATTGTTTGGAAAGTGGTTGCACTGTCTATGTTTGCACTGGCAGTTTCTCCAGTTCTCAGCAATACTTGATATGGTCGTCAGTCCCTTTAATTTTTGCCATCCTCATAGGTGTGTAGGGGTACCTCAAAAATATTTAAATTTGAATTTCCCTAATTGATAACATTGAGTATCTTTTTATGTGCTTATTTTTTTTTTTCCCTTTGGTGAATCATTCTGCCAAGCATGTGTGAATCCCTGGGTTCAATCCCTGGTACCCTCCCCAAATACACACGAAGTATTTACAGGTGATGGGGCATTGCATAGCATATCAAATAGTATAGGAAGAAAATTTTTGGACTTTCAATTTTAATATAAGTTTGAGTATATTTCAAAATAAGAAAGAGAAGAGAAATTAACAAATAAATGAAATAACTAAAAAGTTTTTAAGAAGATTAATAGGAATAGCTTGTTCTTTCAGATATTAAAATAGTATATTATACACTTATACTGCTTTAAATAAAATGGTAATTGGTACAAATCAACAGTAATATCAGGGGAATGAAACAGACGGTGGTTCATAACAATTTAATATAGTTTATAGGAACGACTCAAATTGCCAACATTCAGGGAATGGTATATAAATTGTAGTACATTAATGTATTAAAAAAAAGTTGGTATATATATTATTGCCACTATGTGTTTGGCCTATCTATCTATCTATCTATCTATCTATCTATCTATCTATCTATCTATCTAGTTGCTAATATGTGTCATTACTGAAGTTTTTACATTCACTCCAAGTTTCGATACACTTGAATAAATTAGCCTCTGTACCTTCTGTGGAGGCTGTACTAGTCCAACATTTCTATCATCAGTATTGAGGGCTTATTTCCTAATATCCCTATCCAAATTGGATGCTGACAATCTGATCATTAAAAATACTCCCTCATTATCATTATTTAAAATTTCATTTCCCTGATTGCTAATGTGTTTGTGTTTGTATTATCATCTTGTTTTAGACTTTCAGCTTTAAGTTTTACTAATGCTTTGCTTTCAGTGTTTTGCTACATGGGTCATATTTGTTAGTCTCCTTCTCCTTTTTCTGCTCACATTCTGCTTGAAATTCAGTATTGTGTATCTCTTTTTTTTTTTCAATATCTTTCTTCAGTCTAAATTTCACTGAGGATCACAGAACTTAAAGCTGTCTTTTGCCCTGCTCCTTTCCCATATAAGATGGGCTTTTAGCATTATTTTATTTCGTTCCGCATTCTTTCCTATTCTTCTCCAACCTCTTTGCCCACTTTGGTTCTTCTTACTGAGTTTGGGGAGTTAAATTTATAGTTATTAAACTATTATTCTTTTATTTTCTATCTTTCCCTCAAAGAAAATTTCTAATTTATGTATTTGATTTGTTATCCATACAGGCCTATCATTTTTTCCTTTGCTTGCAATATTTATTACTCATATTTTTATATCACAACTCTGAACTCTTGTTCTGACTAATCATTCATTTGACTGTACATGACATTTAGTTTTTTATTTTTGTTTATTTTTAAGAAGGGGAAGGGTTTGGTATGTTTTCTTGGTGGGCCTCTGTATGACTGAAGATCTTTTCTATTTCCCTAGCCAGTGAATGCCAACTTGGCTGGGTATATAATTTAATTTTGGGGGGTCAAAACTTTTTTTTTTTTTAATTTGGTATATGGAGGAAACATCTAAACTCAGATTGACTTTATTTTCCATTTATAGGAATTCCCCCCTACCTAATTTGGCTGTCCTCCTTCTCCTTCTTCTATTTAGATAAGTTTAAAAGGTACTAAAAAGAATCAAAAAGACCTTAATATTCTCAATATCTAAAATGAACACATTTATACTCCGTCATACTTGCTTCAAGTTTTCTCTGCGTTCCCCTTCCTTCCCTGTCATTTTCCCTTCCTTCCTTTACAGACTTTGCAAATACAGCTAAAATGCTCTTTAACCAGACCTCACTTCACATTTTGCTCACCAGTCCCCTCTGTGACTGCTCAAGAACAATCATTATTAGGAATTTGGAATTTAAATTTTGGAATATTTCTTTATAATTTTATACATATATTTATATATCCATGAGTAATATCTAGTATTGTTTTGAACTTTTTTTTAAAGTTTGTATACATGGTATCTTAGAGATATTATTCTGTATCTTCCTTTTTGAAAGATTCATTTTCCTTAACCCCAATAGTTAGAAAAAAATTGCTATGACATGTTGAGATGTGGTCTTTTAATTCATTTGGGGTAGTATATCTTGTTCCCTTTAATTTGTTATTCAGGTGTTTTATAGTTCAAGTTTTTTTCAATTATACTTTTGTTTATTGCTTCTGATCAAGTCGTTCTAGTCTCTCCTTAGGGATATTTATAATTTTTAGGGTAGATATATTTGCAGCCACTTGTTTTTCTTTCTTACCCATGCTTTGATGTGATGAAATTAATCCAGATTCTGTTTTTTAACAGGCATGTGGATTTCTACTATTTAAGTATGCACTGTTAACATCTGTTTCAAGATCATAGCAGTGGAGAACTTTGATATGATCAATTTCTAGCCTAAATCTTAGTTTTTCCAAATTTCTAATCTTGTACTCGATGCACTAAAGACAAGGAGTTAACAACAAAATCTAAAACTGAATGTCAACTCACCCCCAGGAATCTTTCTGTCTCTAGCCCAACCCATTTACATATTTGTAATAAACTTCCCAGAATTCTTTTGCAGGACCATCAGAATCTCCACACCTGTTCTCTTCAATTCAAGCCTAGGGGACAATAAAAGTAGATAACTCATATGATTGTTGGAAAGATTAAACAATAAAATGCTAAGTGCTCAACACAGTGTTAGGTTTTGTGAACTGTCATTATTATTCACATTTAATTTCCAAAATACAGTTGGAGTCATAGTGTTACAGGAGATAAAGGGTCTTGCATACATACATAAAGGATTTTGGACCATGGGAAACCACCAGAAAGAGCAGAAACTGTGACAGGGCATTATTTGTGTTGAAACGGCTGTGATAATTTGGGGAACATCTTGAATGTAGAGACCGGCGCCAGGGCAGTGATATGCAGCAATGAACGTGTTCCTACTTATGAGAGCCTTCAGGAATTTTTAGAGTGGGTTCTTAAACACAGCCATTATTAACTAACTTATATTGAAATAGAAGATAATTAATAAGATAAAGATCTATCACTTCTAAATGATCTTACTCCATTTTACTAATATCAAAGTTCCTGAGGATTTTCTAAATCTACTGTATCTGGATGGTGGACACACTATGTACTGGTGAGTCACTGAGCATCTCTTCCCAACCCTGTGACCAGTGATATCACTGGTAGCTTGACATGAGCAAGGGCGCGGGAAATCAGCAGCTATTACAAATCAGGGCTTTCGCTACCTCTGGAGAGCTGGTTGTGGAATCTATAGGCACACCCTGAGGCCAGGGAGACCTCTTAGAAACTGACCACAGTAGCCGGTAGAGAGAAGATGAGTACTGAATCTGAGAATTAGGAGTAGAAAGAGGGGACAGGTTTGGCAGACCCTTTAATGTATGGATTAGTATGTCTAGTGAGCAGCATTCAACTGGTGACAGGTGAGTGGGCTCAGGGCTCCCCATGCTGTTCCTTTCAGGCTGTTCCTGAGTGGACTGAGTGAAGCCTTTGGGCTTCTAGAAGGTGATTGGCAGTGCCCTCTTGGGCACATCTGGGTCACACACCATAGCTGATGTGCATGCTGCTCTTGAAGGCAGGGCTCAGGCCCTGTCTTTGGTCTAGCACAGTGGTGAAAAATTCTCTGAACAAGTAAGTCATGGTCCTTCCTATTGGATGACCTGTGGGGTGAGCCAGATTTAGTGTCTGAGGATCTGCTCACTTTCCACAAGTGGGAAGGGTCCTCAGAAGAAATATGGGTGATTTCTACTGAATTATTTGACATGAGAAAGATGACATGATGCCAGATACTCTTCTTTTTCTTTTCAGCAGAGAGGATTAAGAAATTTTCATGAATATTTTCTTTTCAAAAATTACATAGCACAGAGGAAAACAGAGGGAACATATTTTGAGATGGTGCTAATCATAAAGAGAACTCTGAATGAGACTTGGAAACTAAATGGCAAATATTGTGGGTCAGCATCTTGCTCCTGGTTCCTCAGGCTGAAGAGAGCTCCTTGTTTTTGACTCCATGCCCCAGACGTGGTATTTAAGAAGGACATGGCAAGACAGAAGTCTACTGAAGTGCCTTATTTTCCCAGACTCCCATTTTAAAAACAGAAGTCTAATTGCCTATGGGGAATTAAAATAACAAAATAATGTAATTTATTTTTAAAACCAATTACCAGCATTTAAAAGGCTGATTCTGTAGGAGGTCAAGATGAACCCCTCATTTAAGTTGACCTCTCAGTAACATACTCATTGAAATATTTTTTTGTCTGAAATAGACTAATTTTAAATGAGCATTTTTGGGGGGATAAGATTCATTTATTTATTCAATGAATATTTACTGTGTAACTACTTGGTGCCAGGTACTGTTCCAGGCACTCTCTTCTTTCTAGCAAGAAAGAAAAATAATAAATAATTACTACATCATATAATATGATAATGACATATTCTCAACAAAATATAAATTATATATAATGACATTAATTTTATTAACTGAAATTCATTTATGACATAGTCAACATCATTAATAAATTTTAATATATTTATTAATAACTAAAATAATCATAGTAATTATATAACAATGTCAGGTTAGTGATAGATATAACAAAGTTCCTAAGTTCACAAAGTCTAAAAGTTTATTCTTTTGTGGCATCATGCCAAAATGGGAAAAAAGGGATAAGTTCTTCTTTAGAAAAATTAAGATTATTAAATAAAGGTTCTTTCGCAAAGTGGGTAAGAGATGAAGAAGTTTCTAAAGGATGCCGGAGAAGGGCATTTGATGGCCCTGGTGTATTAAATAGGAATGCTTTTGCCTAGCAACTTGAGCTGCCCCATAGTCACAAAATGACTGCTTCAGCTTTAGGAATTGCTCATTTTTCAAAACAGAAAGATGGAGAATAGGACAAGGCCAGCTACATTTTTCTTTCTTATCAGGAAACCAAAAGTTTGCCCAGGACTATTCCTGTTTCAAGACTTCTGCTACATCTTATTGGACAGATCTGTGCCACATGTCTATCCCTGTTTTTAAGAGAGCCTGGGGAAGGTCTTATGTGGCTGTGCCGTGTTTGATAGTGGATAGAATTAAGGGAGTAAGGAACTGGGTGTGGGCGCTGCATGGGCTACTCAGCAGTGGTTGCTACAGGGATCTTAGGAATCTTAGAATCAGGAACAGAAAATGGACTGATTTGTTTTCGAGGCCCTTCCTGCATTCATTCCATTCTTAGCTGCTACCGTCATCTCCTCCTCTTTGGGAAAAAGCAGAAGCAGCTTGGCAGCAATAGGATTTGAATGGGTATGCATTTATTTTGATGAAAAGCCTTAAAATGGAAAGGGGGGGGAGGGAGGAGGAGGAGGAGGAGGAGGAGGATGGGGGGGTAGAAGGAGGTGCAGAGGAGGAGGAGGGGAAGGGAGAAGAGAGAAAAAGCAAAACAAAACAAGGAATTGACAATAATGGCCTGGCTCCGTGATTGGGGTAGGGGAGACAGTGGGTTAATGGGATTGTAAGTAACAAGACAAATTGTTACTTCTTGGCAGGAAGAGTGGCAGTGTGGGTAGTATACTCTTAAGGCCAAGTCCAGATATGATACAGCCGAGTCAGTTCCAATAAGACAACAGGTTGTGGATGGTCAGAAAGATCTGTATGGATTAGAAAATCCAGTATTGAGGTAAAGAGTTGAAAGAGTACTAATGCTGGGTTGAAGCTGAGAAGTTTTGCTTTATAGGGGCTGGCGGGAATAAACCAGGTGGGAGCAGGCCCAACCACTTTATTAGAAGTCTTGGACTAATACCCGCGTGGGCATCAGGCAGAAAGTAAATATGGAAGGAAGAGAACAAAAGGCACCAGAGAATGTGGAGTTCCCTCCCCAGGTGCCTGCAGGAACATGGTAAGTGGGGTGGGTCCCATTATCCTCTTAGTAGGGTTTACACTGCTTCATTGCATGATTATTAAATTAGTTTGAATTAAACCTGGGCCAATGGCAAGGTGTGATTTGTGGGGATGATTCACTTGTGTTGGCTATAGGATGGTCTTAGTTATACATGGATAATTCTTACCAATCAGTTGAGAACACATGTGGCATATTGAAGGAACCCCTTCCAAAACTGTCCAGAGGTTTATAGGCTAATGTTTGAGACTGGTGAACATCTATTCATAACTGATGTTCACAGGTAATGTTGGAAATCAGGTGCATACTTCAGAGGGGTTACAGGTGTTGGGGCTCAGCTTCTCAGGGTTAAATATGATCACCATTAGGAAATTTACTCTCCCAGGTCTATGATTAGAATTTTGGATTGATTTTGTAGGATTATTTGCAAGAATGTGCCCCGAAGTGCTAACCACCTTGGCTAGGCTATTGAAGATGGCAAGACCCTATGTGACTTGCCCTGTGTTTAAAGGAACATTCCAGTAACCATCAGAAAAAAGCAACATCAGACTTTGCTTGTATCTCGTGAAAAATTAAATAAAGATTCAGTTCATAGCTTTTAGGACTACTTATCAACTTCCTGACCTCTCCTTTCCAGGGCCTATTATTTTCTAAATATCTTCTTTACAACATTCTCCAACACCCCTGGCAGTCTGTTTTGCTGGCTTCCTCACCTTCTGATCACTCAGCACATCATCAAGCAGGTAGACTTAGGCCTATTGTTTTGTTTCCTTTCCCCGTGGTTTATTTTTCTGGAGTGTCCACACTATAGAAAGGCCAGGGATTGTTGCAGAAAGTAAAATCACACCTTCCTAGAAAGTTAGCCTGTTTCAGTAGAGAAGTCAGCCTTCCTCAGGTTCCTCATGAGAATGTTGCCTGGGGCAGTGTCTTCGGTGACCTTAGAAGTTGATGTTCTGCTTCATCGGAATTATTTGGCTAAAGCAACCACATCTCATGCTGGTAGGGAGAAGTGGGGAGGCACATGAATGGGAAGGGGGCAGCATTTGATAGCTCATCAGGGTCAAGGCACACACACACACACACACACACACACACACACACACACACACACACAAAACCCTCTTCATTTTGTTTTACTTTATTTGAACAGGGAAAGTTTAATATGAAGAAATAGTGTTAGTGGGAGACCAGAATAAAAGGGGATTAATGAATAAGACAAAAAGAGAAATGTGCAAATACGGGAATAGTAGATACAAGGAATGGCATTTCTCCTCGCCAGGGCAACACAGAGTGCCCCATGCCCCATGAAGATGCCCTATCCCAGCGCCTGACTGTGATCCCGAGCTTGTTGGAGAGGACCTGGTTGTGGTTGTGTGGATGGCAGAGGAGTTACTGAGATGCTGTGCAACCAGAAATTGCTGCAATTCCCCCTTTGGAAGCAGGGAAAAGCCTCCATAGGGAGATACAGCACCTCTAAACTTGCTATGAAGCCCCCAGAAGGGGAACCAGGGGAGTCTGCAGGAGCACAGCATTGGAGAAGCCATATGCCTGCCCCTCCTTTGATGTTTATGCCAAGCAAGTACTCTAGGCACAAACTCAATGGTTTGTAAATCTCAGCTTGTTCCTTGTTGAGTAACCAAGCAGCTACTTTTTGCCAGGTAACTTTTGAGTCTGTGGGGAAACAGCAGAAGTCATTGCGAACTGTTTTCATTTGTTCACATGTCTGTAGGAGTCTTGCTTTGGCTGAAGGTTTTGTACTCTGTTAAAATGCAAATACATTATAAAAGAAATGGCATTTTATAGCTGTTATCAATCTTTTGTACCTTAGTGTCATGAAGGTGTTGCCGCTTTCCATACAGCTGGTTTTGATGTGATGCTTGGAAGTGGGAGAGACATGAGAGGGCCCTGGACAGTTGAGGACTTTGGAAAGGGATGCTTCCAACCTGAGCAGACAGTAGAGAACGAAAGCCTGGGGTACCAGCTATGACCCAGTCTACTTCATAGTTTTTGGGAGCCCTGTCCTGACTGAGTTCCATCAAAACATCAAATGCAAAATCCACTTTCTTTGTAGAACATTTCTCTTCTGTTTCTTCTCTTTTCTTACTTGCTTCAGGGAGGTTTATGGTTTGAAAAATTAAAGTGTGGATCTATTTTCATTACCAAAGGATTTGCAAAACTGAGCGGGGCCTGTCTGAGCTCACATTTGCATTTGCCATCCCTTAAGCTGATTTTCAGTGCTGAGCAGCTATTTTAAATGTTTTCAAGAGCCTCCTTTTTAACTCTTTTCCTTACTTGTGTTATCTATTTCTGCTGTTTAAAAAATTCCATTACTGATTCTTGGTGGAAAATCCCCCAAACTGATACCAACTGAAATCGTGGGTAAGACTATTTGTTCAGGGAATATTAGGTAGTTGAACCAAATGTCTAGGGGATGGTTTTTACCCCAAAAGCCTGGATGGGGAGGGGGCAGCAGCAGATCTGAGGCATCAGAGGATTTAGATGACTTCAAGCTTTCTTTCTGACTGGAGCAGTGATTAGCCCTGAGTTGTTATTCAAGAAATATTTGTAGAACACACCAATGAACTAAAGGAAAGTACCACTGGGGAAATGATTCATGCTAAGCTAATGGCTTGCTGGTCACCCACTTTCTAAAGGATAGAAACTCTGAAGTCCTTTAGGTGACATGGCTCTCCATAATCTGATCCTTGCTTGCCTGCCTGTCCAGCCAGACCTCCCTCCTTTCTGCCCCTCACACTTGGTGTGTTGACTCAGGATGTTGCAGAGGCTGCCTCTGTAGGGGTTTTCTGTATTCTTCCTGGGCTTGGCCTTTCTGGGCTCCCATTAAAGCTGTTCATATTCCATTAAAATAATGGTCATTTATTTGAATACTTTAATTTGCTGTTTTGTTTGTCTCCCCACTAGACTAAAAGTTTGTTGCCTTGGGCATCATGTCTTTATCTGTGAGCCCTTCGTTGTTCATTGAATGAATAAGTAAACTAGTGGCTATAAATGGTAAGCCCATTGGCCAGGCTGTCTTGGGTTGAGGAATAAATAAGTGAACACACAGGAATAAATCTTTTTCTGGTGTCTTAAGTGGAAGTGCCGTGGCAACCTGTCACACATTCACCAAGCCTTCCATCACTGAGAACTCTGTACCTACAGATCGGTTTTTACAGCTTAAAAATTGGTATTGAAATAGTTACTCAGGTTTAATTTTAGAAAACTTGGGTCAATCAATATGTATGACTTTTAAGTTTAATCCCTCCTTTGGGGATCACGGAAGCTCCTTCCGGCTCCGGCGCTCTTTGATTTTGTGATTGTGAAGGGCAAGGTGGGAAGAAATAAGCAAGGTGACTGGGTTTCCGGGGCTGACTTTCTTGGCATGAATGAATAATTGGAAAGCCAGCATAATCAAAGTAATTTCATCCATCATGTACAGAAAGGGAAATAGAATTCGGGTTATTAAGGTTGCATGAAACTGCTTTTTGAATGTATGTACATATTTCTTCCTAGGGGCTAGATAACGCTTTCCATTTTTATTTCTAAAAGGAGTTATGGAAAAAAGACAACTGAAAATAAAGCAGGAGCTATGGTCTCAAAGCAAAACTAGAATAATTCATTAAATAAAAGAAAAGGGTTTTAGGTTTCCCTTTCAGAAGAACAAGCTCACAAACCAGGACACTGGCTTTCAGTCCCTCAAGTGCATGTGTAAGCAAAGTCCTTGTGGTTCTGTTGAGGGCAGGGTCAGCCCTAAGAGGCAGATGAGAACCTCAGTCCTTAGCTCATCAGACTCTGTGTCGGGACAAAGGAATCATGTAACTTAATTTGAGGTTTCACAATGCACTGGGTCTATGACCTTTTGGAGTTTGGGAAAAATATATAAAATGTAGAAATGAGGAAAAAGTGAAGCAAGTTAAGAGAGATGAAGAAAGAGACAAGGAAAGTCAGCTCTGTAAAGAAGAAGAGAATTAGAATACTAAGGGGGAAAGGTAAGAAGGAAGTTAGTTCTTGGAAGGCAACCAGCAAGAAAGGCTATGTACCTAGACTCAGTCTTAAATAAATTTCCCTGTAGGATAGGTTTCTTTATTTTTTAAAATCTAGGTTAACTTTCATTAACTCATGGGAAATTGCAGCCAAGGTATATCCAAAGCTTTCTTTATCTCTTTAGTTTAAGAAAAACCTAAGCTGGACTATTTTCTTTGCATTGGAATAAAAGCTCTGAAATTTTAGGAACTTTTCCTCTTTCATTCATAGCTATGTCCCTATCACCTGAAGCAGTAGTAGGTGCTCAATAAAAAAATCTTGAACAAACAAATGACTGAATGAATAAAATAACCTTTATGAGTCTCTTCTCTCCTTTTTATTTTTCTTTATTAAAGGAAAAAGGGAGATTTAAGTCAGTGAAGACAGCACATTCCAGGGAGCTTTGAGGCCTTCTGGGGCTGTTGGTGGCAGGTGGGAAGAGAATAGTTATATTTTCCTAACATTAAATGGGCCCAGATTGCTGAGCCTTTACTGTTTGTTTTATCCATTATTATTAGTAGTTACTGTTTTTAAGACTAGTTTGATTAATTACAGCAGACTTCCCACTTTTATCCTGAAATTACTTCAAATTGCTTCTTCCTGAAATGTAGGAAGAGTTGAACATTATTTAGAAAAGAAGCACACCAAATGTGTTTAATCAGTCACCATATTTTATATACACATCTATGTAATGGCCATGGACAAAGATGCTCCCTCTTTTATTAAAGAAAAAAAAAGTTGGGGAGGAACCCTTACAGGTTCTTTTACACATGTGTAATTTCATGCAGGAGTGTTCATCTTTCCCTTCACATATACAGAATAGGTTTGGTACCATTCTTTCAAACCCCAAGTGCATGAATTCCTTGCAGTCTTTCTCAATTATTCTCACTTAAATTTTCCATCTTTGAACAATTATGACCTTAATTTATTACTTAATCATGAATTATGGCATACAATTCCCTAATTGATGTTTGTGGGTTTTTCTCCCAGCTAGATTTTAATTTCCTTGAAGACAGAAGCCATGCCCTTATTGTGTTAAAAAAAAAATCCATCTCCTGCTGCTCCTTATACAGTGCTTTGTGTATAGGAGGCTGGCTCACCAATTTGTTCCTTACACCAAATGCCCAGGGAAATCTTATACAGAATTTATACCAGGCAAGAAAAGGACATACAAGATTCTCTGGCCTGCCAAAGACCAATATGTGCTGGGAGTCGCTGCTGCAGCCTAAATCTGTAGGCCCTTCACTTTATTCCTGATGAGAAAGGAGAGTAGGGGAGAGGCAGAAAGCATGTGTGGAATCATCTGACCTTCCAGCTTGGAAATCAACACTTGGCACCAAGCAGGCAACCTTCCCTTCGCTTGACTCTCAAAATTTCCCAAGCAACAGCCACTCAGCATCGAATAGCAAAACCTAGCAACTTTAGGCTCTAAGAAGAAATTGGATCACTGTTATTTGATTACTATTATTAATAGCTAGGTATTTTATATCTTTCTTTTGGGAACTGAAATAAACACAAGACATCTTAATTACATATAATGTCACTCTCTCTTACCCATTATGTTCCACAGAGTCCCTAAACCCTATTTAATGAGACTACTCCACATTATTACTCTGACTTCTACATCTTTCTTCTTTCATTCTCACATCATATCTGGGTTTGCAAAAGCAGAAAACTAAAAGCACAGAGAAGAGAAGACAGAAGAGGGAGAGACTTGGCATTATTTCTAAAGTCTGACAAGCTTTATTTGAAAATTTATTTTTACGATGAAAGTTTTAGGTTCCCTATGACTTTATTATTGTTACTTGGAGCGCTCATTCGTGATGATGTAAAGATGTTAAAGACAAACTATAACTGAAATATTTTAGCTTAGTTTTTCATTTTTCTAATCTGCAGACCTTAAAATTATGGAAAAGATCATGAATTTAATTTCTCTGTTTAGTATTAGTTTTTCCTTTTTAGTTATAAAATCAAATATTAAAATAAAACTTTATGGTTTTCCTTTCCTTTCATAGAATTTGGACTATAGTATTTATGGGGGAGTTCTTTTACTGGTTTAGCATTAAATACATTGAAAACAACAAAATTTGAGAGCTGTAAGGGATTCTGGCAGCAAATTAGCATCATCTGGAGCAGTTTTAAGAAATAGGGATCCCAGAGACCCATCTCGGGAGATTCTATCCTAGTAGGTGTACACAGGACTCAAGAATGAGAGCTTCTGATAGAAGCTTGGAACCACTGGTTTAAAATTTGTTTTGTGGGATTGAATAAAGAAGGCACAAGATATTGATTAGAAGGAGTTAAGATTTTCTTCAGATCGAAGTTACTCTTGGTTTTAACTTTAGCCATTTTAGGGCTTACACTAATAATTTGAGACAAGTATGTACCCTAAGTGAACAAAAGTACCCTCCCCTGGCTGTTGTTAAACATCTTTGCAGTTCTGGAAGGTGATTTCATACATATATAAATGCAAAAGGTAGGTAGCCATTAGACTGGGAAAATCATGTTCAAATGTTCTTTTTGTTGTTTTTCAACAAAAGTAGTCAATCTTCTCTAGTTAAAATCAACCTGATTTTGCCAGTGAGGGAAGTATGAATCATTTAGATTTTCCAAGAAACTTGATATTTGAACAAATTCCTTTCCTAGGGCTATCCAACGAACACCTTGCAGAGGATCCATCTCTCTGACTACGGTGCTGCCCGGATGATTGAGGGTGGCTGAAGACAGACACCATCATGTTCTTGCTCCTGTCCATCTTTTGCCTGGGACATTTCCTGGCACATGTCTACTCCACAAGAAATTCCCTTTAAGGAATAAATGGATCAAGCTGTAAGTCTCCTTGTTCTGTTATTGTATATTGTGAATGTCTCTGCCTTTTTAGACTATACCAAATGTAATTTAACTGTTTTTAATGATAGCTTAGGCCATCATGCTGAGCTCTAGTGCCCTCCGGGGTCTGTTCTAGTATGTAGAATGTTTTTATTCTGCACTAAATGATCTTAAGCTGCTGTGATTTTTACTTCTTTTGTTTGCCTTCTATAGTTATTTCCCCTTGGTTCCACCCTTGCTGCTAAGCCATCAGCTGTCACTCGTTATTGTTATTGATGGGCCTCTTCTAGTCCTTTCCTTGCTTTCTTTTTCCCTTCTAGTCCTCTTCTTTTAATTTGCAGCTCTTATTGGCCTGTTCAGTTGGAAACCACAACACCGAGCCTGTTAGAATTCCTGAAGAGGAAAACTAGGCTGGGAGAAAGGACCCCAGGAAATCCTTTTCCGTGAAGTTCATTAAGAAGGGCGGGCTCTGTGTTGTAGAAATTGGCTGCTTGGAGGTCTCTTTTGTTTGTTTCTTGGTTCTCAGCTGTTTTCCAATAAAGCAAGTGCCAAATAAACAGAGTGCCAATGTGTCTTTAAAGAGAAGCAAGGTTCCCTTTTTCTGCATTCCAATTTCTTATACTTCTTGGCAATTAAGAATGGTCAGCAAGCCTTTTTGTCTCCAGGCTTTTCCTCTTAGAAAGGAATTAGCTTGAAGTAACTGGAAACCTGATAAAGTCGCTCAGAGCAAGTTTGGGCTCCCTAGACCTGTGAAGGTAAAAAGGCTTGTCCCCTGCACATTGAGCCTCCACGATGTAGGATAGAAGCCAGGGGAACATTTCTAATCCTACGAGGGAAGTAAGGTAGGTGTTTTATAGCAGTTTAAGGCAGTTGCTATAATGTGGACTCTGGGATTGAAAACTTCGGCTGACATTAAATTCCATTCATGTTATAGTCTATTGTCTTTCCAGTCCTCCTCTCATCTGATGGCATTTAGACTAGGAGCAGTTCCTGTTTCCTGGGTTTTACAGGGACACTCGCCACTCCTCATTCTCCTCCTGCCTCTTGGGCTTGTCTTCCTCAGTCTTAAGTCCCTTCCTATCATCTGAATATGAATGTGTCCTTGAGTCTCAACTTTCCCTTCTTCTTCCTTTTCTTTCTACATATTCCCTGAGATCACTTCCTAACCATGAACCTTCCTGATTTGCTTTGCTTCTTATTAACAACCATAATTACCCAAGCACCTAGAGACTTTCAGGGGACTCCTCAGCCTGCTCTCCCATGCTGACTGCCCCTGGGGCTACTTTGCCTGCTTGGACTCCAGTTGTTTGTTCCCACTTTCTGTCTGGCCTCTCAGATCTGGACATTGGAGTTTGGCCTGTTCGCCCTAGCTTGAACCTTGGCTTCCTTTTGGTATTAGACTCATATCCAACTGCCTTCTAGATGTGGCCATCTGCATGCCTTGCAGATATAGCAAACTCAAGAGGTCTAAATTAAAACTGTTTATCTAGCATCCCAAGCCAGCAACCGCAGAGACATCCTTTTCCAGCATATCTCAAACTCTATTTCTTGTTGGTTTTCTCTGCTGAATATACTACTTATTTGTCTCATGCTATCTATAGCTATATTTATTTTCTATTGCTACACAGCCAATTATCACAAATTTGGAGGCTTAAGTCAACACACATTTGTTATCTCACAGTTTATGTGAGTCAGGAGTTCAGGCAGGCTTTGCTGGCTCCTTGCCTCCAGAGGCCTCTGAAGGTCCTCATCATGTGTCCCCCACCTCATATAACATTGCATCTTGTTTCTTCAGGACAGGGAGAAGAATCTCCTAGTGCTTATCTAATTCAGTTGAATTAATCCAGGATAATTTTGCTTTTGATGGACTCTGATCACATCTGTAAAATTTCATCACCTTTGTCATATCATAAAAGTGAAATCCATCATATTCACAGGCTCTGCCCACACTCAAGGGGAGAGGTTTATACGGGATATGCATACCAGGGGTCGGGAATCTTGGGGCCACCTAGGAACTCTTGCTGCCACACTGTCTCATTACTTGCTGCCTGAATGTGATAGCCTCTTTTATTCAGATCTTCCTGCCTCTTTCTATCCTAGTCTATCCAGTCTCAAGTCTATCACTTTTATTACAGTGATCTTTCTGATGGATAAATGTGACCAAATGATTACCCAGCTCAATTCATAAAAGGTTTGCCATAAAAAAGAAGAGAACATTCTTTCATGTGCCATAAAAACTCTTATGTCCCTCAGAGTCCCCTACTTTCTGTCTTGCTTCTTCCTTCCTGATACCAAATATGCTTCAGCCAAGAAGACATGTATTTCCTTGAACATACAGTGCCTTTTTTTTTTTTTTTTTTAAATTCTTCCAAGTCTTTGAACTGATTCTTCCTCTTCTTTTTTGGCATCTCACCATCTATCATGCGTACTGATTGCCTGACTAATAAAGTGCAACTCATCTTTTAGAGCTTATTTCCTTCTTCGTGGTGATCTTGTACAGACCTGGTTGCTTTTTCTGGCCTCCAACTGCACTCCCTTAACACCACCGGTGCTGCCTCCCAGCACCGGAAGTCACACCCATCGCAGTGTCTGTACTCTGGTGGGAGAGAGACTCACACAAATGTGTGGACATTGAGGGTAAGGAGCCTCCTGGGAGAGTCAAGCTCTGTCCTCTTTCAAGATTCAAGTAGAGCTGGTGATGTCTGCACAGCTGGCAGAGTGGCCTGGCTCAAGGGCTTCCCAAGGAGGACAGGGAGCCTCCTGGGAGGCTTGGGCCAAGCTCACGCTCATTCCTGTAAGTCTGCATCCTATGGTTGTGTGAGGGAAGACTGCATGTTACTTTACTAAATTCTGGGAAATTTCTGTAGGACTCAAAACATGGTAAAACACAAATAGGAAAGGGTTGTATCTTCCTGTTCTGCTGCAGACTATAAGTTGGCCTTGGTACCAAGAAGATTTTGGGTGGGGGAGGAAAGGGGAGGAGCGAGGAGGGTGAAAGCAGCGTAGAGGAGTGGCATGGTTTGATTTGGTCACCAAAGCAAATCTGGCAGAACCACAGGGGAAACTCTGACTCCCAGAAGACTGGCAGCGGTAGCTGCTAGGCCTGAAAGAAGGGGAGTTGCCAGGAGGCCCCATGAAATAACCAAGAAGGCCTTAGTGTGGGAACCCTCTGTGATGATGTACAGTGACTGTGAAATTGGGTTGTTCTCATCTTGAGCTGTCATTACTACCATGCTTGTGTCAGTAGACAGCATGCTTTCACAGGGCAGACACTGAGTCCCCACTCCTTGGCACGTCTGAAATTTTTTAAAAATATTTTTTTAGTTTTGGGTGGATGTAATACCTTTAGTTATTTATTTTTATGTGGTGCTGAGGATCGAATCCAGTGCCTCACATGTGCTAGGCAAGCGCTCTATCACTGAGCTACAACTTCAGCCCCTACATCCACAATTTAATGACTACTGCAATGAAGGAATGACTGATTCCCTTTCTCAACACACAGAATTGAGCTCTTTTCACACAGGAGCAAGTGTGTGTGAGGAACTTTGAGAACATATTGGGCCTACGTATGTAATGTTAGGTAAAACACCTTTGGGAGGTTTGCAGGATTACCAGTTGGAATTTTTTTTTTTTTTTATAAACGTCATATGAAAGTGTATATTCATTGCTTCTTGGTATAAAACAGTAATTTGCATTTGTTTCAGAGATGCCTAACATCACCTTTCTTGTCATTCATCCTTAGAGCTTTCCTTTTCTCCTATTCCCTGCAGAGTGTGTGTTAGACTCTCGGAAGTGAGCAGGGTAGGGAGTAGTTTCAAAGTGGTCCATGATTTGAAAGCTACTGGCATAGATAATCTCCAGGGCCCACTTCTGGCTTCATTTGTCCCTTGAAGCTGTGTCAAATCGATCCAATTTGACCATGAAACATAGAATACTTGGAATCTTGGAATTAGCAGCTTCTTGCATTTCTACCCAAAGGTAAAAAAGAAAAAAGGAAAATAAAAAAAAAAAAAAGGAAGTTTTCGCATATTGGACACAAAGTTTGGCAATGTTACAGATGTGATCAGGAGCTCAGGACTGGATGTACTGAGACACTGGTCAGCAATTTGTATATGATTAAAAGGTTGGTTCCAATGTAATTCCATTAGCCTCATTTTTTTTGTAAAAACAATTAGAAAATTCAAATCCTGTATTCGTAAATTGCATTTGGGACTTAATGGTGGCATTTTCTCCCCAATTGGAATGCCTCTGTGAGTTGCCCTCTAATTCCCATTTATTTTTCCTTTATGCTTGAGCCTAATTCACATGTGGGTCAGAATAAAAGCACTTTGTGCAATCTTTTAACTGTAAAGATTGCCATCCATCGAGGTCTTGGGGTCCCGACAGAGTGCTACTCTTTTGACTGCTGATGTTAAAAAAAAAAAAAGAAAGAAAGAAAGAAAAGAAAAAAAGAGCTCTCAGGACATGTGGCAAAATGGCTAACATTTGAAGGTAGATTTTTCTAAAGGTGTGCATATTTCAGTGATACTCATCTTTCTATTGACCTGGGCTATTCATGTTTTGATCCTGAATACAATCTTTCTGTGGTGGTCTTGAAGCAAATAATCATATGTTTTTGTGTGTCTTATATTAAAACAGCACTATTTTTGAAATCATGCGAATTACATTAAAGCACAGGAGAATTTATTAATAAAAATACAAGAAACAGTTGGTATTGGAAAGTAGAATCCTTTACCCCTTATCCTCCTGATGGTCAACCCATTAGTCAGGTTATCAGAACTCTCTGTGTTTAAGAGAAGTCATTTTTCTTTTTGTATATTTAATTAGTTTTTCTGTATTTCTTCATCAGAAGAAATGAGTTTGGGTACCATCAGCTGTGGATGCTCAGTGGGTATTTATTAGATACTAGAAGAGTTCATCTCTGGAGAGGGTACTAATAGTACCTCTCATCTAGAATTGGTCCATGTGAGCTTGGATTGACTGAATTCTTTCTGCTCAACTTGGAAGACTTTCCAGAATTTATAATTTAATTTTCAGGATAACATGAAATAACCAAAAGGAAATAGCAAGTAAAGCACACCTGATTAAGACTAAAGATTGCTTGTCAATTACACATCTATAAAGGAATAAGTATTCCTTATTAAGTGTACTTACTCTAGTTAATAAGCATTTGGTGAGAATTCACATGTCAGGCACTGAGGACATACATAATCTCCTTCCTCAAAAATCTGAAATATGCTGACATTTGTATCCTCTTTCCTAAAGTTATATGTCCTCTGTGAATGTATTCCCTCTGTTCCCTCCCCTCTACTCCATTCATCATTAAAAAGAATAAGGTCCTTGGAATTAAACAAATGAGGTTACAATCTTAACTCCTTTATTTATTGTGTGTTAATTTAAGTCATTTTTATCAACATGAGCCTCTTATTTTCTCATCTGAATTGTATAATGAGGACAATAAATACTTTTTGGTTATTGGAAGGAGCAAAGATAATATATGTAAAATGCCAGTGTGTACATGGCCTGACATTTACAGCACTTAAAGATCTGTATGGAACCTGATTTTAATATATGGATACACTTAAAGTGGGTCTTACCATTTGAGAGAGGTTGAGAATATAGTTCTCCTTTGTTAATGATAGCTGATGGAGTAAAGCCATTGTTTCGATTCCAATTTTTAGCAACTGCATTCTTAAAAAAGTCACTGCACCACAGCACGCTGGGAAGTCCTCCTTTGCTGAATCCTCCATGCCTTGAGAGACAAGTAGTTGTGGCTCCTCAAGGCATTGAGAAGTAATTTATATATTCTCTCTGAGATGTGTTCTGTATAACCAGAAACCTCTGCTCACCAGCCCTTGCCAGGAGGAAGCAGAATGGCTATTTTCCGTAGGCAGCTGTATCTCACCAAAGGCACATCTTCCTTGGGAAGAAGGAGAGGACATTTTCCCAATCCTTTTTGTCAACACAGTAAGAGTTATCTGAATTTCATTTGGGTATTAACTGCTGTGTGAGTTGGGTTTCTCTCT
This sequence comes from Sciurus vulgaris, assembly GCF_902686455.1. Lineage (NCBI taxonomy): Eukaryota > Metazoa > Chordata > Mammalia > Rodentia > Sciuridae > Sciurus > Sciurus vulgaris. Next base: position 65,173,118 of record NC_136467.1, read on the forward strand.
GTTAGAGGAGCTGCTATTATTGGATTAAAACCACAGTTGTTGCAAAGCACTTAAGACTCCGTGGGGGATTTCTCTATCAAATAACAGGGTCAGAGTTTTGTTTTTACTCTTTTCTAGTAAACCCACTTATCAGAGAGTCCTGTTTTCCAGGTAACTATATCACTTAGCTAGAGACCAAGGGGATGAAGAATTTGTTTCTTATTACCAAGGTGCTAGACCAGTCAGCTTGGAATTTAGCCAGAGCTTGATTTCACTTGCAGCTGGAACTACAAGTCTATTTGGGAATTCAGGACTCAGCTCTGGGGGAGAATTTCATGAGTAAAAAACTCTAGGTAAAGTCACACATTCTTATGTTCAGTAAAAAGGCCATCTTATGAATATTAACTCACTTCCAGATTCTCCTGTGGTCTATATTCATAGTAGATTTTGTATTTTTATATATCACCTGGTGACCTTGGGATTTATCAGGGGGTGCTCTCCTTTAGGTGAGAGCCGGGGGCTATCACTGGCTTCCAGAGACTGACTGTCCAGGTTGGGACTCCTGGGACATGCATGTGGCATCTGCAAGCTCACTGGGCCAGGAAACCAAAAGCCCAGGTTCTGACCTTAAACTTCTGCCTGTGCTCAGCTAACAAATCTATCTGGTAAAGAGAAATGTATTTGAATGCCTTGAAAGTTTAGCATCTGCTTCTCCTTGGCTCCTGCTGCTTTAGAAAACATTCGGAAGTTTCTGTTGGATTTGGATGAGACAGGGACGGCATATTTTCTGTGTCTCTCCAGAAGCCTACACCCCACTTTGGGAGCTTCATTTACATGCACATCAGATGCCGTCTGACTGCCTCGGACTGTACCTTTGAGCAGATCCGATGGGAACCCCACATGCATGTAAATGAAGCTCCCTTCGCCAGTGCCTTGCTCCAAAGAGGCAAAGAGCAGGCTTTTCTTGAAACTTGTGACTGCGACAATCTCAAACCAGACATCACAATAAGGAATTTTTTTTTTTCCTTGCTAGTGTGTATGCCAGGAGGACGCCACATAACTTGGTTTTCCAGACTGAGGTAATTTATTTAAACATGGATTATTTGAAAAATGGGAAGGGATACAGGGCTTGATTTTAATCCCTGCTAACATAGAGAAAAGAATGCTTGTGTCACAACTCAGTGAGTGTAAAAATTAAAAAAGGCTGAGACTATTGTTTGAAAACAGGCAAAATAATTAAAATTATTATGGAATAATCACATATCACACAACAACCTCCCACTCTTACGAGCAACAATCCAAAACAGCTCCTCCAAAGCGGGCCCAAGGGCAGAGGTTCTGTATATCATTCAAAGACCATCTGTCGTGCAATTCCTGTAGCGCCTTTGCGCTATTCTGAGGGCAGGCTGAAATTTAGTCCTGGCAGTTCGCTTTCCATTTGCTAACAAACAGCAGTGATGGCAGATAAATATGGCAGACAATAGGCGTTTGTAATGAACTGGAAAGGGATGAGGAGTTTTGGAACCAGCACCAAAATAAGAAGTTTTGGGTCCTGTGCTGGGCTCCTGAGACCCCCAGGGCCAGTTCCTGCCATGTGGCAGCTCAAACAGACATCTGCAGGCTGAGCAAGGCTTCCGTGAGCTCAGCCAACCTGCTAAGGGCCTGATTTAAATAAAGTTCTTTTTTTTCCTTAAAAAAATTAATAATCACAAAGACTCAAAGCTAGGCTTTTCTTGTTCCAGGAAACTCATACATTGCAAATAGTTTTGAAAACTTACTTTCTTGTTTGTAACCCTCCCTCTTTTTCAGTGGCAGGGTCTCACCTCCCCAACCCCCCTGCAATCTACCCTCACTCACGTGTTGTTAGGTACTGCCTCATTTTGTGGTTTCAAAGAGCATGATATTTATAATTTTGCTCAGTGTGGTATTTATTTTCATCACTTTAGAGGAATGAATTTGGGATTTGATTGTTTGCTGTTGAATCAGGGAGACCATGATATTATTATATCCATCTGTAATAATTATAGTTTTAATTTACAAATGAGTAATACCTGAGAAACTCTAGATTAAAGCTGTTGTTTTGCATGTTCTGAGCCATCTAAAATTCTGACCTAGGTCCTCTTCTAAAATGATTTGGTGGTCACTTTTCTGTGAACTCTGTCTGTATACACATAGGTTCACAGGTTCATACAGCTGGCACTGCATGTGTGTACCCCTCGCTACTCCCCTACTGCCAGTTCATCTCTCCATTCTTTTTCTCCCTCTCTTACATACACACTCAATTCATTGATCAGAAATAGTCTCCACTTACTTTATGGATAAGACAAATTGAGACCTAATAAAGCTGCATGGTTTTTCCAAAGTCATCTAGTCTTTCCAATCCTAGGTTAGTGTCAGGCCTCTTCTTGTCACAGCACACTGAACCATCAGATCTCGGTACCATAGCTCACTGAATTACTGTGTTTGGTACCAGGCTGTAGAATCACAGAACCACAAATCTGCCAATATCACAGCAGACATCTAAGACTTCTCTTTTGTCTTTGGGAAATAATTATTGAAGCATTATAGCACTAGTTATGCTCAGGTGACAGTAGTTCTGTTGGTTCTATATGTTACTGACCTATTTACCTATCTGGTTGTTGGAAAATGACTAAAGTTTATGCTATCTGTCTCCTAGAACAGTGTTTTTTAACTCCACCAGTACAACATTTTTTTTCCCCCCTACAGGGTGGGGAAACCCTGTCAATATGGGATAATTTCGCCACATGTGATTTCTTCCCTATTCAGTGCTGTGCTGGCGCCAGCCTGCAGCAGCTCAGGAGAGCCAATTTTTGTCAGGAATTTTGCAAATCAGTTGTTAAATTGTTGGCAGCTTTAAATCCACCATGGTGGACTATTTATACTGAAGAAATTGACAAACATTACTAGTCAGAGCACCCCCCCTCCCCAGAGTGCCAGTTGTTCAACATTCACCAGCACATTACTGCTCCCATTCTTGTTTTTCTTGTTTCCTATCTTTCCTAAGACCAATAGGTGAATTAAAAAAAGGTTAGGGTTCAGCACTTCTACTACTGGGGAAGGCCCAGTGAAACAAAGATAAACAACTCTATAGCAAATCTATGCTAACCAAACAATAGTCTGACAGATTATTGTTTTCATTACTATTAGTGGTGACTAAATTGGATGTGTAGACATACTTATTTCTAGGCCTTTATAGAACTGTCTTACTACTCTTATAGGTAATATTTTATAATACCTAAAATATATGTATGCTATCAGGAGGGAGGAAGGCACTGAAAGTACTGAATAAATTTACCACTTCTGACTTCCTGTCAACCATGAGGTGAGCAGCTTTCCTCCACCATGCCCTTCCACCATGATGCTCTGCCTCACCTCAGGCCCAAATCAATGGAGATGGCCAACCATGAACTGATCCCCTGAAATTGTGTGCCAAAATAAACATTTCCCCCACTTAAAAAAAAATCACTATGTCTCCACATATAATATCTGTGGATTATTACTGTTCTTGCTTTCAGGAGAAATAAAGAATTGCATTTTGTTCTTAGGAAAAGGAATACCTAGACTGAGTATGTTATTAGCATTCAATCAATTCAAAATACGCTTATCAAGGGCCTATTATGTCTGTGACACTGGACTACAATTGCTCACCTAAATGAACAATACTTGGAGTAGTCTCATCCTTTCTAATTTTTTTCAAATTCAAAACTGACTTGCTCTGCAGTGAGGGCTGAGCATGTTGGCTATCCATTCACAAGCTCTCAGTTCTGAAGAGGACTTCAGAATCTTCATAACAAACAGGAGAGGGAAGACTCAATGCTCTCAAGCTGGTATTGAGAGGATTAAACAGCAGTCAGTGGCAGCTGGTCAGTTTACCAGACAGTTCTAATGTGGAGATGTTCCTAAAAAAGAGAGTGGAAATTTTCCATTCTGTCCTGGGAGCTGGCCCATGCTTCCAGGGCAAGAGCAGTCTCAGTCTCTGCCAGGCACAAGTGAAACTGGAATGCCTGCTGAAAGCAGATGCTGTTAAAAATTAAATGGGAAGTTTTGCTACTCCAGAACCTCCTGGGTAGTGAAGTCAGGACATCAAAGAAAGAGTTAAAAATCAATGTGAGGTCAACTACTAAGTCACCAAACCTGCTTAGTAAATTTGTTGTTCCTTGAAAACCGACATGTGCATTGTTGGATCATATCGTATCTCATGATGCCTTCTCTTCTGTCCCTCCTTTTTAATGCAGGTGACTAGAGAGGATTTATCTGAGCATTATTCTTCCATAAGGAGATCAAGTGTGAGATCTTTTTCCCTGTCAAAAATAGTGAAAATTCTTTCCCCTAAACAGAAAGTCTGTGTTCTTACTGTTGGTGTATTTTGCACTGGAAAGCATCCAGTTACTATAGAGAATTAAATTTTATTTCTCCTTCTATTATTGATGGGATAGTCCATGATACTAGGCAAATGACCTCATCAATAGAGCCTCAGTTAACTCACCTTTAAATGAGAATTAAACTATATGAACTATATATATGATTGTCTGGCAATTCTTTAATATAACCATTTGGTGTCCCTTCTAATTTCACCACCCACATTTTCTCCATATTATGAACTTACTTTTGCTTTTCCAAAATCACTTTTAATATTCTAGGCGAAGGGTCTTTTCTCTATAGCCATGATCCTTAAATAGTGCTTCCCAGACCTTTGTTACTGTTATGATTTGAATACAATTTGCTGCCCAAGGACTCCTGTGCTGGAAGCTCTGTCTGTGGTGCAGTTGAGGTGGTAGAACTTTTAAGAGGTGGGGCCTAGTGGAAGGTGGTCAGGTTATTGAGGGTGCTGCCCTTGAAAGGGTTTAAGGTAGTTCTTGTTAAATCCTGTTGTTCTCTTGAGAAGGTTGTAAAAAAGAGCAAGACTGACCCCCTTCTCACTCTCTGGCTTCCTCTCTTACCATGTGATATTTCCCTCTAATATTTGCTCCTGCCATGATACCATCTGTCATGTGACACAGCCAAGAAAGCCTTCATCAGAGCTAAGCAGATGCTGGTGCCATACTCTTGAATCTTCAAAACTGGGAGCTAAATAAATTGATTTTCTTTATAGAGCACCCAATCTTGGGTATTTTGTTATAGCAACAGAAAATGAACTAATTCATTCACTTTAGAACTTGTTAGAAATGCTAATTCTCAGCCATAACCCTGGATCTACTGAATCAGAAATTCCTTAGGTGGGAACCAGAAATCTGGGTTTGACAAGTTTTCTAGGCAATTTTGATGCACTGTTTTAGAGGAACCTTTAGGTAATTTGGGGAAGAGCTATCTTAATTGTCAAGGTCAAAGTTTTCTCTAAACCTGAGCACCTTTAACCCTTAGGCAAGTTTGCAAAAAGCATGCCAGGTACCATTGTCAAAAGTGAAGAGTCTGATATTATTAGTAGTAGCGGTGGCCATAGTAACATGTAGTACTTCTGATATTTGACTGTTTTCACCACTTTTTCTCACTTGAGGCTTGGAGCTGGCCTGATGATGAAAGTCTGTGATGCTCTGAGTGTGGCTTAGCAAATTAACAGACCAGTTTCCATTCTCAGGGAAATGTGGTCCCTACTCCAAGGCCACATTTCCTAGATTGTGGTGATGAGTGAAACCCCACCAGGGCCACACACAGATTCTGTGCTCTCTCAGATTTGGATCAATGATCTTTTCTGGGGAATTGTGGATCCAACAGACCAATAATCACATATCTCAACCAATGACAGTTACCACAAGGGAAATAATTTTCCCATTTAAGTCATCTAACTTCAGGACCAGACAAGTTACATGTGGGGACAGGAAGACACTTGGTTCTAGCCTACTGACTGGGAATTACTTCACTGAAAGTCAGGAGGGGCTGTGGAGTCATGTGACATATGGCCCTTGGGCCTCTGTGATTGGCAGGTCACACTCCCTGGTTTTTTGACTAAGGCCTGTCACAGTTGAAAAGACAGCTAGTGAAATGGTTTTCACTTCACTGAGGGCTATGCCACGGGTCACCCACTGCTGTTACACAAACAGTGAAATGCTGCAGTGCATCTTGGTTAAGCACAATGCTTAGAGTAGCTTCGTGTGACTGTGTGTCCCCGCTGGATGAAATGGTTGCCAAATGGACCAAGGAAAAAGGAGGAGACATCATGACTCACAGATGTTTGTTAAAGGCAACAAGACACACACAATTTATTAACAGGCTCATATGGAAGGTAGAATTGCAACTTAGTACATCTAAGAAAATACTATTCAAAATAGCTTGTTTGAGACAAGGATTAAGAAACAAGCAAGAAAAATACCTCATTAACATCCTGATTAGGTAAGAAATTGTCAAGGAAGATCCAGAAAATCATGAGTGTCTTTCAGAGGTATATTTGACCTGTTAGAATAAAATCTTTTAGCTAAAAACCTCTGCAGAATTTCCTGACTTGTACAGATTATACACCAGTATATATTCATTAATGCAAACACATATTTAATTGTCCTTAAAATGAAATTATATAGCATTTATTAATAAATGCATGGCTTTTGGGTTGTTTATTGTGACATGTCTTAATTGTGCATGTGTGTGCATGCATATGAGAGAGAGAGAGAGAAAGAGAGAGAGAGAGAGAGATAGGGAGAGAGAGAGATTATTCTTATCAGTGATGGTTTTCAGTGGCTTAGAAGAGTGGGGCTTATTCTGGCAGATATTCCAATGTTACTACTTGATAGAAATTGGAATAGAGAAGTGGTAGGGGCCCTGGTGACTTTTGTTTTTCTTAAGTAACACCTCCCTTTTTCTGTTTTTCTTTTTCTTTCTTTATTAAAAAATCAATCTTGAATTGGTATTCAAATTCATATATGGGACATGATTAGAAAAACAGAAAATAATGTCTAATCTGATAACATTGCTGAAACACTTCTTTAAAGGGATTAAAAAAATCTAAACCCACATAAACATAAATATCTAGCTTTAAAATCTTCATTTCATCCTATTTCAGAGGGCACATTGATTTTTGAGTGTCATCCTGGATGCATCTGTCGAGATCAGAAGATACAGTGCAGTATGCTCATCACAGGAAGGGAGGTTCATGGGATGGTTAAAGAGCAAATTGCAGAGAGAAAGAGTATATTCTGTCAAAGTAAAATAATTCTATGGAAATGGTGATCCCTCCCCTTGTCTCGCCTTGTCTGTGTGTCTGGTTCTTTTTTATCTTTTTTAAAAATTTCAAGTCTTTTATTTTTCTTTCTCACAAGTACTGACAGAACAAGATTAAGGTTCGACATTGATATTTTTAACTTTCTGGGTAAGTTGATTATATATGTTGTAATTAAAGACCAAACACTGGCTAAAGTCCACCTGGAAAAAATGATTAGCTAATTAATTAAATGGAGTGCCTTTTATTCTGATAATCAAAGCTAGTCAGTTATTTCTGCTTTTACTACACTAGTGTAAATGATAATTCATTTCAATTTCCATAAAGAGGTTAAAATTTAATACCTATAGCAGTTCACAATAGAGTTCTGGGCTCAGTCTTTTCTTATGATGAGACTCTTTTTATTTTTTTCCTTAAAGTAGCAAATGGTCATCCTTTGTATTAAAAGTTTAAATAAAATCCACAATTTTTGAATGGTTGTTTCCTGACATGGAGGTTCTTTAGTATCCAGTGGCTTACATGTGCATGTTTATCTCTATCTGTTTACTTATACGGTCTACAACCATCTGAGATTCTTGCCCGATACCTCCTCAGTCCATTGGGTGACCGCTGTTCAGAGTATCTTCTGCTTACCAGGGCCCCCCCTGGTCTATTAGTGGTTATTTTCCCAGTGTTCATTCTGAGCTACACCTTCTCAGGCACTTTGCTCTTGGCTATGTACATGTAGGGTCAAATGACAAAAGGTTAAAAATCCTGCCACCAAGTAAACAAATGCCCCAGCTGGCTTACTGAGTAAATATATTTTCTCTAAAAAGCTGAATTCTATCCAAGTGGTTGTGTGCATGGACACAGGCTCACTCTAGGACAGCAGAGGAAAGATGTATCTATGCCTGAGACATAACTCACTTTGATCTCCAGTTCAATGATCATTCTTATTGTGGCTTGCTCTTTCCTTCCTCCATGAAGCTGACTGTGCTCCAGAAGTGGAGTTCTGCCACCTGCCCCTTAGGTTTTCATTCAGTTACCAATGAGTCTGCATATGTACTGTGGATTTCATGGGGAAAAGTAGATATCCACTTTGGAGGATCTTATTGAGTTGTATATGACAGTCTATTTTTTTTTTTTTTTTTACACTCGGTGGACATATTTGGCTCTTTTTTTTTTTTTTTTTTTTTTTTTTTTTTTTTTTTTTGGTGCTAAGGGTCACACTCATGCAAGCCAGGCAAGTGTTCCACCCCAGCCAAGTTAAGAGTTCCTAAGCAAAGGGGAATAAGTGTTATAGCCTTACCTAGGGGGTAGTGTTAAATGAAAATTATTAGCAATTCCTGGCTTATATTGATTTCAAATAGTGAAAACTCTTGCCTTTATTTTCTGATTGTATTTAGCCCTTCTATCTTTTGTGTGAGTAGTATGCTAGTCTTCAAAATACTGACCTAGTTCCTGAGACAACCAATGACATTTTTTCCCCCAGTAAGTTTCTTTCTAAAGGATAGTATATAACTATGCATCTTAAAATATTTTTCTTCTTACAGAATTAAGGTTGATTGTGGAAAATATAAGTTAGCAAGAAAATAAATGAAAAATCACCTTTAATTTCACCTCCTACCAATAAGCACTTCCAATATTTTGAGGGAATTACTTCCAGACATTTTCCCTTATGCATATAAAAAGCTAATGCTATTTTCTTATGGGTCCTTAAGGGGTTAAAAGGGAAAGAGAGGATTATTTCACTTCTTGCTTACATTTTCAGTTCCCTCAAGGTCCCCTCTTTAACAGACTGTCTCTGGAGTGATTCAGGATGCTGAAGCAGTTGATCACTGAATAAATCTTCCCTGACTCTGAAAATGTTACAGTATTATGCAGCGCACACAGCGTGGGTTGCAGCTGAGCTGCTCTGTGGCCAGAGATGATCTCTGGGTAAAGAAATTGCCTGGAATTACCCAGGGGAGTTTGCATTTCAGTAGCGAAATAGTGAGTGCAGGAATGGAATTGAGTGACTTGCTCAAGATTTTGGCCATATAAACACTAAGCAAGGGCTTGTGGAGTTTAAGATAAAAGAAATCTCAATATCATTTGATTCAAGGAAGAGAAGGACACCTCACAAATGTTACTCATTAGAGAGCCCCAGAAATGGGCCAGTTCAAATACATCACTTAACTGCTGGCGGGATGGAATGACCTGGAAGCCCCATTTCTCTTGGAGCCACCCTGAGCAAGAAAGCCATGTAGCATGAGGTAACGTCTGCTTCAGAGAGTTCCAGAGCTTCCAATGTCAGCCTGTCCTTTGTATGGGTCTTGGAATGTGGGAGATGGAGGAGTAGTATTTCAAAATATGTTCTTCTAGAGATCTATTTCCCTAGCACTTGGACAGTGAAGAGTCAGTTTTTATACTTAGAATCAAGGAATATTCTGATGCTATCCTGGCCATTAAAATGATTTTGAAACATATCCCTCCAAACTGTGAGTTCTGCATCACATTCAATTTTGTGTTTTCAGTGTTGAGGCCGGTGGCTGGCACATATTAGGTGCCCTAATGGATGAAGAAATGAGTGAATGTGTATAGTTAACATTAAATTAATACTAACTATAATGTGTAATGGGCATGGCTATATCCAGTAGGAAATACCTTTGCGTGCTGTTTCTGCTTCATGTGTCAATAAGGGCAAACTTTTATGTGTGGGCAATATGATACAGTCCACTGGATTTCAGACTATAAGCCTCACTTTAAGGTCTGCAGGGGACAAGGGTGGGGAAAAGGGTAGTAGATTTAGCTCACAGTATTAAAAGATATTCTCATTCTAAATGTCTTTGGATGGAATGCTTCTTTTCTTACATCCAGAATTACATTATCCTGTACAAACTTCTTTGCTCACTGGTGAAGGCATTTGAACTTGAGACAATTGGGTGTATTGCAAAGCTTCCTCATATACAAGACCTACTGACTAACTTGGCAGTGGGAGTTGGGATGGATGCAGTAACTTATAAGTTCAGAAATCTTTCCAGACGATTCAGATAGAGGTGGTCTGCAGACAGGCATTTGGGAATCAGTGGTATACAGGAAGGGATAATGTGACTTTTCCATTTTCCTGTAATTTATGTGAACCATTTAGTCTTAATGTCCAATTACTATGCAGTGCCATAACAATTACCACATGTATGTTGTTAAATGTGTGCCCGATTAACTTTATTATAGGTTGTATTTGAAATAGCAGTAACTGTTCCTACATGGGGTCTCAGTCGTCAGAAATTTTATGAGCAGAATATTAGAAACATTAAAGGGAGCACAGTTTACACCCAGAATTCAGTATTATGGCCTTTGTAAGTTTTAACATGTTAATAACTGTGTGGAAATTTCAGCTTTAAATAATGCTTTATTGTTTTTAAAAATGTTTTTTAATCTGGAAGAATATTGTGCTATCCCCGTAGTGATAACTTGGATTTTCATTTCTTTCTGATAAGCTTGGAGAAAGGAAAAGGATAAACTAAAAGCATGCAGAAGAAGCAAAATTCTGTTATAATGGCAATTCTCCCTTTTCTAGAATGTTGTTGATCTCATATCAGAGCATTCTCTGGTGTCCATCAGTCTGCCTGATGGATATTGGGCATGGCCAGAAAAGCTCAAAACAGAATATATATTGAATTCAAAGATCCATGCCAAGGAAAGAACGTTCTGTTTAGAACAGACAATAAATGACCTCTGCAGGCCTTCACTGTACCTAAGGAGTTGCCGGGCATCCCTTGTTTGCAATATACACTTTGCTAGGTATGTCCTTTTCTGACAGTGATCTGTAAATCAAATTTTAGTAAATCTGAAATTTAAAAAGTTAGGTGCACACAATTTCACATTCCAGCCAATGCTAACTTCCTGGCAAGACACTGGGCACATTGTTTAATTTGTAAAATAGGATGCTGACATCCACCATGTAGTGCTGCTTTGAGGATTTAGTGAGCTTGTGTATATATAGTGGCCTGTCACATGGTCAGGTATTATAAGTGGTACTTATTTTCCTTTGCTATAGTCCTGATACCAGAGTGAAGTTGACAGATCCTGTACTTGTGCAGAGGAAACAATTAGGCTTTCCAGTGGAGGTGATTCTCTGCAAATCTCTCCTTCAGCTGAGGGCACTGGACATTTCTCTATAATCAAGGATATTAGTTTGTATCTAGAGACTAAAACTTAGCAGAAATACATGGTAAAGTCTTCTCATGGGTCTATACCTACTGAAGTTTAATACAGAGGCCTGAAAAATGACCTACAAAGATGCTGCTTTCTTGGGCATGCACAGCAGGGAGAGAGTCATGAGTGACAGTGACTTCTAGTGTTCAGGGTTAAGGATGACTTTTGGTTCTTATGAGGGCCTGCAGTTGTTAATACCAATGAATTCAAGGAGAAAAGCAGATTGGACAAAAATACTGTATTGCAGTATCTTCTCTGAAGGGCATCTTGAGGTGCCTCCTATCCACATTCTTTCTTGCTCTTTGGCTAATCCTGTGATTCTTTGCCCTACCAATGCTTTGGTGTAATTCCTTTTGTTGAGGATTAAAAAAAAAAAGATTTTAAAACAATCAAGAATGCCTTTCTAATAAATTTAAGAAAAATATTTTGTAGCATTTTTATAATTATAGTTTTAAATTGCACCTATAATTTTAAAACATTCAGTGTTATAGAGCTGTGAAAGGTAGAAAGACTAAGACAAAAAGTAATGTCTATAAAATAAATATATTTTTTACTGGTAAAATTATAGGCAGTATTATGAATGTTCTGCCTGATTAACTTCCGATTATAACATTCTAATTGCAAAAGTCCTTTGGGTAAAAGAGGACAAGCTATGTTATAACAGGCTGAGAAGCAAGGGTTCATGTACACAGTCAGGCGACAATATTTAAGAGTGCTCCTGGGCTGTGGGTATCTAGGCAGGGTATTTGTAGGGAGACAATAAAAATTGGGTAGATTCTGTCTTCAGAAAATTCACATTCTGATGGAGGACTTATATTCTCTAAATAGCATAGTATCTATATTTATCTCTCTTTATCAATTGAATCAATAAACCCACCCAACTTAACTCATATTTTAAAAAGCAAAATGACAGTCTTGCAAGCTCTTTTCCAGAATAATTCTTAAAGTTCTGCTCACCCTGGGAATTTTTCATTGGCTGTCTACACTTTGAACTTAGTGATTGACATTCTGATAACTCTTGGCCTGCCCAGATTATTTTTTTTCCTTAGCTGAAAAACAACACCATATTTGCCTGAAGACTACCTCTTTGAGTTATCTTATGAATACAGATTCCTTGAAAAACCAATCAGAAGGAAAGAAGACCCAGAAAAGACACAAATAAAATACTGTGATTTCTTTAAGGCCCTGGTCTTGAGTTTATTTTCAGGCCCATCTCAAAATTCTGCACTTATTTAATGCATAGTCTGCTTTGTTCAAAAAAAGGATCTAAGGTTATTCTACATTGTCTATTTTTAGTTCTTAAGTGGAACTAATTTGAACAAATCAGTCAGATAGTACAAAGTGGGTCCTATGTTGAAAATATGGCAAGCAACCAACTGTCACTGAAAAGCCTTCAGAAGTCAGAGTATTTGCCCACATTGACACTCCTATTATCAGATTTCATTAGAGTCACTTCTTAGGAATCTTCTGTAGACAGGCATTTTAACTGGGTTAAGATGTTACCTGGGAGAGATGCCAAGTAAACTAATCTGTGTTAATGTGTTATATATCTGATTAATTCATGGTTGCAAACACAGTGCCTCAGGGGCCAGACCAATGGCTTGTGGAAGGGCTGCTAGGGTGGGACAGGCAGGAGGGCAATCCCCAGACTCCTCTGAGGGCCAGCTGTGCGTGGCTTAGCCCCCATGATTTGAAGGATCAAGGTCCAGACAGCCTGTTTGATTTATTTAAAAATATTAATATATGAATATTCTGATTTTAAAATGTTGATAATTAATTCAACATTTTTGAAAACACTTCATGGTCTTTTTAAAAAAACTCTGGCTACTCTGATTTGGCTGAGCTTATGAACCTGCAATTTGCCACCTCTGAATTAAGTGCATTAGTCATATTGCATCCTTATAGAAGGTCCTGGAGCCAGTAACTGTTTTGAGAGCTCACTGAAAAAGGTTTGGGGTAGAGAAGAGATCTGAGGTCAACATCCAACACCTGGGCATTGTTAGTTAGGTTCCTATTGCTGTGACAAAATACCTGAGAAAATCAAATTTAAAGGAGGAAAGCTTTGTTCAGGCTCGTGGTTTCAGAGATTTCAATCCACAATTGGTTGACCCCATTGCTCTGGGCCTGTGGTGAGGCAATGCATCATGGCAGAGAGCAGGTGGCAGAGCAAAGCTGCTAACTTCATAGCAGCCAGGAAGCAAAGAAAGAGAGAGTAAGGGGCTAGGGTTCCAATATTCCCTTCAAAAGCACACCCTCAGTGACCTAACCTCCTTCCACCAGCCCTCACCTCCTAAAACTTCTACCACCTCCCAACAGCACTGCAGACTGGTCATCCAGCCTTTAGTATGTGGGCTTTTGGGGGACATTTAAGATCCAAACCATCACACTGGGGCATGCCATGTGAGCCCAGGGGCAGGACCTGCACCATACAAACGTGACTAGAGTCAAACCTGAAAGAGAATGAGGGGTGGATGACGACTGGATGGGAGCACATTTCATGTGTTCTGCCTGTGATGAGGCCCTGAGTGACAGGAGGCTTTTGCCAACCTCAGAAAACGACACTTATTTTCTTTCGATGTGAGAGCTGCACCTGTTTGGAGGGCTCTGTGTATTCTCTGGTTTTCGAGGTACTCTGGAGCAGAGCAGATACCGAGGTCCTGCCCTATCAGTAAGCAAACAAGCCCCCAGTGAGACTTTCCGGCTGGTACTCAGCCAGAGGATTAGCAACGCTGGGAAGAAACATGGGAGTGCACTTCGAAGAGTGTCTTCTTGGCAATGGAGTCAGCCAGCAGCTGGCCTGCAGGAGAAATGCAATCCTTTAATTCAGGACCAAAAATATAATTTTTCAAACAGGTCCCGGGAGTCTACCGTGACAGTCTGGCACTTGTGATGAGGTGATGCTATCTAAACCGGGTTCCGTGTGAAAGATCTCACCATGCTGCAGGCTGGGTCTTAGTGGGGGGCCTGGGAACCCCCATGGGTGACCTTGATGAGTGGGGTTTTAACAGAGCCTGCTGGGAGTGGTAGGGAAAATTGTGGGTGGCCAGCAAAAGGGTTCAAGGAGGGCATTATTATCTTGAACACAATTAGCACTTGACAAGTGGCTTATTTTGTTTTCTATAAATGAAAATGTAGGACAATATAAAACTTCTGGCCCTCTCCTTTCCCCCTCAGAGGCTGGTCATTAGGGGGAGCTCTGTGCTTGAGTAAGAAACATGGATGGCTTCATTCAGCCACATCTGAAATTTTCAGAGACTGCACACTTCTCATTTTATATTCTTTTTCATGCTGTCCCGTTTCCCTGCAGCAACAAGTGATTGCTTTAGGATATTATTTCAGGAATGGGTATGAGAAGGCGCTGGGGCTGAATAAAAAAGAGAGCTGGTCGGTGTTGATTTTAGTACTTTGGAACAAGATGAATTTCTGTTGGAAGTAGCATGCGTGAAAATAAGAAGGGAGAGAGGATGAGAGAGGAAGAGAAATTCTTAATTATGCTAAGGACTGCGGATATGTGAGACTTACGTGAGTCTTAACCAAGGGCCTTTCCCCCCATTGTCATGACCACTGTATTTTTTTGTCCTGGACATTGATTATAGTCCTGGTAGATTAATCATCATACAGCAGCCGAACACTAATAGATCAGACTGAATTAACTTAAGAACAGTGAACGTTGTCAGTGCACCGTTCAGGCGTGGTAGGAATGATTTCATCCACAGCCAAGGTTTCGCAGGGGCCCTTTCAGGTTGTGTGCTGGCTTCCATGCACTGATTTCGTCCCTAGTCAGGACAAGGATCTGGAAAGATAAGCAGGATCTGTAGCTGCCCTGCAGCTGCACACACAGGAACGCCCTGCGTGCTGTGTTGTGGTGGGAGAATCCAGACCTGGCACTCTTCCCCTTCCTCGCCCTCCTCCTCCTGTGCACGTAAAGGATCAACCGCTGTTCGTTTTCATTCTCATCAGTTAGGAGGAAATGGAAGAGAGAATAAGTAAATGAGGTTGAATATGTTAGCTTACCAGCTGTTTTTATTAAGCAAATAAACAATAAGAACAAAAATCTTTGGCTAAAATGAAACGTAGGTACTGTTTGTGGAATTTGGTGATCCAGAGAAAACTGGGCTTCCACTACTAACTATTTCTATATTTCCTAAATAGCAATATCAGGAAAGCTTCATAGGCTTTGCGTTGGGAAATCACATTTCTTTAAAATACTTAGGAGAAGTGAAAGTCATTTCAAAGGACTTTAATTGCCGTGGAGTGATTCCACTTCTCACTTAACTTTTTGCCTCAAGGTCCCCTCTGCACAGACTGTCTGAGGCATGATTTAGGTTTTTGGAAGCAGCTGATGGTGGCATAAATCTGGCAGACAGAGAGGGTGCTATGGAACTGGCAGTACACTCTGTGCCCAAATGTCACAGGAAACTTAGGAAGGAGGCAAGCAGGGACTGCTGGGCACCCTAACCAGTATAAATAGAAAACAAGAAAAGGAGGAAATGTTGGTTCCTGGGTTTAGTTTAGAGAGGTACACTGAGCGTGGTTTTGGCCCCAACAGGGGCATTGTTAGAAGGACATTGGGCAGTGTTACTCAAAGTGGGGGCTAGAGAATCTGGCCTATCATTTCACTGCTGCATCAGAGCAAGGAAATTCTTGTTTCAAAAAGTGTTCCTGGTCATTCTTTTTCTTTTCTTTTTTTTTGGTGCTGGGAATTGAACCCAGGGCCTTGTGCATGCAAGGCAAGCACTCTGCCAACTGAGCTATATCCCCAACCTATCCCTGGTAATTCTGTGTATACTAAAGTTAAAGAAATATTGCCTAGGGACCTTGGGGATCCTATTCTGAAAGCTTCGGATGAGAAACCTAACCTGCTGTGGTTCCATGAACCCATGATCCATTCACTTGCATCCTCATAGTATTCTCAAGTGAGAATAATACTAATGAGGAAATAGAAGCGCAGAGGCTAAGCAAATTGTTCGAGGACACACAGCTAGTAATAGGCACTAGAATGAGGCAGAATCATCCCCTGACCCCCCCTTAACTTGATTGAAAATTACTATTCTTTTCACTAAATCATGAAATGTAGATTTTTTTTCCTGGTTAAAGAGTCTCCAGACATCATTCATTATAACCAGGTATGCAGAAAAAGAGTTCAACTCCCATTTGTTCAGGCTCCTCTTAACCTCCTGATGGGGACCCTGATGTCCACCAGTTATGGGACGGCACAAGCTGTCCCTGCACACTTCCTGCAACCACCCTTTCCCTGGGGCCACTCTGGGAACCAGGGGGAGAGGGAAGAATTCTCCTATATGCAGGGTGATTCAAATTTTCACTGTCCTTAAATTTTGACAGTGTGATTCATGTCTTATACCAAACATTGGATTTCCGTTGTTTATAGAAATAAAATCTTGTCTTTGGTAAATATGAGGAAAAATTAAGTTTGGCAGTATTCATTATTTTTCTAGAAGATTTTAATTTCTAAAGAGAAACTCTTGAAGAGGTTTTTCCCTTGAGGAATTCTCTCTAGTGAAGGACCCAGACTCTAGTTTTTGAGATACTGATTTTAGAGCCTCTCAGAAATGCCTCTTAGTGAAATCTAACCTCCAGTGTTTGTCTTTCAGATCTGGAGTAGAATTGCACAACTCAGTGAACAGATTTTAGACTCTGAGGGCAGACAACAGCAAGCTACAAAACTGTGTGGGCTCCTGTTTCCTTAACTATTAAATTATAAAATGATAATGATATTTAAAATAAGGTAATAAAAGCAGCCTTCCAGAGAGGCTGTGATGATTGGATGAGATAAAGGGTGTGCAGGGCCAGTCTTAGCATCTGGTATGAGGAAGGAGTCAACCTCAGGTCCTTCCTTGTTTTTGGAAGGTGGAAGAGAGGCAGTGGCTATAGGCTGAGAACCTCCAGCAAGTGGTAACTTTGACCAAATGCCAGAAACAGGGGAGTGGGTAGCTGAGAGACCAAAATATGTATTTCAACTTAGAAGTGACTTGCGATCCTCCCTGCTTTTTTGACTCCAAGCTACCCTGCCATGTCGTGGCTAGGTAGCTTGGGGTGCTTTGTAAAGTAAAGCTCCATCAAACCCACAGTTGACTACTTGGGTTTGCAATCTAGCTCTGCCACTTAGTAGTTGTTCTACTTTGGGCAAATTACTGCCTCAATTTTTTTCCTCTGTAAAGTGGAGATGATAGTGGTGCCCACATCAAGAGTGGTGGTTAGGATTAACTGTGGAGTGTTTCCAGTGCAGTTCACACTGTAAGTGCTCAGTAAAGGCTCTCCCATACCCTCCTCCTCCTCCCGTGCTGTGAAGTAGCTCCTGTTATTATTTACATTTTGCAATTGGGAAAACTGGTTTAACTTGCTGAAGTCCTCTTTCTTCCCCTGAGCAGATAAAGTTAAATGGGGGCATAAAGCATCACTTAGTTTTTAAAGGAGGGAAAGTCTGAGGGAGAAAGCTTCATGGTCACTTGCTAAATAATAAGCTACACTCATTCACATCTTTTCTGTTGTTTGCTTCTCTGTCTGCGAGAGCCACATTCTTCTCATCTTTGATACTCATAACCATCCTCCTCACTTTATTCAAGTTTCTCTTTGGTCAAATTTCACAAACTCCTGTGTTTGCTTAATAATTTTATTGATACATCCAGCTATACTATAGTGTTTTATTTTGGTCTTGCTTTCCAGGTAAGAATAATTAGAACATCTGGACAAATATTAAAAACCATTTATCTGAAGACAATGAAGAAAAGTGAGATAGCAAAGACTAGAGATTGTCGGGATCCTGAGAAGTTCTGAGACAGTGAGCTGACGTTGTGTGTCAGATATAGGCTTCTTGAAAAGTGGCTGCCAGGAGGCTTTCAGGCTGAGTGGAAAGAGGCTGAGCAGCTCAGTAAAATCCTGAACCACCTCTTACAGGTCTAGATGTTCAAGACCTACCAAAGAGGAGGACTTCACTCCAAGATGTCAGCTGGGGCCCCCACAGGTAATCTTTCCACTCTTTGCTCTTCTCACTACTTGAGTTGCTGATGAATATATAGACACCTGTAACAGGGTGCCCCGCTTTCACCATTCTGAGCAATTGATACAGAGCTGGAAAAAACTACCAAATGTTGTTATATCCCAGGGACAAATCAACATGCCCTTGGCCTAGAGAAAGTCAAAATTTTACTGGGTGCAGATGCCTGTAATTGCAGTGACTTGGGAAGCTGAGGCAGATGAATCACTCGTTCAAGACCAGCCTCAGTAACTTAGGGAGACCCTGTACTAAAACAAACAAACAAACAAACAAAAGTCACAATATCTTCATTAAATTGCAGCCTCAGAAGGAGGTTACATAGACATGCAAGACTGATTCTCTTAACTAAGAGTTGAGATTGAGTTGCCAACCACTTGGATATCTGTGGGCTGTCAGTGAAGACATGGTAAAAACATCGTTAGTTAAATAAAAAGGTAGTGGTAATGTAACGTATGAAAACATGTTTTTTCAAATTCCATAATGGGTCTTAGTCTGAATTATTTTAGAGTGTGATCTATCTACTTTATTTTTGTGTTGGAAATTTAGAGTACAGCATGTGTGACCATAATTGGAAACTTCTAGGAACATAAAATTTCTTTGGAATTTGGAATTAGATGTTGAAGAGTACATGGCTTTAAGAGGTGGCAGCCAGTTTTGTTTTACTAGTTTTCTTTTATGCATGAAAATTTGTTAGTACGGACACAACTGCCCTCAACAACTCACTTTTTGGTTAGAGATTGGGAGCAGTTTGAGCACAAGATGTCAAGGCTGTGGTAGAACCAGTACAGGATGAAGTGTGCCAGTGCATCTCTGGGTCCTGTCCTTGGTTCCTTCATCTATTCGAATGAAATAAGTGAGGAAAGATGCAGTGTTGACTGGAAGGCTTAAAGTTCTTATGAAAATCTTTATACTTGAAAGTAATTTCAAATTTACAGAAAACTTGCAAGAATTAGAACAGTATCAAGAACTTCATAAATTCTTTATCCTTATCTATTATTAGCATTTTACCCCATTTACTTTATTTGTAATCTCTTTCCATATATACAAGTGTCTATATTGCTATACATATATTTACATTCATACTATATTTTTCTGAACCATTTAAGGACAATTTACATATATTATGGTCCTTTGTCCTTAAATATTTCAGAGCATATTTTTTTTTTAAAATTTATTTTAATTAAAAATCATAAATTTACATAGGGTAATGTTGTTTGATTCATTCTGTTATTTTTTCCCCTTCCCCCCACCCCTCCCACCCCTCTTTTCCCTCTATACAGTCCTTCCTTCCTCCATTCTTACCACCCTCCTTATCCCTAACCCTAAACCTAACCCTAACCCTAACACTAACCCCTCCTACACTCCCTTATATGTCCTCATCCGCTTATCAGCAAGATCATTCGTCCTTTAGTTTTTTGAGATTGGCTTATCTCACTTAGCATGATATCCTCCAATTTCATCCATTTGCCTGCAATGCCATAATTTTATCATTCTTCATGGCGGAGTAATACAGAGCACATTCTTAATACAGGTATATTTTCTTATATAATCCCAGTACAGTCATCAGCTTCAGAAAATTTAACATTGATATAGTACTTTTTGTTTAGGCTTGTGTCCATATTTTGATTTTGTAAGCAGCCTATATGGCCTTTTGCTCTCTCAATACAGCATCCAGTCTAGGGTCAGGTATTTCAATGAGTTGTCATGTTTCTAGCCTCCGTTAATGTGGAATTATTTCCACAGACTTAGTCCTTTTTTTCCCCCCCTGGAGCAGTGGGATTGAACCTAGGGCCTTGCACACACTAGGCAAGAGCTCTACCACTAAGCTACATCCCCAAAGACTTTGGCATTTTTGAAGAATATAGGCCTCCATCTTTTTTCATTAGGACATTCCTCTTTTTGTCAGAGGCTTTCTTGTGGTTAGATGCTGGCTCACCTGGGCGTGTTCTGTGCCAGTGTGCTCTATGTTCATCTCCTGGCACATCCAGAGGTGAATGATGGGCATCTCAGGTGGTGTTTGGATCACTCTGTCTAGATGCTGCCTGGGTTCTCGGTTACATAATTATTGCATTTCTCTTTGCAACTAATAAATAGTCTGTGAGGAGGCACTTTGAAATCGCAGACATATCTTTCCCTGCACCAAAATTTCCCCTAGATTTAGCATCCATTGATGACTCTTACCCAATCCAGTCTTCACGCTAATGGTGATGTGCAGGCTTTTTAATAGTGAGTATTAGGCAGTCATAAGGGGACAAGTTTTCAGAAGGTATGCAGCTCACAGCCAGCATCAGTTTGAAGGCATAAAGTGCCTTTTCTTTTTAATCCAGGACACCAGGAAGGACTGAGGTTAAGTCCCTATTTTTCTTAGCTAGCTAGCACATTAGGAGATTTGGAAGAACTCTTGCTGTCCTTCCCTGGTGTCATGACCTGTCTTTAGCCATCTGACCTTGGAGCTTGGTGAGTGGGGGCATAGATTGGAACTCATTATAGGACTCTGAAATCAGTCTATTATCTATTTTTCTTCTTGCCCCATCACAATGGATTGATCCACATTTGGGCTCCTCAGGGTTTCCTTTACTTGTTCAGTGTTTTTTTCTTCTCCTGACCCCTAACCCTTGGGATAGGAAGGGAATGAGTTGGCAGGGAGGACATCTACCTCTCAAGTATTGACAAAACCGTGTGTAGGAAGAATAAATAAATAAATAAAAGAAGGCAGGCAGTCAACTCTGAGGAGCTTGCAGCCCTGCCTCCTGCCGGGAGTTTGCACTTTGGGGCCCACAATTCACGCATTACAACAGGATAAGCAGGAAGATAGCGGTGGTGCGCTTCTCTGCCTCAGGGGGGGTTGCTTTCCCTGCAGCAGAAACTATCTGTGCTCCCCAGTAAGTCCAGGAACAATCTCCACTTATTACACAAGCTCCAAACCCAGGACTGTTTATAGCCGCACGCAGACAAGACACTAACCCTCACTTATTACTGTCGCTGTGGGGATTTATCTGCACCACACTCTCCTTGCATGGGGCCCACATTTTCATCCAGTAAAATCACATGTTGTTAACTCAATATATACAGCGAAAACAGCATGAATAATGGAACCTTTAATCCTTATTTCTCAAAATTAGATTTCCACTTTATCCTTCTCCCCTTTCTTCTCTTTTAAAAAATTCTTCTCAGTGCCAAGCAGAATAGATGTTGTCAAGACCTTAGCTAAACAGATTCTATGGTATTTCCATTCCATTACCAGCTACCTTTGCAGATCCAATTTCTGGATGGATTGATTGTATTTCTTCTCCTGGTCACTTCACACGTGACTCATGAGAAATTAACATCATCCCTGTCATAGAGAAAGAGATGGCCCCATTGATACAGTACATTTCAGCAAATGGAGTGAAAATTTTATGTCTGATTAAACTCACACCTGTAATATCAGTACATGAAGATGCACTCACACCTGTCTCTTTTTCTTAGTCTTCCTTGTAAAGAGATTTATTGGGTTGGAATTATTTTTGATATTAAAGCAGAAACCAGCAATACTAAATCAAACTTCAAGGATGCACTTTGTCAAAGATTGGTAGGATTCAGTAAGACCTTTTGGTTAACATACCTTAGTAGTATTATGCAATATGCAGACAAATACATCTAAGGGTTGTACCAAGGATATTCATGTAGTTAAATTTTCATTATTCTGGAGATAGGTTAGTAATGCCAAATGGAACAGATTTGAATTGGCTGCTAAGATCAGCTTGCATAGATTGACTGTCCATTCCTTTTGAAAATTTAGAAATGGCTACCCACATTTCTTAAGTACCACAAACCTGAATATCTGAGTATACCTATACATACACATGTGTGTATTGCTTACATATATGCTATGGGTGAATGTGTATGAATTGATGGCTGGATTCCATGTGTTATATGGAGATCATCTTGGTTGTTAAGAGGTCAGTCTCTGGTGTCCACTGGGTTCCAGTCCTGACTCTGCCTTAGTTGCTAGGTAACCTTCACTAAGGTCTTCATTACCCCATCTGTAAATGGGATAATCATGAACCTTCCTTGCAAGGCTGTCCTGAGGACTGAATGGCAATGCATGTAAAGTGCCAGCATGGTGCCTGGCACATATTAAGTGTGCAGTAAACATTAGTTGTCAATACCAGAGAGGCAGTTTAGTATGTAATAGATTAATTGATCTGTGACTCATGTGGTCTTGATCAGAAACCACTATCTTGAAAAAAAAGCACATTAAATATTCTAGCTAAGATGAGATTGATTTACACTGATCATAAAAGTGGCCAAGATAATGGAGTGGCTAGGTGTGATCTATTCATTTAATGAATTTAAATGTATCTTGAAATTTCTATCAAAATACCTTCTAAATTTATCTCTTTTATGATCACTCCAAAATTTTAAAGACATGGACAAATTTTAAAGAGATTTTTTTCCACATGCTTCTCCCTTTGGATGGCTCATTTTAAACAAATGAAAGCCTTTGTTAATGTATTTGAAAAGATGTGAAGTCTTCATCAATGTCAACTTCGTGATGGAAACTAAGTTGCAGCTCACTGTTGTTGTCTTTTCATCTTCCTAGGCTTTCAGAAGCCTGACAGTAAAGCTGTTCATGCACTGGGGTGGCCCCTGAGAAGAGAGCTGTGGTCCCATTCCTACTGGCTGTCAGCACTTCCTCACTTTTGAGAAAGAATAATGGTGAAGAAGGGAGAAGGGAATAGGTTTAGATTCGGTGCATGGGTCCAAACAAACCTCCCATGGCACCATCTGTTTCCAGGGGGAACCAGCAGCCAGCCTGTGCAGCCTGTCTGTGCCTGAAGAACCTCCCTCCAGTAATGCCTGTCACTGCAATGTCAAGGCATTTTTCAAGCTTTAGCAAAACACCTTTGTCGGGGAAACAGACATTCCTTTTTTCACTTCATACAATGGGAGATAAAGGTGGTGGAAGGAAGAAATCTGCCTCATCATCTCCAAATGTGCCTGTGCCAGCCCTGGTGAAGGAGCTTATTTCTGGATGTGGAAAAGCAAGTTGCGCATCTTCCCTAGCGGATTGCCTATGCCTTTCTTCTAACCAAGTGACAGAGCAAGCATGTTCAACAATCTCACATGTCTATGGAGTCCTGTAACATGTCATTTCAGAATCTCTTCTGTGACTGTGTTAGACCTCCAGGATCAAACTGAGGCCTTCGGAAGAGACGTGTGCACATGTCCACCCATGTGCGTGCATCCCTTGTAGGTTGATAGCAGTGTCTATCCATGAAGTTCCAAACAAGAGAAGGGTAGAGAGGGGCAAGGACAAGTGGGAGACAGGTTATCTTTTGTGAAATTCCTGAATTTACTGAAATTTGATGGTACTCTAACTTGGTTATTCACCTACAGTGACTTCTTTTGTTCTTCCAAGTGAGAATGCTGGTAAAGTCAGTACTGGTCTTCTGGTTTGCCTTACTGCTATCATCTTCATTCTCCCGTCTACTTCCCTTCTCCTCCTGTGGTTTCAGGCCCTTGATATGAGGTAAATCACCACAACCCCAGAACAACCTAAGGCCCTGCATGCCCTGTAGGGATCAGGCTTGGTCATTGCTGGCTGGTGCCCATTAGTAGATAGACAGTTTTACAAGTGACAGCATTACTTCCTTTCTAGTCTGTCCAGTGCAGACCCTGCAGCAGATTTAATGACTGGATGTGTCTTTGCTTTTGCAATGTGTCATTTTCTCAGAAACTAAATTTGGTTTAAATGGGGCTCTATGATTTGAGTAGTGGTGGTCTAGGATTTTTGTCAAAGCATAATTGTCATGCTGTGCAGGAAAATGAATAAGTGGACAATCCGATCAATTTTTTTTAATTGGTGATCGTTTGTTTCTAACAATATCTAGACCATTGCCATTTCTTTCAGTGTAAGCTGTCTTTAGTATTGTCTGGCTTACAACTTCAAGGCCCCAGAGCAAGTTCTGTTTAAATGAAGCTAAATAGCATCTAGTACATTAGTGCTGCTCACATGCTACCTAATTATTCCAATAAAGTCCAGCTATGACTCCCCTTTAGTAAGGATGCAATGAAATGAGTTATTTTTAAGTTAATCAATTTTATATATTATTTCATAGCTTACTCTGTCTTGGAAATGAAATAAATAGATACCGAAAATCCTATGACTCTAAAAAAGTAGAATAGTTTAATGAGGTTAGAGTTCAATAAGTTGAATCTGGAAATAAATGTTTACTTCTGAATTTGCATTGGAATTACTGCACTCTATAGGTCAGAGATGTGATGAAATAAGGTTGGTTTTACTTTAGGCTTTATAATATATCTTTATAGCAAAGGAAATTTGTCCTTTTGTTATGCCTTAATAGCAAACAGGTGTATTGCTGTTACAAATGTGGGTTAGTGCTAAATTGTTCCAATAACTGCATTCATAGCATGGTTTGGTGACTGGAGGACATTATGTCAGGTGGTTAGCTGACTGATATCCACATGCTGAATTGATTTGTGTGTGTGAACTGCATTAATTTGGAACTCTTCTCTGGTTTATCTAGCTTAGACTTTTTTTGTAAACATGCTATTCTTTATAAAAGCCCATAGATCCTGTAATGAGTGGCAAACCTGCTATAAAGAGTCTTGGAATCTAGTTCAGATTACCCATCGTGGGTCAACCTCTGAAGTGTCAGCTCCCTGAGATCTAGAAGAAACAGAATGACATGACCAAGGCAAGTGCCCCATGTTTTTATCCAACTTGCCTATAGTGATAGACTCCTGAATTGTGAGTAAAATAGAACACCCATGTAGGAAATGGAAGGCAGTGGTTCTTTTTTTAAGGTCCTTATTTTTTTCTTCCTCCTCTGTCCAGCAGGGGGTAGTCTGACATCAGAGTTTTTTAGAAAAGGCATTGACAAAAGAGCTCTGGAATCTGTAGTCTCTTAGCTGTCTTCCACTGGAGGAAGAGTCATCCAAACCAGGACAAATCTTGCTACCTTGATGAATCAGTCCTGCCACTCAAACTTAGTGTTAAATGATATTAGCACAAAGGCAACCACTCAGCTACTTTAAACTGCGCCTTAACTACAGATAAAAGATATGAAAAGATGCATCTAGTCACATGAGAGAGATCTCATGCTTTGGCAGATTCACATCTGCTTCTATTTTCTGGCTATGTGTAGGTGCACTGCTTTTTCTCCATCTTGGGAGTCTGTTTTTTAAAGCAGAGCTTCTACAGCTAAATCATTGCCTTGATGGTGGACGCCATCATCAATAATTGAAGTCTTCCTACTTTTGCTCATGTCTTGTCAGGCTGAACTTACAAATTGGACCCCCTTTCTAGTTAAAGATAATTCTTAAAGTGCAAAACTGTTCCTCAGTGTTGGAAACTTGAGGAAGTGAAGCAAATGCTGACTTCAAGAAAAAAAAGTGGTTGTATGTATATAAACTCAAGTGTCTAGATTTGTATTGTCCACTATGGATCCACTAGCCACACATGACTAGCAAATTTTAATTCATTAAAATTGAACAAAATTAAACATTTACTTCTTCAGTCTCTCTAGACTCATTTCAATGCTTCATAGCCACATGTGAGAAGTGGCTACTGTGTAAGACTATGCAGTTACAGAACATTTCTATCATCTCAGAACATTCTGTAAAACAGAACTGGTCTAGAGGCAAGTATACAGTTCTTATTCTGGGTTCCTAAGTGAAACTCTCCAGAGCTTCCTCCATGCTACTGTTTCCATTAGTCAGCTCAGCAGGGTGAGTGGGAAGGGGTACTCCTCCTTTTGTAGGGTCATCCTGTCCAAACCTTGCTGTTAAAGATGGAACTATTGACAGCATTAGCGTGGTGATAAATATCTATGTATACTGGTAACTACACTTGCAAATACTGCCTTCTTCGTGACTGCTTTAGTCAGATCAGCTAAACATGGGCTGTAGAGGACACTGCTCTGAAAACATTGGAAAGAAGGGAAAAATTTGATTATAAATTAGCCTTGTATAATCTATTCACAGGTAGCACTTCTTCCACCTGAAGTATTAGAAAAAGAGACTGATCTTAAGTAAGAAAGGTGATGTCGACCTGGCTTACATTCCTACAGTTATGGAAAGTCCTTCTCCATACTCATTTTTATTTTTTTACTTCTCTCTCAGTTCCTTCATCAAAATATGAGGTTTTGGTAATAATCGGGCAATTTTTAGATGAGAGCACTTAGTTAAAATGCTGTAAAATATTTTTTACTAGTCTAAATGCAAGGAAACAGAGAGGTACGATTAGTGTAATTATTAATGACACCACTTTGCTCTCTCAAAAATGTACTAGTTTGAGTGATAAATTTCATGATCACTATTTATACTGTGTAATAAATCCTAAATGTTTACAAATTGAGTAAATTTAGGGATAACCTCCTTAATATTTTAGTCTGCATTTCCTCATGAATTGCACAAAGCTCCTTTCAAGATCTCCAGTTCTTTGCCTTCTCTGCTCTGATCAAAAATTTATCACTCTGGGAAGTCTCCTGTCTCCTTTTAGACCCCATTCCTATTTCTGTCCCTTCCTGGGGATTCATCTTAAAATTCTGGGAGATGGTTCCATGATCACATTCGGTTTATCCACTTCTTGTCATTATGAGACTCCTGTTGTGATTTGTTTTACAACTCTGACTGATTCTGAGCCTTTGAGCCTCAGTTATTCCATTTATTAAGTGGGGACATCCATGCTTGAAAACTGCCTCATAGGAATGTAATGGGGAGAAGCATGGTTTGGTTTTTTAAAGGGCTTTGAAGTTTCTAGATGAAAGATATTGCCATAATTCAAAGCATTAGCTAAGAAAGATGCCAAATTGCTTTACATATGTATGTCACTTAGCATCTTTAGATGAGTAGCACAGCACCCTTGAAAAAACCCACCTCTCATGCCTTTTTATGAATCATCATGCTGCCGACTTGGGAAAATGTCAGTGGATACCATGCTCTCACGCAAAGCTAGAAGCTCTGGTTGTCAGGCCTTCCCTTTCCTCCAAAACACCTGCAGATAGAGGAAGAGGGGACACATTTTCTCAGGGCACAATAAGGCAGCAGCCTCTGACAGAAAGACAGCTGCTGAAAGCCCTGTATGGGATGCACATGATTTCATTTGCATTTTGATTTCTGTGATTTAACTGAAGGCACAGGTTGTCTCTGCCAAATATCCCTGGCCTATCAAGGGATCCAAGGTAGAACTGCCCAGAGCAGGCTGACTTATGAGGACTGCCACTGCAGCACAACCAGCGCATCCCTAAACATTTAGTAATAAAAAATCTGTTGTTCTTTGGTCGCCAGGATTTAACAAGCCTAATCCCTAGGAGAGGCGATAAAAATTCATTAATCTAATTAAATACTTCTTATTGCCAAAGTGACTTTGTAGAGTAGCTTTGCTGAAGGATAAGTGCAAAGTAAAATGGGGTCCCAGCAGAGAAACAAACGTTAGACTTGAGCAAGCTGGTGCACGCTTCATTAAACTCATAATTATCCTTTGGTTCTAAGTAGCTGATAATATTTAATGAGTATCCAAGATAATTTAAAGAAAATGTTTACTAATGAGGTACAAACAGTGCCATGGAACACGGATACCTAGGGTGCCATAACCGTGTATCTTCCTGCTGAATCTTGTTCGTTGGATCTTGGGAGAGAGACCAGAGGCATAGTCATAGACATTTAAGCCTAGTGGAGTAAATGTGATGGTAAAAACACATTGCTAGAAGCCAAATGTGGAGAGAGTTCTATGAGGCAGAGAGAATGCTAAGGAAATTTATTACCAGAATAAGGATTTGGAAAAACAAAAGTATTGAGGAAAGACCAAATGCTCTAATACGTGAGAAATAAATGAAGGGCTGGAGTGTTTCAGAGTTGAGGAGCTGTCCCATAGAAAATAAGTAGATCTTTCCTTACTATCATTAAGAGCCCACAATGAGGACCAATAGGTGGGAGCTCCAGGGGAACAGATTTGTAATTAACCTAAGGAAGCATTTACAATGCGTTGTACTGACTGGATGTAGAATGGATTTCTTGGAGAGGATGGTGGAGTCCTAAGTACTGACTGAATGTTGTGGGAAATACTTCTTTGGAAGTTTGCTAAATAATCTGTTCTCCTCTCTCTACAGAAGATTAAATAAGTGTGGAACTCAGGAGTGACCACATGACTTACTTTGGCCAATAGGATGTGAGCAGAAGTGACATCTTGCCATTTCCAGGATGAAGGTTTAAGAGAAATGATGCACTTTGCTGTGTCTCTTTTCCCTTTACCACAAAAAGCAGTCCATGTGTGGTCAACCTGTTCACCAAATGAACACAGTATGATGCAGAACCTCAGTTAACCTACACTAGATGTTAGCATGAGCAGAAAAAAACCCTTGCTGTTTTTTGAATGGTCTGGATTTGGGAGTTGCATATTATTGCAGCATAACAGACCCTATCCTGACTAACACAGACTCTTCTTGACTTCGGTGACCTCTAAAACCACTTCCATACCTGAGGTTTTCAGATGTGATTCCATCTGCTATATCATTTAGTGTTTACTTCCTTTATTTCTTCCTTATAGTTGAGTTTTAATAGTCAGAGCTTATAGAGTCAATAAAAAATTATGAATTGTTGGGTTGGGGATGTAACTCAGTGGTAGAGTGCTTGTCTAGTATGCATGAAGCCCTGGGTTTGATCCTCAGTACACACACACACACACACACACAAAGACACACACATACAACACAGGAATCATGAATTGTCAGTTACCCTTGAAAGTAATGAAAAACATCCATAAAAACAAAACAAATGCAATAATATATGCACATCTCTGAGAGTATTATATATACATTTACAATGAAGTAGCTGGATTATGTTTTTAAGGCTCATGTTGCATGACAATACATATCTTTAAATTCTAGAATTACATCTGTAGTAGCAAGATCTGCATGTTTTGATTGTTACCAGGAAACCGAGGCCAAACTGAATAAACTGAAATTAGTGTCTCCTATTTCATACTGATTGGGGGTTTATGCTCTCTGAGTGGAATGAGGGTGGAAACTCTGTGTTTTAACTAGTCTCTTTTCCTCCCCACTCTGACCCTGTGTGTTAGGTTCACCTACGTTACATATGCCATGCCACAGTGCAGTTGTACTATATACTTCTTTTTTTCCTTGCAGTGTGAGTGTTAAAAGGCAAGCCTAGATCCTAAACCAAAATTTCAGGTGACCATAGGTTTGGAGAGACCAGAGAATTTGGACACAATATCCTTTTGTGTTTATTTCTTGGAAAGGTATTTTGAGGGGAGGGATGGCCTTAGATTCTCCCCTGATCCCAGTAATTGACCAGTCTTTACCTCGGCCAGGAGTTGGCAGAGCAGTGGGTGCAGAGCAGTGGGTGCAGAGCAAATGGGCACTCACATTCTCGTTGCCTGGTTCATTTAGGATTGGGGAAGCATGGAAACAAACAAATATGAAACAGATTGTGACACATGGGGCAAGTTTTTCATCTGAAGGCAGTCAGACTGAGTGAAATGGAGAGTCATTTTGGCATAAAGACACTCAACTGTTTCATTTTCTTGCTGACTCACTTTAAGAGACTTCAAGTCAGATAAAGAGATAAAGCATTTTGTAGGTTCCCTTTGTTATTAACAACAGCAATGTCAATGCACTGGGCAAAGGGAAGGTGATGGGACAGATGATTCAGGTGAGTAATCAGGATTAAGTGGAAGACAAGGCAAGGCAAGACTCATGCAAGTCTTCAAGCATCAAGAAAGAAGAGACCTTTTAGCATGATTATAGGCAAGTACTAAATAAACTAACAGTCTCAGGTCAGTCAATAATTGCAACAGTTGGCAATTATTTGCCAGATCATTACTTAAACCCCTATAACTATTCAAGGTTTAGGGTTTTAGATATTGTAGTAGGTTGAATAATGGGCACTTAAAGATATCAAGTACTAATCCCTGGAATTTGTAAATGTTACCTTATTTGGAAAAAGAGTCTTTGCAGATGAATTGTTAAGAATTTTGAGATGAGAAGATTATCTTGGATCATCTTGGTGATCCTTAAGTGTCACCACAAGTGCCCTTATAAGAGAATGGCAGAAGGAGATAGGATGGATGGGAGAGCAATGTGATCCTGGGGGCGGAGTTAGGAGTGATGTGGTCACGAGTCAAGGAATGCCACCACCACCCAAACTGGAAAAGCCAAAGAATGGAGTTCCTATAGAGCCCCACAGGAAGCATGGGCCTGCTGACACCTTGATTCCAGATGTCTGGCTTCTAGAATTGTGAGAGTAAAATTTCTGTTGTTTTTAAGCCATCCAGTTTGTGGTAATTTGTTTTAGCATCCCTAAGAAACATATAGATTTATGATGAAAAATGTGAGGGAATCCTGGGCCACCAGTTCTTGAATGCTGCCGTCCAGACATCCAGCTTCCTAGAAATGGCAGAAATGTCCATGAAGTCTTCTGCCCAAGCTCTATTTTCAACCAAAGGCCATGGTTTCATTACAGAAAACCATGCAAGGTGCCCAGTTCCTCCAGGGTAGCGTTGAGCAGTTTGGATTGAACCTCATGATTCTGGTGAACTCCTGGGGATGGGGGTGCTGCGGGTAGTACAAGAAGAGGTCAGAATGAGAAACTTCTGATTTGTCCCACCTTGAGATGTCCTCTTCTATGGAAATGAATATTTCTGGTTAAACTCTATATGCATGCAAATTTCAGTCTTTTTCAACCCAATGGGAGATTGGTTGCCTAATAGATGAGAATTAGGGGGTCTATAAACTGTAATGGTTTGGTTTCTGTTGCTTCACAAGAGGTGGAATTCTTGCTAATAATAGAAGACCAACAACATGCTTCGATGATATTTTCAGAAGACTACATATATATAAAGCTCATCAACAGGGATCAGGTAAGATGACTTCTTAACAGTACTCACAAGGCTCACAACCAGGGGGTGGTTTTAATGCAGGAAGAGTGTAATTTTAACAGCTGCTTTTCCTGCTTCTGAGAACAGTTTTGCAGATGTGTTACCTATTGTGCAGCACAAAAGGTGCCAGCATAGTAAGCAGTCATCAATACAGAGTCAGAAGCTGTCTGTTCACATCCTGGAAATATAAGCACATGATAACGGCTTGAATACTTCATCTTGTAGACACAGTGAGATTCATAAAACTGTCTTTTAGCCATTTTAGAGTTGAATCTTTCTCACCTCCAAAGCACTCCTTCAAAAACTAGCAGGCATTTTACAATTGAGCCGAGAAGCTGATACTTTTAAAACTGCTTTAAGGGGCATAGTAAATGGAAATACCTGTCTTAACTTCAGACCAGCTGGGAATGCAATCTATATTTTATGTAAAATGAAATGATATCTGGTTAGCTTTATTTTTTAATACTCATCTTTATTATTTTTCCTGAATTTTATGGATGTTAGAGAAATTTTCCATTTATAAAATTATATTCCTGGTGTTGTTATGCAGAATGATTGTTTAAAGTTATTAGAAACTTTCCCATTCTCAGTTCACTCTTGACTCACTTGCCCCACCTGCTATTTCCCCACAAACTCACCAGTAAATAGCTTTGCCCAGTTCTATCCTTGTAGCCTGAAATAGAAATTTGAGGCAATATTCTGGGTAATTAAAAAAATACAAAAAGTCATTTTACCCAAGGCACACTTTGGGCTAATTAGTCATATACTAGTTTGCACCTTCCTAGTTAAGACCCTTGAAATTCTACTGTTATGGTTTGGATGTGAGGTGTCCCCCAAAAGCTCACACGTGAGGCAATACAAGTAGATTCAGAGAAGAAATGATTGGATCATAGCCTTAACCTAATCAGAGAATTAATCAACTGATGGGATTAAGTGAATGGTAACTGGAGGCAGGTGGAGTGTGGCTGGAGGAGGTATGGCGTTGGAGGCATGGCTTTAGGGTATATATTTATATCTGGCAAGTGGAGTCCCTCTTTCTGCTTTCTGATCATCATGTGAGCACGTCCCTCTACCACACTCTTCAGCCATGAAGTTCTGCCTCACCTTGAGACCGGAGGAATGGGGCTGGCCTTTTATGGACTAAGACCTCTGAAACCATGAGCCCTTGAATAAATTTTTCTTCCCCTAAATTGTTCTGGTGAGGTCTCTTAGTCACAGCAATGAAAAAGCTGACTAAAACATCCATCTTTTCCATTTTTTTCCACTTTCATTCCTTTCTATAAATTTAAACATAACTGCACTACATCCGATTCTCTTCAAACCTTGCTGTCTACAGTCCAAGGTGACACCTAGGTTTTTTGCTAATAGAGATACTGGGTTTTGTATTTAACTTTCTGAGATCTTGGAAGAAAAAGACTTTTAATTTTTTTTTTTTTAGCGTTTGAAGGAATCATGGTATATATATACTGATAAGCAGTAAAAAATATGGGTGATTTCTTTCCTATTGTTTTAGAGTAAAAAAAATTAGAAGGTTGGTTCTGAACTTCTTCAGTCTTCATATACATAGTACATTTCTTAGAAACACATCTTGTCCTGGCACATCATGAAAGAAATAACTTCCAATCCCAGTCCAAGCAAATGCCTTCCTTGGAAGCTGTGTGTTGGTGAGGGACGGGAGAAGCATTTCCTCTTGTCTTTGACCAGAGAATATGCTGATTCAAGCTAAAAAAAGTAAGACAAGGACAATCTGCAGCACCTGTGGATTGCAAAAAGAGAACTTTACATGATTTGTAAACTAGAAAGGGTTCAGTGTGTGTGTGTGAATGTGTGCGTGTGTGTGTGTTAGCAGAAGAGGTGACATATATTTATTCAGGACTGTCGTTTCTTACTATGACCTACTGGCTTTTGTTTTCTGGAGATTCAGTTCTCCTATATTGTATGTTTTTTCACATGGGCATGATTATTACCCTGTTGTTGGAGAGTCATTTGATTTTCAGGAGTTTCTTTAGCAACTTGGTTCTGTACCATCTGCATGAACTATAATGCAGGTCCCATACATGCCACATCATGCCTCTTGCTGTAGACCCTCTTGATGTGGTTTTTAACTTTCACGACCCCACAGCTTGGGCAGGGTGTGGACCACCCAGCAGAGCTTGGCACTTTGGGCAGAAATTAGATGTATAATGTATAATGTATTAAACATTAAGCCTCAGAATGATCTCTTCTTTTTAAAATCTGACCAACTTGGATTCATTATTTCTTGCACATGGTTTTCTGTAGGATAGTTTTTGGGGAATACTTTAAGTTAATTAACATCTTGAGTCTATGATGCTCCAGAGAATTCCCAGAAAGCTGTCAAGGTAGAAATCCACTGGCAATTTCTTTCAACTATCTGGGTTAGGTCACATGAAACAGAAAAACCAGAGAAAGCTATATTTCACCATATTTAGGCCAGGACATTTTTGGTTACTAACTTATTTGAGAAGTGCTATTAAAGATATGATTTCTTTCCCAGTTGGTGTATTTTGCACATACAAAATTTTGTGTATTAACACTCTGTATCTCATCTATGAACTCCCATCAATAATCCAGGGTTAGATATTATGTTGTAAATTGTAAAATGAAATGAACAATTCATATCCCATATCCAATGGCTCAAATGTGACCAGAGAGTGACTTATCTAAGAATTCTGGCTACCTGAGCTTAATGGACTGATGGGCAGTAGGTACCTGCCTAAGCATTATTGACTTTGTTTCATTCACTTATATGGATATGGTATGTTTAATGGATATATTATAAATATAATGTTCTAACCAAAATAATTAGGCCTTTGGTGAATAATTTTGTTTCTCTTGATTTAAGAAACATATTGATGACAATTTCCATTTGCATTGCTGTGATTGATATTTTTATTTAACACTAAATATCATGGGTGTTTAAGCCATAGAACACAGAGACTGAGAAGAACAATCTGATGCAATGTACATAGATATTTAGGATTTATTATTTAAATTATTTATTAATCCAACAAGTATTTATCCCCATGTGACTGGCCAAGCTTTTGCTGGGGAAATAGTGATGAACAAGACAGATATGATTTGGAATCAACTTTGTAGGTCTTTTTTTAAAAAAAGGAACAATATTCATGCATATCAAAAGTTGACTGGGAGGAGCAGATATGGGTTTCACATTTTTTGTTCCTTTAAAAAATGTCAATAGTTGATCTCTGGATTGGAGGAGATGTGCACTGAATGAACACTCAGTGAGACTAGAAGGAAGCAAATATGGTGGATTTTAATAGCAAAAGTTGTAATCTCACTCCTGACTGGCGCAGGAATGGAGACTCCTCTGTGTGGGGAATACTGAGAGAAGTCCATATTGAAAAGCAAGAGAAGGGAAGCCTTCAGCAAGCCTGGAAAATTACCCTACTGCTTGAATTGCAAGAGAAGCTTACCGTCGTAATAAGCTATAAGGTGAGATGCTTTTTGAAAGACCCGAGGAAAGTCTAGTGAATCAATTATCTCCACAACCATAAAAGAGCCTCCTCCTTTGTAGACAAAGATGAGAACAGCAATAAAGGCGTGCAAGGAACTGACACACTGGCTGCCAATCATGTGCCCGCCCAGCTTGCGGAAAAGGCTGACTGCAGGGGATAAAGCTGTCAAGGTGTAAAGGACACTTGTCAGGACTGGTCAAGGGGACACATGAAGGGCCAGGGCCCCTGGCCTGTTTTGCTTTAGGATATAAAGAAAAATAAGCAATTGCAAGAAGGACAAAATGTCATCAGTTGATTTTCTATATAAGGAAAACTATAATGGGAAATACTTTTGTTATAAGCATTGTTGTTATTAAGAGTAATTATTTTTTCCCAATTTTCTCTACCCCTTAGTTTAGGATGAAACTATTGTGTTAAAGGTGAGATGAAAATTAAGTAATAAATTATAAGTAAAAAATTCAGTGGTAAAATTAGGTTTTAAGTCATACATTTTTTATGTATTTAAGCAGCTGCCTGCACGGTAGGTTAGAATCTTGGAAAGTTTTAAAATAATTATGTCAAAGTAAAATAGTTTCTCCTACTTTAGGAGTTAAAAACTTATGTTACCATTACCAAACATCACATTATATATCAAGTATTTGGGCACAACAGCAGGATTACTGATTGCATAAGGAAGAAATCAGGTTTGGAGATGTGGACTTGTGTCATACATGGCTGCTCAGCATTATTTGTGCACCATGTCTAAATTTTGATGGTTTCCCACACAATGAATATTGTTTTCCCAAGCTAGGGTCCAAGACCTATACATCTCAGACTCTTTCAGCTGGGGGAATAGATATGTGACTTAAATTTTGTCACTCGGATGCACAAGATTGAAACTTGAACACAAAAAAAGCAACAGGAGATGGTGTCCTGGTGAGGGGATCTACAGGTCAGCGTGGTGAAGGAATCTAATTCCTAAGGGGTCTGTGATGGAACTCTTAGCTCCTCAGTTAGAATGTTGAGTCTAGCTCTGTAATTTTTGCCTTTGAAGTTTAAACTAGTCCAAGCAAATTATGCTTTTTGTAACCAAGAACTTAGTTATTGTCCTTTTTCAGTTGCTGTTATCATAAAACTCCTGAGACTAGGTAATTTATGAAGAAAAGAGGTGTATTTTGGCTAATGGTTCTGGAGTCTGAGAAGTGATGGTTTCTTGGCTTCTGGTGAGGGCCATGTGTTGTGTCATATCATGCAAGAGAGGAAGAGGAAGGAGGCATTTTCAGATGGAACACGAGTGGGAGAAAGAGTGAGAGGAGTTGTCAGCCTCACTAAAGTTGCCCTCATGATAACAACCTGCTCTTATTGTAACTAACCCACTTCCCATTTTGTGGGATTGAGTTAATCTAACACAGAGATTGCAAGTTTGTGCCCTTGACCTTTCCACTTAGCTGAGATGCAGCCTTAGGTCCTCCTCCATTCAGTGCTAAAGGCCAGGAGTCAGCAAACCACATCTGACCCACAGTCTGTTTTTGTAAATAAAGATTTTTTGAGACACAGATGTTTGTTTATCTATTATCTGTGGTTGCTATAGTGGTTGCTTTTTCACTGTAATAGCAGAGTTGTGTCATAGAGATCATATGGTATGCAAAGCTCAAAATATTTACTATCTTACCCTTTATGCAAAAGTTTGCTGACCACTGCTTGGGGGCAGGTGGTCCCTCCAAATAGTAAGATCTGGCAGGTGAAATGGAGCCTGTTTGACTTCCCTGTCTAATGTGTCCTAGTAGACATCCATTACAGGTTTCATTAGCAGCATTAGCATTCAATTCAATCTCTTACCAGGAGGCTAGTGGAGATAGAGATTATACATATATAAATATAGGAATAAATCCATAATATGTTAGAGGGTTTATATACTATTTATTCTCTTGGCTGTATATGACCTTTGATTAGAATAGTGATTTAGTAACCTATGCTTTCTCACTTGGTAGATACTACCTCTTTAGATAATTACACTGGTAAATATTCAACTAAAAGAGAAAAAAAAAAGACAATAAAAAAAGGAAAGAAACTTGGTTAAGACTGCTTTCTTTTTAAGTTGGCATTATTAAATGTCTTTAATCAAACTGGACAATGGCTACTGTGAAAGACAATTGGTTCAATCAAAGATGTAAGGAAAATCCATAGGTCTTAGCTTCAGGTCCACCAGGTCGATATTGATACCAGAACTTCAACTTTTGATACAGAGTGCTCCAGATAAGAAAAATATGATATCTCAAAACCTTAGGAGAATGTTCCTGAGTTGACCATATCTCTAGCTGAAAATTCCTTTAAGCTGCCCCAACTGCATACCATGACCAACAGTTGCTGGATCTGCTAATCTGTCCAATTCTTTGAGGTTTGTTGCCTGCGGTGTGGCATGCACATTCTTCATTGCCTCACCAGTTTCTCCTAGTTCTTGGTGACTCAAGGCCAGTGCCATCCCCTCCAGAGAGGTTTCCCAGATTCTCTTTCCTGGGTTTCCCTCTGTCTTGGGCTCTTTATGTCATATACTGTTCAATTTAGTTCTTGCTTCCTCCAGTCAACCGAACAGGAACTGGGTTCTTTATCCCTGTGTTCTCGGCACACAGCTTAGTGCCAAGCACACAGTAGATGTTCAAAATATGTTTATCAAAAGAATTAGCACCATTTTCCAGAGGCAGAGTCCTGTGAGGTTTGTTCTTGTGGGCTTTTTCATCAGCAAAGGAGTATAATGTAGTAGGATTAAGTGACTTCTTATCTACTTTCAAATAAAAAGAAAAAAAAAGAATGCATTAAAATACAATGCATGCAACTCAGGTTAGTGGGATTCTGGGTATCTTTTTTAAAATTTTTATGCTTGTTATGATTTAGATATGAGGTGTCCCCCAAAAGCTCACATGTGAGACATTCCAAGAAGGTTTAGAGATGCAATAATTGGGTTATGAGATCCTTACTTAATCAGTGCATTCATCCCTTGATAGGATTAACTAAGTAGTTACTGTAGGCGATAGGGTATGGCTGAAGAAGGAGGGTCCCTGGGGGTGTGCCTTTGGGGTTTATATTTTGTCACAGTGGAGACAGGTCTCTCTGCTTTGTGGTGCCATGTCCTGACCTTTCATGATGTGCTACCTCATCTTGTGCCCAGAGCAATGGAACCAGCTGTCTATTTACTGAGACCTCTGAAACCGTGAGCCCTCAAATAAACTTTTCCTCCTCTAAATTCTTTCTTGTAAGGTCTTTTGGTCAGAGTGGCTAAAAAGCTGACTAAAACAATGCTTTTCTGTTATTTTCTACATTTCCTTTATGGGTATATATTTTTATTTTTCAATGGAAGAAATAAATATTAACAACAGTTTAAAACAGTAAAATAAAATGAAAAAGATGTCAGACTAATTACTATTATTACAAAGTTAAAACCTCTAAGTGTATTAGACTAA
Organism: Sciurus vulgaris; assembly: GCF_902686455.1. Taxonomy (NCBI): domain Eukaryota; kingdom Metazoa; phylum Chordata; class Mammalia; order Rodentia; family Sciuridae; genus Sciurus; species Sciurus vulgaris. The sequence goes on from NC_136467.1 coordinate 65,211,294, forward strand.
GCATGTAGACAGTTTTAAGATTCTACATAAAATATGGGTAACTAGGAAACAAAAGTAGCCTCCGTCTAACTTTGTGGAAGTTACATAATGATGTTGAAACTTTAGGATGGTTAGAATGAATACTGGAATTGTAAGCATTGGTTTGGCCTAGTGTTAACTCTAGAGTGGGTTCCTGTATTCAGCTTACTTTTTCCTTTTAACCCACACAGATAGACAGTTCTGAGAACTGTCCTTATAAACAGATATTCTCTGTATCCTACAGAAGGAATGCACATGAAAGGCTTTCCAGAAGCAAAAGGGAGAAAGTCCTCATCTCACAGACTCAGGAAAGGCATTTTGTGCACACCCTGGCAAAGGGATCCTGCAGAAGCATTTCCAGTGAGCCACGGGGCTCAATGGACACAGGGCTCACCAGTGGCAATTATCGAGTGTGAACTCAAGGGATTTGTTAGTCAAGTATTACATTTACTTAAAGGCAAAATTATGCTCAAAAACTCAAATGCAGAACCTTACTATTATGAGCATAAATAAGGAAAGTGCTAAAAGGCAAAGTATTGAGGATTCTGACCCAGGCTCCCAGCCCTGAGAAACTGTATGAACCTGTAGCTTCAAGCTTGCAGGCACCCAGAAGAGAGGGGTTCTCAGTCAGGGGTCATGCTCATGCACATGGGTAATACTGAATGCACTCAAAAACCCCCACAGATGATAGCCACATTGTTAGTGGATTATATTTATACCAGAATACTTTTTAAACACTTGTAACTCACACATTTATCATACTGTCATATGAAGATGGTAGTATATTTCTAGGACATGGTTCCCATTCAATTAAGGTACCAGGTTAAAGTTTTAAAATTTTGGTTTATTTTATTTGTTAATTCATGAACGAGCATATCTGAAAGTATGGATTAAAAATAAACCCGTCCTCAGGAATTCTCTAGGTACCCATAAGTAGATTAAGAATGTGTTAAAATTTTGGGGGAAAAATTTCATCTCCCATTACTCAAATTTAAGAACTAAACTTCAAATTTGTTGGAAAGGTCATTAGATTGTCCAATAATATCCCTTGTATTAGTAACAATTCAGTTCATAATACTATCACCAAATCAATAATCCTTTCTATACTGGACCAAAATTGCACTGTATATTTCATAAGCTATTTATAATAGTTATCATCAGGTGTGATCCTGACGCTTGACATAAAAGGTAGAGCTTGAGGGGGTATTTCAAACAGTACCCCTGAAAGGTTATGTTGAGTTTTTAAGAAATAAGTTTCTTTTCCTGCGGGGAGGGGGATATTGGCAATTGAACCCAGAATCTCACACATTAAGAAATAAGTTTCTAAGTAAACTGAATAGTTAAAAACTCTTGCCTTTTTTACCTCCAATATCACAGCTCTTTGGTGATTCATTCTGAAAACAGGGACTGCGTGATGTGCCATTAACCCTCATCAGTTGACATAGCCCTAGTTCTGTTTCCTGGCCTTGTAGAGGTATTATCACTTTAATTTTTCCTCTGTAAATCCTTGACAAAAGATAGAATATCTAAATTTTTTTTCCATCAGAAGGGGAAGAGATGATTGTTCTTTCTCATTTCTGTAGGAATTTGACCTCTGAAGCAGGGAGGGAGTCTTAGTGTGAATTGATGAATCATAGCATTTGTCTTAGTAAAGTTTTCTTCATCATTATTTGCACTGCTTGAAACCACCAAACTACTGTGCTTGGTAGCAATTTTTTTTTTTTTTTAATGTGCTTGCTAGTGTTTTGAGCCCTTTGCATCTCCCAGTATCTAGGGAGGCAGTTCCCTATTATCATTTTCCAGATGAGAAAACTAAAGTTCGAAGGGATAAAGTAACTTCCTCAGCTGTAGACAATGTCTGCCCATGCAGTGTAGAATGGAGGACTAGTAAAATAGCAAATGTGTTCAGAATAGACCATAGAGCTGTTGGATTCAGGACACTGCCCTCTCCACCTCCCGACCTCTTTAAATTCCTCTTTCCTCCCTGCCCCTTTCCTCTCTAAGTCCTTTTCCATTCATTGCTTGGTAATTGACTCAACATCTTTGCTTGTAGGAATGGAGCCTAAGAGACCTGGGGACTGGGGACAAGCCTATGCTGGATCTTGTACAATTTATTATCCATGATCTGAGTATCCTGGGAAGAAGTTGACCCTTTGTTCATTTCCCAGGTCTGAACTTGTGCTGGGAAGTCAGCAGAGAGGTCTTTCAGCTCTTTCTCATTTGCTCAGGTCTTTTTTTGTCTCCATTAGGGTGATGTTAATAAAGTAGCTTTGGGGCAAGTATCCTTCCAAGAGAGTTTTTTTTCCCATTCCTCTGTAAAACACATTCACTCACTTCCTCACTTAAGCAATACTGTGTGTCAGGCACTGTTTTAGGCACTAGCAAAAGAATGGCCAACAAGAACAAGTATGTGGTCATGGAGAAAGAGAGAGAAGAGAATGGATAAGGAAACATAAAGTTTATGTTGTGAACAGGAGGGAGATAAGTGGGAACTTGAGATTACCCCTGGAAAATGGTTCTTTATATAGTGTTGTCTGGGAAGACCACTTTTGTTTCAAGACCTAACAGAGGGAAGGGCTCAGCTGTTCCAGGACCTGGAGAAAGACCACACAGACTGTGGAGGAGTAACATTCTCAGAGGTGGGGCAAGCTTGACTTAGGTTGGAAAAGAGCCAGAGTAGCTGGAGTGAAGTGCGTGGTTGTGTGTGAGTGATGGGGCTGGCTCAGGCTTTGTTGGCAGCCATGCCTGGTCAGAATACACTGGTACAGTCGCACCAGCTGTTTACAGTGAGCATCTGTTCCATTGGTCAATGCCTCATGTTAGGTAGTTTTATTCTCACTCTGCTCCTAGGTCATGGCAAGAACAATGGTACTGTAAAGTGTGTTTTTCACATCTTCTCAGGGTATGGCATTAGGTGAGATGTCAAGAGCTGAGGAGCTTGGCCCCAGAGAGGACCACTCCACCCTTGACAACGTGAGCTGGAGCAGTGCATAGTGCTGTCCCTGTTCTTGTTCTGACCTTCCTGTTTATCCAGAATCATTCTGCATTTCCTTTGGCAGCCCGCACAGCACTTAACTTCCACCATACAAATTAGTATTAATCTATCAAGAATTCTAGGCCAGCCTGTTTTTGTCCCCATTAACCTCTGGCTAGCCCCACACTTCTTCAATAAAAAGAGCTCCATTTCCTAATCAATGGTCACTTCCCAATGGAAATCATAATTATGGTTATGCAGCATTTGGTTAGCATACATGGCTTTTATGAGCATGATTGATAGAAGAGAGGCAACAGGACAGAGTGAGTCGTGTGCCCAGTTGCTTTGCTCACCTTATTTTGTACCTTATGTAGGGTGGCTGTATACTTCATTGTTCAAATAGGGGTGCTTTTGAGAGTGGAAAGAACACTGTTAATGATTATGGCATGAAACAGACATGAACTGGGGTGGGAGGTCACCCTAGTTTTTCCAGTTTTTGATATCATGAAGTTATTATATTTCTGTATTATTTATATTACATTTTTTTATATTTGGTCATCACATGACAAAACCTCTTATAATCAGCTACAATAATTCCATCATCTTATGGACCTAAAGATAAAGTTACAAAATGTTCTTCCCAACAGATGTCTTTTACATGTGTTTATTCCCAACTTCTGGACCTAGGCCAAAGCAGATAACCTCAATACAACCTAGAGGCTTGTATTTTTCTTTGGTCAATAAATGACAGAGATGTCTTAAATTTGTTTACTTCCCTTGCTCCAAAATCACCCTATTGCATGAAGAAAATGCCTCTGAACCCTTGGTGGAGGTGGGATGGAGATAATTTTCCTGATGACCTCTGGACTGACCACCAACTAGTGATTATGAGGGTAGAGAAAAAGTTATTCTCAAGACAGAAAATAATTTGCCATAGTGAGGACCTGTTGTACATGCTAATAAGAAATGGACTGTCTTGCAGGAATTGGAAGGAGATGAACCCATTTTATTGCTATTGACATTGTTGGAAAGAAAAATATATAACCTTGAATACCCTAGTTGGCAAGAATAATTCTTTCTGGAAGATCTTTTTAAAGCCTTGGCTGAATGTTTGTTTGCATACTTGGTTAAAGAGCACAGCACCTTCGGAGAAATTTAACTTTGTATTTTGTCCTCCTGAACCAACTCATATTTAAACCAAACTTGATCAGTCCAGTTGAAGATGCCCTTTAGTACTGGAGTGTAGCTCAGTGGTAGAGGACATGTTTCCCATGTGGGAAACCCTGGATTCAAACCTCGGCACAAAACAAAACAAGCAAAAAATACCAAACAACTCCCACAAAAAAACAAAAAACCCTCTTCAGACACTGAATTCCCAATGAATCCGTCAATAAGAGATTCTTTCAATTAGGGAGAGGTTCTTAAAGATGTAAATAAATCCTAAACAGGACCTGATGGTACTACATCTTTTCTGTGAACAATTTATTTTCTTTAGTGTGAGAAACTGACTGAGGCATGCTGTGAGGAAAATATTTAGTTAGATGATTTAGATTAACAAAGTATCTTATACCACAATCCCCCAGGAGGGTTTTAGCAAGCCATGTCAACATGCTATATTGTTGACATTTACAGGGAAGCTCACCTAATCCTCCAATGACCCCTCTTTTCCTTCCTGGCTCCAGCCTACTGTCTCTGCCATTACACCTGCGATGAAAATAAGCCTTATTCCTTATTTTTAGAGCTGTTTCCACAAAGTCCAGACTCTATACTCAGTTCAGTGCAGCTTGGTCTGGAAGTAAATATTCCTGGGAAGCAAATAAAGAAAACAGGGATCTAGTGTCATTTTCATTCTGTGGAAAAATAACAAATGACCCAGTGTGAATCCCAGGAATGGGATGAAAGCTTGAGGACACTCTCTGCCCTACAGTGTTTTGCTATTTCGACGCATGCTGCCCAGTTAACACATAATGTGAGCTCCATAGGTGATGTGAAGTTTTCTCATTAAAAAAGTGAAATTAGTTTTAATAATTTATTTTATTTAGCCCAATTCATGTAAAATATGATCATCTCAACAAATAATCAACGTGAAGAGTATTAATGAGATATTTACATATTTCTCTATAGTAAGTGTTTGAATCTAGAGTATATTTCAATCCAGACAAGCCACATTTCACATCTTCAAGAGCCACATGTGGCTGTGATTCCTGCACTGAACAGGACAGTGCAGATTTAGATTTAGATCTTTGTTACTCTCAGTGTGGCCCATGACAGATACCACTGCATGAGCTGTTTGGCATAGTTCCATAATGAGATAAGTTCAGAAATTTAGAGGAAGTGTTTAAAAATGTTGATGACAATTTGATATCGTCATGACATCCAAGCATGGGATCTGGACTAGATGTTCCCTCCTTTTTGCCCTGTACTTCTGAACTTCAGGTTAGCAGGGAAATCTGCAGAAATGCACATCTTGTTGTGAACCCGTGGCTCTACCCTGCTTCTTATTGTTTTAGTCAGCAATTCTGCTGCTGTGACTTAAAGACCTGACCAAAACAAAGGTAGAGGAGGAAAGGTTTATTTAGGGCTCAGAGCTTTCAGAGGTCTTAGTCCATAGAAGGCAGGTTCCACTCCTTAGGGCTTGAGGTGAGGCTGAACATCATGGTGGAAGAGTGGCATAGGGAAGGAGTTCACATGGTGATCAGGAAACAGGGAGAGAGACTCCACTTGCTGGATACAAAATATACCCCCAAACCACGCCCCCAATATCCACCAACTTCAGCCATGCCCTACCTCTTCAGTTACCACTCAGTTAATCCCTATCAGGGGATTAATTCACTGATTGAGTTAAGAGTCTCACAATCCAATGATTTCTCCTCTGAACCCTCTTGCATTGTGTCAAATGTGAGTTTTTGGGGGACAACTCCTTTTTCTTAAAACACCTTTGATTATTGGTTCTCTTAGATGATACCTCATCTTCCTCCCACCTTCTAATTCACTTTGGCCAGGGAATAGCATATTGAAAGCGAGTTAATGTAGAAAGGGTGTCTGATTGCAGGATGGTCAGCAGGAGAGGAAGAGCAGATGAGAGGTGTTAGAGCCTGCAAAGAGGCAGTGGTCAGGTAGTGGAGAGGAGGGGAAAGGTCCAGGTTGAGAGGTGATTAAAGGGGAGAAAATGACAGGATGTGGAGTGTGAGAGAGGGAAAAGTTGATGCTGAATCCCAGATTTGAGCAGTGAGATTCCAGAGAGGACCAAATCCATCTGAATGTCTCCCCAGCACATAGAAATTAAAGTTAGTACATCTAACATGAGCAGGTTCCTCCTCCTCTCCCAGACTCTCTGCCCATCTCCAGCTCCTCCTCCTGCCTTCCATTCTGTGAGAGGATCACCATGCTACCAGTTGCCTGGGCTCCAAACCTGGAGTCACCTTTGATTCCTTTCTTCTATGTTTCATCTCTTGGGAAATCTTACAGCGTCTATTTCTGTGGACTTTCTCTCTTCCAGCCTCTCATATACATTCACATTCCTTAGCAACCAGCTGGTTCAGACTCATTGCCTCTGGCTAGGCTTTAAAGTCCTCTTAGTGTGTCTCCTTTGAACAGTCTCTCCATGCTCCAAACCACATCCCGTGCCACTGCCAAGTCATCTTAAGAAACAGCTTCAAGCCTGCCTTCCTTCCCCCAAATCTTCAATGTCTATTCGTTGACTAGCTTCTTCCTGGTATTCAGGTTTCTCCATGATCTGGCTCTAATAGCTGCTTTAAGGCTTATCTTCTATCCAGCATTCTTGAGCTCCTGACTTATGGGGCACTGTGCTAGATCCTAAGAGTGCAGCCCCAATATATCAGAGACCACTAAGGGAAATGCAAGGGTCACTGGCTCTCATAGAAAGGGGTTTTAACTTGATGTAAGGTTCTGATGAAGCTGATCCCTAAAGAACTTTTTAGGAATTAGACAGAAAGCGCCAAGTCATTAGAATGTGGTTCATCCTTGTCTTGCCTAGAAGATAAGCAAGTAAGTGACTGAATTACAAACCAAATGGAAAAGCTCAGGTGACAGTCGAGAAGGCACAGGCAACTATCTTAAGAAGGTAGGACTTAACTCTAAGGGCAGTGAAAAACTATAACAGAGTTTAAGTAGGGATGTGAAATGATTGGCTTTTAAAAAGGCAACTGCTTTAGCTGATATAGGCATTAATTATGGGTAACCTCCTTTTTCCTAAGACTTTCTCTCACTAAAGACTTTAAACCTATGTTAATTTTTATCTCCATGTGAGTTGAGAATTCAAGGGTTATTTTTTAATAAGCCACTTCATATAACATTTCTTTTTCCTGTTGAAATCCAGCCCATTTTGCCAAACCCAGATCCAATTCATCTTTGGATGAATTGTCTGAAATGTCAGGAGGTTTGCCCAAATCCCACCATCAAACAAAATCAACTTTCTTTATCCCTTAAACCAAGGTTCCTTTCAGATCTAAAATTGGAATTCTAGGATATCAGAGACCTGTATATTTTTTGAACTCTGATGCTGCATCATTGATAGGTCTTGGGTACTCATCAGTCTACCTTGTATTAGAGCAGGATGTGTATATGTCTTAGTTTCCCTGTCTGGACTGGAATTATAGGTGATTAGTTTCTGCATCTGTCTCACACCCTCACCATCTTTTCCTGGTATTAGGAAAGTGTGTCCTTCAGAGGAGGGGCTTGATTGGTGTTTAATTAATTCTCACCCTTGAGAACTAACCTCCACTATTTTAGGCCATATATGACATAGCTCCTTTGTTACTGGGCAGAAGTATAATCCTTCCAGCCTCTTCTGGTGTCATCCGTGGTACCATTACTGCAGGCATGCTGCAGGGATAACAGTAGCCGGGGAGAGTGCTCTCTGCATTCTGTCCACTGGGACCCTAAAAGCTCTGGCAGATTTTCTCACCCACCCTACATCCTGCTCCCCAAGGGGAAAGGTCTGGAATACTTTCCAAAGTTAAGTCCAGGAACAGCAGTAAAGGGTGGGTTCATCTCTCTGCATAGTGCTTTCTCAGTCCCTGACTTGGTGAGCCCGGAAGGAAAGGTCTGCTTCCTGCACGTCTATGCGTTTTCTCAACCCACACCTCAGAACAGGCTTTCTTTGGTCCAAAAGGTATCACAGCTGTGTCTCCCCTTTTCTGATAGTGCATGTGAGGTGGAGGCAAGGGGGGAGTAATGGCTTTTGTCAAGGAGTCTGTCCTCTGCCACATCAGTGTCAGCTCCCCTTGCTGGGTCTTGTTCCCCTCACTCCTTGTGGGAAGGACTGTCAAAGGATGTCAGGATAAATTCTCTGCTCCTACTTGTGCCTTTTTTCCCCCCTCTCTCTCTCCTTCCTCTCTTTTGATTCTGTCTTGATGTCATCTCTTCAAAGTATACTACCTGTAAAATATTGATTCACAGCAGGCTGCATCTGCCAGGATCAGATTTCTCTTCTGCTGGCAGCAGTAATAAACTACCACAGACACCGCAGACCTGGTGCCAGCTTCATCACCGCTTCGCACACACACCCGTCTGTCTTTTGCCCGACTCTACATAATAAAACAGCTTCCAGAGACATTTCAGAAGGAGAGAGACCAAGCAACAACCAGTGGGGACATAAAAGAGCCAGGGGCACCTGCAAAGGAAGGATGTAACAGGTCTCTCCTAAGCAGCAGATGAATGAGAAGCTCCCTGGTTTCTTAAGAGCAACTGGAAAAACAGCAAAAGAAAACAAAGCCACCCAGTTCACTGCCAACAGGAGGGTAATCTCTGCAGCCCTCCACCTCCTGCTCTTCCTTCTTTTCCCCACCATCTTGAGCCAGATTGTGGGATCGTATCTGGAAGCAAATGACTTAGGAGCCTTGCTGAGGATATCAAACTTAGAGGATGATCTCATGTAATACGGGGCATGAATGTGTTTGCATGGGGATAAGAGAATTAGCAGAGAGGCGGTATGGCAGGGTGGTGAAGACCTGGATTGCAGAGTCTGAGCCTGGGCTTATGTCTGGCTCTGGCCACTTGATATCCATGTGATTTAGTGCAAGTCACTATACTCACCTATGTCCCAGTTTTTTGTTGGCAAAATGGGATTGTTACTGTAATGAAGGGAATTTATAGTTGTAAGGCATTTAAAATACAGTCTGGCCATACTGCTATTGAAATGTTTATTTAAATACAAACAAGCATACAATTTCCCTGGTGGAAATCAAAAGTCTCTGTTTATGGGATGGTGTGGGCATTATTCCCTTTTGGGCATGCAGTTCATCTTCCTGGAAGTATTCCAGGGCAGAGAGGCAGCTGGGACATGAGCAAACACCCCAGGGAGCTGCAGAGGTCTCCTCTCACCTTGTCTACAAACATGTGCTTGTTCAAAGGTATCCCACTCTCTGAGAAGGTGACTCTTTATTCGGAAGCTCAGCAGCTGTGGGAAGAGTTTTCTGAACCTCAGTGGTGTGTGTCTTTGTCATTTGTGTGCCAGCTGGGGGAGGGAACTATTCAAAAGAGAAGCTACCATCCGAAGTCAGTAAATCCGTCATCAGAGATGACAGCTGTGGGTTTGCATCCTTGTTTTACTGCGACTTTGAGCAAGTTGGTGAAGGTGGCAGTGGCATCCAGCTCCGGCCTGTGAAGAGTTATGATTTTCTACTGTATTAAGCTACTGAAGGGACTCTGCCACTTAGCACCCTCCGGGGAGCCTTCCCTTTTGCAGTACAGGGAAATTTACCCCTTGTGACCAACTGTTAAGCTTCCTTTGAAGCCTCTTTTAATTCAGATTTGGTTCAGCTCATGATGGCTTTAGAGTCAGTAGGGAAAACATTTACGATATGACAAACTAGCAACCTGTATTTTTTACGTACTGTTAGAGAAATCATGGGTCTTTTATACTTGTGTTCTTTTGCTTTTGTTGGGAGAGATGTCCTTTGAGACCCCTCAGTTCCTCACTTTATATTCTTTCTCCTCTTCAAGCCTCAAAGCCTCTCTGCACTGTAGCAGGCTTCGCTTTGATGAGGCAGGCTGGAGAAAGTTTCCTCTGAAGCCTGCCATAGTCAATGGTCTGCTATCGAAAGGGAGACTGTGGAATCAAGTAAGTATTCATCCATCCACTGGGGGGTTCTTCTTCTTCAGAGTAAGGATTTGTTTCCATTACAGGCTCCAAAGGGTACTACAATCTCACGGGTTTCATGTGGGCCCAGTGTGTCCAGTCTCTCACCTTGGTAGAGAGTTCTACATGCTCTGTAGAACTGTTTTATTCTTTCTGCCAGGATCCTGATTGTTTGTGCTCCTTCTTAGCTACAGAGCGGGAGTGTAGCACCATGCACAGCATCTCTGGATGTCCAGAGGTGGAACTGTGGGAGACATCAGGATATCTGACCACATAGGGATGAGTGAGGTTGTGGCAGGAAGACATAAGGTCTAATGTTGATTCTGAACCAGGTTTTGCAAAAGCATTATGTGGAGAATGACTGTCTTCTACAGAAAGGGGAGGTGATGGGAGGATTATTTGGAAACCACAAATAGGAAGCAATCAGCATGATTAACTGCCTGGGCTTGCAGCTCAGGTCTGCAGTTGTATGGTCTTGGGCAAAATGACTTCACCTTTCTGTGAGTTCAGCGCTTCATCTGGGTTGTTATGAGGAATGACTGTGATAATCCAAATGGAGTGCTTAGCACAGAGGCTGGCACATAGTAAGCCTTAGATCAGTGTTAGTAACCTGCGATTGTGTAGAAGTATTATAGCATAAGCAAGTTCCTTGGCATAGAATCCCTTGGGCACTCTAAGGAACATCCATTGAAAAGGGATCTTTTAAAGGCCAAGTGATAAAGGACTTAAAAGTCCCTCTTGGTTTTTATCCATCAGCAAAATTGTCTACATTATTCTTCCTAAATATAGTCCCTATCAAGCAGTAAGAATTTATGAATACCTGTTATGTAAGCAGCTATTAGTGTTGCAGGCCTATCTGTGAGCTCCATGATTGTAAATAGCCAAAATAATTTAACCATCAGCTCCTCCAATCTGATGACAACTTTGTTACTGCTTTCAATTACAGAAAAATTTAAAAGTCTGTTGTCTACTTCATTCTTTTTCATACCTGAAACTTGGGAATCTGTGTTAATTTGTATAGCCTGGTTAACTTATACCATTTCAAGTGTTTCTTGTTCATTTATTTTAACTAATAGACACCTTGAATCTTTCCTATTTATCAAGTGCTATGATTTAGTCTTTACCTTCATGATCTGAAAGAGAACAGAATAGCCTAGAACAATACACTGTGAAAGTGTTCAGACAGATAAATAGGAGCTGTTATGCAAATGCAGAGGAGGAGAGCTTTAGTCACCTTCTGAGCTGTGGGAGGCTGGCAGGGGGATGGGGAAGATTTCCTAGAGATGGTAGCATCTGACATTCTGATAGCAATACACTATATTTCAATGACAGTGGACACTATGAAAAATAATGTCTGTGGACAGACTAAACACATTATGAAGTGTACTTTGTTGCAAAAGGATGGAAATCCTAGGATGAGGAAATGGGACTCGGCATTCAGCTTTGCAAAATATAAACAAAGACATACCCTGGCTGAGCTTCCCTACTGTGAATCCCCTGAACTTTTAGAAATAATATGGTTCTGAGACTATTCTACTGGAAAGTCAATGAGATTTGTAAACAAGAGTGATGGGGGACAATGAGTCTTTCATGACTAACTACAGTTCCAGTTTCTGATGGCAGGAATTCATTAAGAAGGCAAGTATGCTGTGTAGGGCATTTCTTCATAGTTTCTATTCCTAAGAGAAAGAAGAAGAGGGAGAGAGAGAAAAAGAGAGAGAGCGAGCGAGCACTTAATTTTATATTGACTGACTAATATCCATCAAAGGAGAACAATGCCAAGAGTTAAATAAAAATATCTGTAGATCTCTTTTGTTAATAACATTGAGATGGGACCCACAGCGCCACTGTTACTTAGGAAATTGCTTGGATAACAAAAGCCCTTTGCCTTTATCAGTAAACAAAGACAAGGGTATTTGAGTCATAGGGAAATTGGTTTGGGTAATGGGTAGCAGCCACAGTGGTAAAAAGAAATGATGAAGGATTGGAAAGCAAAGGGAAAACTCATTTGAAGACGGAGCATCAATAATGTTAGCTAGTACATCTGTAAAATGAGGGGTTTGAGGTTGAACTTTGGTAAATCCAAGGTTCTTGCCAGTTTTGACATATCATGGACTATGGATCCAATCAGGTATAGACAATTAATTAGATTAATTATTAATTATTAAAAAACTTCTTATGCCTTTCTTGTCAAGAAATGAAGGTTCCACACATAATGCTTTAAAAAATCCCAGGGCATTTTTAAAAGATAAAAATATAATGAATACAAAAATAAGCAGAAAATAAGAAAAATAAACAGAAAATAAGTCAACAGAAAATAAATAAAAGAAGTATCATATCATCAAACAGACACTTTAGCACAAACGCTATTTTCTCTGTGAATGAGCTATTTGGAAAGTTCATTAAATCCTTAGAATATTAAAAACATTTAGCACACCATTTCTTTGTTGAACTAATGAGTACCTCCAAAATTCCAAAGAGCAGAAAATTTTAGGAATGTTCAATAACTTTATAGTCTTCATGCAGTTTTGGTATTAAAAGAATCTGCTTCAAGTGAAAAAAAAACATGGGTTTCTGAAAATTGTTATATTCAGTTGAACACTTTGGAAGAGGGAGATGTTCAGCAAAATCCATACATACTTCCCAACCACAGGGCATCACTGGAAAGAGGTTGTCCAATTGTGGACACCATTGCCAAATCCTTTTCCTCTTGGTAGGATCATGTAACTATTCTTGCAAATAGATTATTAGTGGAAGTGAAGTACATAATATCTTGGCATTGGGTGTTATTAATAGAGTATATCTTCATCACAGTCTTTTGTTTGTGCTCTTGGCTGGAAGCAGAGGACTCAATAGCCCTAGGGGATGGCAGAACCCCAGGATGAGTGAAACCTGAATCTTTCACACTTGGAGAAAATCTGCCAGTCTTCCACAAACCTTGCATAGTACTGTTAAATGAACATGAAATAAAGTATTGAACTTTTGGAGATTAATTTGTTATAGTAATTACCCAATTGATGTAGGCACCAAATTCCCTTAGTCTTAGAATGGCAAATTAGTTCATTAGCGAGAAACACATATACTCGTGATTTATGATGATGGAGATCATTGGAAATCCTGACCTATCCTGTCCTAAAGCTATGAGGAAAGAGGAATAGGTAAACCCTTTCCATGATGTTAAACTCTGTAAAATAACTAGAGTACTTCATCTTTCTTCTTATCTGAGTCAAAGTGAGACATCATGCTTCAGACAGTCAGAAACATCAAAGAGTTGCTCCTTGCTAATTGCCAGTATGATCCTAGAGAAAAATGTAAGTTTCTGGTGTTCGGTCATACTTGATAGAAGGGGACAGGTGTGACTGGGATGTAGTGGGGGAAAATATTATTAGGACTCTGGGGAAATAGCAGAAAATTCCATTCATTTTTATACTTACTCCAAGAACCTAAAAACAAACCATGGGCTCTTTGACTGCCAATAGCCACACGACATTTTCTGTTCATGGCTGGAATTATAAAACAGAATGACACATGCAATAGACACATCCGCTGGTCAAAGAAATTTCCCACTAATGTACAATCTTCTCTTTTTTGGTTAGTAATCCATGTTCTTTGTAGTTGCTTACAGTTAGTATACTCTTTAAGGACTGAACTAAAGTAAAAACAATGGATAAATATTGTCATGCAGTCTTAAAGACAGAACCCTATATTCTCATAAAGTCATGGAAAAGTACCATTGTAAAACTAATCAAAATTTGATCGTAACCAAAACCTGGGCATGGGAGATTGATCCCCTGTGTGGCAGAAAAGTTCAACTTGTATGATGAAAAGATGAAGAAAAAAGGCAGTTACAGTCAGGATTGTTATGTCAATATATGAAGCATAGTACCTACTGTGAGCAAAACTAATAAGAACCTTCCTCCTGGGGTAGAGGTAAATATTTCCAGGTACATTTGTTTTCTAAACACTTCAAAACATCCTACTCCCTGACTGGAATGACCTTTTTCGTTTGTGTTTGATGCATAGGAAAGTTTCATCAGCAATGACTGTTTCACTGAACTTTTTGTGTTAAGAAGATTAAATATTAAATCTTTGTTCTTTGAACATCTCCAAAACAATTCAATACTCATTTTAATAGGCTCTTAAAATTTTATTTTGATTCCTTCTTTTAAAGATTGGAGACACCGAGAAATAACAAGTTCTACCAGGGCCAGGACTACATGAAGGGATGAGGTGCTAAGGTATAAAATTTAAGAACTCATTCACTTTCACCCTGCACTTGTTCAACCCTGAGAGCTCCTCCTCAAATTTTGTGCTGTTGGCACTTCACTCACCTCCCTAGTTCTGTCCCTGAGTTCCATAGATAAACTAGTGTGAAAAGTGTACATTGGAGGTGCACAGAGTAACCTGAGACTGTTCTTAGTTTCTGAGTTTGGGTATGTGGTAGTAACTTCTTAATGAGAAATGCAGGGAAATCCGCTCCAATGTCAAGGTGAATTCCTGCTGTGCAAATGACACCAGGGAAGAAAAGCTCCTCTTTTGGTCTTTGCTTGAATAATAATAATAATAAAAAGATCTATAATTGGATTTCCTTAAAGACTCAGAGAACTAACATCTTTATAACTTTTCAGATTGAAAGGTAGTCCTTTTGAATTCTATTAACTTTGCAGTCTACATTTTTTAGAAAGTAAGATTATGTAGCTTCTGAAGGAACTCAGGAACAATGAAGTGAGCAATATTTGCATTCACAAGTTATTCTGTGTTGGCAGATTGTCATCTTTTATAGAAATATCACAATTTTTCAAAAGGATCACTTTGAAGATAAAGAATTATATTTAATCATATTTTTCATTAAAAAAGTCATTTTGAATGCTCACTTTGACAATCAAAGATCCCAATGCCTTTTCATAATGGTCCAGCCCACTTCAGGTAACCACATTGCAACCAAGGGCACCACCCCCTTCTCATCTTTAACTCTGGGAAAACAATAGCCCACATTTCCACCCCTGCCACTTAAAGTTTCTAAAGTATTCCTTTCAGCAGAAGAATGAGAATTTGATTCTCTAGAAAATTTTCATAGCCTCACATCTAAAGAAATGGTAACTAATAGCTACAGCATGAAAGAATAGCTAGAAAATTTTGTGGATAGACCAGAACACTGCTATTTTATAGTCCTACCTTAGTTTAAAATTCTAAGCCTCAATGACCTGTTACACATGAGGAAGAGTTGGCAATACTTTGGTCATGGATTTGAAGACAAGATCTCTGAAAACAATTCCTTCCCTTAACAGTTATAGAAGTTTTAAGAAATTAAGAGTAGTAGATTGAGGATTCATTTTTAGAAAATTATAGATTTAATATGAAAAATGGTGGCAATTTTCCTATGTAACTAGACATAGCAATGTCATAGTCAAGGCTGAGAAGTTGTCATAAATGTAATCACTGTGTTGAATGCCTGGCTTCTAGGATATGATAAAATGGTACCCTATGTTTGCTTTTATTGCTTCTTTAAGATTTAGGCTTTGACCTGATGTGGTGGTGCATACCTGTAATCCTAGAGGCTGGGGAGGCTGAGGCAGGAGGATTGCAAGTTCAAAGTCAGCCTCAGCCAAAGCAAGACTCTAAGCAACTCAGTGACACTCTTTCTCTAAATAAAATACAAAATAGGGCTGGAGATGTGGCTCAGTGGTCAAGTGCCCCTGAATTCAATCCCCTGTCTCCACCTCCCAAAAAAAAGAAGATTTAGATTTTGGAGAGACTCTTCCCCTGCCCCTGGATGGAACGTCCCTTAAGTTTCACACTAAAAGGTAAGAAATTGGTATATGAGCTGAGGGCCAACGTAAGGGTTGGATAATTATTCAGTGTTTGTTTGAGATAATTATTTCATAATGTTATACTAAAACCAAAGTATATTAAAAATGAGACTTTGTTATGATAATGAAAACAAGTAATAAAAATGTATAATTTAGACCTCCCATAGATAGGCAGAATTAATATTCTGAAAATGGTCATATTACCAAAAGCAATCTATAGATTCCATGTAATCTCCATCAAAATACCAATGATATTTTTCACAGAACATGAAAAATAATTCATAAAATTCACATGGAAGAATAAAAGATCCAGAATAACCAAAACAATCCTGAGCTAGAAGAATAATACTGGGGGCATTGCAATAACCAACTTGAAGTTATGCTACAGAACTATAGTAACAAAAGCTGCATGGTACTGAGCTAGAAAAAGACACCTAGAAAACAGAATAGAAGACATAGAGACAAACCCACACAGATAAAATCATTTGATTCTTGACAAAGATGACAAAAGCATATGTGGGAGAAAAGATAGCCTTTTAAATAAAAGGTCTTGAAAAAACTGGTATCTATATGTATAAGATGGAAACTAAATCCCTATCTCTCACTCTGCACATAAATCAACTCAAAGTGAACTAAAGACCTAGGAATTGAACCAGAAACACTGCAACTGCTAGTAGAAAACAGGGTCAACACTTCAACACATAGGTGCAGACGATTACTTCCTCGATAGGATTCATAACGCTCAGGAAATAAAACAAGTGGGATGGCATCCAGTTTAAAAGTTTCTGGTCAGCAGGATTTAGAGCCTTCAGAAAGAGAGACAATCTTTGCCAGCTACTTTTTCAAGAACTAATAACTAGAATACATAAATAACTCAAAAAAACTTAACACTGAGAGACAAATAACCAAATCAATGCATGGGCAAATGAACTAAACATATACTTCTCAAAAGAAGAAATACAAATGGTCACTAAATATATGAAAAAATGTTCAACATCCCTAGCAATCAGGGAAATGCAAACCAGAACTACACTGAGATTTCATCTCTAGATAGAGTGGGAAATACTAAGAATACAAATAACAATAATTGCTGGTGAGGATGTGGAGAAAAAGAACACTTACACAATGTTGGTGGGATTGTAAATTAGTACAATTACTATGGAAATCAGTATGATGGTTTCTCAAAAGTCTAGGAATGACCCAGCTTAACACTCCTCAGTGTTTATCCTAGAGAATTAAAGTCAGCATACTGCAGTAATACATGGGTACTGATGTTTATAACAACACAGTTCACAATAGTCAAATTATGGAACCAGCTTAGATGTCTGTTGATGGATGAATGGATAAAGAAAATGTGGTATATATACACAATGGAGTTTTACTCAGCCTTAAAGAAGAATGAAATTATGCCATTTACAGGAAAATGATGGAACTTGAGAGCATTATGATAAGCGAAATAAGCAAAACTCAGAAAGTCAGGGGCCATATGCTTTCTCTCATATATGGAAACTAGAGAGAAAAAGGAAAAAAAGGGGTATCTCATAAAAACAGAGGGGAGATCAGTAGGGTACAGGAAGGAGACCAGGAGGAGAGAGGAAAGAAGGGGAAGAGCAGGTGCTGAAAATTAAGTTGACCAAATTATATTATTCTGTTGTGTCCATGAATGAATCCGTAATGACAAATTCATTTTATATATCATTATAACACAACAATGAATATTGCAATTGATTGCTCAAATGTTTAACTATTATTTTAAAAGTCTCAGAAAAGAGGTAAGAGTTCTTTCTGAGCTTTTGCTCTGTGCTAAGACCTTTACTTGACTTACTTCATTTCTACTTGCTAGTTGCTTCTCATCTTTACCAGGGTCAACATCAAGGGAGGGAGAAGATGTGAGGGGACTGGGTACTTTCTTGGTTCCTCAGAGTATTATCTCTGGGGACTTCTACTTCGAGGTTCCATTGCAAGGGTTGAGAGGCCTATGATCTCTTCCTGGGCCTCTGGCCACTGGTGGATCATATCTATGCTCCTGTTGGAGTGCCTCATTCCCTTGTGACCTCCTTTTGATTCAGGGGAAACACCGACTCTCTTGGTGCAGGTTGACTTCTGGAGCTGCTCACCTTACCATCATGGTTCTCAGGGGTGCCAGGCACAACTCTCAGTGGCTCTGTTGTAGAGAGAACTCTCACTGCGCTTGAGGTGAATAGGACACTGCAGGGGAGCTCCCTCCAAATAAATCTCTTCACAAAGTCCTTTTCCCCTCTTTCCAACCCCAACCCTTCTACATCCTGTGTATGGAGACCTCTCTCACACACACCTTAGGACCTGTTGTATTAATGACACAGTCAAAACTGAGGATGGAGGAGCCCCATGTTGACATTGGAATCACTGAGAGATTTTCTATTAAGCAAATATAGTTTGATAAAATGTCTAAAAGATTTAACAGTATTTTCTGCTTTAATATGACATATTTGGTAAAAAGTGTTCACTGTAGACTGCTCTGTCCTAACTAGGTATACTGTGGTACACTCAACTAGATGATCAGGAGTGTCAGTTCTCATTAATGTCCTTTCACACAAACACCTTCCCACCTTGCTTCTAGTGTGTGGAGACCTGCTCCCACTGAACTGAGCCTAGCCAAGACACAGGTATTCTCTGTTATACCCTGACTGATTTTAGGCAGTTATTCCTAGCTCCTTATAAAATAGAGGGACTTTCTAAATGTCCTTTTCTTTTAAAGAGCAATAAATGTTTCTCTCTGTTGTATACTATATTAAATCTATAACTCACATAGAAGTAATTTTATAGCTGGGTATGGTCATGTGCAACTGTACTCTCACTACTTAGAGGCTGAGGTGGGAGGACCACTTGAGTCTGAAAGTTCCAGGTTGGCTTTGGCAACAAAGTGAGACCCTGCCTCCCCCACAGAAAAATTTCATGGGGCTGGGGTTGAGGCTCAGTAGTGGAGCGCTTGTCTATCATGTGTGAGGTGCTGGGTTCTATCCTCAGCATCACATAAAGTGAAATAAAGGTATTGTATCCACCTACAACTAAATACATATATATTAAAAAAATCATGACTTTCACCCTTTCTTCTTTGAGGTCCATCCTAGCCTGGCCCTTCCTTCATCCCCATTCTTCTTGCTCTTGCTCCCATCTCACCCTCTATATATACATGAACTTAGCCTCCTCTTTAAGGGGAATCCTGTCAGGAACATAAATACCATGACTGTATCACCAAAAATTGTTATACACATTTTAAAAAAGTAAAGTCCATTCTACCCTGACCCTGTGTGCAAGAGCCGCAGGCTGCTCCCACTTAAGGTGGATCTGAGATCTCCGGAAGTGTGCCGACCGAGGACTATGAAAAGGAACTCATTCCTAGATTATAATCTAGGAAGCCCAGGAGGACTACATTGGTAGCCAGCACTAAAGAACCTTCCTCCTTTTCTTTCTCACAGTTTTGGGGATATTTTTTGAAGGTAGGACTCTGTGTGCTGGGTCTGAGAGAATTTGGTTGTTTCAGGAATGCTCTTGGATGGACCTTTGGCAGGTGGTAGGAGTTTCTGACTAAATTGTTCCCATCAGCACATCAGAATGGGAAGTTGATAGGTACTGTAAAAACAAGTAGAGAGCGGATCCTAAGCATACAATAAAATTTTAAACAGAATTGGAATTCCCCACATTAAGTATCCAGACCATGTGTATTCTGAGAGTGAAAGCATTAATTGAGGGCAAAAATCTTACTTAAGCAAAATATTTGTCTGGAAAGAAAAGGATGAACAATTTGAGTGGAGTAAGATTTTTTATTTTTTACTAAGTTAATTTTTTGTTTTTTTAGCAAGTCAATTCAACACGATTTATGAAATATCATCTCATGCTAGCAATGATGACAAAAATTTAAATGGGACCCAAACTGTCATTCAGAAGTTTATAATAATTAAATAACTGGTATTTGACAGTTAACAATTTATTGCTTTAAATCAAAATTAGTTCTTGGATCAGCAATGAAACTACTAATTTTCTATCATATGGTTATCATGATAAAGGAAGCTATTTCTATTGTTATTAATTTTCTCTACCCAAAGAACACAGGAGATGTTAACAGCACAACAGTATCTAAAACCAAAAACCATTCAGCCTCTTCTTTTATTCATGAGAGAGCACTGAAAATTTACCTGAGAATATGCATGTCCCTCTTGTCAAGCACTTTTTCCCATTATTATTTTCTAATTCTAACAGGATGCATCCTGTCTCTCTGATTTAAGCAAAAAGTTATTTCTTAAATCTCATCCTCAGGGCTTATTCTTTCATTTACTCTGTGAACCGAGTTTTGTGGCCTATCGTGCAACCCCATTATCCATTCTGTAACTTAGCATATCGTTTTCCTCTCAAGCTTATCAATCTTACAGGTTTGGTGTAGAGCAAATTCATCTTTTTATCTAGCATAAAATTTTTTAGAATGAACTAGCACCTCATGTCCCAGTTAAGTGGAACTATTCCCTATAATATTGCCTCTTGCTTTCCTACCTCCATGCTTTTTCTCTCCCTTTTCTCTCCATTTCCAGTCACTTAAATCCTTCCAACTTGTTACGTATGACATAAATGCTAACTTCCTGACTACCTTCAATAGGTCTGCTCTGATTTCTCAACTAAAAGCCAATTTTTTTTTGATGCAAATGTTTATTGTGGTAGTTATTATTGCTGTTTACTATACTATATTTGACTCTTAGGCTCATTTGGGGTATGCAGTAAGAAGTTCCTCCTTGCCTCTGAGCTCAAGTATGGTCTTAGCACACTTTTATCTGACAGAAAGTAAACGGAAGTAGCATTTATCACTTCCATGTGGAAGCTTTAAGGGTCAGTGTGTGCTGTGCCATATTCTCTTTTCCCTTTGCTAGGTGGCCTGTGATCCAGATAATGGCTAGGTTGACCTAAATTGCACAGTGAGAATGTTGATGATGTGGGACTGAGCTCCTAGTCAATCTTCAATAAATGTGTAATATGAATAAGAAATAAACCTTCATTATTTAAGCCTTTGAGATTGTAAAGCTGTTTGTTATTGTAGCAAATCCTAGTTTATTCTAACTAACAACACTTGTACATGATGTTGATGTCTCTTTTTATTTAATTCACTTTAAAATGTTTATTGATATTTTGTCCAGTCTCCAGATGACTTTAACCCCAGCCGATATCTGATTGCAACCCCAAAAGGGATTCCAAGGGAGAACTAAGAGGGAAAGTGGAGTTTTCAATCACCTGTTTTTCTCAGTGGTCATGAAAATTTCTATAAAGTAGTCATTTATATGTAAGGAATGCATGTAAGTTGAAAGTGAATAAGACAGACCTTCTCTGACTTCCTTCTGACAGGCTGATTTTCCTGAGGTTCTGCTGTTGGCTGCCTTCTTTTCCTGCACATTCTTCTTGGAAAAATCTCACACTCCCCTGTGATTTCAACTCCAAACTATTTGTCTTGCTGCTCCCCTTGCCCTATCTGTATTTTCAACCCTTAGAAGATCTGAAAAGCTGAGTCCTTCCTAATTTTCTGACCTTCAATATCATGAACAAAATAAAATGGTTATTTTAAACCACTAAGTTTTGGAGTACTTTGTAATACAATGGTAGGAACCAGAATAGTGAATTACCTGCATTGCTTGCTTCTGGCCTCATTAGAGTTGGCCCTGTAACCTGGGTACTTGTAGCCTCTCTTGTCCATATCCCATAGCCTCTTGCCCAAGGGCCTTATCCTAACTCTTATTACAGAGCTGCATACTTGCTAAGATCCTTATTCAGAATAGCCTGGATGACCTCTCAAATGTGGATGAATTTAACTAGTCTTTTGTGTTCTCAAAGCCATTCACTTTAGTGATGTGCAATTTCGGCTTTCCATTTCAGGCTATTTGCATGAAAAAAGGAGGGGTGTTGGCATAAGGAAGATTGTATAAATTTTTGTCTGACTTCCCCTTGATTCTGATGGCAAAAAGCTTTAGGAAAGTTTCTATGAATTCATGTACTTACTTCAACTTACATGGAGCATGCCATTGCTGTGGATAAAGGAGTTGATTTGGCCAGGTATCAGTGCTGGTGAACGGTGGGAAGTCAAGATGTCTATGTAGGCTGAAGCCAAAATATGAAGGACCTGGAATGCTTGGCTAAAATATTTCAGCTCCATCCTGTGGGTGGTGGGGAGACATCAACATTTTTTAAACATAGTAAGCATGATTATAAAAAAAGCAGAACTGGAGGCAGTGTGCTGGGGAAGATGAATTCTAAGTGTAGCAAGTTGGTGGCCAGGAGATGACTATAGTAATCCCCATATCAAGAGAAAGGTGAAGGGAATCTGCAGTAAGAACTCTCAATGGGAGAGACAGGAAGGCATAGATCTGAGGAATATCAAGAAGAAGGATTGAGAGAACTGGTGGTCACTTACACTATAGATGGGTCAGGCATGGTGTTGAAAAGACTCCACATTAAAAAACTTCAGAAGGCAGAACTATCCCTACAATTCAGTATCTGTGAAGTGAGTCCTATGTGCCAAGAGTTTTACACAGGAAACTTTTATTGATCCTCATAATAATCTTGGGTTATTGCAATTTTACAGAAGCAATAGAGATATATAAGATAATGTCCAAAGCTGCACCACTGATGAGCAGTGGAGCTAGGATTTGAACCCAGGTGATTCACCTTCAAAGTGGATGCTACTTACTACTATTTTTATCTTCTCTATTTATTTACAGAACTCCCAGTCTTTTTTCTTTAGTCTGATCATACTTACAGGGCTTAATAAAACATTATTTGATGCCGAACCTCATTTTTCAATTGCTAGTAAATGACCATGCTTCCCTGACAGAGGAAATAAATCAATTATATTCTGGGTCTATGGCAGCATTTTCTGAAATAGGGTCAGTGTGGGTCAGCCAAGAACATATTAAGTGGTATAACAATATCATTACCAACTCTTTCACTACTCTGATTCTGTATTGCTAGATATTTGCAACAATTATTGCTCTATAAATCCTTATGTAAAATTTGAGAGAAAAAATGAGAGAGAGAGCATTTTTTAAAATGTGCTTCCACAGAGTTCTTTATATATAGAGCAAACTTACATTTCAAGGTGACCTACCCCAGTATTATAAATATCATTCATGGAAGAGATGATCAAAACTACAGACAGAAATATCCTAAAAACTGTGCTGTTAAATATATTTCTGTTGTTCTCTGAAATTTGTGAGATGCCATCCAATAAGCTAAAGCCCCTTAGTGATTAAAATGTGTGTTTTTTTGGAGGTGGAAACAGGTGAGGAGTGAATTTTGAAAATGATTATAACAGCTTTACATATGTATGATGCCTTTGCCACAAGGACCCTCGCACGCTTCAAGAATGACTTAACAAATGTGTATTAATCCTCACATTGTCCATAGAGAATATGTGCAAGGTAAGCAGTGTTTATCAATAAGTTTTCTTCTCTTGCAAAAAAAGAAACCCAACCTTGTCAACTGAAGGTGTTGTGACAATCTCTGTAAGGTCACTGACTGTGGACACAGTTGTAACATTTGCACTGAACTTGCTAGGTTCCATGGGCACTTAGATGTAATGGGAGTGGAAGTGATCTGTTCTTCCTCCTTTTCTTCCCTTCACTTTCCTCCTTCCTCCCTCCCTTTTTCTCTCCCTTTTCTTCCTTCCTTTGAAATGTTCTGAAACGACTCAAATTCTGACCAACCATTGGGAAAAAAAATATCTAGTTTTATTTTGTCTCTTTTTTCTTTCTTTATACTTAATATGAAAACACAATTTCCTCATAGTAGTTCCTGATTTACATTTCTGCTCCATTGGTGGATTTCTCCCTCTGTGTTCAGCAACATCTCATTCCTAATGACTATTTATAGCCTCCCAGGGTTTCTGTGGCCCTAAGTATCACCGTTGAATTTATCAGAGTTCTTGCCTATCCTGATTGCCTGGGTGCACCTGCTGTGGGATTTATAGCCTTGAAAATAAGTACCAAACACCTAGTGGCTTCTAAACTTTTTTTTTTAAATCAGTCTTTCAAGCAGGTTGCTTTCTACCCTTCCCCTCCTTAGGAGGCTCACAGTGGCTGTTTCTACATGATGTTGAATCATCCAGATGAAAAGTGAAAATTCTGTCAATCTCCTGTTCTCAGCTGTAGTTTAATGTAAGAGGCATTTGTGTGGTTGTGATGAAAACAAGATTGGGAGGAGGAGAAGGCCCTAGATCTCTGTCTCCCAGGTCTTCATGCCTCCTTTCTTGAATTACCAGGTTCCTTTTTCCTACCACCATCACCTTGAGACCCAAACAGATGCTGTCTGCTTTTGAGACTATATTCTGGCTACTGCTATCTTCTGTTCTTAAATTTGCTCCTCTTCACCCTGCCCTGGGCCTGTGGTCCTGCTACACACCCCTCTGCATTCCTCTGCATCAAGGCTGAATACTTGTTACATAAATTTACTCCTTTACTATTCACAGGGAATAAGAATCATCTCAGCTAAATACCATCTGCATGTATGTATTCAGCTGCATCTGACAGTTTAAAGTAAGGGAAGCATGAAGAATGAGAGACTTCTGATGAAAGATAATGGATAAATCATCCAAACTAGGATCATTTGCTCCATCTGTGATGTGAAGAAGTGGGGGAATTGCAGAAAATGAAGGATGCAGAAACCCTCTAGGTCAAACCAGTGTGTGTGGCTAAGGCGAAAAATGGATAGTTTCAGAAACACCAGTGAGGCCAACCCTGCTCTTCCACATAAGCCCAGGACCAATCACTTTGGGCACAGTCAGGTGGTTGGCTAGAGTGGTTTGAAAACAACTTATTCCCATGCATCATTTGTATTTCCTTTCAAAGGAACCACAAGTCTGCATAGTCTTATTCCTAGGATCTAGGGGAAGCCTCTACCATTTTTTTCTGTTGAGCTGATACCCAGAATGAGACATTTTCATTATGAGCTGGGCAGTGAGAGTGTTGATTTATAACTACTTTACAGTTTTGCCTCAAGGACCTTCACACACTTCACCTACTTCTCCTGCCTTTGGAAGGGGATCCTGAAGCAGTATAACTATTGAAATCTAAAAATTTCCTCCTTTTGTAACTCAGACCTACTGGGGGTCTTCCACGTGGACATGAATATAGCATGCCCGGTTTATCTCAAGTAATAAATCTTGAAGTCTTTTCTGTCCCCACTGTACTCCCAGTTCTGGAGCTACCATCATGTTTTTCTGGGAAAGTTCTTTCCATATTGGATGTACACTTTTGGCTTTAGATCACTGCCTTGGACATAAGAGGTTCAGCCTGGTTCCTGGAAACTGGGAAGAAAAAAGACTTGGCAATGCCTCATGACACAGCAGAGGAAATGCCCTAACTCTGCAGCCACCAGCTCACCACAATGGGATGTGTTTGTGTCTAGTTTCTAGGGAAACTCTGTTCAGTTTACTGTCTATTCTTTCCCTGGCCCAGTAGATGCTCTGCAGTCTCCTGTAATCTTGCTGTGAGTTTGCTTTGTTTCCTGGATTTTGTCTATTTCAGCTTCTCTGTTAAACTCACTGTAATCTATATCTGACTCTTGATACCCAGGCTGACTCCATCCACCCTCCAAACTTTTATCCTCCACTTCACTCCTCCTGGGTAGTCCCGGCTTATTGCATGAGTTACAAATCCTGCATATAAACTCTCTCTTTTCCTGTTTCTGGACCCTAAACATACTCTTTCCCCACATCTAGCAACTTCCACAGTATGTTCCATTTTTTAGTAATCATCATTAACACAGTTGTGCACCTTTATATGGTGTCATGTGTGTGGAGACTTGTAGTTTCTTCATGGGTATTGTTTTTAAATATATTAGCAACAACACAGGCCTAAACAACTAATGAAGTGGAAAACATCCGGCAAGAGGGTTTTTGGGTGCTTTCATTTTGGGGTATTTTAACACAAATTTGGTGCTGTAAAGTCATAGGTACAGTAAACAAGAACCTATCCAAAGCTGCTACCTGGTTTGCTTTTGCCTTGTGGGCCAGACGATGACAGATAAAGGACACCAAGGAGAAAGAAATTCTGTGTTTTGAACTCATAAAGAGGTATTTACCGTGATTTCACTTCTTATTTTTGTTCCAATTACAACAATATTTCTGAAGTGTTTGATCTCTGGTTGTCTTTTGAGGTTGCAAGCCCTTCTACCCTGGGTCTTGTCTCCCTTGCCTTTCATACGTTTCCTAAAGATCCAAGACATAAGAGTAAGCAAGCAGTCATTCCAAGTCTCTCGCTCATTTCAAGAGTTGGAGGGCTTTTGGCATTCCTTTGATCTTGCCACTATTTTCCTTGCATTTCCAGGCAGGAAAAGGCTGGTGGGCATCCTGACACTTGCATAGACAACAATGTGTGGTCTTGAAGTTGATCCCTCCAGGGAATGGGACCTGTGAGGGGACACATTCTTTCCATAGTCCCCACTCTACTCTGAGCTCTCTCCCTATTTTCTGCTGCCTTCTTTTCCCATCAGAGCCACTTGGGGAGGCTCTGACAGACAAGGAGCATTGTTGGTATCTCCAACTGATGCATGGTGAGAGAAGGACTATACTCACCACAACACTGGCATGGCTCTCTGTCTATACTCAGATCAAATAAAACATATTGGGGAAAGGAAGGGAAGTTTGGGGTGTTGTAAGAAAAAAAATTAAAAATTTAATTAGTTATGCCAAGTGAATATTGCACACATGCTTGGTCCCTTTGGTCCATTGATTTCATTCACTTATTGACAGAGTCTTGATTCTCGTGTTCATATTCCAATATAATGGCTAAACTATTTTTAAAGGTGATGATAGCACCATATTCATTCTTTCCCTTATTCTGCAGCTCTTGATTCAATTTCAATTTATCAGGAAAATATCCTTATCTAGGTCAAATCCCCTGGTTTCAGGTTCCCATGGCACTCTGTCCTTGGTGGCACTAGCCACAGCAGCAATTTTTCTTTGAGTGTTTATTTGCTTAATGTATCTTTTCCCCAGAACACTGTAAGCTTCATGAGGCCAGGAGTGAGTCTGTGACTCTGAGTTCCAAGGCTCTCCATCTGTTGCACAGTGTCTGGCACACGGTAGGTAGGTCATACTTATTTGTTGCTGTTGGGTGGATGTGTCTCACTCAAAGAAATGGGAATAGAAATCATTTTTTTTTTTTTTTTGCTGAAACTTTTCTGGAATGTCACCAATAAGTATAATGTATGGACTGTGTGGTGGGGTCTTATTCCAGGCAAGACCAACAGACTTTGGATTTGGGGATCTCTCCATAGAACTGCTCAGTCCATGTGTTACTCAAGTGTCACAAAACTACTGATTTTGGTGGATTGATTAATTTTGGGGGCAAACTGAACAAATTAATATTTTAGTTTCAGCTAATATAGTAAATTTAACTAGTTCCTGGTGTCCTTTTGGGCCTGCTGGGATATTTCAACAGAATGATGAGGCTATTTGGAATTAATCTGCCACCATTCACCTCTGTTTTATTTTACAAAGTCAGCAGGTGGGAATGTTGGGCTATTTTTTGATCTACGTTGAAGACAGGTAACATGACACTTTGAACTTTCTGCTTTCTCCAGCAGTTCGTTCTTTCTGCTGTTTCTCTCTTTCACTAAGCCTTTCTGCCAAACACATCATACCTCCCTTTTGCAATGCCTGATTCCTGCTCTGTCCTTGAAAGCATTCTTTGATCTTTCTTCTTTTTGTCAGCATTTCATTTTGGTAGAGTTGCTCAATGAATTACTGCATAACTGCTCTTATCAGAGTCTGAAATTATATCCCTGGAGATCTTTGTAGTTTCCCAGCTTCAATGAATATTCAAGTACTTGTCCAAGAAGTCTCTTTCCTACTACTGAGTAGTCTACATTTTTTGCCTTATAATTCAATTCCAATTACACATGTGGGTGCATGCATCTGCACACATACAGAAGCATGCCCATGTGTTGTAATTACTAGTGAGAGAAACACTGTCCATTTGTGGTCTATTGACTTCATTCACTTATTGACAGAGTCTTAATTCACATGTTCATATTCCAGTAAAATGGATAAACTATTTTTAGAGGTGATGATAGCACCATATTCATTCAACAGATATCTATTGAGCACTTCCTATGTGTCAGGTACTTGTTGGGGGTATAAGTTTGATCAGACATGATAAATGATCATACTACCCTTATAATATAATAGAATAGAACTTAAATATATATATATATATATATATATGTATTTAAGAACTTAATCCAATAACTTACACTAACATATAGAATTAGCCATCTGTGGTGGCACTGAAATCTCAGTCACTCGGAGGCTGAGGTAGGAGAATCGCAAGTTCAAGGCCAGCCTCACCAACCTAGTTTACCTTAATTTAGTGATATTCTATTTAAAATAAAAAATAAAAAGGACTGGGGATGTAGTTCAGAGTTAAAGTACCCCTGGGTTCAATTCCCAGTATCACAATGATAATAATAAAAATAAATAAAACAATAAAAATATAGAATTATACCAATAAGGGCTAGAAAGTAGAGATAGATATGGCAAGCTGAAAGCCTTTGAGACTTTGATCTAGTCAGGTATGTAAGAGAAGGCTTCTCTTTGGAAATATTGACCAGAATGATGGGACAAGTCAAAGGTAGGGGAGGTGGTGAATTTTGCTGGAACTGGCCCACTTTGTATACCCTCTGTGCTTAGTCACAGACTGATGTTACCTACTGGAAACATGGCTTCTGGAAGAACATAGGGGTAGATCAGGAGGAGCAGCATCAGCTTCAGCTGAAGCCATAAGCCATCAGTGGTCCCATGATCTGATTTGCTGACCTACTTCTCCATATGGGTTCAGGGAGCAGCTTCTCCATGGTCCCAGGGACCTCTTTTTCTGAATGAAAAATTAGAAATAAAGAATAGCAGGATAAACTGCAGACCTAGTTGCTTCAGTTGATCTTAGGGTCTTAGGGTACTTATCCTAACCCTCCTACTCCATCCATTATAAAACTTACCCTCCCACTGATCTATCACCATGGCAAATACTAGTGGCCACATAGCCTCTCCATCTGTTTCATTCAGATCACTTTGTCCATGTTCCCATTATGTCAGTTTGGGATTGGCTGTGATGTTTGTTGTTCTTGTAAGGTAGATGCTTTCTGGTTGGCATTAATGTATGATGCAAAATTTTCACACTTCATGCCCATACACCTTTATCCACTCACATGCCTCAATCCCAGACATTTTTTGTCTCAAAACTATTATTTTCCTATGTGGCCTCTGAATAGACAGCTAGGCCACATGCTACTGTCCAGGAATCTCTGTCTTTTCTTTTTTCTTTTTTTGGTACTGGGAATTGAATCCAGGGGTACTTAATCACTGAATCACATCCCCAGTCCTTTTTTTCTTTCTTTCTTTCTTTTTTTTTTTTTTTTTTTTTTTTTTTTTTTTTTGAGACAGGATCTCAATAAGTTGCTTAGGGCCTGGCTAAGTTGCTGAGGTTGGCTTTGAACTTGTGATCCTCCTTCCTCAGCCTCCTGAGCCACTGGGATTATAGGGATGGTGTGAGCTACCACTCTCAGCCCAAGAATCTATTTCTTTTCTCACCTGGGGCCATTTCTCCTTCCACACATGGTGAATGACCACACACATGGATCACATATCTTTATAGTACAAAGATTTTCCCTTTCTGTTGTCTTTCAAAGTAACTCTGTGTTGCTAATGCAGTTGCTATATGTTTTCAAATAGAAAACTGAACAATGCATAAATGAAGTTTGGATTTTCTCTTCCTCCTTCACATGGTCTCACAGGGATTCTCATAAGGCTGTATGTGTGGCTGACATGAAGATCTTAGTACTCTGCTCTCCTAGCTTACTCTGCTTTAATCTGGGGTTCAATTGTTTGTTCTATTTCCATCTTATGATAGACTGCTGCTGAATCCATCCAAATTTATAGCTCGATGGATCTGACAGAACGTTACTAGCTTATAATAAGCAATTTAGACACATGATCATTTTGTACCTCATTGTTAAGTATTCTGTTTCAGCATAGGAACTATCTTCCTAGATATGGAATGTGTTGTCTCCAGAACTCAGAAAGGCCCACTGTATCTTGTGTGTCCTTATTTGTGGCAGGAAATGCAAGATTCAGCTATTTATTTTTTATTTTGCAGATGGTTTTCTGATTTACATCTTAACCACTAAAAACCATGTCCATAAAAACTTCACTGAAGTGACAATTCCCTGAATATCCCTAGAGCTTACTGTTTTTTGTTAAGAAAAAAAATTTTTTTTAAAGAATTATGGGGCTACTAGGCTGGGACACTTTAAATTCCTACATAATCAAACCAAAGTCCAAAGTAAACAATAAAATGAAACTGGAGACTTTGCCAGTCAGTTACCACCAACTAACCGCTACCTGGAGTGTTTCCTTTGCAACCAAATATGTTTTCTTTGACTTACTTCTTTCATTAGCCTATATATGCTTGCAGCCCAGACTATTGTAATAAAGTTCTTTGAATCTCTTCTGATTCTGAGTTGCCCAATTTATGAATTGTTCTTTGTTCAAATGAACTCTGCTAAGTTTATTTTGCCTAAAGTTTTTTTTTTTTTAACACTCTAAAGAGTACAGGTAACCTATCAAGTCCTCAAGTATAAGTGTTTACCACCTCTTTCTCATCCTGTCCAATCAGTATGCTGTCATTGATGTAACTGGTCAGCATGATATTCTATGGGATGACCAGACAGCTTAGATCTCTTCAGACAATATTAAGACGAGGGCAGGAGAATTAACACAGTCCTGTGGCTAAATTGAACACAAATATTTTTGCTCATCCAAGTTAATATGAACTGTCTGTGCTCCTCTTTTCTAATTGGAATACAAAAAGAATGCATTTATCAGATCAATAACAGCAGACTGTATATCTGAGAACTTGTTCCTTTGACGTTAGCCACAGTCTCACTATGGTCCAGCAGATAAAGTCAGGAAATCTACCTGACTGAGCTAGCAATAGTCTTCAGTCATTCTGCAGTAAGCATTTGGCTTCTGCATTGGCTAGGTTGGTGAAATAAATGGACATAAGATAAGGACCATTAACCTGAATCCTTTAGTTATTCAATGTTAACACGAATCTCCTGTCATTCTTCCTTAAATGAGATTTTTTTTTTACTTATCTTGGCTGGGGTGGTTGCAATCTCAGATATTTTACTATAATAGCTCCTACTACACAAATCAAAGATTCATTATGTAGGTTTACTTCAACTGCCAAATATATGGATTCCAAGTGTATACCGAGGAAATGACCATTCCCTGGATCTGTGGGCCAAATGGGCCACTGGGATCAGAGTGTAGTCAACCGTCCCTTTATTATCTCATCTTTATCGTCTCCAAAGTAACAGAGAGGCCATGATGATGCTTTGAGTTTCAACGTCAACTTTGTTTAATAATCCTCAAAATGCTTAAGACAAGACGATAATTTACTACTTAATAGACATTATGTAAATCTATGGACTTAGAAGAGTTTGAAGAAAAAAGTTTCCTAACACCAACCTGCCAAAATGTTTCAAAAAAATTTTTAAAATTTTTTTATGGATTATCTAAATAAAAATTCATGACTTGAGGTATATAACTACTTGAAATGCACTTTGAGTAAATATTGATAATGCTACTAATGATATTCAACTTTGAATGGAATATGTTTAAATCTGGATGCTTTTTGAGAGTTTAGTGATTTAAATTGCTAATATGCAAATAAGGAAAAATTTAAAAATATGGATAGCCAAAAGAATATCCACATCTGACAACCTTTTACTTTCCAAGTTTTGCATGCTCCATTTGAGGAAAGATTATTCCAATGATTATTTAGATTATTAACTACAAATCCATGGAAATTTCTACTATGGAAAACTCAATTTTCCTAGGAAATGCAAGAATCTAGATGTGCAAATGTTAGCTTTCACTGTAACTATTCACATTGGTTAAAGCTTCTATCAGAAAAAAGAAACAAAAACAAAAACAAAAAACAAACAAACAAAAAAAAACTAATCAAAGTGTGAGCCACAGGCTCAAGGGAAAAAGACTTGGTCTCAAGCACACATAACAAGAAATACATAGGTAACTGCTCCAATATTATACCAAATGTTTACTAAAGGTAATTTCCAAAGCCTTCAATTATCCTTAATAGAAGGCCATTTGAATGGTCCTTTTTTTGTAGTCATTTCCTTGTAATGAAGCTTATAACTGTAATATGACCTCATTCTCCAGGTAATAGAACAATAAAACATTTTTTTTAGTATTTTGTTTTAGTTGTAGGTGGACACAATACATTTATTTTATTTTTATATGGTACTGAGGATGGAACCCAAGACCTCACACATGCTGGGAGAGTGCTCTACCACTAAGTCACAACCCCAGCCCAATAGAACATTTTTATTAAACTATTCTTTGAAGGTTTATTTGGAGAATCCCCTTATTCAAATTGATCTCCAACTCTTGTTGATGCAGTAGTGCAAAGGGAAAAAAAGTTACACAATTCTTCGGGTAATTAAGATTTTCTTAAAAGACTTAAATATATTGCATCTTTTGTAGTACGTGTATGTGGGAAACAGGATTTTCCCTGACAGAAAATTAAACTGGCCTGGTAGAGACAGGTACATAATACCTTTTATTCCTAGTTAGTACCTTAAGAATGTTTGGCATACAGGCAGTGCTTAATAAATGTGTCAGAGCCCTGGGATTGGAATTACCAAAATCAATCCTTCTCATCAGATTTTCACTTCTTTCCCTTTAGGTTCCAACTTAGTGCCTGGCTATTTTATCTGAGGAATCGATTCAAACTAATATGCTAATGATTGACAATTTATTTTTTCCTCTTTCCTACACATTTTTGTTGGTTTGCTTTTTTTTTTGTTGTTACTAAGAAATAGTGAGTAATAGTGTAGGAGGTAGAATAGGATGGTAGTCAAAAGTCCAATTGTGGCGCGTCAAATTCTTGTGAGAGCTGTAGACTAACTCAAATAAGTCATTTTGCCTTAGGTTCCTCAGCTGTAAAATGGGGTAGTTACATGATCTAAAAGTGAGGTAATTCATGTAAAGAATCTACTAACTTATCATCATCAGCAGAAGATGTATGCGTTTCAGAGATTCAAATTTTGGATTTTGGAGAAATGAAACACTTTTAGATCCCACTAGTCATACCTCCTAAGCAGTTACCTGGTTACCCACAGAAAATGCTGCCCTCAAAAACATTGCATTTTGTGGCTTCCCACCTCATTCCCCATTATGATTATACTGGAGATGAAAGAATCTGACGTTCACTCCCCAACATTTATTTAGCACTTAAGGTGTGCTAAGCATTTTGTAAGGTAGTAACTAGAGATATAAAAGCAAATAAGGAGCAGATAAACTACAATTCGGTGTGTCTGATGCCTTGGGATCTTATTTTCTTTTTTCCAGCTTAAACAGTTTTTATTACTAAGAGAGTTGCCTGGTACAATTCACTTGGTCTCTAATGTAGACATATTTCTGTACTTCCTTTAGGGCTGACTTTACCTTTAAAAAAAAAAAAAATCACTTACATTTCTTTTCATCATTCCAAAGTGGCAAAAGCACTTTCTCATCTATTCCCAGGTTGCTGCCAGGGTATGACCTCTGACTGCCCAGCAGAGACCCCTGATGAGGGCTGAATTGGCCATGTCTCATTCTGATAAATAATGGACCTGGTCACCCCTCAGTGCCCTCCAGATTTACTCACAGGTCCCCGGGGACATCACCAGCAAATAAATCCCATGGCTTGCTGCAGAATTCTTTTTCCTACGGAAGCCCTTCTTAGGGCTCTTTACTGAAGCCTTAGCTGGACTTCCTTCGACTCAACCAATCTGGATGTCAACCCCAAATATCTTCAATCCCCCAGATTCATGACTGCACTAGCCAGTTTTCTAGATACTTTGGTCTGCTGTAGGCAGAGTCATTATCCCTTGAGTCTCCTTTCAATATCTGTATGTCCTCAATCTGTGATTTAATTGTTTGTTAACCTGTAAGAACATGTTCAATACCCATATGAGCTGCCTGTTTGCTTTACCTTATGGTGCCCAATGGAACCAAGAAATATGTCTCCACACATGCAGTGTGATTGGCTGACCCGTTGCCTCTCAGAAAGCATAGGTGGTCAGGTTGTGATCCTGAGTTACTGTTCTGCTTCTAGATATAGCTTTGGGTTGGATGTGAAATGGGAATAAAAATGGATAAATAATGACAGGTGGACTGATGAATGACTTTCTCTTTGTCTCTGGTTGTCTCAGTAGCTCTGTGAAGTTCTGCTGATGCCACTGCTGGTATCAGGCCCTTTATAAGTAAATATTTTACCCCATTATTTCAGAAGAATACCTTTGCATTCAGAAAGGCAGCATGCTGAATAAACCAGAGGTACCCAAAATAAAACACATCAGGTTTCTTGTTGGGTTTGTAATTGTTCTGTAGTGTACCACCCTGCACCCACTTCCAAATGAACCTAGAGTGATTTTTCCCCCACTTTTAGTGCAATAGGATCAAAGAAATGCTCATCAAGTGCTTTCTCTAATTGATTTAGGCAGTCCGAGCCTCTATAATGCCCCAGTGTTTCAATTTAACATTTACTGTTGTGTGCCTTGTGTAAATAGGTGCACTGGAAATTTAAGACTGGGGTAATGGGGTGCTGATGATGTGCAGGAGGAGGAGAAAGATCTACCAAAATTTTAGGTGGCCAAATGCCAGCTTCATGTTTTATACTCATCCTCCATGGTAACCTCAGGGCACCAACTTCCATTCATTTTCTTCCACTCTAAGCCCATGTTAGCAGTGACTACAGACTGGATATTATCTAAACTCTCAGTGAATCACAGCTGACAGTGCTGCTATTTCTAAGCCAGAGAATCACTCTTTGAACAAAATGCAAGCGCTGTATCTTTTCAACCTGTTCTTCAACAGTGGAAGCAGCAGGATTCCAGCTCTGTATAATAACTGTCAGAAACAATTTCTGCTCTGTAAGTGAGGTGAAGCAAAATGTCAAAATATTTGAATACATTTCATTGAGGATATCTTCTTTTAAATTAGTGAAGGCTAGAGAAGAAGAATCCCATTCTCTCACATAATAAATATGCATGGAACTGAGGAGCCACGTGCATTCTAATAAAGCCGAGTCCTGGCTCGTTAATGCATTATAGGTCCACAACAATAAAACACAATAATTACTAGTTAAAGAGATGCCAGTGTTGGCCTTTTACCAACATCCCTGAACATATAATTCATAATAAATTTAGTAAGGCTGAAGTCGGCTTGTTAATTAACCTATTTTATGCAATGACTGGAATGGAGGAAGCAATCACATAATCCAACAAGGCACCTTCCCAAATGTGCACATCTCATTTTTGGTTGTGATCTATGGTTTGGACCCATGAGACTCAAAGGAACTGGGTTCTTGTTTGTGTTAATACAGATGAGAAAGTTTGGGAAGAAATAGCAAAGTAAATTCTTATAATGCAACTACCATATCTTTGGAAAAGAAATTGCAGTAGAGTACACACATAACTGGTGGTGTTAGGAGATATTTAAAACCAACATCTTGGGCAAAGAAAGGGCTGAGGAGAAGTTCTAAGAGTTCTAGGGAATTGATCAGGATGATGGACATGTACAGCACATATACACTTCCTTCCTTCATGCACAAAAACCATTAAAATAACTGAAAAGTAATGAACTTGTCACAGAACTGGTAAATAAGAAAGGGTACCCTTTTCTGCCAGAAACTGAGAAATTTCTGGACTATTGAAAATTGAAAGGATAGGACTGGCAAGAGCACAGGACTTCATAGTCTAATACAAATAAAGAAGAAATTCCCTCTGAATTTATATTTCTCCAGGTCCTCTGTGACTTCTCAGCAGACTGAGAGGAAGAGGGAAAAGGGTTGTGAGAGACCTCTTTTTAATCTGCTTTAGGATATGCAGGCTAGAGCTCCCCCTTTTTTCTCTCACCCTGAACAAAAGGTGACTGGAGGTACTTTTGCCACCAGGTTAAAAGGAATACCTACCCTCTAAGGAAAGTAAAGACATAGGATCTGACAAATTGCTAAATCTCCTTGACAGACATGGGGTGAGAGGCAAATACATCAATGTTCCAGAGTAGCTCAAGTACTTCTTATTTTACCAATGGAGAGGTTGGGTTTGGAGGATGTGGATATAAGGCAGGTAGGCTGACTGGGGTCTCTTTTTCTCCTCAAGGCAGTAGAGAGGCACAATGGAGAAACAGGAAACCCACTCTGTTCTATACATCAATCATAGTACATTATTTATAAAACAAATGGGCAACAAAGGATCACTGGGCATTGGATAAAAACTGACAGCATAAAAGTAAGAATCCAGGAAACTCACATAATGGTTAGCAACAGAGATAAGCCAGAAAACTGAAGAAAATATTAAATCAGTCCTAATTAGTATCCTTAATAAAATTCTAAAGATTATTTGTTCTTCTCTGATAAGCGGATGATGATACATAATGGGGGGTGGGAGGGAGGCAAGAATGGAGGAAAGTTGGATTGTATAGAGGAAAAAGAGGGGTGGGGAGGGGTGGGGGGAAGAAAAAAATAACAGAATGAGACAAACATCATTACCCTCTGTACATGTATGATTACACAAATTGTGTGACTCTACTTCATGTACAACCAGACAAACAACAGTTGTACCCTATTCATGTACAATGAATCAAAATAAATAAATAAATTAAAAAAGATAAGGGGAAGAGGAAATATACTGTAATAGTTTGCATTTGAAATGTGTTTGGGTTATTAACAGGTGAATGCTTTTGAGTATTTAGTGTTAGAATTAAACACTGAAATAGTAACTGAAGAGACTATCTTTTAAAATATCTTCACTTTCTACTGTCTCTGTGTAATTAAACTTCTGACACAAGAATTAAGGATTACAAGTTCTTCTGTAACATCCCAACTTGCCAAATTCCTGTGTGAGTGCATGTATATATAGAAAATAAAGACAAAACATATAAAAAAAGATTATTGGTTCCTAAAAGCAAGCACACATTTGTGAAAAAACAGTAATCAGAAAATACAGAATTAAGGGAAACTAAGATTTTGTTCTCTTAAATTTAAAAATTAACAGAATGGCTACATAATAGAGAGGACAGAAATAAAAGCATTACTAATCTGGTAAATAAAGCTGAGACAATTCCTTAGGCCATAAAGGGATAAAGAGATAAAAATTGTATGAACTGAGTTGTAGACATAAAGAGGCTCAATATATGAGATCCAATATCCATCCAATTGTTTTTTTCTTTTTCTGGTATAGTAGAGAGTCAAAGGGATGTGAAGAAGTGATAGAAATCATAGGGAAAAACATTCCAATTTAAAATAAAAAACTTCAGCTTGAAAGAGTCAATTGAATGGTAAG
Organism: Sciurus vulgaris; assembly: GCF_902686455.1. Lineage (NCBI taxonomy): Eukaryota > Metazoa > Chordata > Mammalia > Rodentia > Sciuridae > Sciurus > Sciurus vulgaris. The sequence continues at coordinate 65,248,621 of NC_136467.1, forward strand.
GAAAGTGAATGGGGAAAAGACTGCTTCAGATATCCTAGTGAAATAACTGAGCAAAGATTTAAACATTAAGATGTTTGTTAATAAACTATACTTTGATAGTTTAAAAGCTAAACACTGTGTTAATAGTCAGGATAATTTGTTTTAACACACTTGCCAGTATTATTTGCATTATATTGGGTAAATATGGTCAAAAAAGTAATTACTAAATATAACCATTCATATATAAACTTAAGAAGGCTTGCTCCAACATTACTGTTAATAGGAAAAAGGAAAGTTAAACAACAATGTAATATGAATATGTGTTCTTCAGAAAAGCATTTAAAAGTTTGAGAATGGAGACTGGCATTGTGGAAATTCTTTTAGAAAGGGAACTTGGTATATTTATCTAAACTTAAAATTCAGAGATTTTTAGAGAGAAAATACACATTTTGATATTTATTGCAGAGAAATACTTGTGGGTATACTTGAAACTTCATGTGGAGAATATTCATTGCCATATAGAGAAAAGGTAGAAAGGAAGGGAGGGAGGGAGGGAGGAAAGTGTAGAAGGGTGAGAAGGAAAGAGCAATTGAAATGTTAAAAACAGAGTTAGGTAAAAAAAAAAATGATGAAGTATCTTTACTGTGAAATAGGATATAGTTGTAAAAAAATTAAAATGGCAGTTTTTGTAAATCTTCAGAAAGAAAACAATGTGATATCTGAAAAGGAGGTAGAGAAACTCTGGGGTGGTGGGTTTTAAAGCTTGCTCTTTGTCTCCGGTATTTTGCCTGCTATTTGTGCCCTGATCTGCAGAGTCCCATCACCATGACAAGCCAGATTTACTCCCCATAGCCAGCTTGTTTTAATAAAGTCCAGGAACAAAGGCCCATAACATTTCCTGATATAATTTTTCCTTACAATTCATTCTCCATCTAATCCGAAACAGTAGAGAGAGAAGGATTTTCTTTTCATAATTTGTTTCTCAGAGAAACTAAAGCTAATAGAATTGAGAGTCATTGAAATTTTTTTGTAGAAAATCTGCATTTTAAGGACTTTATTATAAATCAATCTAGTGGTTTCATATCTTCTATGGACATTACTGCTTCAAGTCAAGAGAATATAACAAGTGTGATTTGGGCATTTGCAAATAAAATTGTATAAGAATAAATTTATCTTTGTTTTGAAATTCTTTTATCTGCTTCCTTTCCTGCTTAGACTCAGAGAACTTAATCCTGTTATAGTTGGACATTTTTGTGTTAAAATTCAGTATTTTTTGGATGGTCAGTATGGTCCGTGAAATCATTCCATTCTAGTACAGGTGTTATTAACAAGTGTTATATCAGTCCCTGTCAAGTTCAGAGCTGATTTTTTTCCTTGCTCTTAGAAAATCAAAGGGTCTGGCCCCCACTTCAAAGTGTGAGGTGGGCTAGGAGGAGGGTGAATGTAAAAAGGCAGCTTCTTCTCCCAGCTTTGACTGGTTTGTGCAGCTGCTAGGGCTTGTGGTGGGCAATTATGACCAAGACTGCTCACCGTGCAGTTCATGAGAGGTTCCTCAGAGTAAGCATCCTAGGAAGGCACAGCCATTTTGTACCACCTCTCCCAGTGAGGTCCATTGCTGACTTCTATTGGTGGGGTCTCCACATCTCCATTGGATAGTTCTTGGTGACACCTGGCCTTTGGTGGCTCCAGGCTAATTTTTGTGATATTCTCCAATACACTTTCACCTGTCTGGAGCAGACTTGGCTCAGGCTTTCCAAGGTTAGCCCCTCCATGTCCCTGCTGTCCTTCCCTTGCTCTTGCAATGGCACACATCTTGCGAGGGCAGATGTATTGCAGGTTTTACCAGAAGGAAACCACCAAATGAGAAGCAGAATTCATTTCCTTTATTATTCAGAATCATCTAAAATCTTCAGAAGAAATGCTCTTGGGCACTGCTCTTTCCCACTCCCTTCTCCCACCACTGCCTCTACCCTGCTGCAAGGTTCCTTTGAAGAAGAGATAACACAAGTGTCCCTACCTCCCTCTTAGATAGGGTTCCCCCCATTCTCCTGCCCCCTCCTGCTCTCTCACACCACCATGACAGCCTGGCTATTGTGAATGGCATGTATTTGAGAGTGTGCTTGCTTAAGCTGAGAATCTAAAAAATGAAACATCATTTTTTTTTTTTTTCGACTGTGAACTGTTTCCTCAGCAATCTATGTATTTTCTGTTTAAAATCCAGGTGGAGGAATGTCCTGTTAGCAGCAGGCTAGAACAGCAGGATAGGGCACCTTTAGTTAATTATTTATATTATGTCTGCAAAGAAGCAGTACTAAAAACAATTCTATGAGTGAGAAATTAGGGAAGAAAATGGAGAAATAGAATGAGTAGTCTGTATTATATTTGTTCTTAAATAAAATTCCACAAGAATCTGAATTTTTGTAAGTTCCCTAGGGGATTCCCTTGGCCATCCCAGTTTGAAATGACACTCCTGTTGATAGGGTTTCCCTTGCTAGCAGAGTAAGAGATGAATAACTTGATAAATGCTCTATTCCAGAATATATGTGAACGTGTCATTTGGGTAGCTGCTTGTTCAGATCAATAGAAGCAGAAAGGAAAAGATGCCATAGAGAAAACTTAGATAGCTGGACATGGTGGTGCATACGTGTAATCCAGTTACTCTGAAGACTGAAGCAGGAGGGTTTCAAGTTCAAGGCCAAACTGAGCAACTTAGTGAAACCCTGGTTCAAAATAAAAAATGAAAAGGGCTGGGGGATGTAGCTCAGTGGTAGAATGCCCCCAGGTTCTTCTATCCCCAGTACCTGAAAAAACAAACAAACAAAAAATAGAAAACTCAGATAAGAGATAGTGAGGTCAGCTGTTGGCTGAATGACTCTGCGTCTTGATTGGAGCTTGGAGCCTAGTTGTACTTACTATAGTTGGGTTGTGGGAGATTCTCTAGGATCTTTACAAGGAGCCCACTTTGTTCATTTTGTTTTAGTTAGGATGGGTGTCTCAGCTTTAATCCTGCAAAGGGGTGAAAATTGGCTCTTCTAAAGGAGAGCGAAAAGAATCTTCGATACTACAGTGGTTTGTAGGCCTTGAATGTGCAACTCAACCCAATAAATTTATTGATTAGACTTTAATTGCTCTCAAAAGGGAGAAATTTAATTTAATTTAAAATTTAATCCATTAAATAAATTATTTAATTTAAATTCATTGCTTAAAGTAACATTTTTCTCCTTAGGAAAATGGTAATGAAAAAATAAAGGTTGAGAAACATCCAACGAAATCTGACTGAGACATAGACACTTTTCCTTAAAGGTTTCTAAAACACAAATGACATGCAAAAGTGACAAAAGCAATTCTTTTCCTCGGGGTTCCTGAGTCTCTCAAAATGTCCATAAAATGAGTACTAAATTCTAAGAACACAGTCCATTCTTGGAGCTGCAGGAACTAATAAACATTTTTTATCAACTCATCAAAGAAAGAGAAATTAGAATGGGCTTATGCCCAATAATTAGAAGACATCTTGTGTAGATTTAAGTTACTCAACAATGATCTCTACTTCTTTGGTTTGCACTGAAAATATCAGAAGAGCAAAATTCGGTTATAAAGATAATGAGCCAATCACAGAACTGTGTCATAGCCTGCTTTTTTTTTTTGGTTAGGAAAATAATTTACTTAGTCCAAATACTAATATAGCGTTAGAAAAAGGAACTTAATTTTCCCTGTGTTACTGCTAGTTTTCTATCTCACTTTTCTCTGAAATCCAAAAAATATCTGGAGGAGTTAGGAGGTTCTGTTAGTGTGTGTGTTGATTTAAGCTCACATAGCCTTTTATAAAACCAAACCAAACATATATTACCTTTGAAGAAGACAAAAGAAAACTCATACAGTGAAAAATCCTCTTCTTACATTACAATACGACCCACAGAATAATTTGAATTGGAAAATAGACCAGGTAAAAAGCCTCATTAAGTCTCCACCACTTGTAGGGACTTTGGTTCTACCTCCTTCCATATAATCTTAATCACTTTATTATTGGACCATTAAAACTGCTACCCTCTTACTCATTTCAATAGCAATAGAACCTCTTTGATGACATAAATGAGACCCTTCTTGGCTCCTCATGTCTGGGTAATTTAATTCTAAGCTATTATGTGGTCTTGTGGCTAATTGGTTAAGAGGCTCTTTCCCCTCCACTCACCTCTTACAAAATTGCCTTAAGTTCTGAAAGCAGGACAGGTGATTTTTCAAGTTTCCTTGTTCACTCCTTTTGAAATGAACTAAAATTTTTTAAATTTTAAAGAAACCTGGAATATGGGATACTTTGAATTTTTTAGGCAACACCATGGAACCCTAACAGTGGGTAGATTTCTTGATTCATCATCACCCCATTTATCCAAAATAAAATACGTGACTAACCTTTCTGTAGAACTCCTTCATTGTAGGATAAAATTGGAGTCCTGTGTGTACTCCTCCATATTAGGTAATATAAATGTCACAGGTATTTATTTATAAATCAATAGGAAATGTTGCCAGCATAAAACAAAAAAAAAAGTGTAATTCAATAACAGAAGAGATGAGAATATTGAACATTTAGGGTCTTCACTGATATTGCAGGTCAATGATTACAGTTTGTACTGCTCACCTATGCCATGGGTAGGAAGTGTTTTTATTTATATTAAGAATCCTTTCTGAATATAAGACAAGATAAAAAAGGAGATCATAGTTCATGCCCATCTGATGGAAGAAAAAAGTCTCTTTCAGGTACAAGTAACAGAAGACTCCAATGTATGAGGAGGATTTATTGGCTTTTGTAAGGCCCAGGGGTAGAGCCAGCTTTTAGGTACAGCTGGACAATGTTTATAGATGGAAGTTTCTGTTTATAACTTGGCTAAATGACTCTCCTTTGTGTGTTGGCCTCTTTTTAGGCTCTATTTTGTGACAAGAAGGCTGTGAAAAGATTCTGACTCTTGCCTGCCTACCTAGACATATAATAGTTGTTTTCTTTCTTCCTTGATCTGACTTGTGACTTAACACCGTGCCTGCTCAGATCTGTGTAACTTCCAGTCCTAAGTAGCTGAAATCCTGTACTATTTCCTATGGATTAATGTATTTTGTTGCTTTCTGGACATTAATATGATTTTCTCTTAGCACCAGATACATGGGTCTTTTATTCTTCATGGATCTGTAGTTTTTTATCTTAATTGTATAATTGAATCTAATATCCAGGGAGCATTTAAAAAATACCATTGCTCAAGGCCCACCCCAGAGTAAATAAATCACCCTGACTAGGAATGGGGCCCAGCACTGATATATTTATAAACTCCCTAATGACTCTAGTTTCCAGCCTCAGTAAGTGGGTAGAGGGTAGGTAGAAGGAAGCCCTGATTTGTAGTATTTGCTGATTTCCACAATGAGAATACTTACACTGTGCCAATTCAAGCTGTGTCCAAGACACCATAGGCACCTTGAGCTTAGCACAGGTAAATCGGAACCATGATTCTACACTCCTTTTTTACTTTGACTCAATCTTCCTTATCTCAGGAAATGGTCCAACTATCCCTAGTTACTGAATGCAAATACCAGGCATCATCATTTATCTTTCACTTTTTTTCACCTCCACATCCAGTTCCTTAGTAAAATTTTACCTGCCCTGTCTAAGCATATTTTCTGAATTTGTTCACTTCTCCCTATCTCTATTGGTATTGCCCGCATTTTTTTTCTTAGCGCCTAGCCATACATACCTTAGTAACCCTAAAATTCCTTTTTTTCTTTTCTTTTTTTTTTTGGCGGTGCTGGGGATTTGAACCCAGGGCCTTGTGCTTGTGAGGCAAGCACTCTACCAACTGAGCTATATCCCCAGCCCCTCCTTTTTTTCCAGTACAGCAATCCAAGTGATTTATATAGAAAATTATCAGCTCATACTTCTTTGCTTAAAGTCTACCAATTGCTTCCCAGTACACATAGAAGAAATTCCACTCCTTGCTTTGGCAAATACCTTTCCATGTGAACTATTTGCTGAATTCCTTTCTCCCTGTGTTCCTCACTGATCTCACTCCATATCTCTACCATCATTGGCTTTCTTTCTGTTTTATAAAGACATTAAGCTCATCACCCCCTCAGTATGTCCCCTTATCTCAGATCTTAGGAATTTTGCATACTTGCATACTTTTCCTATAATGATCTGACCCCAGAACTTCTCTTCAGGAAGGCCTCCCTGTCCATACAGACTTAAGAAGCCATCAGTACACCCGCATCTGCCTCTGAACATCACATCTTTCTGCTGCATTTTCTTTATAGCACTTCTCATTTGTTGTCTCATCAATATATCTGTTTGCTTCCCACCCCTCTACAAGAACAGACTCCTCCTCCTATCCACCCAGCCTACTTGGAAGGTCTATCAAGTGCAAGGATCTTGTCTGTCTTATTCATCCCTATTTTCCTGGCATTTAGAACCATGCTTTCTTTGTAGTAAGTGCTTACTGGTGACAAAAATTTACTGTTGGAAACATTTTCAAAAACTAGTCTGCCTTGGACAAGGATAAAGGAACTATTTATAAATGTCTTTAAAAAATAATCACTTATGTGACTGTAGGCAATCAATTATATTCCTTCTTTATTTGGTTCCTTACTCTGTAAAAGACAAATAATAATATATCCTCTCTATTTTAACATGAAGAATTTAAGGATGTTTTTACACAAAGTATTTTTGTAGCATTGGCATATGACAATTGTAAAATCATGATTATCTACATCCCCTCCTCCCAAACTCCTAAATCTTAGCCTGATCATGCAAGTCACAGTAAGGAGGAAGGAGAAAATCTAAGAAGAAAGGAGGATAATGGGACTTATAGATGGAGCATATTAGTTATCGAAGAGGGGAAAAAAAAAAGTGGCCAGAAAAAGAGAGTGAAAGGAAAAACATGAGCTAGAAAGATTGCTCTGGCTGAATTGGGTGGTGGGTTTTGGAGAGCTCAGAACAGGGAAGAGCACTAGGATCTGCTGTGACATGGAGGACCTGTGCTTGCAATAGTGAGGCCAGGACTACTGATAAGAGAGAGATTTTTTTGGAAAAGATTTGCTGTGGTTTATTATTATTATTATTATTTTTTGGCATTTCCAGGAGATGACAGTAAAGACTTAATTTGTTTTTCAATTATTTTTTTGGCTGCCAAGTTGTTTTCTGTACTGAAAACCCGCAACCCCTTTTCTAGGGTTGGCCTCAGAGAGAACAAGTAGGCCTGGCTTTGTGAGGACTATAAAGGGAAATGTAAATGTCATCAGTCAACATCTGACCATCTTCCATGTGACATTTCCATGGACTTAAGTGCAGCATTGTATGACAGATGCAGCAACCTGCATGCCAAAAGAAGGAGAAGACACAACCAAAGAACTCTAACTAGTAGCATTTTCTAATGTGGAAGGCACTGGGCTAGGAGCTTGGAGAAGCTTGTTAACTTGTTCAAAGTTATACACCAAGCCAGAATTTTCCTGACCTTTTTCTGGCCCCAGAAAAGCCGTCTGACACAGCATCTTCTGGTAGCTGATGAAGTAGAACCCTGCTGGGTTAGGCCTGGAAAGTGGGTGATGGACTGACTGTCTTTGACTTTTACCAGCCATTCAACTTTGGGAACATCACAAAACCATATTCTCATTTCTAGAATGAAAAGTTGAACCAGGTCAGTGGCTTCCAGACGCCAGTCTGAGAGCCTGTGTCGTCGATCTATGAGGAAGTTTTCACTGGTCAGTGGCAAATTAAAAAAATGCAAAAGATAATGTTACAGCTAACATCATTATATATTTATTACTGGAAGATTGCTAAGTGGCCTTTCTTGGAAAAAGATGTTTTCTGTTTTATTGTAAAAATAAACTTTGCTTTATGATATAGTATATGCACAGTAGTTATTTTTGAAGAAAAAAATTGTCTTGACTTATTATAAAAAGTTCACAACCTTTGTTGGTTCACCAAAATCTGTGAATTCTTTGAATTAGATTATTCCCAACATCCTTTCTAGTTTTGAAAATTTTGACAAGAAGAGAATTGCGAACTTAAATGCTTGAAGTTGAAGTGTTTGGTCAAGTACGTAAATATTGAGTAAAACTGGGGGCAAGACTCCAAGCTGTTTATATCAATCAACCTAACATTTACTAATAGCACTGCCATTTGAAAAACACTGCTCACTTCAAATAGTAGTCAAATAAAGGTGTGAGTGGCTAGCATGTGGCTGCTGGCCTCTGCTTTGCAAATACAGCTGTATTATTTTCTGACAGTTTTCTTGCAGTTTTAACAGTTCCAAAATACTGTATCACATTTTTATTCTTATAATTTTAGCCATTATTTATTATGGCAATAAAATCATATTGTGATGTGGTTTATAAGTGTTTCACATCATTATGGAGATTAACAAAAAGAGCACTTCTTTATTAAATGCTATTAAAATGCAGGCTTTTTGCTTGGGTAAAAAATGTGGAGTGAAGCCCTGTTTAAAGTATATGAAAAAACATGTTGAACTTGTGTATTGATTTTGTCACAGCATGGGATTGAACAGCAGAATTTCTACTGGTCTCATTCTTTAAATTTTTATCGTATTGTTAATTGATGAATACATGCTCATGTTCCTACAAAATTAGAGAAATAAGCAATTTACCTATCAACTGCATTTTAAAACCTCATGCAAAAACTGGTGCTAATATTGCAATTTTTTAAGTGCAGGATATATAGTAAGGGCAGACTTTTTAGTATTTTTCCAAAATTTCTATTTTTGTGGATTTTCGACTTTATGAAGCATCCTCCTTTTCCAATGTAACGGTAATCTATCTTCTTTACTCAGGGGGAAAGAAGAGAATCAGCTAAAAAAGAAATCATCTCCTGGAGGTATGTAGAATGAAAAGGCACATCATCAATCTACCTAAATCTTTGTTTTGATATATGATTGCAGATGGGCTACAAAGCAGAACTTCCAGACATGACAAGCATTCAACGCCTTTCATGTTGATTCCCCCCAAATTCTAATAAGGCAGAAAAAGAAATGGGATAGGTTTGAGTATGAGTTATTCTTTTTGGATTTATATTAGTGCATTATAGTTTTACATAATTGCAGGTTCATTTGACAGATTTCTGAATGCATATAACATAATTTGCTTCATTTCATTCCCCAGAATACCCTTTTCTCTCCCTCCTCCCTCCCCCTGGATCCTCTTCCTCTACTCCACTGTTCTCTTTCTATTTTCATGAGACTTCCTTTTTAAAAAAAAAAAAAAAAATCCTTATTTCTCTCTAGCTTCTGCAATGAGAGAAGACATTCTACCCTTAACTTTCTGTGTCTGGCTTACTTCACTTAACATGGTGATCTCCAGTCCCATTCATTTACCAACAAATGACATAATTTTATTCTTTATGGTTGAGTAAAACTGCACTGTGTATATATATCACATTTTCTTTACCAATATACTTATTGACAGGCACATAGGCTGGTTCCATAACTTGATTATTGTGAATTGTGTTGCTATAAAGTGTGTTTATTTTAGTTCTTTTGGATAATTCCCCTACAGAGTGGGATAGCTGGGTCAAATGGTGTGTCCATTCCTGGTCTCTTGAGGAATCTCTACACTGCGTTCCAAAGAGGTTGTATTAATTTGCCATCCCACCAACAAAAAGTACATGACAGTACCTTTTTTTTACACATCCTCACCAGCATTTATTATTATTTGTATTCTTGATGATTGCCATTCTAGCCAGAGTGAGATGAAATCTCAGTGTTGGTTTGCAATTCTCTGATTGCTAAGGGTGTTGAACAATTTTTTATAGATTGTTGTTGACCATTTGCATTTCTTCTTTTGAGAAAAGTCTGTTTAGTTTGCCCATTTGTTGATTGCTTATTATTATTATTATTATTATTATTATTATTTTGGGGTATTGGGGATTGAACTCAGGGGCACTCGACCACTGAGCCACATCCCCAGCCCTATTTTGTATTTTATTTAGAGAGAGGTCTCACTGAGTTGTTTGGTGCCTTGCTTTTGCTGAGGTTGGCTTTGAATTCAAGATCCTCCTGCCTCTGGAGATGCTGGGATTACAGGTGTGCATCACTGTGCCCAGCTATTTGTTTTCTTGTTAAGTTTTTTGAGTTCTTTATATATTCTGGATATTAATCCCCTGTCAGAGGAGTAGCTGGTGAAGATCTCGTCCCATGTTCTTAATTGTTTCCTTTCCCTGAAGAAGTTTTTTAAGTTGATGCCATCCCTTTTGTTGATTCTTGGTTTTATTTCTTGAGCTTTGGGAATCTTACTAAGGAAGTTGGTGCCTGTGCCAGTATGGTGGAGCACTGACCTTATGTTTTCTTCTAGCATTTGCAGTGTTTCTGATCTAATTCCTAGATCTTTGATCCACTTTGAGTTGATTTTTGTGCAAGGTGAGAGATAAGGATCTATTTTTACTCTGCTGTATATGGATATATTATTTTCTCAGGACCATGTGTTAAAAAGACTGTCTTTTCTCCAATGTAGGTTTTTGGCACCTTTGTTGAGGATTGGATGACTGTATTTATATGGACTTGACTCTGTCTTACATTCCATTGGTCTTCATGTCACAATATCATGGCTTATTATGATGACCCCAGTATCACTCTTCTTGTTCAGTATCGTATTGACTATTCTGGGTCTCTTATTATTCCAAATGAAATTAGGATTTTTTTTTTAGTTCTGTGAAGAGTGTTATTGGTATTTTAATGGAGATTTCATTTAATCTGAGTATGAGTTGAAGTAGCATTGAGAATCAAGAACAGGAAGCTCTGAGAAATAAAGGACACTAGCTGTCTTGTTTAGAGGTGTGAGCCTCACTGGACAGGGGACCTTTGGAGGCCCCACAGCTGGCTAGTGTCAGAGTCAGCTGAGTACACATCTTTCTACAATTCCAGGTTAATCAACAAATGTAGTTTTTCTTAACCATTGCTTCAAGCTTTGACTTCTTCTGGTCCTTAAATGTCCATTATGATAACATCATCCTTAAAATTCTTGGTCCTAGGCCTGTCCATCCATCTTTTAAAAGTGAGCTGAGAAGAAGCTGTGTGGTCTCGTGAGTTTCCCTCTCCCTGCTTACGCACTGCCACAGTTCGCAGTGGTATCCATTGAATGACATATAGTAGTGCCCCCTCTTCCATAGTTTTACTTTTTATAGTTCCTGTTACCAGCAGTCAGCCAGAGACTAGAAATAGTCAATGGAAAATTCTGGAAATAATTCACAGTTTCTAAATGGTGTGTCATTCTGAATGGTGTGATGAGATCCTTTGCCAGCCTGCTCTAGCCTAGCTGGGACACAAATCATGCCTTCATTCAGTTTTTCCATGCAGTTACTCTAACCATTCGTTAGTCGTTTAGTATCAGTCTTGGTTATCAGATCAAATGCTGCTTGTGTGCAAGTAAGCCTTATTTTTTAAAATAGTAGTCCCAAAACATAAAGGTAGTAATGATGAAATTTTATTATAGTATGTTATTAAAATTTCTCTATTTTGTTATTAGTTATTGTTAATCTCTTACTGTGCTTAATTTGTAAATTAAACTTTATCTAGCACTGCAAAAACAAAAAAATAAAGTAGGTTATAAACTTTATCATAGATACACCTGTTGAGGAAAAAGCATAGTGTATATATGTGTGGATACATATTTACATATACATGTATGGGAATATATACACACACAAGTATATACATATGTATTTGTATATATGTGTATATATATGTATATATGTGTATATGTGTGTTTGTATATCTATATATATATATATATATATGTATGTATATATGAGTTGAAGTACAACCCATGGGTTAAGGTGTCTATTGGGGGTCTTGAAACATCCCTAAGACCTCCTTTACTTATGGATAAGGGAGGACTACTGTATATTTTTTGAATTCTATTCTGAACCAGGTTTTCTTTTGGATTCTTGAGTCACGGGAGATCCTTCCTGAACTTTCTCTGAACTTTCAGAAGTCAAGAATGTTGAAACCTTAGAACACATTTCCCAAAGTTAGGTGCATAGAAAAAACACCATGGAAATATTTCATGAGCTTTTGCGGTGGAGGGGAAAGTAAGTAGAAAATTACTTCTACTGACTTCATGACTGAATACATCTGAAACACTGATTCAAATTGCAGCATGTTTTCCCAAAAGACTTCTCAGAACATCAGTTTCTAAGAGGGTGAATAGAATGGTTTCTAGCCCCCATTTTGCTTGAGAACCCTTTTTTCATTCAAGGAGCATCTCTAAGGACTACATTTTAAGGAGTTTGCTTAGGAAAATCTTAGTCTTATGACAATGATAGGCAACATTAGTGCATAGAGATGAACATGGTGAGCTTAGCAAATATTCAGATTTTAGGTGTCATCTTCACAGTGAGTAATTCAACAAATCTTTCAGGGAACTCAGGAATCTGAATTTAAAAAGCATCCGAGAGCAGGGCTTCTTGAATTTTATTTTGAATAGGAATCACGTAGGCTTTTGTTAAAATGCAGAGTCCGACTCCACAATCTGGATTCTGCCATTCTCACAGATCCCTCCGTTGCTGGTGATATGAAGCCCACACTTTGATGGCATTGATGACCATCCAGTGCTGTCCACTCCTCTTATTATGACAAATGTCACTGTCTTCCAAAATTTATGTCACTTTCAATTCATGAACAAGTGTTGCCTTATTGGCCATAATTAAGTTCAGAGTCATAATTTCCTTCATTGCTTATTCTACCATCTGAGAGGTGGAACACTTAGCAAATATGTCAAAATTTATCAAATGCTCTTGTTCTAACCTAACATGATGTCCAGATCTTTGCAGTCCTCCTAACGCTATTCTGTCACTGTAGTAATCTGACAGTTTTTGGTACGGTCGCAGACATTGCCATGCAGGCCTGCAGTCTTATGAACAGATTTGCTACTTCTGTTTTTGCTGCTTGTAATTATTAGGCGTTCTCCAGAGGAGCAGAAACCAATGGTGTGTGTGTGTGTGTATTTATATTTACATTTATATTTATTATGAGACTTGGTTTACTCCAGTATGGAGGCTGAGAAGTTCCATAGTCTGCAACCTGTAATCTAGAGAACCAGGAAGGCTAGGGGTATAATTCAGTCTGAATTCCAAGACCTGAGAATGGGGGGGGGGGGGGGGGGGTGAGCATTGATGGTGTAAGTTTTGTCGGAGTCCAAAAGCCTAAGAATTAAAACTACTAATGTCCAAAGGGGCAAGAGGAAATGGATATCTTAGCTTAAACAAGGAGAAGAGTAAATTTGTTTCTCCCTCCTTTTTGTTTTCTTTGGGTTCTTAGTGGATTGGATGGTGCCCAACTGTATGGGTGAAGGTAACTTCTTTATTCAGATCACTATTCAAATGCTCATTTCTCCCAGAGACACCCTCACAGACCAACCCCGAAGTGATGTTTTACCAGCCATCTGGGCACCTTTTAACCCAGATAAATGAGTTGGTATGTGAAATTAACCATCACACACTATGGTTGTCAAAAATTTGACTTTTACTTTTACATATATTATAAACTCCGTAAGCTTTATTAATGCCTTTGCTTATAATAGTAAATTGCTTTTTAAAAACTAAGAAACAAATTAATATTATATTTATTCAAATATTTGCTGTTTCTGGCCCTCTTCTTTGTGTACATTCATCAGATATTCTTTCCTTTCTCTGAAACATATCTGATAGTGTGGATTTGTTGCTGCATAGTTCTTTCTGCTTTCATTTATCTGAAAATGTCTTTATATCACCTTCATTTTTCCCCCTTTTTCTTCTGAAATTATTATAGATGGATGACAAATTAAAAAATAAAAAACAAAATAAATCTACCATGAGGCAGTCCTACCTACTCTTCCCTGGCACCGCTCCATTTTTGAGTGCTATCTATATGGATACAGTTGGTACTCAAGCACAAATATGTCCATCCTCTTCGTATCCTGTAAGTGACTGGAGCTACGTTTATTTTTCTTGAAGTCTTTGTTTCTCTTCCTGACTCAGTTTGAATAATTTCTGTTGACTTGTTTTCAAGGTCATGATCCTTCCTTTAGAAATGTCTCGTCTGCTTTTAAGCCTATCCAATGTTCGTCTGCTTGTTGTTTTTGCTGGGTTTTGTTTTAATTTCAGATACTATATTATTCGTTTCTAGAATTTTTCTTTGGTGCTTTAAAAATAGTTTTGTTTTCCCGAAATATTTCTCCTCTTTATCATTATGTCCATCGTTTCCTGTAAGTTTTTTAGTATATTAATAATAATTGCTTTAAAGTTTTCTGCTAATTCCAATATGTTCTTATTAAATATGCTTTCTTTTAATATGGTTTACATTCTCCTTGTTCTCATGTCTTGTCGTTTTGTACTGTACTCTGAACACTGTTTAATAAACAGTGAAAACTAAGGAGACACTTTTTGTTCCATTTTACTGATTTCCCAGAAACTTCAAACCCTTTCCTCTATCTGGCAGTGAGGCTGAGCCAGTTCACTCAGATTTCTTCTAGAGCAGTGTTCTGAAGTTGGGCTTCAGCTTTAATTAGATTAATATCACCTGTCATTGGCCTAACCCCCAAGTTCCTATGTCACCTCTCATTTTGATCTGATAAGGATTGAAGCAGGAAGGAGTTGGCCTATAGTTTCTGACTTTTTTGGTTGACTTTTGGGATTCATCTCTGTCGGGGCTCAAGAATGTTTGTGAAAGAATTCCCAATTTCTAGTCCTTCATTGAATTTCTTTGCAAAATTCAAGGTCGTGTTAAGGATGGAAAGAGAAGGATGTTCAGGAAGTTTGCATTTGGATCTCCTCCATATCCTAAACCATTCTGCCAGCCCACACTATCTTTGTCCCTGCAAAGTTTCCTCATCTATGACAACTTCTTCATCTATCCCCTACAGACAGGCAACTGCTCCAGGAGAGGGAAGCTTCTAGAACTCTTATCACCTATGATCTGTTCCTTTCTCTAGAGGGCTGTTAATCAAGGCTTCCTTGCATCCTCTGTTCTTGATTAGCCCAATGGACAAGTATTTTAAGTGTTTTCCAGTTTTGTTGTTATTACTACAATGAGAACAAAGGTGTTTTGCTTCCTTCTTCACCCTCACCATGGTAAATAACCACAAAACATATACTTACCCATTTTTTATTTGAAATAGGTAAACCTAGAGCACATTTAATCATAAAGTAAGCAATTCATACTAGCAAACTTTTTGAATAAATGCAGATTGCTATGCACTGGATGATAACTACCATTCAATTTACCTCGATTTCCAGTTTACAGTTGAAATTTTTTAGAGGCATATCAAGTCTTATGAGCTGCATTGGGCATCTATTCTATGGTCATTGTTGATTTTGTAGGTACTGATGGGTACTCTACTGGGGCAATTTTGGGGAATACCTTCTTAACAACTTTCCTGGGAAAGAATCCCTTTGTGTTTTGTTCCTCTCTTACCATTATTTCTTTGTGTTTCTATATGACAGAAGTAAGCATTACACCTAAGACAGACCCTCATTCCAACACCATCTCCCATGACCATTGGAAGGTTTTAATTTCTTCTTGACTTTTGGAGAAAAAGATAAACATTTCTTGTCCCATAAGTTTTCCAGCTGGAAAGGACTACCACTAATGACATTAAAATTCATGTATAATTGCTTTCTTGGCAACTTATTAGCAATGATTAGAGGTACTCTTAAATTTGAAACTTCCATTGTTATTTTCTGAATTTATAACCCTGTTAAAATATACATTGAATGAAATTTAAACCTATTTTTACAAAGTTAATTTAAAATAGATTCATGACATTGCTGTTTGAATTATTCTCATCATTGTTATCTTACATTTAAATTGACTATTTATGTTAATATCATTCAATTTTCTGCATAATAGGAAAAGGAATTTAAAATGGAAATCAAACAGAGGGATATATATATATTAATGACAGTCGCTGTGAACAGCAAACTCCATGAGTTCTCTCTGACCATGAGAAGGAGACTGGAACTCCTCTTCCTCTCCCTTTCCATCTGCATTCCTTCTGATGGTTGAATAGCGCTTTCCATCACCACCCCCCACTTAGATTTTCCTATAGTCCATGCCTCACTGGTGCCAAGGAAGAGGCAAAAAAGAACCATCAAGACGAAGGGAACAAGGGGGTTTGCAGCCTCATTGTATTTGGAGTTGAGGGATTAATTGGCATTTTTTTTTAACCTCTTCTATTTTCCTTTCTTTTTTCTCTTCTATTTTCCCCATCCACATTTTTCTTTTCCCTGGTACTTTTCATACTTATTGCTTCTAAGAAACAGACATCTACATAAGACAGTGGGGTCCTGGACAGCAGCTCCTTTCTTCTCCTCTCATCTCTCTCACACTCACTTCAACCTGTCTTTGTTGTAACCAAACTATCTTGCCTCTGACACTTATAGGAAGCATTGAAAGGAATTTGGGTTACTAAAAATGAAATCATAGTCACCGGTTTCTAAGTAGACTATCAAATGTCTAAGGAATGTTGTGAGTGTCTACATCAGGCTAGGGCACATGTTGAATACAAGGTGTTATAAGAATTAGTACACAAATCAAGAAATTTCACTCCAAAATAATGATGTATACTTTGATAAATGCACTTCATATGGCTTTCTTTGGCAGAGTTTTTCTTTTTGTTTGCTATGAATTTGTCATAAGTTCAGGCAAGAACCTGGTAGAGCGAAGATGATTATTACTCTCTTTTACCACCAGGGATATGCCTCTTGTATCTGTTAGGCATTGCATTAGGCACTTAGTAGCCAGTAAAAGAAAAAACTAGTTTAAAAAAAATCAGTGGTTTAAATAAAACAGATGTTATGTCTCTCACACCTAAAAGAATGATAAGGAAACTGAGACTTAACTGTGCCAGACACCAGTTTTACCTTTTGTAACTGTGTGTATCTATGTTGACATATATTTTGTTAGTTCTGCAGTGTGTAGTCCCAGTCCTTGACCTCATGACACACTGGCCACAGTGCTCCTGAGCTCCATAGTATATCTTTTTATTCCTCATTAAAAGTTCAAAACCAAAAAAAAAAAAAAAAAAAGTGGTCCAGAAGTAGGGAACTGAGCCCTGACGTGCAAGGTTTATTATGGTTATTAGACACCAGGCTTCTGTTAGCTTTTTGTTCCAACATTCTAAAGCACAACTTTCAACTGCAAGATTATCACATTGTCCAAGAGGGCTGCTGAGGCACCAACCATCATGTACTAGAAATAAGAAAGGGAAAGAACAGAAGGGATGCTCATACCAATTGAGTCAACTCCCACTAAGCTGGAAGATCCAGAGAACACTTTTGATGATATCCCATTGGCAGAAACATCAGTACATACCCAGACTTGGCAGCAAAGAAGGTTGGGGAAAATACAGTCTTCTATCTGGTCATAATGCTGTCTTCTGTTACTACAGGAGACGAGAGAATGAACAGGGAGAAATATTGGCAATCTCTGCCATATCCACTAAAGCATAAAAATAAAAGATGGTCTTTTACATTATTTTCCACATTAGTTGAAATTATGTAACATTTGACCATATGCAACATCTATGGAACCCTAGTTCTATGTTCAAATATCTAAAGGTAAGTGAAACTATTGGGAAACCACCTAACAGAAGGCAGGGTATTTAGACAGCTTAAATTCTGAGTAATGGTAATTTTTAGCTATCATCAGGTACATAGAAAGCTATACCTTAAAACAATTAGTAAAAAGACAAAAGGTAACAATTGTCGTCTAGAATGTGGAGAAAAGGGAACACTTGGGCACTGTTAGTGGGAATGTAAATTGACGCAGCCATTGAGGAAAACAGTATGAAGTTTCCTCAAAATATTAAAAAATAGAACGACCATATGAGCCAGCATTTAATTTCTAGGTATATATCCAAAGGATATGAAATTAATGCGTTGTAGAAAGGGGGTCCACGTATGCTCGGGCTGGAGCACCCGTGTTAGCTGATGAAGCCCAGCTCCGGGCTGTCGGGTCTGCAGCGCGGAGGTTCTCCACCGCCTCCTGGAGGTCATTACTGTGTGCCCGCTCCGGCTTCCCTGAACCCTCCTGCCTGAAGTACTCGAGGCAAGAAGTACAGACCAGGGGAAAAAGTCATCCAACCATATAGTAGAAAAGCAGCTCGGGTTATGGGAGGGGAAAAAAAAATGAAGAAAGAAAAGGTCTTGCGTTTCAAACTTTATCGGTGAAAAATCTGCAGTGGTTTCGAAATCATTTGGATCCCCCCCAAATGGGATACTCAAGGAAAGATGTTTGTGAATTAGCTGAAAGGCATTTAAATAGATTTAGCAGTGAGCTGGAGCAGACTGAGTTACATAATAGCATCAAGGACGGGCAGGGAAGGCGCACTCTTCCCGGGAAACAGTCATCAGGCAGACGATGGAGCGTGAGCGAGAGCCGTAGGAAGGATGTGGCCTTGAGATCCCAGATATTTTAAATGTAAATAATCTGAAAATTTTCAGGAAGTGAGATTTTGATCTGAAGAAATTGCCAACCACTAAAATGAGAAAACTCTGTGATCATGATGTAATTCCTAGGAAGGGCAAAAGGAAACTATTTTAACTATAGACAAAGATGGAGGGCAATTGGAACTGAAAGGTGAATTAAGGACTCAGAAGGAATGACTCCGGTGGCATCATTGTCTTTACTTGAGTTGAAAATGAATAATTTGAGAGCTTCAAGTCACACTCATGCAAATAATTATGGCAAATAACTGTCTAGAGAAGAGAATTTGCTTTTTAACTCATTTTGTCACATAGAGAACCATTTGCAGTTTAAAAAATGGTATTATGGGCTGGGGCTGGGGCTCAGTGGCAGAGCACTTGCCTAGCATGTGTGAGGTATTGGGTTTGATCCTTAGCACCACATCAAAAAAATAAACAAACAAAATAAAGGCATTCTGTTTATCTACAACTACAAAAAAGAATTTTAAAAATGGTGTTATGATTTTTATTTAAAAGTGAAGATTACTTTTCATTTACATTAAGTTGATAAAATAGAAGTCATATTTGTCTGTTTTCAATTACTATAATGAAATACTTGAGGTTAGTTTACTTATTTAAAAGAGGCATTTATTTAGTTCATGATTTTGGAGGCTGAAAGTCTACAAGTAGTATAGAACTGGTTCTGGCAAGGGCCCCTCTAGCTATATCACTTCATAGTGGATGGCATCAAAATTCATGCAGGAGGGGTATGGGAGGGAGAGACCACAGGTGGTGAGGCAGGACACCAGAGAGTAGGAAGGACCAGTAAGGACCTCTCACCAGGCCCACCTCTTAAAGGTACCATCACCACTTAACATCACCACACTGGGGACCAAGCTTTTAGTAGGTGAGCCCTTGAGGGATACACTTAAACCATATCCAAGTTGTAGCAAAAATAATCTTTAAAAGGAATTTAATCCAAATTTTGCACAGAGGTAAAGCAACATGTGAGAACAACAACAAAAAAATGTTTTGAGTTATTTTATTTATGTGGATTTAGGATTGCCTTATCTGGCAAATGGGTTCAATGGATAATAACCTGTTTTCTAAGAGGTTCCTGTGGATATTTCTTGAGTTGAGATAAAAGTTGTGAGAAAAATTGTGATATGCTGATTCTTCTCTTAAACATTAAACGTAATTTCTTTCCCTATAATATAGGAAATAATTTTGTAGGCAATTCATATTCACCAATAGATTGTACATTATTGTTTATTATCTCCTGATCCAGAGCTGAAGTTTAGAAACAAGTAGTTCGTCTGCAGTTATGTTGATCCCTACACTTAATCTGTTATCTTTTGACAAAGAGAATAAATGATTCAGATTTGTTCCTTTTGATTATATATTATTTTCTGCTTTCTCATTGTGAAAAGTGATGTTTCTACTAAGAGGTTAAATTGACATATAGCAATACTGCAAATGTCATGAAAAACATGGATGCACTAGCATTTTGTTATTCACAGAAATTGTTAAATGCAAGCAATCTCTAGAATGTCTTAAAGAATGTGATATAAGTGTATTTGAGTATTTTCAAGAAAAGGAAAACAAACATTAATGTTGTATGAGGTTAACTAGATATCAACTGTCATGCTCACAGTTTATATAAAGTGTTGTAATATTTTACTTCTGAGAATTAAAAATAAAATTTATTTCATTAAAAAATGTAAAAACTCTGCACTTCCATGTAGCATTATTCATAATAGCCAAGATATAGAAGCAACCTAATTATCCATCAACAAATGAATGGGTGAGGAAAATGTACATATTTATATACAATGGAGTATTATACAACCTTAAAAAGAAGGAAACCCTGTCATTTTTGACAACATGTGTGAATCTGTAATACATTATGCTAAGTTTTATAACTCAGGCACAGAAAGATAAATACTGGTGATCTTATTTATATGTAGAATCTAAAAAAGTCAAACTTACAGAAAGAGAAAGTAGAATGGTGATTACCTGGGGCTGGTGAGAGACAGGGACAAGCAGTTATCAAAGGGTAAAAAGTTTCAGTTATACATGATGATGAAAGCACACCTAGAGTTCTTAATGTGCAGATTAGTGACTATAGTTCATAATACTATATTGTATATTGAAATTTGCTAGAATAGATCTTACGTATTCTCACTACACACACACACACACACACACACACACACACACCACACAGGTAAGTATGTGAGGTAATAGTTATGCTTATTAGTTTGACTTAACTATTTCACAACCTATATATCAAAACATTACAATGTAAGTCTTAAATATATGCAATTTTTAATTTGTCAATTATTTCAATATAGCTGGGAAGAAACCCAAAAACAAACCAAAAATAGTCCCTTTCACTTTCTGGAAGTCCATAAATATTTATTTCATGCCAGCTTCTTAAGTCTGGATCATAAGGGGCTATAAAATGTGCACAGCATTTAAAAAAAAAAGTTATTCACTGAATGGGTAATTAGACTTATTCTCCAGAATCAAGAGTAGCTTTTATTTGAATTGGAACTGTCCAACAATGAAAAATTTGCCTCAGGATTACAAAATTTCCCATCACTAGAGAAGCTGAGCATCTAGGAACTTTTTAAAAGAAACAAATGGAAAAGTTTGCAAAGAAACGTGATCATAATTCTAAAATACAAGACAATATGAAACATCATCTGCTTGAATAGATGCTGGTCGACTACACAGTCTTTAAGGTGACTGTATAAGTATTTATTGACAGAGAAAGACATTCCTGATATAGTAGATTAAACAAATGAGTTACAGAATTAACCTTATGTGATTTTTAATGTATCTATAAACAGATTGCTGTGCACCAAAATTAATCTAGATGGTGAGGATGTTTTTTCTTTAAAAATATATAATTTTAATTTTTTTCTTGGATTCTTTCTTTTTTTATTTTTTAATTGTAAACAAATGGGATGCATCTGGTTTCTCTGTTTGTACATGAAGTAGAGGCATTCCATTTGTGTAATCATACATTACATAGGGTAATAGTTTTTGACTCATTCTGTTATTTTTCCCTCCCCCCCACCCCTCTTTTCCCTCTATACAGTCCCTCCTTCCTCTATTCTTGCCCCACTCCCATCCCCCATTATGTGTCATTATCTGCTTATCAGCAAGATCATTTGTCCTTTGGTTTTTTGAGATTGGCTTATCTCACTTAGCATGATATTCTCTAATTTCATCCATTTGCCTGCAGATGCCATAATTTTATTATATTTTATGGCTGAGTAATATTCCATTGTACATATATACCACAATTTCTTTATCCATTCGTCAATTGAGGGGCATCTAGGTTGGTTCCACAATCTGGCTATTGTGAATTGAGCAGCTATGAACATTGATGTGGCTGTATCTCTGTAATATGCTGATTTTAAGTCCTTTGGGTATAGGCCAAGGAGTGGGATAGCTGGGTCAAATGGTGGTTCCATTCCAAGTTTTCTAAGGAATCTCCACAATGCTTTCCAGAGTGGCTGCACTAATTTGCAGCCCCACCAACAATGTATGAGTGTACCTTTTTCCCCTTATCCTCGCCAACACCTATTGTTGCTTGTGTTCTTGATAATCGCCATTCTAAGAAGATGAAATCTTAGGGTGGTTTTGATTTGCATTTCTCTTATTACTAGAGATGTAGAACATTTTTTCATATATCTGTTGATTGCTTGTACATCTTCTTATGTGAAGTGTCTGTTCATTTCCTTAGCCCATTTGTTGATTGGATTATTTGTATTCTTGGTGTAGAGTTTTTTGAGTTCTTTATATATTCTGGAAATTAGTGCTCTATCTGAAGTATGAGTGGCAAAGATTTTCTCCCACTCTGTAGGCTCTCTTTTCACATTGCTGATAGTTTCTTTTGCTGAGAAAAAGCTTTTTAGTTTGAATCTATCCCAGTTGTTGATTCTTGCTTGTATTTCTTGTGCTATGGGAGTCCTGTTAAGGAAGTCTGATCCTAGCCAACAAGTTGAAGGTTTGGACCTACTTTTTCTTCTATAAGATGCAGGGTCTCTGGTCTGATTCCGAAGTCCTTGATCCATTTTGAGTTGAGTTTTGTGCAGGGTGAGAGATAGGGGTTTAGTTTCATTCTGCTGCATATGGATTTCCAGTTTTCCCAGCACCATTTGTTGAAGAAGCTATCTTTTCTCCATTGCATATTTTTGGCACCTTTGTCTAGTATGAGAAAATTGTATTTATTTGGGTTTGTGTCTGTGTCCTCTATTCTGTACCATTGATCTACCTGTCTATTTTAGTTACAATACCATGCAGTTTTTGTTACTATTGCTTTGTAGTATAGTTGAAGTTCTGGTATTGCAATACCCCCTGCTTCCCTCTTGCTGCTAAGAACTGCTTTAGCTATTCTGGGTTTCTTATTCTTCCAGATGAATTTAATGATTTCTTGCTCTATTTCTGTGAAGTACGTCATTGGGATTTTAATTGGAATTGCATTGAATCTGTATAGCACTTTTGGTAGTATGACCATTTTGACAATATTAATTCTGCTTATCCAAGAACATGGGAGATAAAAATATGTAATTTTTTAGAGTTATCTAAATATTTGGCAATGATAGTAATAACTAACTTTTTTAAGGAGAAAAAAGCTGAATAATTATGTGTCAGGGTCAAGGCAGAAGAGATTGGGAAGGTCAGGCTGACACATCTTTACATTTTCTTCCAATTCTAAGATCTGTTGATGCCAAGATGATGTATGTCTGCAACCCAAGTGCACTGGATGATGGCCCACATGTGTAATCCATGTAATAAAGAAGAGATCCTGTGCATGGCGTTGGTGGAGCTTGGAAGGGCTCAGCACTTGAGCTCTAAGCCTATTACTATCTGTGATCTACTGGCTTGCCTTTCAGCATTCTATTTTCACCCTAAATCCTCAAAAAAGTATTATTTGTGCCTTGTATTTTATTTGTGCATTGTTCCTGCCTTTCTTCCTTCAAAAACTATAACCCTGCACCTAAAAACATACTGGCTAGAAACCAACATCTTAGAATTACTCCTGAGATACAGTTGAAAGGAATCCTATCAAGAGGGCAACCTAAAACCCGGTGATTTTCAGAGGTGTGAGCTAGAAATAACAAGCCAAAACCCCACAAAACTACTGGAGGATGGACCAAAGGGGCAATTTGGGAAAACACGATGTGATGCTCTTTCAGAACATTTAGTTGTTTGTGATAATAAAGAATGTACTGCTTATTATCTCCAATGGTGAATAAGTAAACATGCCCACACTTAGGCCCCCCAAGGTTCCTTCTGCAGGATAGCAGAGTCTACCTGTACAATCTCCTTCTGTTGTTGTTGACACAGGAACAAAATGGCCAACTGAGCTTACATCTACCTACATCTCAGTTATGGGAAAATCTGTGCTCTTCTATCTTAGTACCTCACCCACAATTTTGGTTAATAAAATAGGTTCTTGACAGCATATAATTATGCTTGGAAATCACCCATACCTATATACACATGCAAATAAAAAAAGTTAAAATTGTAGGTAGATAAGAAAATATAAGAAAAGGGTAATGAGAATATTTTGGGAAATATTATTTTAAATGTAATCTAACTAGTGTAAGAGGCCATGAAGTCAAAAACATGTATATCACATAGGACTATTTTAAGATGGGGACATTGTCATATTATTGAAGAATTTTAATGAACAATGAACCCATTTGTTATTTATTTTCTTCCAAATGTTAATAAACAACTCCAGTGATAATTGCTGATTTTCTATATTTATGGAAAACTGGCATTTCATAAATATCAAATTGTGATATTATCAACTTGTATGCTGGTTTTCTATGAATATATAAATTCTGTAATTACCTCTAGAAGTATGAGTTAATTTTTTTATGTGGGTAAATCAAGAATGAGAATGACAATTCTTTTAAAGTGGTAGAATCTTAAGCATTTTTCCATTGTTCTTTTTGTGAATTTATCTAAAATGATGTCATGAAGTGGCAGAGAAAAATCTAGCATACAAAATTTTCTATTAAAGCTAACAAGATGTTCATCAAAACTAAGTCAACATGCAGAAATTTGACAGGGATGTATATAGAGCTTTTTCAAAACACCAAAAGGTTAGGAAGACTTTCTAGGTCCCAAATAATCGATGTTTAAAGGCTAACAAATGTAGAGGTTATAATAATTCAAGCTAGTAAAGGATTTCTTCTTAAAAGGGAGTTTTAGCTTATATTAATGCCAGGGAAAAAATTCTTACTTGATATGTTTACTATTAAAATGTATTCTCTTGGATAGTATTGGCAGAAACTCCCCATTAATATTTATTTTTAGAACTTTAATCCATTTCATGGTTCAGTAGAGAATTAATATTTAGCAAATGTGAAATCAGCTTCTTTTTTTGTCTTATGGCTCAAATTCACCCAAGTCCTTCAAACACAGGATTTATGTTTATTATGACTTTCATAATTAGTATATATTTCACTCCACATTGTAGTAAAACCCTTTTTTATGGGCTGTAACTTTTCTTTCAAAGTTAAGTCATATGAAAATGGAATGTTTTAAAGGCTAAGTGAAGAAGATGAGTCTTGGGCTGTGAGAAACTTGGTTCCCTACTTAAAATCAGTTTCATGTTCTAAAATACAATGAGACTGGCAAATGTTGAAATGGCGATCCCAAATCATGTGAACACTTTTAAAAATACTTAAAAGGATCTAGACCCTAATTTGAGTGGTATAAAAATACCTATCATGGCTCTACTATGTGTCTCATTGAATCATAATAATAAAATGATCTTTCTCAGGGTGTTTAAATCCAACTGAACATTGACACCTGTGTTATGAAGGGTAGGTGTGGTGGTGTTGAAGGATTAACTACATTGAAACAACTCTATTAACAGAGAGACCAACAATTAACAGAGACCAAAAACTTTGCTGTCATGAATCCAGGAAGCAATTTAAAGATTGAAACATCCCTTAATTTGAGGAATGTGTCCTCTCATGAGTAATCTGTTTATAACCCAGGTCATATGCCAACCTTCCATGAACATCTTAACCATAGGTGGGACCACAATGTGGTCAACAACCTCTTCAGGTACAGTTAGACCTCCCACCTCCCAAACAGCTGGTTGAAGAGGAGCCCAGCATGATGCCCAGTGCTTCACCATTTCTGTTATTATAGCCATAAATTTCAAGCTCTCGAATGCGTATTGAAACTCAGTTAAGAAAACTTTTGACTCTCAAAGTGGATGCTTAAGGCAGTGGCAGATTTTTTTTTAAAAGTGACTCCCTGAATCTTAAGTCATGAGCTGCTACAACAAGAATTTCTTCTGTTCTGACACTTTGCTATGTATATAATCTCTCAAATTGCAAATGGCTTTGTAAATTCCTTTTTTGTTTTAGAACTCATGTCTTTTGTTTTCTCCTGCACATTGGCTTTGATTGTTTATGGATTTCAGAGTTACATGAAATGGCTATTAACAAAGATGTCCATGACAGGCGGATGTGGCTTCTCCACTTGAGAACTCCAAAAGAAGTCCAAATTTCTAAACATTTGTAGAAGTTTTTCACTGTAATATTATCATAGGAATCTCTTCCTATAAAGAAAAATCAGGGTGAATACATTTTCACAATTTGTCAAGTGACCCAATTGTTATTTTAACCATCTTACTTCTGGGAGTGTTACCACAATCCCACACAGGTGGTCTTGGTTTGGTAAAAATAAGGCAGCCTCTAACAAACATCTTCTTTGTTGACCATTGTCTTCTTTGCCAGTAAATAACTGGTTCAAATAACTGTCTCCTCCAGGCCTCAGGGCGCTCCTTGGGGGCCACCTTTTCAGGCTTCACTATTGCTAAAATATTGATTCCCTAGTTGGCATTCTGGTGTGAATCCACGAAACTTCTTGAAGGTAATGATGCTGGTTTTTTAATCCTGAAAATTTATGGGGCTGCACGTAAGTGAGATATCAACTTTTGAACCTATATTCATGTATGGATTTTTAGCTCAGCTTGCCCTTAAAACTGAATATCACTAGATAACCCAGAGTATTGACTGAATCTAAATGACAAGTTCTCAGGAAGAGGTATAAGGCTCATTTCTCTTCATTGACTGTGAATCGAAGTGGGGACCATGAGAACGCAGGACCTTGAATAACAATAACAGTAATAATAGCTGCTAACATTTATCCAGGGCTCGTTATAGGTTGGTTCTTAATACTCAAACAACCATCTGAGTTAGGCTATATTATTATTCTGATTTTACAGATAAGAAAATAACACTTATGGAAGTAGAGAAACTTGTCCAAGTTCAAAGAACTAGTCAGAGGCAGGCCACGCATTTCAACCTAGGCAGTTGGATCCCAGAGCCCATGCTTTCAACCACTCTGTCTCCTTAATAGCAAACTCCTCTGTGAAATGGCCACTGACCTGTCCAGAGGGCCTCAAAAAGCAATTCATCCATTTAAAGGAGCATTTGTTTTGTGTCCTTCATTCCACTGCATGAGTCTGGGCTGAGGAAGCAGGGTGAGCAGGGCCTTTCTCTTTGGATCAGTTCTACTTTCAAAAACAAAGCAGAACAGGATACCAGTAAGGTTTTCAGCTATCAATTCAGTTTAGCCAGGATATTAGGAATCATAGTATGGACTATATTTTCTGAATTTTCTAGCAGTTCTGAAATTCTATGATTTTCCATGTTTCTGAGTTTCAGTATTTCCTAATCTTCCATGATTATTGATAGTAAAATTAATTCAGATTAAAAGGGCTGGGCTGGAGCTGTAGCTCAGTGGCAGAGTACTTGCCTAGCATGTGTGAGGCACTGGGTTTGATCATTATCACCACATAAAAATAAAAAAATAAAATAAAGGCATTCTGTTCATCTACAACTACAAAAAATTAAACAAAAATTAAAAGGATCTGTGTATTTTTATTCGGAGACATTGGGAAAGTAGGGCTCTGGGGATGTAGGTTTTTTTCCAATTCGTTTTGCTGAAAGATGAATCCCAAAACTGCCTCTGTAGCAGTTTAAAAAAAGAGAAAGAGAGAGAAAGAGACTATATGTGACAACAAGGGGACAAGAAAAAAAATAGCATTTGAAAAAAGTAAGATGCAGAATGGTACATGCAATATGATTTCATTTTGCAAATATAAGTCTATCAAATAACCCTATGCATTTGTGGATTCATACATGTATAGAAGAATCAACAAAAAATGGAAGGATATGCAATAAACTCATAATAATATTTTTTTCTTGGAAGGTACAAAGGGGACTTTAATTATAATTGACACATTCGATTTCTTGTAACAGAAGGAAATAGAACATTTTTAGGATGGTGAAAAGTGACGGTATATTTTTTGAACTTTTCAGAAACTTAAAAGTTTATCAAAACAAAATAACTTTTTTTTTTTTTTTTTTTTTTTTTTGCGGTACTGGGGATTAAACCCAGGGCCTTGTGCTTGCAAGGCAAACACTCTACCAACTGAGCTATATCCCCAGCCCACAAAACAAAACAACTTTTAAGAACAAAAAAAGAAAAAACAAAAAAAATAGAGGAAAAGAAAGAAAACAAAGTCACTGAGAACTTCAAAAGAAAGATAGGACATGGAGCCCTGGTCTGGGTGTGATGATTGGTCCTTCTAATTCTTTGGAGCTGACTCTAATCTGGATTTATATAGCTAGAAAATGCTTAGGTATGTGCAAGATTGCTTTAGAGGTTAAAAAAGTAGGACTGTTGTTTGCATGGGAGTCAGGGGAGTATTTTTCACACAGAACATTTTTTGAAAGAGGGGTTATTTCACATTTATGTACAGGTCTCCTAGCAATTCAATTCTTTACTCTTGAAATAGAAAAGCATAAATTGTCAGTAGTGCATGAATTGTCAATTTTGGTATACGAATGATCATGTTTCCTTGATTCTTTGTAGCCTCTATTCTTCAGTAAAAGATAAACAGTACATTCCCCAGAGATTTACTGTGTCATGTATGACAGGAAGTTCCCTGAGAGCAGGTAGACTCAACCAATGTCATTAGTTGTCCTGAGTTTCTTTTGCTTTAGTGGATTTCACAGTATTCTTATTCTGTTCTATATTCATGCAAAATGCTTTGCCCTTTCATTTAAATCCCAATGAAAGAGCCAGCAGAATCTTAGGAAAGGTCAAGCTGGAAAAGCTTGATAAGGCATCAGAGAACAGTGTGAACAAACAAACAATACAGAATATTACATTTTCATAGCAGTGCCTAATTCAATAGCATGTGATGAGATGTTAAGGGACTTTGAATCAGTTTTTCAGTATCTTCTAAAAAATAAATTTATATATATATACACTTATATAAATTTATATAAAAAGAAAATTATGCATATATAAATATATAAAATATGTATATATATTTTATATAAAGAATATATATAAGTAAACCACAAACCAACAAAGCAAAACAAAGAATCTCAACATTGGATGCACAATGGCAGAGCATTTCTTAATCTGCAGAAGGTTGTGTATACAGGGGCTGTTTAGAAAGGAGTCATTTTAAGACAAACTATGACTTTCACTCTTAGTATAATACTTAAAAGTAAGATACCTTTAAAACTTTTGACTTTTCAAGAAACCATCAGGCAACATCTTCTAGGTTCTTGATATCAGTGAGGCAGAGAATTCAGTTGTAATTTTATTTATTTATTTTTTTTTTGCTGATTCCTTGATTTATTACTTTTTAAAAAAATATTTTTTTTATTTTTTACAGACTGCATTTTGATTTATTGTACACAAATGGGATACATCATTTCATTCCTATGGTTGTACACGATGTAGATTCATACCATTCAGTTGCACGTAATCTTGACATTCAAATAAACACAAGGAGAGAGTTACAATGAGTTCCCCCCACTTCCTTCGACACTGGTCATTTTGTGATCATTGATGATCCCAAGCTGTAGAACTGGACCTGGGCATGAGCATCACAAAGGATCCAAAGCTCCAAAGTGAATCCAAGGTGTTGCGGCTGGAGGCTGCGTACATTCCTCAGGGCAGGGATTTTCTGAAAGGACATCTGAGTAGCTTGCTTCTGTGGCTGCCACAATGAGAAAGAGGTGTGTGTACATGTACATGCATGCAGTGAGTTGAAACTGGAAGGGAAGGTTGATTGTAAGAAAGAGATGCAAAGTGTGCAGCTACCCTGAATCCATTAGTCTGCAAATAATTTCCCTGTACAGTGCCTTCCTGCACCAATACCTTGGAATGTCTAATAGTTGTAGTCCTTTCTAGTCAGGAAGTACTGATAAGATCATTCATACTTTCT
The DNA here is from genome assembly GCF_902686455.1 of Sciurus vulgaris. Taxonomy (NCBI): domain Eukaryota; kingdom Metazoa; phylum Chordata; class Mammalia; order Rodentia; family Sciuridae; genus Sciurus; species Sciurus vulgaris. The sequence continues at coordinate 65,278,323 of NC_136467.1, forward strand.
GTAAAGTCCCTGATTACACCAATACTGTTCCCAATTTTCCAAGACCTATCTTTGATTTCCCGGGTAGATTCATTTTCACACCACTTCTAAAGTTCCTTTGAAGTTATTAAGAGGTACCTCCCTTGGACCATTCAGGGATCAAGGACCCTTTAAGCCTCACACTGTCCATAATACCACCTTACAATGAAGAGCAATACTGCCTCAAATCTCAGGCATTTCTACGATATGACTTTTAAGCCTGAGAGGTAAAAAGAATAGGTATTGGTTTACTCATTCTACAGATGAAATCTCTAAGTTTCAATAACTAAATATTTTTTCCAGAGTCAGTACTCAGTGTTTGGCTCTTGTCCTTTTGCTTCTTTCATGGGACCAAGCAGCCACCTACTGAAATAAGCCCTTCATCAGGAGATAAGAGCATATGTAAGGATTTATGCTGAGCAACATATCAGTGGTCTTTAACTATCACAATATAATGCTCTCCTCCTTTCCAAGGAAGTCTCATTATATTGGTTTGTAAAGTGACCTAAAATGATAGCCATATGTGTATTACTTTAAAATTACCAAGATAGAATTCCTAGAAAAAGAAATTCAAATTAGCAAGGAGCAAATATGGGGTAAAGTATATCCCCACCCCCAGAAATTTATCCCTCCAGAGAGAAAATAGAAAGAATAAAAATATAATAACATGGGATAACTGAATAACCTTTTAAGAAAATATAAAGCTACTCCTGAAGTACAACATAATTTAGAGGAAGCAAAGATTCATATGTGAAAAAGAACCATAAAATACTACATTAAAATATAGAAGAATAATTTTATAGCTCTGAGTAGAGGAGATTCTTTCTATGCATGACAAATAACCCAAAGGCAAATACTGATGGAGTAAGGATCTCCATCAAATCACTGTTTCTCTGATTTCACTGTCACCAAATAATCTCACTGTGATTCCTGTTTATTATCTATTGAGCATTTACTTTTCATTGTGGTAAATATTTTAGGTGAATTTGTTCATTTAATTTTCACAACAGCCTCATGGAAAATACTCTAGCACCAACTGCACTGATCTGAACACTGTAGCATGATGAATTTAATTGATCAGGATCCTGTAGCCAGTGAGCAGCAGATGAGGTAAAAACCAGCAGAACCAAGGCCAGGTCTCCTGTTCTTCTGCTCCAGGTCAATCTCCTAAAGGATAATGTACTAAAAAATTGTGCTGAATTCCTGATCCACTGCAAAGGTAGATATCTCATTGCAATTAAGGAACTAGCATTTCCTTTATTATCTCTTAAGTTCAGTCAACCTGAGCTCAACTCCTAAGCTTGACCAATGCTAAGTGCACAGACAGAACGAATGCTCTGAGCTTGTATAGGTGGGTTCAGCACTCAGTTTGGAGAGAATCCAGGAATGCATGGCCTTGAGTCATGCTTTTTGCCTCTCTTATTGACAACTTTACATTATCTTTTCCAGTACTTAAAAAAAAAAAACCTATTTGCTACTTTATTTTATTTTTTGTTTATTTTCATTTATTTTTTGGTGCAGGGGATTGAACTCAGGGCACACAAGGCAAGCACTCTACTGACTGAGCTACATCCCCAGCCCTTACTACTGTATTTTAAAAACTAGACTTTATTTTAGAATAATTTTAGGTTGGCAGCAAATTGGATTTCCCATGTGCCCCTAGAACCAACATGTGCATAACCTCCCAACACCATTGATACACCAGAAGAGTGGTGCACGTATTGAACCTACATTGACACATTATTGTCACTCAAAGTCTGTAGTTTTCATTTCATGTGTAGAGTTCACGCATGGTGTTGCACATTCATGAGTTTGGATAAATATAAAATGACATAGACACACCATAATAGTATCATACAGAATTGTTTTACTCTCCTAAAAATTCCCTGTGCTCTGCCCATTCTTCCCTCCCTCTCCTCTAAACCCTGACACCGCTGATCTTTGTACTTTCTCCATAGTTTTACCTTTTACAGAATATTATATAATTGGAATCATACAATATGTAGACTTTTCAGATTGACTTTTTTTACTTAATAATATACATTTTAAGTTTCTTCCTGTCTTTTCATGGCTGGATGGCTCATTTATTTTTGGTGCTGAATAGTATCCTGTTTCCCGGTTGTATCATTATTTAGCCAGCCACCTGATGAAGGACTTCTTGGTTGTTTCTAAGTTTGGTCAATTGTTTATAAAGCTACTATAAACATCTATGTACATCATTTTATGGACAAAGCTTTCATTCAATTAATATTTCCAAAGGAGCAAATACATTGCAGAGAAAACATAACATGGATAGCAGAGGATGTGGTTGGTAGTCTGATGTGTAAGAGCCCTTTCAGTGAAGTGAAGTTCTGGCTTCAGAAGGGGTGTAAGCTCAGCTAAATGGGCCTTATGCTTACGTTATTGCAGTGTTACACAGAGCACATGCATAAAGTCAGTTATGTACACAGAGAACAGTGAACATGAGCTTAAACTTTAAGTTTGATGGGTCTCCAAAGTAGCAACTCATGATGGATTAGTTGTGTCCTAAAGCCCCTGCTTTTGGTAACTCCACTCTGTTGTCCTAAGTCAGTTGAGAGCTTTAGGTGACACACTATATTCTGACAATTTGCTACACATGGCATCATAGTTATTTGTCACAGCTTTCCTAAATCAACAAATATAGCACTGGCAAATGTTCCTGGCAGGGGAATTGTTTTTAGTAAATTCTAGAGGGCAGCTGCTGAGGGGCAAGATGGAAGCCAAAACCAGAGTGCTCCCATTGACCTTAGAAAAGGGTCGCTTTCCAAGCTCTGATACCCTGACCATGTGGAAGAGTTGCTGCATAGACAGTATGGATTAATTTGGTGAGAGAGGGATCATTTTGAAATACCTGGCTAGGAGGTCCCTAAAATGTCTTGAAACAAAAACCAAGTGAACCTGTTATTTTACTAAGGTTGTAACAATTACAGCTAGGGATTAGTGTGTATGTTATAAATGTGGTTTGTGTTCTCTATAGTTTTTCTAGAAAACTTGACTTTCTGAAAGAATAGTCTTTATGCTCTGTCTTCTTCATTAGCCACTCACTTTCTAACCTTTAAAATCTGGCTTCTGCCCTGCTGTTCTATTGACAGTATCCTCTTGAGTTACCTTCTAAATGTCATATTCCACCTCTTTTTTTTCTGCTGTTCTCCTTGACCTCTCAGTCATTTGATAACATTTAACACTCCTTTTTTGAGTGTCTCTTGCTTCAGTTTGCATGATGTGATACCCTGCTATTTCAGGCCCTAAGTTACACTTAGGTCTCTTCCATGAATTTCTTTTCCACTTCAGAGTACCTAATTGTGGCTGTCCAACCAGATTCTATACTTGGTCCTCTTTTCTTTCTGTATATTCTACCTCTTCATTTTCATTGTCTCCAGTGGCTATAGCAACACAATAGTGAAAGTCACTTGTGTCTGGGTTTCCAGTCTCCTAAGCTCCTGCCATATCCTCCAGTACCAATGCTGGCCAGACCCCTTTGGCCTGGACAAGCCATCCTGTCCTGTTATTGGTGTCCCACTTTAGTTTTGCTATTTACCTCTCAAGTTAAATGTTCTATTCACATATCAAAATATCAACATTTTCCCTCCCCAACCACCTGCTCCAGGCTTGACTCCTTTCTTTTTTTTTTTTTTTTTAAATTTTGGGACTAGGGATTGAACCCAGTAGTGCTCTACCACTGAGTTATATCTCCACCCATTTTTATTTTTTATTTTGATACAGGTTCTTACTAAGTTGCCCAAGTTGGCCTCAAACTGTGATCCTCCAGCCTCAGACTTCTGCAGAAGCTGGAATGACTGATATGTACCCAGTGACTCCCTTGTTTATACCAGTGGTGCTGCTTAAGTAGCTTGTACTATAATCAGGAGGACCAAATACCTGGTTTACCTTTTAAAATACCATATGAACAGATAAAATAGCCAAATAAATATGGAAGCTGTGATATAAAGCCTGGGTACTATCAGTTTGCAGTATAGATTTAGGGAACAAAGGGAAAAATTTTTGCTTATTTTAATTAGGTTATTGGATTAGTAATAGGTCAATCCTAATCTAGTCTTCAGGCATTAACCATCCTCTACAAAGTTCACAATTCCAAGGCAGACCCCAGAAATTATGATTGATAGGCAAGTTCTTGAGGCCTGATTTTTTTTTTTTTTTTTTGCTTTTTTGCTTTTTAGTATTAAAACTTTTCCCATATTCTTATTGGTGTATTTTCCCCATATTTTTATGGTATTTGTAAAGAATAGGGGAATTCATTGTTACATGTTTATACATGTACACAATGTAACAATATAATTTGGTCAATATCATTCCCTGGGGGTAGTTTTTAAACATATTCTTTATTTGAGGATTCTTGTTCCATGTCTTATACATAGATTTTCTGTAGGTTCCTTTTTCTTTTTAAAACTATATTTTAGTTGTAAATTGACACAATATCTTTTATGTGTTTATTTTTATGTGGTGCTGAAGATTGAATCTAGTGCCTCACAAAATCTACCACTGAGTTATAGCCCCAGCCCAGCAGTTCTTTTAGTCCTTATATTATTTACTTTAATTCCATTGTTCCAGAAAGGCCAATTTGAAACATTGAGAATAAGGAAGGACTGGTGATGGTGATCAGTAGTAGATAATATAGTGAGAACTGTTCATCTTTAGCCTGGAATAAAATAAGGTCAGGCCAGAGCAGGTGTCTGTCACTGCCTGGGACCCCAGATGAGGAGCAGAGAAGGAAGGTTGCTCAGAGAAAAATCCTGGGGAAAGTAGCTGGCTGGAGGCTTCAGCCACAGCCCTGTGGGAGATTTCTACCTCATCAATATGCCCACTGATATCTCTCAAAATAGCTCTTGGCATATTGATAAGAAAGGAAGTTTGGGGCATACCCAAGGGTTTAGATAAAGAAGACAAGCACAGAAATAACCATGTTTCATTAAAACTAAGACAGAAAAAAATGTTAATTAAATTGAGGTATCCTATAAATTTTAAGACACATCCAAATTTGAGATGTTAAATTGTTTTAAAAAATGAAAGTCTAAGAATTGATGAAATATGATTAAAGTCATCCATCATGGAAAAAAGATACACTAAAGAGAAATTTCTTTTTTAACTTCCTTGCCACTTCAGGTGGGCAGCTAAGATGAAACTGTGCTGTAAAAATCTATAATTCATGAAAGGTGATATTCTTTGATTGACACCATGAATTAACTGAATCCTTTCTTCACCTGTGATTTTTTTTAGGTAACTTCTAATCTTAAAACATAAGATAAATTGTGGGTTTTTTTCCTTCTAGGGAGCACAAATGGAGGTATATCTGAATATAGCTTTGTTCTTTGGTATTTGAAGGAAGTTAGTTTCTTAAAAAATTAAGAGTTCAATAGGAGGCCTTTTATAAAATGCAGTCCATATACTAACCATGAGCAGCATGCTTCTGTCTCCAGCTGTGACTCGATAAGTACTGCTCCATCAACAGGCAAACCTGGGAAGGGTGCTCTCCACATACTTCCTGACAAACTAGGAACCACACCATATGGTGATTTCCATGGATTTGACTGATTTCAAGCCAAGATGATAGTAATTTTCCCTTGGGCTGGGTTGGAGTGGGGAGGACTACCACAGATCAGGTGAACATACAAGCAGTCAATAGACAAAGCCTGCTTCTAAATTAGAAATACACAAGAGTTTTCAGAGCTGTTTTCCCGACTGACGTGTCTGCACCTGATTTCCATGGTCCTTGATTAGAGCAGCTCTCAGAAAAATCCTTCCAAATACTTCCAGTGCTAAGTTGCAAATTATCTGCTTGACTCCTGGCATTGGTGGTCGGGGCTGAGAATGAGCGTGGAGGAGATCAAAGGCTCACCTCTGTCTGCACGCTCTCAGGGCTAGCACAGCCCAGGGGTCTCATTTTTTAAACATTCCTGGACCAATCACTAGATTCTTTAAAAGGAAAAATTGGGGAGTTTTCTAGCAAGAGGTTGGTGAGGATATTGAGTTAGTAACTCATATATTTTCTTCCAATTGCCAGTAAAAATTGGAAGACCCTTGCTAAGACAGGCACATCTTCCCTCATGGATCCAGTCTCCTCCTTTACGAAGGAGAGGAGCAGCAAGCAGGGTGATGATTTGTTTTGACAACATCAAAGAAAGTGAAGAAGAAAGTTGCTCCTTTTCCCCTAAGTGACATACATCATAAAATTATAAACCTGTACTTCTTTTTGTTTTGGTACTACAAACCCATGAGAGATGCTTTTCATTGAAAAGGTAATTCCTGATACTTGATATCAGATATCAGATTGATATATTTTGCTTGATGGCATTTTGCTGAGCTATGACTTTTGAGTCATATAAGTATATTTTTTCCAAAATTCTGCCAGATAAAAAATGAGAATTACAGCACAACATTTTATTCCATTTTTATACAAGTGTCCTTAATGTCTCTGATATATACATTGCCATATTTATATGTAGGGATTGGATATATAAATGAAACTGAATTCTTAAGAAGGTACGTTGATCAAATTTTCATATACTAAGTCAGTAGTGATAAAGCAATATAGAAACTGCAGAGTTTCAACCTTCTCCTGTTTACTAATAAAAGCAGCATTTTTATGCAATCAAGCTTTTGTGTTCTGAGGTGAACATAATATAATGATTGCATTTGCATTTTCAAGTATTGATCATGTTAGCATCTTTTGCAACACACCTGTGAAATTTATACTTTGGAAAAATTGCTTTGCAACGTGAGGAGACTCTACTCTGGTTTAGTTGTCTTAGGATAGGTATCTAGAATAGTGGTTTAGAGCACAGGCTTTAGAATCAGGCAGAACTGGGTTTGTATTCCAGGTTTGTCACACCAGTTGTGTAAACTGGACATATAAATTAACCTTTCTTTCTGAATCTCAGTTTTTTCCATTCATGGGACGGAGCTGATAGCAATAACTAGTTATAGGACTATTTGGTGATTAAATGAGATAAGGCATGAAAAGCACTTATTACAGAAATATGTACTCAGTAGTATTAATTGTCATTTATTTTCAATATTGACATTACTGATGGGATTGTCATAACATGACCAGTGAAGAAGTCATATTGGTTGTTTCTGACTTGTGGACTAGAAATTATGAACACAAATGCAAGAAATGTAATGGTTCACAGTGTGGGAGAGAAGACATAGCCATACCTAAGGAGGAAGTTTCTTGCATATGCAGACTTGGATTTATTTGCTCTGTGCCATCAGAGTAAAAGGGATTTTTTGTAAAGGAAGGAGGATGGAAGGAGGACAATGTAGCATCAACAAGATTGAGAGTCACAGTATTCTCAATCTTGGTAACCATCTCAGGATCCTGTACATCAAAGTCACTCAGGAGCTTGTGGTTTATTTAGGTCACATTGTCTTTGATCATATATTTTTAATGGAAAAACATAAACATTTTCTCTTTCCTTATTTGCTAAATTGTTACCCTCCAGCAAAGATGGCCTCATTTGGAGGACCAAGGTAGCTGTTCATTTTGATCCCCACTCTATTTCCTCAGGTATAAACACAAGAGAAGTAGGTCATAGAAACTTTGTATTTCAAGGGATCTTAATCTTGGAAGTGCCACAAACCACTTGGAAAATTTGATGAAGTTTGAATGCTTCTCCACGGACAAAAGTGCAAACAGATAACTAAAAATATAATTTTGTGTATAACTATGGGAATCCCAATTTCTGCTAAAACATTCCCAACAGATTTGGGGTCAAGGGCCCATGATATGGTTATTTCCTAACCATTTCTCTTAGTGTTCTATTTTAAATACTATCACTTCAGATCCTCAGGATTGTGTGTATGTGGGGGGGGGGAAATGTGTTAACATTGTGAATACAATTTTTTTCTTGGCTAAAATTGGTCTAGACTTGCTTAAGGGGATAGGTATGTGGGATTTTACCAGCAAAGGTGAAAATGTATTCTGACTGGTGCAGAGTGTCAGGTGGACTCGATAATCAGCTTTGTAAGACTCTTTGGACCTCATTTCCCTCCACTTCTTGCTCACTCAGCTACAGCCATCCAAGCCTCATTGAAAATTCACTCCTACTTCCTGCCCTTGGCCTTGGTGTGACCGCTGCCCAGAAAGCCCATTCACCATGCAATTCCTGTACTTAATTCCAGCCCTTGGTCCTTTATCACCTTCTCAGATAGAAATTCTCTGGCTGTCTTCTCCAAAAAGAGTGCCCACTCTCCACCCTCTTCCTTGACTTTTTTTTCTTCCACTGAAATTACCACTAAAAGATAGTGTTATATATCTATTTATTCATTTATTTACATCCTACTTCAGTGTTCCTCTTACTCAGCCTATGAGCAGCCAAAGTTCACTCCTCATTATTTCCAAATAGTCTGCAAAACTTTTTATTTCATTTTCATATTTTACATTATGCTTATTCACCCTCCCACCATAACTATACCATAATACTTTTTCCACTGTGAGAAATTTACTTGTACTTTGAGTTCCAACTGGAATGTCACCTCTCAGCTTTCCTTGAGTTCTTTCCCAGCCATCACTATGGCAGAAATCAATTGAAATCAGAATCAATTCCATGCTTTCTTAAGTGTTAAAAATAAAATCCAGGTATTGCATGATTTCTGCCTGGCCTTCCAGGTTGTAAGCTTCCTAAAGTCAGGAAGTGAGTCTTCTTTGTCTCTGTAGTGTCTGTGACTTGCACTGGACATGCCCATTGCAACCCATAGAGAGAAAGTGAGGTTGGACAGAACTGGAAACCTGACAGTTTCTTCAGGCAAAAATATAGAGGAAGAACCCTCTATACAGGCAACAGCACTGGCAAAGACACTGACTGGGGAAGAAATGAGTGCAAACTCAATGCTGGGAAAGGAGAGATCATTAGGGGTGGTCTCAGATGAAGTGGTTGAACAGATAAGTTGCATTCGTATTATCAGGAGCCTACATCCCACCCAAAGGAGTTTGAACTTTATTCTGAAAGCTGTGAGAGGGCTAGGGGTAAATGAGGAGAATCACAGCAGATTGGATTTCAGGAACTTTAATCTCAGAGTAACGCTGAGCTAATTAAATATTCTTGGTGTGCTTTGTATAATGGGTTGCATGGAACTTTAAAAATACTAAGAGCAGTAGGCATAGGATTGAAAAGGGATTAGATTATAACTGTCACTTTGGTTTGAATATTGGAAGGTGCTATGCACCTCTAGGAAGCGGGATTTTGGGGGAGGTCCTGAGGTTGTTGGCCACGTGTCCTCAAAGGGTGTTGTGTGATCCTGATCTCTTCCTTTTTTTTTTCCTGTTTCCTGGCTAGTGATGCAAGAGGTTTTGCTCCATCACATACTTTCTGCCATTGTCATTTGGTATTCTGACCAGAAATCCAAAGCAATGGAATCACTTGATCATGAACTGGGACCTCCAAAACCATGAGCTAAATGACTCAGATATTTTGTTGTAGTAACATGAAGATGACTAATACTATTGTCAAGAAAAGTTATAAGGAGGATTCATCATAGATAAGTTCTACTATGATTCCTCACCTGCTACTATTTGCAAGTTGATGGTAAAGATCAAAGAAAGACTCCCAGTTCAAACACCGGCTTCCCCTCTTCCCATGGATCTCTCCTCTTTCCATGGATCTTTCAGGTGGCAGTAAAGACTCTTTCCAAAATGTGGTCCTGGTGTGTGCCTTTTGTACCTCACCTAGGCAGCCCTGGGAAGACTGATGTCATCACATGAGAAGTCTGTGCCCTCAGGACTCATCCTTAGACACTTGCCTCGGACCCAGAGAGCCTTACTCTGCCAGACTGAGGTTACAGCCTTCTCAGTTGGCACCCGTATTGAGACAAATGCAGATGGTTTATAAATAGTAGATCTTTGTGGGATTTGTTTAAGTTCCAAATCCATCTACTTCTCTAAAACTCCAAACTGCACACCTGAATTCCACCTCAGTCCTCCCATAACCCTTTTAGAGGCAGAAATGCAACCACTTGCAAGGACCCACTATTTTTATTATAATATCAAAGCTCAGGGAACAATATCTCATAGAATTTCCACAGCAAACCTCTAGGTAGCACTTTAGAACACCCTTGGGTTCCATATTTTAATTTTATCACAGTGGATTTCTTGAAACTTATTTTATGTTTACTAAATAGAGAAACTGTGTTGTTTCTGGCCCATGCTGATGTAGCATTTTTGAAATCTTGAGAATCCAAATGCTATGGGAGATCTGGGATTCATTTTTCCTCTTTGGGGAAAAGCTGCATCATAGCTCTTGCCCAGGCATTGCATGCCCAAACCCTTTATGACTACCACAGCTGCATCTCTTCATCATATGCAGTCTAAAAGTGGGCAGGAAAAGGGAGGGCAGACTGGAGAAAGGGAAATGGGGGTACAGTAGAAAGATACAGTATCTCAGACATGGAAAGATTTGTTTTATGCTGTTGTCCTCATTAGAAAGCCACGTTATCCATGGGGAGAAAAAAAGCTGCCAAAAGAAAGAAACTCTTTAAAGCAAAATTATTCCTCACATACTACACTGGGTGACTATGCATGGATTTGAGAAAGTTTTTTTTTTTCTTTTTTAAAATTGGTATAATGTATAAAGAAATCTAGAGATCAATTAGATTAAGTGACAGCCAACATAGTTATCAGATTGGACAGGTTCATTGTCTTCTTGGCTCTTTTATGTTTTCTTCTGGCAGTGGTCCATGCAGTACCCCATATTTCAAAGTGTAAAGCACTATATTGGGTTCCCATTATTTACCACTTGTAATCTCTCAGCCTTGCCAGTGTCTTTGTGCAGTCATTCTTTCAGTGACATTTACCTCTTCCTTTTCCTCTTCCTAGTGGGTCCTGCCAGGCTCACACAGTGCAGCCTGAGAGCATTCAGCATCAGGTCAGGGCCATGTGCCTGTTGCTACTTAGGAGGACCAGTGCTTTCTTGTAGGAGGCCTTTGGCAGGGGTCCTACAAGAACCACTCACCACATGACCATATACATCCTAGAAATGTCCTGTGGAGAACCACTGACCAGCACGGAGGGTCCTAGGCATAAATGCTACCCTCTTTCTTCTTTGCATATTGCGTCTAAGACACACAGCATAGGGGCCCCTCAGATTACTTCAAGAACCCAGCAGCCAGGTTCCCAGAGCAAAAGGAAGCTCAATAGCATGTCATTGTGTGTGTTCTCCCTCCTTTCCTGTTTTTCTGCCCAGTCCTTTACTCTTCTTTTTTTTTTTAATTTATTTTTATTGTAAACAAATGGGATACATGTTGTTTCTGTCTGTACATGGAGTAACAGCATTCCATTTGCATATTCATATATTTACATAGAGTAATGATGTTTGATTCATTCCGTTATTTTTTTCCTTTCCCCCCACCCCTCCCACCTCTCTTTTCCCTCTATACAGTCCCTCCTTCCTCCATTCTTGTCCCTGTCCCACCCCCCATTAAGTGTCATCATCCGCTTATCAGTGAGATCCTTTACTCTTGCTCCCTGGAACACACTTGTCCATAAGTAGAGTGACCCTAAGTTTTGATTTTCCCAGAGTGGTGTCTGTTAACTGTTGTTGTAACATAATTATTAATAGCTTCTCCTCTTACTCCCCAAATTGTCCCTACTGGATATCAGTTATATGGTTTATATAATCATCTGCTCTATATTTGAACTTCAGACAATTTTAGGCAAGTGCAATCTACACAGGTATAATGGATCCAGATTGTGACTAATTACAAACACATGCAATGGAGAGAAGGTATTGAGTGGGAGCCAGACAGGCACTACAGCATGATGATACACACTTGAGATGAAGTAGTGAACAATGCAAAGATACTTACCAAATGTTTATGTGATAGCAGGTGGAAACATGCAATAAATAAATAACTACATTATATAGAATGTTTAAAGGCATTGGGGATGAGGAAAACAGAGAGGGAAAAGAAATTGAAAAATAAAGAAGTGATTGCAATTTCAAACAGGAAGGTCAGAGTACATGTCATTGAGAAGTTGACATTTAAGCAAAGACTAGAAAAGAGGTGAGAGAATTAGCATTAGAACGAGGCAGAGGAATCACTTTAGGCAGAGGGAACAGCCAATAATACAAAGACTATCAGGACATATTCCAGAAATAAGTATGATGCCAGTGTGACTGGACTTGAATGTATGAGGATGATGTAGTGCACAAGTGGATTAAGAAACAATGTGAAAGAGTGAATTTCTGAACAATAAATTCCTTGCTATCAGACTAAGGTCTTTTGCTTATTGACCTGAGTTTGTATTTCTAAACCAAATCCTGGCACAAGAATCAGAAAACTATCACAGGCCTACACTTGACCTATGTCTCTCAGACCTACCCTTGAAGAAGCTAAGTCCCCAACCCCAGTGCTGCTATACAACTGGGAAAGGTGGCAAGGTTGCTGGGACTTAACTACAATTTCCTTCATAGTAGTTTGAACTTTAGAAAGATTTCATGGATAATCCCCAAAGTTTGAGTCTTATTCTTGACAAAATAGCTTCTCTGTTTTTGGTTATTGACCACTGGCTATCATCAAACACTCAATCATAGAAATTAGAAGAAAACAAAGCAGGCATAGATGATGTAGGTGGTTGAGCAATACATAAAGAAGATTCACTACTGTCCTTTACATCTCAGCAAGAACAGATTCTAAAAAGTGAGTTTAGAGATGAACTAGATACTAATCAATGCCCTCAGATTTCTAATATGAAAACTGAGCTCAGGAAAGGGCAGGCACTTGCCCACCTGTACATTCTTGGGGATTAATTTTCTATTCTCTCAATCTACTACTGTGTCTACAACACTAAACTTGCAGTTATTCAATTTCTGAATAGGTGTCTGTTGCCACAGATTCACTGTATCCTGGTTATAAACATCAAGAATAACCTTTAAGTTATTTAGATGACAGATGACTCCCACAGACAGAAGGGGTTATCTAAGACTCAAATCATCAAGGTTGATTAGGTGGTTATTACCTACTTAAAAGTCAGACAAGGGACATGGGAAAGTGTGTAGGATATACACGATTAGGAAATGAGAATAAATGAAAGTGAAATTCCACCATAAGTAACTGCATAATAGCAATGCAGACAAGTTTTCAGACAGAAAACTTGGTTTAGGGTGTCAAGTCTTTCTTTTTTCTGTGACCTTGAGCCAAGGCACTTCCTCTTTCTAATAGACTCACCTGTAAACAGGAACAATGTAGATAAACTCACAGAGTTTTTATGAAAATTAAGTCAGAAATAGATATGGGAACACTTTGTAACCTTGAAAGCTTCACACAAATCAAAGTCACCATTATTTCCAAGTGTACACTGGCAACATGTTGCTCTGATGGAAGTAGAAAGGTGATATGGTCCTCATTAACTTAGATTGGAAAACAAAATAAATATTTTAAATAGTTTACTATTGCAATCTCTGAACCTGATGATGTGATAATTCATAAGTAATTCATGTAGTTCAAAGATATTCAGGGAGATGTTTCTCTATAAGGCTTGCAGTTCTCTCCCTGAGCAGTGTTACCTACCTTAGCTGAGGAGCCACAAGTAAGACTTGCACCTCTGCTCCGACCAAGGCTGGGTAACGAGGAAGGAACAGGACTTTTGCCCAGGAGACAAAATACAAGGTGGTGGCAGGAGTCTAAAAGGGGTTCTAACCAACAGCAAGAGGAACTGTTGTACAAATCTAAAAGGCTTGGTCACCATTTTTAGAGAAGCCTAGAGACTAGTGCCACAGAAAACATTTTTTATTCTTGGAGGTAGAATACCTCATGGTGAAGAGTATGGACTCTAGAATTGGAGTGCTTATATTCAAATCCTGATCTTATTATGTGTTGTAACCCCTATGCCAGTTATCAAACACCTTTAAATACCTCTAAGGTTTAGTTTTCTCATCTGTAAAATGAGGATAATAATAGGCTGAAGCTTTATTGTGAAGGTTAACTGAAATAATTCATCGAAGTTTCTTAGGCCAGTACCTAGTATATAGTAAGTAAACTGTTGATATCCCTATATAACTTATTCAAGTAGGCTTCTTTTTTTATGTATATATATTTTAAACCATAAGTATTATTCCTTCTTACATTTGAATATTTAGGGTAAAATAAAAAGATTAAAAAAAGACTGACCTTAAGGTTCAATTTTTAAATCTCTCCTTCGACAGAATAAGTAATTAAAATGATTATTTTTTAAATACACATTCAATTAGCTCAGCATGGCTTTTGCTTGACTGGCTTTAGCTCATATAATGATAACTATCTTTTACTTCTGTCTTTCCTACTTTTGACCATATTTGTGAAAATCCATTTAGAGAAAATAGACTTTACTTACTGAATTTTAGCTGGGCCATACTGCCTGTTTCTCCAAGCCTTCCAAGGGCCTCTGTAGATCTGTCAGAGGGAAATCCAGAGTAAATCACTTTGCCAAATTTCTCTGTGAGCCATTCAAGAAAACACCAAATACAGGTTCAACTGGAGGGTTTTATAGCAAGAATCAGTTTCAGGGCTGGGCACTGAAAGCTGGGATTCCAGGTCCTCCTTCTACGTAGGGATGGGATTTCTGGAAGTAAAGACTCAAAATCTCTCCTTTTTATCCCAACAGGGCTCTCAGTCTGTGAACCACCTGAGTAAATAATCTGCACACCTTCTTCATACACTACTTTTTCCATTCTAGGGCTCTTGATGTGAAGACAATTAGTTAGGAATTTCTGGCATGACTTCACCCCCACCAGGATCTTGGTGACTAGGAATAGCAGATTTGGGGTTACATTGTTAAACTAAAAATTGTTTTCAGAGTCTCATTTTTGAGGATTAGGCAAATCCTAGCAGTAGGAGTAGGAGAATCCTACCTACATTCCACAATTGACTAAGATGACTCAAAAGAGAAAAAAATGTTGGCTAGTTGTGAGGGTTTTTTTTTTTTTTTTTTTTTTTTTTTTTAACTCCACTAGAAGAGATAGAATAGGAAAAGGAAAATAAATGAAGTTTGCATGAAAAAAAGAAAGAAGAAAGGAAGACCTTTAGGAATCTTGGACAACAGGGGTAAAAGGAAAATCATTTATATCCTGTGTGTAAGTCCCCATGAGAACTGAAGGACAGCACATCTTTCCAGCACATTCCCAGGGGGCCACCCCATCACCTATATCTGAACCATAACAAGCTAGACTCTGGGGAGTAATTCACATCATTGCCCTTCCTTATGGAGCTAGTGACTCAGAGATGTTGTTTGCAGTGAAGAATTATAAAGTATGATTTTGCTCAATTTCTTGGTAAGCAGATGTAAGTGAGCCTTACATAACACCAACAGTCTTTTCAGTGACCCAACAATGTCCACTGCCTCACCTGTGGCCCCCCAGTCAGAAAAATAAAAATAAAATAAATCACTCTGGGTACATTCGAACCGATCACTTTGCCAAATTTCTCTGTGATATGCAATGCTCGTTAAGTATTTAAGATTTCTATCAGAAAGTCAAATAGTCATCTCTCCAGTTGGTTTTAGAACTCCTTTAAACTAATGTCACAGGGAAGCTTCTATGAGTTTATGATCAAGGCTTATTCTTTCTTAAAACAAAGCTGTACTGACATGATGCTCCTTCTCTTTGAATTAGTAATCTCCAAATACAGTTAGCTTCTCAATTTCCATCATTCTTTGGAATATTTACTGCCTGACCCACAGAAACTATAGATAAGGGAAGTTTCCCAAGAAGCAGATTCCAAGAACCCAGAGAAATAAGGGGAATGGGATTTTCCAATTTCCATTCTAACCAATGGTTATATAAACCTCCATTTTACCAACTAACCAGGAGATTTTTGTTTCAGTGGAAAGAGTTATCAGATTGGGCTCTGGTCATGAGACAGGTTGCTATTCTTGTCCAGAGTTCTTGGTCACTCTTTTAAGGTTTGAGTTGCAGAGATCACAACTTTATTATTCCTTTCCAATGACAGGTCCTGAATTGTGGCTTCTGCTGTGCTATTCATTGAACATTTTTTGAAAAGCTTATTTAACCTGGACACTGTGCTAAGGCTTAACAGCATCACCTCTCATTCCTTATAGAAAGTACTTATTGAACATTGGCATGTGATAGATATAAGGGATTTGGGAGATTTAAGAACCAATATTCCTGGCCTCAGGTATTCTTCACATCACCCACTAATCCTATTCAGATGACTAAAACCTTTTCCTAAAAATAATACTTTACCATATCATATGCTGTAGTTGTGAAATGCATCCATTCACATCAGAATGGTATGAACTGTAATTCTTGCAATTGTTCCTCCCCCTCACTCCCTTAGTTTATCTATCACCTATCTCCAGTGGTAGATGGGTATATATGGGAATTTCTCCTGCTGAAGTTTTAGCATTAGTGCCTGAATTTTTTGTTTTTGTATTTGTTATTATTAAATCAGTGGTGGTAGCATCTACATTAAACCTTTATTTGTCACAATGCATTATGTCCATAGAGATTTTAGGGCCATAAATTCTGGGAGAACACCAAAGAGTTCAGCCATACTTCAGGTTATGCGGGTTAATTTAAGCATCAGTAACTGTTAAGGTTTAGATATGAGGTGTCCCCCGACAAAAGCTCATGTATGAGACAATGTAAGAATGTTCCAAAGCTGAATGATTAGATTATGAAAGTCATAACTTTCCACTGATATGGATTAATTGAATGTAACTGTAAGCAGGTAGGATGTGGCTAGAGGAAATAGATAACTGGGGGCAGGCCTTTAGGGTTTATATTTTGTCTCTGGTGAGTGGAGCTTTCTTTTTCTGCTTCCTGGTTTCTGTGTGCTGAGCTGCTTCCCTCTGCCATGCCCTTCTGCCATGATGTTCTATGTCATCTTGGGCCCAGAGCTATGGAGCTGGCTGACCATGGACTAAACCTCTGAAACTATGAGCCAAAATAAACTTTTCCTCCTCTAAATTGTTCTTGTCAGGTCTTTTGGTCCCAGTGACAAAAATATGACTAAAATAGTAACAGAAGGAACAACACTGGGGGAAAGAATAATATAATGAGAAGTAGAAGGTAAAGGAAAAGGGAGAAAGATAAAACAGCTGTGTGTCATAGAAAATGGGTGCAGTAGTATGATCAGCTGGCTTGAGTGGACTAGAGAGATTGGGCAAACAAGTCTCTCCCCTCAGATCTCTCCTCCATGTCCACTTCATTTTCCTCAACACAGTAGTATGCTTTATGTGAGATTTGCCTGCTGTTGTTTCAGTTCCATTAAGCTGGTAGCAAAACTAGTGGGAACTTCTTTTCGGTCTTGATAATTTTACAGATTGAAGGTTTGTTCTTACCATGTATCTTAGCAACCTCAGCACATTATTCTTTTCCTTTCCTTACTACATCAAGAACTTTCACTTTTTTATGCAAAGAAAGTATTTTATGGCTTTTCTTTGATATGTTGAAATTGCTAGCATTACTACTTTTGTGCTTTGGGACCATTATTAAGTAAATAAAGAAACTCAAATTCAGATCTACTTGACTTAAAAATCACATAACTCTTATAACAATAAATTATTTTAATTGTTCTATTATTTATTGTTATTAATTCCTTACTGTGCCTAATTTATAAATTAAACTTTATCATAGGTATGCATACTTGTATGTATAGGAAAAAATATAGTATCTGAGGTTTCAGGTATCCATCCACTGGGGATCTTGGAATGGATCCCTACAGATAAAGAGGTACTACTGTACCACCATTCATCATCTCCTCCTTTATTATTACAACTTTTATTCCACTAAGCTAGTCTCCTGAGGATAACCTCAAAAAAGGGGGAGGTGTTTAATTTTGACCCACCCAAACCTACTCATAATTGTTCATATTTACAAAAGTTTTTAACGGGGAACAGTTTACATGGCTGATTTTAAAAATCTGAATATAAAATTGCTTTGCAGTAAAATTGCAAATAAAAATATAGAAAAAATATTAGAAGATATCTATTAAAATGTTATTTGTATGCCTTTGTGTAGTAAGATTGTGGTTTTTTTCAATTTTTCTAATGGAAATGTATTAATTTCATAATCAGAAAAGAGTGAAATTTCTTAAATGACACAAAATATCTAAGGCCCTATGTTATGATAAAACTCAGTTACTATCTCCTCATTTAAATGATATGCTATAAAGACTGGTGATAAGTGTCATAGGACAACTCCTCTTGGAAAGAAGGAAGGTGACATTAGATAGAATACATGTATATTTTGTGTTATTTCTTATTGAAATTCCTATGAAATTAGAACCTAAAGTGAGAAGTTTAAAAATTATATGAATGTATGTATGTATATATATATATATACATATATATACACACACATATGTGTGTCTATACATATATTTGTATGTTTATGTGTTATAGACATGTCAAAGTCATCATATAAAATCTGTCTATACAGAATATTATTTTTTAAAAATAATATTTGTGAAGTTCTATAATATTTTTGAGGTTTCCCAGTAAGTACTGCCCCATGAACGTTATTCAGTTCTCCTGACACCAGTCCTCTGTTAGTTCACTGATTCCTGCTATCTGTCTGGTAGAAGAATGGCACTCTTCTCTAATGTTCAAGTCACATTGATTGGATTAAAATGTATTGGAGGTACTTTATTGTTCTGGTCAATCTTTAAAATCCAAGTGATGAAAAATAATCTGATCCAATTAAAAGAATGTTTTTCCTTCTACTGTGAGAAATCAGCATTTTTTTCTTTGTTCCAGTTTTCCAGGAAATTTTTACAATAGATTCCAGGCATGTGCTGGTTTATGACTCTCTTGGTCCTTAATTGATTTTAACTGTCAGATAAGCCAGGCTTAGAAATTTTCCTCTCTAGGCAAAGAGTTAATAAGGATCTATCCTTTCTGTCTCAATCTTAATACAATTCCTTCCATAAGTGATAAAAATTAGAAGATACAGAAAAAATAGCACAATGTTATTTCTTATTAAAACTGTACCTGCCCATCTATCTACTATATATAGGTAAATACAGATGTGTCTTAATTCCCCCAAATTCCTATTTTTAGTTTTTCTCATTTGAATCTATTCTTGTATAGATTTACTACCTAACTGGTATCTCAACTCTAATTTTTCCCTCCATGTTCAATGATATCACCTTTGCCCCACCCTGGGTAGAAGTACCAAAATAGGAAATAATTTTTAAGGTGAATTTTTAAGGTGAGATTTGCTCACTTTATTGTTCATGTGTTTCAGTCAACATTTTCACTGCTATGACCAAAGGACCTGACAAGAACAATTAGAGGAGAAAAAGTTCATTTTGGGGCTCATGGTTTCAGAGGTCTTAGTCCATGGATGACCAACTCCACTCCTCTGGGTCCTAGTGGGGCAGGACAGCATGGTGGAAGAGTGTTTGGAGGAAAGCAGCTGGGAACATGATGTTTTAGTCAGCTTTTTCACTGCTGAGACTAAAAAGACCCAACCAGAACAGCTGCAGAGAAGGAAAAGTTTATTTGGGGGCTCACGGTTTGGTTTCAGAGGTCTCAATCTATAGACAGCAGACTCCATTCCCTCAGGCTCAAGGTGAGGCTGAACATCCTGGCAGAAGAATATGGCAGAGGGAAGTAGTTCGCATCATGATTAGAAAGCAGAGATCTCTACTTGCCAGATACAAATATATACCCCAAAGCCACTCTCCCAATGCCCCACCTCTTCCACCCACACCCCATCTGCCTTTAGTTACCACTCAGTTAATCCCATTGGGATTAATTCACTTATTAGGTTAAGACTTTCACAACTAAATCACTTCTCCGAACCTTCCTGCATTATCTCACATATGAGCTTTTGAGGTACACCTCACATCCAAACTGTAACACATGACATCAGGAACCACAAAGAGAGCTCTGTTTAACCAAGACAAAATATATACCCTAAAGGCATGTCCTTCAGGGACCCACCTCCCCCAACAATACCCTACCTACCTATAGTTACCACCTGGTTAAACCCTATCAGGGGATTAATTCACTGATAGGGTTAAGGGTCTCATAACCCTATCATTTCACCTCTAAACTTTCTTGCATTGCCTCACATGTGAGCTTTTGGAGGACACCTCATATATAGACCATAACACCATGGTATCTGCTAGGTCTGGTTAAATGTAAGTAAATCACTTTAAACAATGCTTAAACTATCATGGTCTATATTATTTTCAAAATAACTTATTTTCACACAGAACAATTATAAGTTAGTGCTTCTTTCATCTCAGCATTGTTGGATACATCTTTCTTCCATCCTAAATGATTGTTCATACATAAGAGCAGTCATACCTACCTCTGCTGATGAAGTTATCAATCACTTCATCAGGTCCTTCAGAAGAAAGATAAAATTAGGATTGAGTTTGTCTGCCCAGCAGTACAGGGACCCCCAAAGGTAGGAAGTTTTTATCAAATTGGTTTATACTATCCAAACAACTTATATTTTGAGGTCTTGTCAATATGTGTTCCTATTTAAAGGGCTTCCAAATTGTCTACTTGATAGGAAAATTACTGAAAGAACAGCCCTGAAGTCCTAAACACAGCCCTGAAGATTGATTTCCTAGTTCCGATCTAGGAAGGAAATAAATTCCCATATCCTAAGGAAATGATTGAGCATTTTGAATGTACATGTTAGGATTATTATTTGGATTTAAAATACATTTTCCTTTTAAAATTCTTTTTTAGTTTTAACTTACACATTACAGGATGGTGAGCAGTGGGATGATGGTAGAGTCAATGAATTGGGATTCAAATTGAAGTATTATTGAAATTAGGATTCTAGAAAGAATAAGCAGAAAAGAAGGAAGAAGGGCTGGGGAGATAGCTCAGCTGGTAGAGTGCTTGCCTTACAAGCACAAGGCCCTGAGTTCGATCCCCAGTACCACTAAAAAAAAAAAAAAAGAAAAGAAAAGAAGGAAGAATAGGAGGCTTGAAGTTGAAGTTGAAGTTACGGAAACGTTGCAGACATTGATAACCAGGCTTAGTGTGTAGTCTGTGACCCTGGGAGTGAATGACTGAGATTGGATGGAGAACAAGATGATTGGAGAAAAAAGGCCAGAATATCACCTGCAGATATAAAAATTACCAATTAATGCTAAAGCAGTGTTGATGTGACAATGACTGTGGTACTGACATCTTTGGAAATAGGTGGAAAAACTGGGGGTTGGCAGATGAATAAGAGAGGCAGGAATTCTGGTTGGTATGCTGCAGGGGTTTCAGTCACATTCCGCATGGATGAGGAATGGGTTCACTGTTGGAGAACTGAGTGCTGGCAATAAATCAATTAATTATCAGTAAACTTATCTATCAATAAATACATAAGAGCCAATTCTCTTTTCGATTGGGAGAGGTGGTGTGAAGGATTGGGGCCATACCAGATCTGGCCTCTAAGAAGATGGAGTAGCCCACCTCTGCTTTATTTTATAGTCACACAGGTAAAGAGGTCCCAGATCAGGAGGGGCTTCTTCTGAAAGGAACAGGATGGCATGGAGCTAGGGAAGCCATTTGATCAGGGAATTAGCAAAACGATCAGATGGTAACCTACTTCCACACATGGCCACCTACTTCCTAGAACATTCTATCATGGCTGCCAGTTCCTGGGAGTCAGGCCTCTGTATCCCATGGCTCAACCAAATCTGATTCTGCCAGATATGGACAGCCCCTCACAGTAGGGTCTGATGGCAAGAACCTCAAAGGAGCTGAGGGTTCAAAGGCAGGAGAGAGGCTCAGTGATCCTGAAAGAAATGAGGGATAAGGTGGCTACCTAATTCAGCTCTAGGTTCATTTTTAGGTGGACTGTGAGAAAAAACATAGTTTCCACATGTCAAAACTTCCAGTGAGGGAGGTGCCTTTGAGTATGACCAGGTTTCAGGTTTTTTTTTTTTTTAAAGGTAGAAGGAATGCTGGGTGAAGAGGTTAAGGCCAAAGGCATTTTGATGTGCTACTGAGAACATGGGGAAAAGTCTGGGGGTCTGGAAGGGATAAGGGATGGAGTGAGATTAGGAAATGTAGAGTTAAAGGAGCTGAGGACAGTGCTCTTCCAGCAGTGGTATAGTGATGGGCTCATCCATGTTAACAGAGTAGCAGTCAATACTCAGTTCAGAGCCTGGGACCTGCAAAGTTGACTTATCCGGTTCTTGTGCACTCAGAAGTCTTTGTGTAGCTCTCCTGATGGTCCTGACTCAGGATTCTTGTGTCAATCTAGAGGTTGGAGAGTTGAAAGGAGCTGGGAAGGAAAAGAGGGCCGGCCCACTGCACTCAGTGTCCCAGTGATTTGAGTTTCAGTCATTTACCTACTTATTCATCCAACAAACCTCACTGAACCCCTGTTGTGCACCATGTGCTCTGCTAAGAGTTGAATTGATGCTATATCCTTGTCCCCAGGATACTGACACTGAGACATGCACAAACATGACTGCAATCAGATGTGATACATGCGGCATTAAAGCTTTTCTAAGTGCTGGGCAGTCTAAGTGAAGTGTGGCTTCACTAGAGGGGGCCATGGTGATGCTTTGAATTTTAGAGAATATATAGGAATGTTAGTCAGATGGGGTGGTGACGCTATTCTTGGCACAGGAATGATACTTTTCCAAAAAAACTGTGAAAATATGAACGTGCCTTGTGGGGAGTGGCAGGTAGATGAGAGTATTTGGAATGGAACAGATGTCAGAGGAGTGGAAGGACACGAGCTCCGTGAGACGGTCAGAGCCAGCTCACAGAGAACCTGGTGCCATGTGCCAAGGAGTTTTCAGTTAGTCTTGAGTAGTAGGGGTTACATACCTAGTGTGTTCTCTAGAGAGAGTATTGAACTACAGCATGAAGGAGGAATTAGAGAGGCTTGTGACTTGAGGTGGGGAGATGAGTTGAAATATTTGTCCAATTTATATATTCAGCCTGTGCTTATTGACTACCATTTGTACGCCAAGCAGTTTTAGGTGCTGGAGATAACAGCAGTGAACCAGCAGAGAAATTTCTCATCTTCATTGAGCTTACAGTCTAGTGTAAGTAATTTCATAAATGATGCCAGTTCATGGTGAGTAATACAAAGAAAAACAAAGCAGGGTGGTGGTAGCTTTGGATGAGGACTAGGTAAATGCACAGAGAGTTTCCCTCTGAGGAAACAAGGTTGTTCAGGGAGCTGGATGTTGTGAGGGAACTGATCAACTGAAGATGTGGGAGAAAGCATTCCAGACAGGGAAAACTATTATGGAAACCCTGAGAGGGAGAACTTGGAGAGGTCAACAAGGGAAGGAGGCCAGTTGGCTGGAGTGGAGTAAAACAGGGAGAGGACCCTAGAGGACAGAAGCCTGATTACAGTAGATATTATTCTCAGTGGGAAGAGACTTCAGAGAAGAACTTGGAGGGTAGAATGAATGACTTACATTTTTTTTTATTGTAAACAAATGGGGAACGTGTTGTTTCTCTGTTTGTACATGACGTAAAGGCATACCATTTGTGTAATCATAGATTTACACAGGGTAATGTTTGATTCATTCTGTTATTTTTTCCCTTCCCCCACCCCTCCCACCCCTCCCACCCCTCTTTTCCCTCTATACAGTCCTTCCTTCCTCCATTCTTGCCCCCCTCCCTAACCCTAACTCTAACCCTAACACTAACCCCTCCCACCCCCCATTATGTGCCATCATCCACTTATTAGCAATATCATTCGACCTTTGGTTTTTAGAGATTGGCTTATCTCACTTAGCATGATATTCTCCAATTTCATCCATTTGCCTGCAAATGCCATAATTTTTATTCTTTATGGCTGAGTAATATTCCATTGTATATATATACCACAGTTTCTTTATCCATTCATCAATTGAAAGACATCTAGGTTGGTTCCACAATCTGGCTATGGTGAATTGAGCAGCTATGAACATTGATGTGGCTGTATCTCTGTAGTATGCTGATTTTAAGTCCTTTCGGTATAGGCCAAGGAGTGGGATAGCTGGGTCAAATGGTGGTTCCACTCCAAGTTTTCTAAGGAATCTCCACACTGCTTTCCAGAGTGGCTGCACTAATTTGCAGCCCCACCAGCAATGTATGAGTGTACCTTTCTCCCCACATCCTCGCCAACACCTGTTGTTGCTCGTATTCTTGATAATCGCCATTCTAATTGGGGTGAGATGGAATCTTAGGGTGGTTTTGATTTGCATTTCTCTTATTACTAGAGATGTTGAACATTTTTCCATATGTTTGTTGATTGCTTGTAGATCTTCTTCTGTGAAGTGTCTATTCATTTCCTTAGCCCATTTGTCGACTGGATTATTTGAATTCTTGGAGTAGAGTTTTTTGAGTTCTTTATAGATTCTGGAGATTAGTGCTCTATCTGAAGTATGATTGGCAAAGATATTCTCCCACTCTGTAGGCTCTTTCTTCGCATTGCTTGTAGTTTCCTTTGGTGAGAGCAAGCTTTTTAGTTTAAATCTATCCCAGTTATTGATTCTTGCTTTTATTTCTTGTGCTATGGGAGTCCTGTTGAGGAAGTCTGGTCCTAAGCCGACATGTTGAAGATCTGGACCTACTTTTTCTTCTATAATCTGCAGGGTCTCTGGTCTGATTCTGAGGTCCTTAATCCATTTTGAGTTTAGTTTCATGCATGGTGAGAGATATGGGTTTAGTTTCATTGTGTTGCATATGGATTTCCAATTCTCCCAGCACCATTTGTTGAAGAGGCTATCTTTTCTCCATTGCATATTTTTGGCCCCTTTGTCTAGTATGAGAAAATTGTATTTATTTGGGTTTGTGTCCGTGTCCTCTATTCTGAACCATTGATCTACCTTTCTATTTTGGTACCAATACCATGCTGTTTTTGTTACTATGGCTTTGTAGTAGAGTTGAAGATCTGGTATTGCAATACCCCCTGCTTCACTCTTTCTGCTAAGGATTGCTTTAGCTATTCTGGGTTTCTTATTCTTCCCGATAAATTTCATAATTGCTTGCTCTTTTCTGTAAGGTACGTCATTGGGATTTTAATTGGAATTGCATTGAATCTGTATAGCACTTTTGGTAGTATGGACATTTTGACAATATTAATTCTTCCTATCCAAGAACATGGGAGATCTTTCCATCTTCTAAGGTTTTCTTTAATTTCTTTCTTTAGTGTTCTGTAGTTCTCATTGTAGAGGTCATTCACCTCTTTTGTGAGATTGATTCCCAAGTATTTTATTTTTTTCGAGGCTATTGTGAATGGGGTAGTTTTCCTAATTATTCTTTCCAAAGATTCATCACTTATGTATAAAAATGCATTAGATTTATGTGCATTGATCTTATATCCTGCTACTTTACTGAATTCACTTATGAGTTCTAAAAGTTTTCTGGTGGAAGTTCCTGGTTCCTCTCAGTATATAATCATATCATCAGCAAACAGGGAGAGTTTGAGTTCTTCTTTTCCTATTTGTATCCCTTTAATTTCTTTGGTTTGTCTAATTGCTCTGGCTAGAGTTACAAGGACGATATTGAATAGAAGTGGTGAAAGAGGGCATCCCTGCCTTGTTCCAGTTTTTAGGGGGAATGCTTTCAATTTTTCACCATTTAGAATGATATTAGCCATGGGCTTAGCATAAATGGCCTTTACAATGTTAAGGAATGTTCCCACTATCCCTATTTTTTCTGGTGTTTTGAGCATGAAGGGGTGCTGTATTTTATCAAATGCTTTTTCTGCATCTATTGAAATAATCATGTGATTCTTGACTTTAAGTCTATTGATATGGTGAATTACATTTATTGATTTCCGGATGTTGAACCAACCTTGCATCCCTGGGATGAAACCCACTTGATCATGGTGCACTATCTTTTTAATATGTTTTTGTATGCGATTTGCTAAAGTTTTGTTGAGAATTTTTGCGTCGATGTTCATTAAGGATATTGGTCTGAAATTTTCTTTCCTCGATGTGTCTCTGTCTGGTTTAGGTATCAGTGTGATATTGGCTTCATAGAATGAGTTTGGGAGGGTTCCCTCTCTTCTATTTTATGGAATACTTTGAGAAGTATTGGAATGAGCTCTTCTTAAAGGTTTTGTAGAACTCGGCTGAGAACCCATCTGGTCCCAGACTTTTCTTTTTGGTAGGCTTTTGATGACTTCTTCTATTTCATTACTTGAAATTGGTCTATTTAAATTGTGTATGTCCTCCTCATTCAGTTTAGGCAATTCATATGTCTCTGGAAACCTGTTGATGTCTTCGAAATTTTCTATTTTGTTGGAGTATAGATTTTGAAAGTAGCTTCTAATTATGTTTTGTATTTCACTCGTGTGTGTAGTGATGTTTCCTTGTTCATTCCGAATTTTAGTGATTTGGGTTTTCTCTTGTCTTCTCTTTGTTAGTGTGGCTAAAGGTTTATCAATTTTGTTTATTTTTCAAAGAACCAACTATTTATTTTGTCAATTTTTTGTATTGTTTCTTTTGTTTCAATTTCGTTGATTTCAGCTCTGAGTTTAACTATTTCTGTCTTCTACTACTTTTGGTGCTGTTCTGTTCTTCTTTTTCTAGGGCTTTGAGCTGTAGTGTTAGATCGTTTATTTGTTAAGTTTTACTTCTTTTATTAAATGCGCTCCATGAAATAAATTTTCCTCTAAGTACTGCTTTCATAGTGTCCCAGAGATTTTGATATGATGTTTCTTTGTTCTCATTTACCTCTAAGAATTTGTTAATTTCCTTCCTAATATCTTCTGTTATCCATTCATTATATAATAGCATATTGTTTAATCTCCAGGTGTTGGAGTAGTTTCTGTTTTTTACTCTTTCATTTATTTCTAACTTCAATCCATTATGATCTGGTAGAATACAAGGTAGTG
Source organism: Sciurus vulgaris (assembly GCF_902686455.1). Lineage (NCBI taxonomy): Eukaryota > Metazoa > Chordata > Mammalia > Rodentia > Sciuridae > Sciurus > Sciurus vulgaris. Next base: position 65,305,130 of record NC_136467.1, read on the forward strand.
TCTCTATCTTCTTTAATTTGCTAACATTAGCTTTGTGGCATAATATATGGTCTATTTTAGAGAAGGATCCATGTGCTGCTGAGAAGAAAGTGTATTCGCTCTTGGTTGGATGGTATATTCTATAAATGTCTGTGAAGTCTAAATTATTGATTGTGTTATTGAGATCTATGGTTTCTTTGTTCAATTTTTGTTTGGAAGATTTGTCCAGTGGTGAGAGAGGTGTGTTAAAATCACCTAGTATTATTGTGTTATGGTCTATTTGATTTTTGAAATGGAGAAGGATTTGTTTGACATACATGGATGAGCCACTGTTTGGGGCATAGATGTTTATGATTGTTATGTCTTGCTGATTTATGCTTCCCTTAAGCAGTATGAAATGTCCTTCTTTATCCCTTCTGACTAACTTTGGCTTGAAGTCCACATTATCAGAAATGACTATGGATAGTCCAGCTTTTTTGCTGAGTCCATGTGCATGGCATGTTTTTCTCCATCCTTTCACCTTTAGTCTATGGGTATCTTTTTCTATGAGGTGAGTCTCTTGCAGGCAACATATTGTTGGATCTTTCTTTTTAATCCAATCTGCCAGTCTATGTCTTTTGATTGATGAATTCAGGCCATTAACATTCAGGGTTATTACTGAGATATGATTTGTATTCCCAGTCATTTTGCTCATTTTTAAATTTTATTTATTTATTTATTTGACACGACTTGGTTCCTCCTTTATTTGACAATTCCTTTAGGATAATTCCTCCCTTTGCTGATTTGCTTCTTTGTTTTTCATCTCTTCCTATGGAATATTTTGCTGAGAATGTTCTGTAATGCTGGCTTTCTTTTTGTAAATTCTTTTAGCTTTTGTTTATCATGGAAGGATTTTATTTCATCGTCAAATTTGAAGGTAAGTTTTGCTGGGTATAAGATTCTTGTTTGGCATCCATTTTCTTTCAGGGCTTGAAAAATGTTGTTCCAGGCCCTTCTAGCTTTTAGGGTCTGGATTGAAAAATCTGCTGATATCCATATTGGTTTCCCCCTGAATGTAATTTGGTTCTTTTCTCTCACAACCTTTAAAATTCTGTCTTTATTTTGTATGTTCGTTATTTTCATTATAATGTGCCTTGGTGTGGGTCTGTTGTAATTTTGTGTATTTGGAGTCCTATAAACCTCTTGAACTTTATTTTCCATTTCATTCTTCAGATTTGGGAAATTTTCTGATATTATTTCATTGAGTAGATTGTTCATTCCTTTGTTTTGTTTCTCTAAGCCTTCCTCAATCCCAATAATTCTTAAATTTGGCCTTTTCATGATATCCCATAGTTCTTGTAGATTCCGTTCATGATTTCTTACCATCTCCTTGTTTGTTGCACTTTGTTTTCAAGGTTAAAAATTTTGTCTTCAATGTCTGAGGTTCTGTCTTCCAGGTGTTCTATCCTACTGGATATGCTTTCTATGGAGTTCTTAATTTGGTTTATTGTTTCCTTCATTTCAAGGATTTCTGTTTGTTTTTTTTTTCAATATGTCTAACTCTTTATTGAAATGATCTTTTGCTTCCTGTATTTGCTCTTTTAACTGTCGATTGGTGCGATCATTCAATGCCTGCATTTGCTCTTTCATTTCATCGTTTGCTTCCCTGATCATTTTAATTATGTACATTCTGAACTCCCTTTCTGTCATTTCTTCTGCCATGCTGTCATTGAGTTTTATTGATGTAACATCTAGATTTGTTTGGGGCATTTTCTTTCCTTGTTTTCTCATATTGTTCAGGTATCAGTGGACCGCTGAGATATTGCAGATTTCCTCTATTGACTTATAATGTCCCTGAAGATTTCTAGTATATCCCCTCTTAGCCTTAAGTAGGCCGAAGTCTTGGAGGAAGTTGATAGTGCAGTGCTCCACAAGGAAGCTGCCTCTCTAGGGGTGTTGGCCTTCAGGTGGGGTATATTCCCTGCTAGTGGGCAGAGGTGCCTCCACTTGCTGACCAATGGTCATCCAAAGAGGAACTAGGCTGCGGACTGAGGCAAGGTCTGTTTGGGCCTGTGTCTCTGGTTTTACCGTCCTTGTGGGGAAACCTCACCCAGCAGGGAAGACTCACCCGGTAGGGAGGTCTCGCTGGTCAGTTCCCCTCCTAGAGTTTCCCCTCAATTTACAATTACCGCCTGGGCTGGGCTGCCTTCCTCTGCAACGTTCCCAGGGGCCCGGAGCTACCTCCAGGGCCTGGGAACCTCACCCTTCGCAGACGAGTCTCCTTAGGCTGACTCTCCTCAGAGAATCTGCCCACAGTCCTGGAACCTTCGCCCCGTCCCTAAGCGTGTCTCTGTGCGGCTCTTCCACCGAGAAGCCTCCTAGGTCCTGGGACCCTGCTCTGCACCTAATTGTCTGGCTATGCGGCCCCTCCTCTGAGCAGCCACCTGGAGCCCTGTACAATCGCCCTGTGTCCCAGCGACCCGCCGCAAACCTGTTCCTCCGGACAGCAGCCCAGTGTTCCAGTGCGGTCACTAGGAGTCCAAGCAACTCACTGCGTGACTCCTCCTCCCGCCAACTGCCCTTAGCCCTGGGCAGTCACTCCAAGTCCAAGTGACCCACCCCGTTCCTCCTCCTCCTCCGGGTAGCCCCCCGGGTGTTCAGAAGCAGTTGCTCTGAGTCTCTCTGAGTCCAAGCAACCCACTGCACGCCTTCTCCGGGCAGCTGCCCAGAGCTCTGATGCGGCCACTCCGAGGCCAAGCGACCCACTGCACTCCTCCTCCAGGCAGCCCCCCCGGTGTTCAGGAGCGGTTGCTCTGAGTCCAAACAGCTCTCTGCGTAGCTCCTCCTCTGGGCAGTCGCCCAGAGCCCCAGTGGTTGCTCCGAGTCCAAGTGCTGTGCTGAGCGGCCTCCTCTACGATACTCCCAGTTGTTTGAGTTCAGTGCTCCAGTGGGGGGAGGGGTGTCTCGCCGGGCAGCTCTACTTCACAAAGTTCCCTGCGTTTTGGGACTATCGCCCCATCTGGACGCCTCCCCAACGGGAGAGACTCACCTGGCTGCTTTGAGTTGGTCCCAAGTCTCTCAATATATCCTCTTTTGAATCCTGAGTCCTGGAGTAACATGAAATACAGCCACCCTCTAGTCTGCCATCTTGAAACCCCCTGACTTTCATTTTTATAAACTTACTCTGGTGGTGTGAAGTGAAGGCATTGAGAGAGGTTTGAACAAGGACAGAAGCATCTGGGATGAAGAGGCGTTGCTGGATTTAGGAGGCAAAATCACCAAGTAATGCATTAGATACAAGGAGAATTTACAAAATGGTCCCCAGGTTTCTGGCGTTGTATGTGGAAAAAAAAAAGGAACCTATTTAGGGTAAAAAATAAACAGTTCAATGTAGTTTAATCATTGAACTTTGTTTTGTTTATGTGTGTTTTATATATGAATGAAATATACAGATAGAATTCTTTAGAAACAATTGGTATATGGATCTGGGGTTTGGTGGGAATAAAGGGTAAAGATATGGGTTTGTAAATTTGGAGGGCTTGGGGGGGGGTCCAAAAAATAAATGCATCTTCTCCACCAGACCTCTGAATCAACCAAACAAAAAAATTAAGAGAAAGTGAGAGAGAAATTCAAATGGATACAGCTCACAGCAGAGAAAATGACTCACATATGTGACAAGTAGGCTTTGTAATGCTGAACCTCAGAATTACCCACTGAGTGACAAGTAGACTATCACAAATCGACAGATAACACTTAGTACTGAGCTGAGGAATGCTTTGAGCCAAGCAGACCCAGGTCAGTCTTTACAAGTTTAACAATTTAATAACCTATCTGGCCTACCAAAGGGTTGAATAAGTGGGAAGAAGGAAAGGACCAGGGGAATTTTACTTGTGGGGATATTTCCACAGGGAAGGAAGCACCAGGTGGGGAGAAGCATTCTTCCTACCACGCACTTCTTAATGAAATCAGCAAACAGAGGACACACACCATGAGAAGCAGACAAGAAGCCTGAAGCAGGAACTCCTGGATGCTAGTCCCTCGAGGGGAGGGTGAGTTGGGGTTGGACAGGTTGGATGAAGAGGAGAAAGATGTGAAGAAGAATAAGACTCTCCCATACCAGTGAATAATTCTTACTGTAAATTGCTGATTCTTACTGTAAATCCAAGAGCTCCTGCAGTATGATGGCTTCTTATAATAAAATTTCAACTTCACAAATATTAGTGTTTTCAAATCAGTTTGTTTACATTTTGTGATTACTATTCACCACTTAGAAAACTGTAAGATAAGTAGTATTTTACTGTTATCTCTTAGAGGGTGCAATTAGAAGTCAGAGAACTTGAGTTACTTACTCAGCTTAGTCAGGAGAAAGCTTAGATCTAAATTCAGGATTCTGATGAGAAGCCTATATGCAACACTATCTTTACATGTGTTGTTAGTTATCTTCTGAAATACTAATACGACAACTAGGAAGAAAATACAAAACGTTCTTTGTAAGAATAAAATAATTGCAGTAAGTTGTATATTTGACAGATTTGTGTTTTTCTGATGCTGTGATATGGCTGTGGTCTTTAGGACTCTTTAGCACAAGGAAAAATTCAAAACTGAGTTAAGATCATAAGGTGTCAAAGAAAACATATTTCACATAAGTGCTAAGTTGTGATTTGCATGACAGTTTCATCTAATCGTTCAAAAATAGCATTTAACATAAGAAAGCAGAACCTCAGATTTTCTTTTTTTCAAAAGTGTACTTGTCCCCGGTCTGCAGCAGGACACCCTCTAACATTCCTTAGGCCTTAATTAAATAAGAGAAAGAGAGAGCATCGGACTTGGGTTCAGGATAAATATCCCCAGCTTGAACAGGAGATGTTGCTTTAATGACTTGGAATATGTCCAGAAAGCTCAGACTGGCTAGCAGGCAAATCTGACAGCTACTGGATCTTGCAGCAATAACATTCTAACCAATTAAAAACTGAACTAGAAATAATGGTTTGTCACTGAGTGGTGTTTCAGAAACCAATTGGTCGAGATTAACCAGAGGATTAACTTTTTTAACTGAATTTAAAGGTCACGGGAAGCTGACTTTAATGAAAGAGAAAAGCATTCAAATAGAAGGAGGAAACTTACATATAGAAATTAGGTTAATAGATCTTACTGTTATTTATAGACAACTAATAAAATTGCTGTCTTATTTCATGGCTGGAGTTCATAGTCAAGGATAAATATATTCATTATTAAAAAAATTAAATGAGGAATCACCTGCTTCCATGGGATTCCTCTAACGGAAAGGGCTTAGATGAGTTGCCAACACCTTCAACTATATGCATATTTAAAAACGATTCTTAGCAGGTAAATCCAGCCTACTTTTGAGTGATACTTAACTCTGATGAAATCAATGTCAAATTAATGATTTGACCTCTGATTTGTGGGGACACCTGAGATCAGTTCTCCAGATGGCATTTGCATGGCCAGTGGGCCATTCTTATCAGAGTGAACTTATCAGAGAACTGGATTTTGATGTGAAGAGTTACTGTGTCAGAGGTATGTGAAAGATTTGCAGAGTATGCTACCTCAATTGGTTAAAAGACACATTCTAATCCCTCTCTCTGATATGTGTCAACTGCTCCCATCATGCACCAGTTGATCCTACCAAGGCCAACTGTAGATTGTACTGGATCTATCAATTTCCTGAGCACATTTTCCTGAAGACTTCAACTTGGCTAGTTGATCCATGTTCCTTCTAGCTAGGATGTTTTTTCCAAATGGTACTGAACACCCAATAGAAACTCCTTATGGGTGGAAAACAGATTTCATGCCTGTATCCAGGGATAATTCTTAACTGATTTGTGGTTCTATGGCTGACTGTTTGAATGCTTTTGTATCAGGGGGAAATGACTGCTGCCAAAGTACCCCTGCCCTCACACCCCATGTTCCCCTCCTTGCTGCCCTGGCCTCTCCCTCATTATCCGACAGGTAAATGATTAATGCATGACCTAGAAGGGGACTTCCAGCACCCTGAATCACCAGTGCCCATTCTTTGGGGTGCCTTGTTGCATAGTGTGAATTGTGCTCCAGTTTACATCTGTGCCATGCCTGTAGAAGTTACTCCACACATGGATATAGTTTTCTTCTTATTGATCTAGTTGAGGGAGGTGGCCATATTGACTCCTATTTACTGAACACATGTCAATAAACCACCTGCAGCTCGCAGTGATGCAGTGGATTAACATTTTGGGCCTCTATACACTAAGCCTGGGCTATATATTCCAAAGTGAAGTTTAGAAGTTAAAGTTATCTGGTTTATTATAACATGAAGGCAGTCAAACTAGTTTTCTTCATATAAAGTACAACTTGCTAACTGAATTATTTGAATTGTCAAGTAAGTGAACAGAATTAACCAGATGGTTGGCCATCTCACTTTTTTAAGGGACAACCTTATTATTAGCATTTCTTACAAAGAAGTATAAACATTTGAAACATTTGTCCCATCAGGAAGATTCCTTTGCATTTGTTCATTTTTCTAAGCTATCAATTTATGTTTTTTTTCCTTTTAAGTAAATTTAACTCAAATTATAACAATAACTATGATCAAATTAATTGACAAATCTCCATGTTTTAAATCCATAGTAAAAAATCTTATCCTTTTAGTAAAACTTCATCTCAAACTATTAAGTTATCCCCCATGTTTGCTGGCAGAATGAGGCTGAGCAGTGGTCTTTGTTCTACTTCTAGGACTCAGTGAGGTACAATTGATAGGTTTAGCCAAAAAGAAAAAAAGAAAAAAAAGCCACTCATTCAACATATACTAATCGAGTTCCTGTTTTGAACCACACAGTCCTTTTGGTTGTGCCAATTCAGCAATGAGCAAAACAGTATTTTCTTTCCTTCTTAGAGCTTAAAATCATCTTGAAGTATTATACCATTTACTATAAAAGAATTAGAAATTTCTTAAATGTTTGCAGATCCTAAAAATGATCCTACTAAATTGTTTTTATCTCATTTTTTAATTCATTCTGGGGATTATATGTTCCAATTCTATATTATATCCTGGCTGGTGAAGGGGAAAGAAATCTCAGAAAGATACTTCTGGTTGTATCTTCTGTTTATTTATACTACAAGTCATAGATGTAATGCTGGAACAATGCTAATAAACAGTTTTCTCATGTTTCTCAAAAGGAGCATTGTTTTTGTTTTCTCCCAGTGCTTGGGAGGATACATCCTTCGGGGAGCCCACCCTGCACTGTGCTGATCCAGCCTTGTCCTGGCACCTCCAGATGGAAAACTGCTCCCTGCACATTTCCATTTGTGCAAGTTCTATCCTACAGTCACTTGTATACTAACTTCTTTCATGAATCTTTTCTCCTGCACGTATGATATGAAGAAAAGAAATTGAGGATGTTATGGCTTAGATCATTCCAGGGTTATAGCAAAATATCAGAGTCCCTGAATGATCTAAGAAACTAGAGAAATTGATTTCTCCCAGTTCCGACTGGGAAATCCAAGATCAAGGCACTGACAGATCCATGATTGGTGAGGGTTTTTTTCCTCACAGTCAGTACATTCTGCTGTGTCCTCACATGGTGGAAGGGACAGGGCAGCTTTCTGAGGCTTCTTTTGTGAGGGCATTGGCACCATTCATGAGGGATCTGCCTTTGGGGTGCCATCAGCTCCCAAAAGCATTGCCTCCTAAAACTATCATCTTGATCAAATAGCGGACGAAAATTAAAAGTGTAGCAAGTTCTGTGCAGATCAACTCTTCCCTCTGAGCTTTGCTCAAGCCCTGCTTGCTTAAGAGCCCTTCTCAGATTCCCTGAGATGTACCTCATTCCTTTTCCACCTCCTATGGTTTGTTATTTAGTACTTCCTACATAGCCTATCTTCAGTTAGGGTTCCTTATGTATGTATTTGCCTCTTCCTCTAAAGTGTGAGCTTCTAGAGGACAAAGGCTATATTTTAATCTTTTTTTTTTTTTATTTTCCAGGGTTCCTAGCACAGTGAATTACACACAATAGTCACTTAATAAATGTGCATTTGAAGCAATGAAAAGGGAAAAAATTGGGTTAAGCTGGACCATATTCATGTTTTCAATATACTGTATCAGACATAAAGATTTTTCAGAACATTTGTTTCAAGATTTTATAGAATAATTCTTCAATTCATAGATATACTGCATATTGGAGTACTGAAGTGACTTACACACCAGGCATCCTATCTAAAGTATATGAAATTTAAAGAATTGCCTATGCTTTCTGGACCCCCACCCCCCCCCCAAAAAAAAAAAAAACAAAAAAAAATGAGGAAACAAAAGTTAATCAAACTTTTTTGAAAGCCACTGGAGAGGAATAAAATACAAAAAGGTAATCATGCAGTAGCAACAGCAACCGACTCCCTAAGTTGTGTCAAACTGCCTGACTAGTTAGAGCCCTGTTCAGGGTGTCTCCCCCGCCCGAGTCTCTAACTCTTCCTCTCTCCCTCTGCTGCCTTGGGAAGCTTGCTCTCATTAAAAGGGATGGGAAACTAGCCACATCATTATATTCACTTAAGGCAGAGTTTAGTTGGTCAGTTTTTGCCACTGTCAGTAATAGCTGCCACTTTGAGATTTTGAGCCCTTATTGGCATCATGGTTTGGGTTGGGATTTTTATTTGTCTTACTTTGAAATTTACATGTCTTCAGAACAACTAAAATTCACAAGAACAAACTAATTAATGGATTCCATTTTTGACAGCTACAAGAAGACGGATGAGAAAGTAACATGCTTCTGGCAGCATGTTATCAATTGGGAGGCAACAGTGCATTCCCTCTATGTGGAACAGTGAGCTGGAACCGACACTGACAGATGACACGGCCCTCTGACAGTGACGCCTGTATGAGCTGACAGCTCCACTTGCAGTCAGTCAAGTCCACGCTTTGCAGTGGAATTTTAACGGGCTTGATTTGCAGAATATGCTTTGCCTACTTCTCAGCTTGTAGTAGAAGTGAATAAAAATTTCAAAGCATTCACATTAAAAGAATTCTCAGATCTGTTACCCAATCTTCTTTTACCCCAAAGCTAATCATAATAATAGTAAATAAAGCATAATCCTGGGAGGGGGAACTGTAGGACAGCTGGGAAAGAGAAAATGCTCCCCTTAACATTAGGTTTTCTATAAAGCAAGGTAATTCCTATGTTAGTCAAAATCCCTTAGGAAGGATGAGATACCAAATTTCCCAAGGTAATCACAATTTAAACAACACAAAAAAATGCATTTATGTGTGTGTGATCATAAAGGCATCTGAAGCATTTAATTATGTTTTTTAATTACAACACTACAGTGTTATTATGCTTTAAAATATAATTAAATATACAAAAATCTTCTAAATATTAGAAAATATTTTTCTTTAAAAAATTAGTCTTGCTCATTGCCAGATTCTGGTCATACTTTTATTTTACCTTTCTGCAATCTATTCTTCGAACAAGATGTGTGCATGAAACTGATTTCCTGTGTGGCTTTTGTGAAGTTACTATTCTGTGTTTCAATTCCTTCACCAATAAAATGCAGCTAATCACCCTGTCACCACCAACATTCCTCACAGACTCAGAGCAAGAAATAAGGGCACCAGGGGTTGCAAACTAGTGACTGGAAGGCCAAATTGGACTGGCAGAAGTGTTGTGAATTTTTGCATTTGAATGCCCCTAGGCTGGGCAAGCACCCTCCAGTTTATATAGCCTCTGCTCCCTGTCTAACTCTGTGTCTCTTTGCACATTTATGTAACTTGCCTGAGCCCTGAAGGCAATTGAGTTTGTGACTGTAGAATCATCAACCAATGTATTCTCAATAACTCCTCACAGAAGCACATAATAATTCTAACACTGTTAGTTTCAAAATGTACCCCATAAATGGGAGGAATAAATAGAATTTATGGTGGGGAGGGGCAAATACAAATGAAATAGACAAAAAAGTATAAAGGTAATATTGACATAATGCAACTTTTGTTGCAAGAGTGATAAATTAGCATTGAGCCACACACTCTGCAACAGCCCTCACTAGTCCTTTCCCTTCTTCCCTACTACCTGATTTTCAATAAATACATGGTAGAGAGCTGAGAATAGCAATCATATCTCAGGCAAAATGACCCAGCTGGTTATCTAGCCAATTAAGATACTAACCCAAATGCCATGGTTTAAATGTTTGTCTCCTCCAAAATTCATGTTGAAATCTAATTTCCATTATAATAATAATAAGAGGTGGGTCCTGTAAGAGATGATTAGGCTACAAGGGCCTCCATCCTAATGAATGGTTTGGTACTATTGTAGAAAGGTGAGTTTTACCCCTTCTTGTCCTCTCTCACTCTCTCCTCTTCCAGGATATTGCAGCAAGAAGGCCCCTGCTGGATACTGATGCCTAGATATTGAACTCCAGAATTGTAAGCCAATACATTTCTGTTCATTATAAATGACCCAGTTCTAGATATTTTGATATAGCAGCACAAAATGAACTAAGACACTGTGTAGCTTCTTTGTGTTACTATAATGACATGCCTGAGGTAGCTAACTTTATATAGAGAAAGGGCTTATTTATCTCACTGGGAGTTTCAAGGGTGTGGTACCTGTATGGGCTTAGTTTTGGTGAAGACTTCACAATGAAAAGCAGATGGCAACAATGGGAATGCATATGGGAGCCAATGGTCACATCCTGAGTCAGAAAGAAGAGAGGAAGGGGTGGGAAAACTCAGGCCTTTATAACAACCCCCTCACAAGAACTGTCAAGGAATCCCTTGAGAACTGAATTAAGGGGCACACCTTCAATGAATTAAGTACCTCCCAATGGACCCCACCTCTTGAAAGCCTTAGCAGCTCCTAATAGCACTACACTGTGAACCAAGCCTTCAAACATAGTGGACCCTTGGGGACACTTAAACTCACCCAAGCCATTGCAATCAGCCTTCACGGATGCATAAATATAAGGGATTGAAGAAAGTGAGAGGGAAGACATATGTACAGATGAATTTTTAAAATGTCTTGAAGAAGGAAATGATTCATAGGTTGGTGGAAGAAAGGAAGAAGTCATTTTAAGTACAGAGAAGAGTTTATGCAAAGGTTCAGAGATGAGAAAGACTTAAGTTATCACTGCTAGAATGGAGTACAGGCATTTCATAATGAGGAAAAGATAAGGCTGAGTTCCCTACATTACCCATATGTACAAAGTATTACAGCATGCCAATTTGTAAGGAAACACATTTCACAGACTGCATACAAAAGCCAAGTAAAATATAATGACCTTCCATTTGTTTTATGGTAATTGGACATTTATTTCATAAAGTATGTGCTGCTATTTTACCATGACCCATGATAAAAAGGAAAACTTCTCAGTTTACATTTCACCCATCATAACCTTGAATATTAAAATAAACTTACATGCTCCATTAACTAGAAAATAATTCCCTTCCATGCTTTGAATTTGCCTAGGGTGTGGTTCACAGTGAGGACAAGTTCAATTGATATGCTTGAAGAATTCTAATTAAGAAACAAGGTAATTTCAAAGGTATGACACTTACTATATTACTAGCATCTTTTTATGCATGATTTTATTCCATCCTTTAATTTCTTAAAACTCCACATATTTTTTGAAGTTTAACTTTGTGACTTCTATAGCAGTTAGATCTTATCAGCTAATTTCATATTCCCTAGATGAAAATTATCATAAATTGATAAAGGATATTTGGTTAGTACCCAGTATGCTTAGAATAATGTACCAGTGAGTATTTGTTGGATATCTATGTACTAGGTTCCTTGGTGGAAGTCAAAAGAATTATTGGACATAATCTTTTCCCACTAATGAAGCAGTTGATAATACAAAATAGGTCATTTTAGAAAATAAGTTTCTTCACCTAATTAATGCTTATTGCCAGTTTTATTTCTTGAGCCTTAGAACAATCACTTTTTACTTGCAAAGGCTTTGGTCAATTTATAGCAGAAAAACACATAAAGTTATAACCCCTAAGGGTTTTAGATAAGAAGGGTAAATTGCAAGAAATTATAAGAAAATTTATGACTGTAGATGAAAAAATGAAGAACCAAAACTCAAATAGTTAATGTTAGGGAGCAAGGAAGTATCCAAATCAGATGGGATTTCTGCAAGTTCAAGGCAGCCAGAACTCTTGTCAGATCTCTCACTGCCACTTATGTGGCCTACAGACCATTGCGTTCACTTAGTGGAACTGAAAACCTGTTTGTAGGAAAGCCACAACCTGCACTACATTGTTTAGGAGTGAGAATATTGAGCCAGTCAGTAAATAAGATGGTGAGCTGGGTTATCCTGCTAACTCTGACTAGACTCCTGCCCTGCTTTTTTTTTTTTTTTTTTTTTTAAACAAGATAGCAAATGGTCCATTGGGACATCACCCTGAGCAGGTAGGACTTCAAGACAAGATTACAGGTGGCTTAGAAACCAGAAGTGATAATTCCTGCATGGAATGAGCTCCATGGTCAAAATACTAATCTTAAAATTAATTAACAACTCTTTTAACTATTTCTGTAAACCTAAAGCAGTGATCTAAATCATGAATTTCCAAAGAAATTATTGTGTGAAATTATGTTGGTCAGCACATTCTTCTTCATGAGTTAGGATAAAACTGAAAAATGGGACAAGAACTTTTATCTAATGTTAAATGACAGTTCTTTAATAAAAATTTCTTCATAACATATGTAACTAGTAAGTAGTATTTAACTACAGATACTCATTGATTTTAAAAACATATACCTCATTTATTCTTTTTTTTCTTTCCTACACATAATTTGAGACTTGGTTGTCTCAGTGTTTGCCTTCCCACATCTTTGGTACTCCACAGAATGGATCTTATAGGAACTAGGAACACGAAGACAACACTGACTCAATGTACCCACCATCTCTTTGCTGGCATGGTCCCTTTCTATTTGCTCAGGCAGCAGTTTCCCCCCTTCCCCTTTTCTTTTTGCTATTCATTTGACAGGAATGTATTGACTCTGTGCTACACAGATCACAATGCCAAAGAAGCAGCCAACAGCATTGGCATGGTCTCTGGTCCCTGGAGCTTACAGTCAGTGGAGGCAACTGCACAATAACAGTGCAAAACGGGATCTACAATAATGGGGGCACTTAGGAAGGGAACCCAGCTTAAAGGCCTAGAGGACTTCCTGGAGGAAATGGCACTTTATCAGACATCTAAGGGATAAAAAGGAAATGGCCAGTGAGAAGGTGGAATGTGTTTCTGGCAGAAGGCATAGTATATGCCAATGTCCACAGGTAAATGAATAAGGAGGAAGTGGTGGAGATGAGACTGCTGCTGGAAAGGTAGGTGAGGTTTCAAGCGTATGGGTCTTTATAGACCATGCTGTTAAAAGTAATAGAGGAATCACTCTGGAAATTTCTGTTTTAAGCTTTCTATTTTCCTCCTTGATGACATAGGCAAGGAAGGGAAAAAAGAACATAATTCCTTTCATGGCAAATCCTATACTGTCCTCTTGGTCTCATTATGTAACTCTCTCTCTCTCCTCTCACTCACATATTTGTGTGTGTGCAAGCATGTGTTTCAGCTGAAAATAATTTTCAATATATATATGGAGAGAGAGAGAGAGAGAGAGAGAGAGAGAGAGAGAGAGAGAGAGAGAGAGAGAGAGAAACATCTACTCACTATTGCCAGCAGTTGTGCTTAGCATGGGGGCTATAATGGTGGGCAAACATGCTTCCTTAATCAGAATTTTTATATTTGCTACAGTTTCTTTAAAACACCCCCACTAAATCAGTAAATAATAGATATTTTCTATTGAAAATAGATATTTTCTAGTGAAAAGGGAGTTAAAGTTATGAAGCACAGAACAACTTTTTTCCTTAAAAAGAACACTTCAGAATATACAGATCTGGATTGAAATGAATTATTTGGCTCATGTTTCAGCCCTGTTGACATGATGATAAATAAATATTTAGGCAAGTTATAAACTGATGTGTGAAGGCCACAGCAGCATCTTAACTTCCCCATCCCCTCTCCCTGCTCCACTCAGAAATGTTTTGTGAACATGTTTCAAACTGCTGTAGTGTACTGTCACACCAAAGGCAGGTTTCCAGGAAAAAGGAATGTGGCAGCAACTCTGCTACCACAGAGATGAATGTCGTCTGGTTATTTATATCTGATATCATGTGATTCTATGGCATGCCTGAAGGTACTGGAGAGAAGGGAAAAATTGGGCCCTTTCACCAAGGAAAACTCCTGAGAGGGGATCAGGACACATGACTAAACAAAAAGGGGACATGAAGGTGGAGAAAACCAGGTGATGCCATTTTTCATAGGCCATGCTGAAGAGCCATATTAATTAAAAACTCATTGGCTAAATTTATGTTCCACAGATTGTATGTATTGCAGACTGATATTGTGGGAGGTTGACTCTGTACTTATGATAATTAGTCAGTGAGTATTTATTGACTATCTTTGTACTAGATGGCACACAGAGATATAAAAGAACAGAAATGCAATAAGGGTAGAGTATTGCTTAATTTTAACTCTATGTTGCTCATATGACTGCCTAGTAGGGAGGATCTGTTGATCCCTGGGTTGGAGGAACTGATCCGTTGGAAAGTGCTCAGGGTGAGGTACTCTGTGGTGTGGTTTCTCTTATGCCATTCTGGGACTTTCTCACATTGGCCAAAGCTTTAGAGAGTTGAACAGAATACTTCTGGAATGAAGTTGCAGATGTCTTAATATGGACATTGTTTTACCCAGGAGTTCTTGGGACTGCATTTCTATCTACTGGAGGCTCATCTGGTCAATAGAATTTTTTTAGAGAGTAAAGTGCATTTGGAGCAATATTCTAATATCTGACCATCTATCAGAATCATTGGGGCTGGGAGTTGGGATTTAAAGTAATGCATTCATGGCCCAATACCAGACCTACTGACTGATTCAGAATCTTCTGAATACCAGCTTCCTAATTTTTCAAAAGTTTCTCAGGCTAAGTCTTATGTAATCCATACTTGGAATGTGTTGGGAAAGACAAAATGGCAACCCCTGCTAAGACTATGTTATTTAATTTAAAGCAGTTCATCTACTGAATTTTGGTTCAATAATAATTTAAATATCTACCAAGTATGATTCAGGAGCCATCAATAAACATGATTGAAAATAATTTTTTAATGTAGATAAACAAACATATTTATTAGGGGACTGGGAATATTGTTCAGTGGTAGAATACTTACGTAGCAAGCATTAGGCCCTGGGTTCAATCCCCAGCCCCATAAAAAGTTTTAAAATTATTAAGCTGTATTGAGCCTTTCACAAGTATTATTCTACTAGGGGGTATAATAACCCTAGGAAGTTGGTACAATTTTTATCCCATTTTACAGGTGGAGACATTGAGGTTTAGGCATCTTAAATATCTTAACTGGGCCATGTCAGGATTTTAATCCAGGTCACTACAACTGAAGAGACTGAGCTCCTAAACCCTCTGCTTACTGAATCTCTCTGAACATTTAATGAATTAAAATAAGCCTTAGAAGAAAACACCTTTTAATACTGTCCAGGGAAATTGTTTAAACAACTGGAAAAAAAATGTTAGCTTTCTGTGTAAAATGTTTTAAGTGGGACACCTGCCTAAAGATTTTTAAAGTCAAATTAGTGAGTAAGCAAGTAATGTGTAAGCTCTGTTCAAAGATAAGAATCTAAATTTATATGTATTACTGAATTAAATGTTTATGAGTAAATAATTACTGGTTTACGTAGGTAGATGTGAATATAGCCAAATATAGATGTCTACTTTTTCTCAATCAAACTTTTCCTAGAATTTCTATTTTGGTTTATATTTACAACAATGCTAAGGTGTTTATGCACTTCAAGGTTGGCAGATTTTAAGGTATCTTCTAAATTTGTATGTGTCCAATACAAGCAAATAATGTTTTTGAAAGTTGAAAGAATTGATTTCACTATAGAAGAGAGAGGATTAGTGCTCACTAGAGACTGGAAAGGTAGTGGGGAGGAGAGAGGATGGATAAGGAGCACAAAACTACTGTTAGATAGGAGGAATTAGTTTTAGTGTATATAGCACAGTGGAGTATCCATAGTCTACAAAAATCCATGACATATTTCAAAATAACTAGAAGAGTCCATTGTTTCCACTCACAGAATTGATAAATGTTTGAGGAGATAGAAATGCTAATTACTCTGATTTGATCATTGCATATGTGTATCAATTTTATCATACTTTGCTCCATAAATATATACAATATTGCCAATTTAAAGGCAAATAACAAATGATGAACCTTATTGAATTATAGTTAATAATATCCATGACTATGAGAGTCTCTCAATTATTTACTCATGCTTTCAAGAATTATGTTTTCAGTAGAAATCTATATAAAATTAATATTTTAATATAAGATGATACTGTTTGCTAGCCGGCAGCCATGGTGAGCTGAGGATCTTGGATCTCTTGAACCTTGGGAAGCCAACAGTCTAGATTAAAAGATAGTCATTTTTTGAACCATTTATCTTAGTCCATTTTCTGTTGCTATAACAGAATACCACTGAACTGGCTAATTTATAAAGAGCAAAATTGATTTCTCACAGTTTGGGTGGTAGGGAAGTTCAATATCAAGATGTTGGCATCCTTGGATGACCTCCCTGCTAAAGGTTCTCTAATGGCAGAAGGTTGAAGGGCAAGAGAATGAGAGAGCAAGTGGAACTGGAAAGGAAAGGGGAACATACTGTCATTAATCCATGAGAGCTCTGGTTTCATCACTTCCTAAAGGTCCCATCTCTTAACACTGTTGCATTGGAGATTACATTTTCAACACACGAACACTGGTGGACACATTCCTATCACAGCACCATTACAAAATAGTTAGGGCCTGTTGCTTCCCTGAGAAATTGATTTTGAACTGATGATAGATCCAAGAGGAGTTAGCCCTGTGAAGGATGGTTGGTGGTCACTAGAAGGACAGTTCAGGTCAAAAGAGCATAAAGGGAAGCCCTGAGATGGGAAGAAATATGGTCCATTCCAGGGAATGTTATGTTAGCTTGATGCAGCAGAACATCCAGGTGAGCAGAATACTTTTAACCCAAATGGTAACCTGATGATACAGAAAGATATACCACAGAGGAAGAACTTCTGATTAAGTGGGGAGAAGACTCTTCCAAATGACAATTCAACCCAGAAAATACATAAAACTTAAAGCCTATGGAATTATAATTCCATTCTCATCACATTCTCATCGTGGGTATCACAGGCATTTAATTCAACAGAAACTCACAAATCCTACAAGAGGCAAGTGCTTTGTGGTAGGCATTTGCAAGTAAATTTGCTTATAGAGTCTTGTCTCTACCCAAAGATCAGCAGATCATGATTGTGAGCCAAATGTGACCATCCACTTTTATATTACAAGCCATAGCTAAGAATGGTTTACACACTTTTTAATGATTGGAAATAATTCCAAAGGGAAATAAAACTTTACAACACAAAAAAAAAAATCGTGCACAATTTACATTTCAGTGTAAAATGTAAAATTTTAGGGAAACATAGCTTTATCCATTTCTTTACTTACTGTCTCTGGCTACACAAGCAGAGCTGAGTAGTTGTGATAGAGACTGGATGGCCCAAAAGGCCTAAAGTAAGCCCTACTCCAGTTTATCAGCATTGCTGGGAACTGAATAGTTGCAAAAAGAAATTCAGAAAAGAAATACAAATGCCCCAATATCTATAGCATATAAGGCAACAAGTCTTTCCATTTTAAATCCTGAGCTTTGAACCACTGAAGACATGGCAAGGGCAAATTCAATGTGACTAGTGTATAATCTCCTGTATAAGGAGATGACCAGCCCAGCACCATTTAGTGTAGCTTTGTGATACAAGGCAGAGTTTGTGGCTATCTTATACAACCTTGTATACCCAGTGCCTAGAACATATTAATAGTATGTATTCAATAAACATTTGTTGAACAGGAAAGGCAGCATTAGGATAATGAATGATACAGATTTTGGCTAGAATTAGAATAACAGCACCACCCTACCGAACTTCGCTGAAAATCTCCCTGATTCTCCAGGGAGGAGAGGTCATGATTCTACCTATTAATCAGTTGTAGAACAGTTTGGGATTGATAGAGTAGAAGCATAACCTCCCCCCCACCACCACAAAACACTGCCTTTAACTGTATTCTGCTAGATTCTCCTTCCTCATGATTCCTAATAATGTCTTCAATAGTCTCTTTCAATTAAAAAGAAAAGTCCCTTCTAATTGGAAACATAAGTCTCATATCCAATTTAATGTTCATCTCTTTTTCCCTCTCCAGCACTGGTCTGGCTTTGATAGGGAAGCTTGGCTTCTCTGACTTCTCCCTTCACATGAGTTGGCCCAGGATGGAGGACAGCAGGAAGGGAAGAGAATCTCTTGTTTATCTGCATGTTGCCATGGTCCTCTCATGCTGTCTCTGCTTCCTTGGCCTAGAGTGGTGATGGGTCATGGTGTCTTTGTGTGGCAAATGTCCACTTGGTGCTTCTCATGGCACAAAGGTGTTTCAGGTCTTCTGCAAGGAAGGTTGTTGCTGTTCTGTAGGGATATTTCACCTCACTACTGCACAGTACCTTGACCCTGGAGACCCACTTGGCTGGTCTTCCAATACCCTCACCTTCATCTCTAAGAATGTACCCCACTATTTCTTGACATTGATGTGCTCTTATTCTTGATGTAATCTTCACTCCCTTCTGTTGTGTCTGTTTGATTGTTGGAGAACCCAGTCATCTTCACCACACCAAATGTGGGAGTGAGATTGGTCTTAAGTTCTTTGTCCTCACCCTCTTATCCCCCTCTTTTCTTTCTACTTGGAAAGGCACCAGAATAGTTCATTTCATATGACACGTTCAACTAGAGAATCAAAGTGATCTCTTCTTACAGTCAACCTCAGTCTCCACAAGCAAATCTCTTAAAACCCTCTCCCTAACTTGGCAGAGGAGTTGAGGGTTTTTGGAGAGAAGGAAAGAAAGAGAAAACCCACATAGGACTCCCCACTGAGATGATGATTTAAGACTTCAGTGATTTCCTTTCAATCCCCTCTCCTCTGTAGTAATAGAAACAATTTGACTAACTCTCAGTATGCTCTGATGAGATATTTGTTTAGAATCATTTTCTGATCTCTTTATAATATGGAGTTCATTAGTCCCCTCTTATTCCCTTATGGGAGATACATTACACGTTTCCCACTGAATACCTGAAACTGTGGATAATATTGAACCCTGTGAAAACTATGTTTTTCCTGTACATGCAGACCATTACTATATAAATTAGGCACAATAAGATTAACTTTAATACCTAATAATAAAATAGGACAATTATGATAATTTACAGTAGTAAAAGCTCTATGAATGTGGTATCTCTCTCTCCCTCTCTTAAAATATCTTAATGTATTTTCACCTTTCCACTTAAAGGAAACATTTTTTGACTTCTCTTTTGGCCTATTTGAATTGCCAGCCTCATTACATTTATGCTTTGAGGCCACGATTTAGTAAAATAAGGGTTACTTGAACACAAGCATTTTAATACTGCAACAATCTATCTCACAACTTAGCTTCCATGTGACTAATAGGAAGGAAGCATATCCAGCATAGACACACTGGACAAAGGGAGAATCCATTTCCCAAGAGGGACAGAGTGGGACAGTGCAGGATTTTATCATGCTAATCAGAATGGTGTGCAGTTTAAAACTAATGAATTGTTCATTGCTGGAATTTTCCAATTATTAGATTTTGGACTGCAGTTGATAGTGAATAATTGAAGTGTGAAAAGTGAATCCAGACAAGAAGGTTGCTACTATAATTGGTTCTGTTGTAGTTTCAGTATTGGGTCCTACATGACAACACCAGAAGAATTAAAAATTCTAATATCTTATAATATGCATTTCTTGATGTTCACACTTTCACTAACATGCTACCATCTGACATCTTGGATAGGGGGTGCACATTTCTCAAACCCAAGTTTCTTGAACACAGTGCTCCCTTATGAGTCCGTAAGTCAGTCATCATGTATGTTCATATACTATTTCTGCTGATATTTTTGTGTGCTTAATAATGCATTTGTGGGGTAATGAACATACACACACACACACAAATGACTAACTCCTTAGAGTTTACACTATAGTGAATGTTCTCTGAGTAGGTAGATCATTGCAGATAAGAACCTGAGAGGAGTTAGGTCTCACTGAATGCCTTGGGCTGGTCCGGATTACTGTCCTTTTCTGTTTGTCTGTCTCATTAATCAATCTGGTATGTCTTAGCTACGCCTCTTTGAAAACCTATTAGATATCTTTCTTTCTGAAATTGTCCATTTCCTCTTGACCCACTCCACCAAGCTTACTTTTGGTCCTTGTATCCTGATCCTAGAACCACTGGGCTCCTCCTAGTAGAGCCATACCTTCTTGTAATGTATATCTATCGCCTCTTTGCTCCCACAGTCCATAGCTATGCCTTCAGCATAGTATTTACCACACTTGAGGGCAGGGACTAGGTCATGTCTCTTTGTATCTCTCTCCCCCTCACAGACACACACATACCACCACCTCCACCTCCATCACCACCACCACCACCCATGCCACAGCTGCCAACACTACTATCTTTGTGTCTTGGACAAAGTAGGAATTCAACAGAAATTGTTTGAGTTGAATTGTTTATCCATTAGCAATTAACCTTTTACAATTGGTGCAGTCTTTTAATAACTCTGCCCAGTCAGGCAATATAAAGACTTCCATTTTCACATTGGCAACAGGGACAATTTATCATACACAATTCTGCAGGAAGTGACTGGCTCTCCCTGCCTGGCTCCCTGTTAGCTGTGACTATTGTAAGAATAACCAGAGAACTTCAGATTCCATGTCTTTCATGATCTGTGAACTCCCAGAAAGATGGATACATAAAGGGGAGGTCTGTTTCAAAAAAGCTTTGCAGTGTTAGCCAGCTTTTGAGACCTTATTTATTGTGTTTCATAATACGTCAATTTAGGACTCATGTTTGGTCAACTCTTCTCAAAAATGTTAGAACTGCAATCTAAGCTTCCTTTGTTGGTTTGAATTTTCCATAAAAGAATTTCTATAATGAAAATAACCAAAAGGGCTTTCATTCATGAAAATATTTGAGGCATCCAAAAGCCTAGTACATGTAGGAGTACTTTTGTACTGGTCTTTTTGAAGAAATTTTCTTTTAACTCTTTTTTAACTGTATTAAAGATGTAATGACAGATCTCTTAATAATTTCCTCTTCACAAAGACTACAAAATAGATAATAATTTTATAAAAAGATATTTTCATTGGGAGTGTACTAAAGTGAAGGGTAGATTAAGGTTAGCCTCAGTTAAAGAACAAATTTTCTATGGCAATTGCTGATTTAACAAAGGAATAGATAGGGAGCTTTACATGTTATTTATGTGAACTATAGTTTCCCTAATTTTCTCCCTTGTTACTTTGAAATTCAGTCAAAGACTTGGTCTCTGAGTTAAAGAATTGGAAGAACAATCCCTTGAACCATTAGCCACTTAATACTTTTTAGTAAGATGGTCTTTCAGATCTCAGAAGGTGAAAGAGTCAAATTTATCATTGCAGAGGAGAATGTAAAAGAATATTACAATGGGGGTAGGAAGGGATGAAATAATAGCCATTAATTTGAAGTAGTTTAGAATAAAATATGTTATTTCCTCTTATTCCAAGTTAGAAGATAGTAAATTATTTCTCCATAAATCCATTCACTCTTCTAACGAATAATTTTATCTAGTCTTTTATGAAGAGGACAAGAGTAGAAAGATAATTTACTATTTTTGAATATCCTACATTATCAACATATGTTAAAGCATTCCATAATGTTCTATATTCAGAATTTCTATGGGATATTGCTAAAGCTAATTGAAACTAAAATTCCAACTTCCATAAAACCTATAAAAATCCCCTGTTTCTAGGGTTTTCTAAGAATCATGAAAGGCAAAGCAGTGAGATTGTACCAATGATGTTGAAACTTTAGTATTGGTGATTACATTAAGTATGTCCTACATGTGCATGTCATAAAAATGTGTATTGTAAAACAAAGTATCTAATATATTGGGAAATTTTATTTTTAATAATATAATTGCTCATAGTTTTAATAATATATGTTAAGAGGGAGAGTCTTTCCTTTCTGTCTCTATAGAATAAATTTAAAACAAATATATATGAATAATTCAGTAGTTTAGTAATTAAAAATACAAATTAAAATAGCAATGAAATGTTTTTGCCTTCAAATTAACAGCTATCATTTACAATTATTGTGCCTACTGTTGGTGAGAGTTCTTGAAAATAGGCAACCTGAACTGACCATCAGTGGGAATATAAATTAATACAGACTTTCTAGAGGACATTTAATTAAATATATCAAAAACTTTAAAAATACCATAGTTTCTGATCTTGCATTTCTACTTTGAGGAATGAAAATGACACAAAAAGATAACTATCCAAGGACATTTATCACAGTATTATTTATAGTAGCCAAAAATTATAACCATCTCAATATCCAACAATAGGGACTTGTTAAAGAATTTAGGTCATATCCACATTTTGCCATATTTTAAAGTCTTTGAAATTACATTGTAGTCTAACTATGGAACCAGCCTAGGTGCCATCAATGGATGAATGGATTTAAAAAAAAGTTGAATATATACACAATGGAATTTTATTCAGTCATGAAGAAAAATGAAATTTCATTTATAGGAAAATGGATGGAACTAGAGACCATTATGTTAAGTGAAATAAGTCAAACTCAGAAGGTCAAGGGTCCTGTGTTTTCTCTCATATTGGAAGTTAATAAAAAGAAAAAAAAAGGTTGGGGAGGATCTCATGAAAATCAAAGGGAGATTAAGAAAAGAACCAAGGAGTGGAAGGTGGGAAGGGAGGGGAAATGTTCTGGGGAGTGATATTGGCCAAATTATATTGTTATATTGTGTAAGTGTATGAATATGTAACAAGAAAGTTTATCATTATGTGCAACTGTAATGTGCCAATTAAAACTGTGGGCAAAAAAAAAAAAAGAGAGAATTTCACTGTAGAATAGTGAGTGCATAGAGAAACATTTACAATGTTAGGTTACAAAACAAAAACCACATGATGTGTTTAATGTATGTGTATTAGTTTGCTTGGGCTATCATAACAGAATATCATAGATTGGATGGATTCAACAATAGAATTTACTTCTCACAATTCTGGGGGCTTAGGAGTCCAAGATCTAGGTACCCATTGATTTGGTTCCTGGTAAGGGCTCTCCTCCTGCTCACAGATGGCTGCCCTCTCACCCACTGTGGATGGGAGGATGGGGAGAGCTGTCTGATGGCTCTTCTCATAAAGACCTATTAGATCAGGGTCCCCTTAATACTTCATTTAATGTTAATTACTTCCTAAAAGCCCTAGCTCCAAATACACTTACATTGGGGATACAAACATTCAGACCATAACAACATACATTTTGTGAAATATATACAATGTATATTTTATATACATGGAAAAGAGGCCTGAAGGATATATATGATATACATCAAAGTATTAACAATGGATATGTTTAGGTTGTAGAATTGGGGGTAGTTTATATTTCTTCTTTCTTCCTGCAATCCTGTAATTTCAGAATTTTCTATTAAGAATGAGTGTTACTTAAATGTGTGTGCATCAGAAAAATGCTATAGTTTATGCACATTTGTCTCTTTGTATCTGTGGGTTCCACAGTCATGGATTCAACCAACTGTAGATTGAAAATAGAAAAAAAATTACATCTGTACTAAATAAACATGTACTGATTGTTTTTCCTTGTCATTCCCTAAACAACACAGTAGAACAACTATTTACATTCAATTACATTGTAATAGATATTGCAAATAATCTAAAGATTACTAAAGTGTATGGGAGGATGTATGTATGCTATGTGCAAATAT
Source organism: Sciurus vulgaris (assembly GCF_902686455.1). Taxonomy (NCBI): domain Eukaryota; kingdom Metazoa; phylum Chordata; class Mammalia; order Rodentia; family Sciuridae; genus Sciurus; species Sciurus vulgaris. Next base: position 65,329,012 of record NC_136467.1, read on the forward strand.
TATGCCATTTTATATCAGGGACTTGAGCATCCACTGATTTTTGTATCCTTGGGGGTCCTGGAACAACCATCCCAGACTGCAAGGTATGACTTTATTTTAAATGGCATCATGATTGCATCAGTTCTCACTGAGGAGTCAATGTGCTGAGCTGGCTCTCCATTGCCAGGTAGGCCCCGGAATCACTTTGGGCAGTATATGTGCAGCACAGCAGGAAACAGAGAAACTTGCTGAACTTCCAAAGGAACTCATAAGAGATAGCACAAAGACAAAGCTTTCATGGGATTTCAAGAAATAGCGATTTTCCAAGAAAGCCTTATTATAAATGGGGTTTCCAAAGAATATAAAAGCCAAATAGGAATAACTAATGCTGGAGGGGCACTTTTAACTTTTCCAAAGCACTCTCCCATTTATTAATTCATTTGATCTTCATAACAACTATGCAGGCAGGGTGGCTATTAGCATTTCTATTTTAGCGATGAAGACATAAAGGCAGAGAGCGATTAAGAGACAAACCCCAATCTCATAATTAACTGAGTAGTACCCAGGTCTGGCTCTCAATCCTATGGGTAGGAACCTTGCCCATACACCCTCTCTCACAGAACTTTTTCTACAACATAGCGTCATGAAAACTCTAGGATATTTTCAGCTCTTATTAAAAGAAAAATGCCCTTTAGCTTTCTTGTGAAAAGGATGAAGCTGGGTAGGGCTGTAAGAAATAATATAATTCAAAAGGTAAACTGTAGCCAGTTTCCTTCCAGAATGAAAGTTTTGCAGCTGGAAGGTGTTATGTGGTTATTTCTGGGCTTAAGAAGGTGTGACTTCATTTGACTATATACCATTGCTCATTTGCCCTGAGATCCAGACAGGCAACAACTCTTTAGAAGCAAAGTATAATGAATACCACCATGGCAAAGCAGTTGGGGACAATGTGTGTTTAATCCTGGGTTGAGTGACTAGTTATGTAATGTAAAAAAATTACATGGTCCTAACCTCTATCTTAATTAAGGAAAAGTTTCCTATTTAAGGACATTACTTTATATACTAGATGACTTCACAGTTCTACCCAAATGCATTGTAAGAATATAATTTAAATAATTTTTGTTTTAAACACTCAAATATGGCAGTTTGGGAGATAGTTTACAACTCTATTTTTAATGAACTGATTTAACTATAGATATTATAACTGCAAATAAAACACATTTACAAAAAGCTGTTGTCTTTAGAATTGTAAATCTGGCAAGGTTTTTAGCAGTAGAATCTTAGATAAATAAAAAAAAGTTGCATCTTTTTAAACCGTGGGTGCTAATTGGGCTTTTCTTATCATCATGAAGAGTAAAAGCAGATGTTGATCTGAAACAATGCCTTATCGTGCACAGTGGTCCTAAGAGATGGCATTTTCTTTGATGCCCTTATTTGTTCTGATTCATTATCAACCCAATTTACCTGCTGGTCACATACTTATTCTGACTTGGAAATACCAACCAATGATAATTCAGGAAATAGCTATTACTAGAAAGGAGGTATCCAACAAGAATGTCACAAACATGTTTTGCCAGTGGACTGTAGCTCTGTCAAGGTGAGATAAACTAATCGGTTCACCTTGACGTGCTAAATTAAGTAGTGTGAAGAAATCAGAAGACAATGGTGAATAAAATGAGCTGAGTGAATAACTTGCTATTTCCTTGCATAAATAAATTTCTTGTGATGATTAAAGCTTAGTGAATAAGTTCAGGGCGGGGGTGGGAGAGGCAATTATTCCATGTAACGGGAGAAAGCATCTATAATTATTTCATGATAACTATTTGGAGTCAAACAGAAGTTGTCCTAAGGGTTGTGGTTGTATATTTACCCAATCAGTGAAGAAAGTCAGAATTTTTCATCCTAAGTGAAATGTTGGGCTTAAACCCATCTCTTTCATAATGAAAAATATGTATAAACATAGTCATTTAAGAAAAGTTCAAATACTAAAAGAACAAATGCAGATACTGAAATCTGTGGGGTTTGAGGCATGTAGTGGAGGCATGAATAAGAATAAGAAAGAATAGCTGGGCATGGTGCATGTATGCCTGTAATCCTAGGAACTTGGGAGGCTAAGGCAGGAGGATCACAAGTTTGAGGCCGGCCTCAGCAACTTAGTGAGACCCTTCTCAAAATAAAAAAGGACTGGATGTACCTTAGTGACAAAACACCCCTGTGTTCAATCATCAGTAACTCCCCAACCCCCACAAAAAAAAAAAAAAAAAAAAAAAGTCTATTTTCCTCTTCTTCTCTGGCCTCATTATATTTTTTTTCTTCCTTACTTAGTTCATTCCACTTGTAGTACAACATTTATTGGGCACTAAGTTCCATGCCCTGTGCCAACAGGCACTGCAGATGCAGTTGAAGCATTTTCTACATTCAGAGAATTCAGCATAGGCAGGTGGTTCTGTTAGGTACATTCCTTACTATTGTTAAATTTAGCCCAACTGGAAGATTTCCACATCAGAGTAGATATGTGAAAGCAATCTTGAAGCAGCTAATATAGGCTGCTTTACTGGGTAAATGTTGATGGATGATAGTGCTTTCTAGAAATTGTACTGCTAGCCTCATCCTCAAATGCATGTGATATATGTGCAGAGTCATTCATGTGTATGTACAGGTGTGTGCCAGCATGTATGTGTGGTATAAAATCAAAATATATTTGGCATTTGCCCTGGTTCTTATGATAGATTGCCTAAACCCTTTAAATTTCCCAAGTTACAGGAATATTTTTTATTATTCATAATGATCCCCTTTGGTAATTCCTGAGTTGGTTAATGAGGTTACTTAGGGTGGGCCCCCTAGATAAACTCAGGATGGGGTTAGCAGTCAGAAAGACCAGCTGATCAGAGGATTAGTGACTGGAGGCAGGAGTAGGAAATCAAGCTCTATTAAAAACCCTTAGATTGTAAGATTTGATGATCTTCTGAGTTGCTATATGTGGAGGGGCCAGAAGGGTATGCACAGAGAGTACATGGGAGGTCCTCCATCTCTTCATCTGGTGTTTATCTGTATTCTTTATACAAAATGAACCCAAGAAAGTGTTTCCCTGAGTTCTGTGAGTGAATTAATTGAGCCCAAGGAAGTGGTGTAGGCACCTCAGTTTGTAGGCAGTTAGTCAGAGCTTTGTGTGACCCAGACTTTTTGATTAACATTTGAAGTGGGGATCATCTTATGGGATTGAGCAATGGCCTGGGAGATTTTACTATCTTCAAGTAGACAACCTTAGAACTGAATTGATCGAGAGTACACCCTGCCAGTGCCTGCTGGAAAATCTGCCAGAGAATTGCACTTGTACACATGTGTGTTCATGTATGTGCACCTCTAGAGATTAATAGTCAATATAGCACTGAGGGGATTTAACAGCCCTACTTTTACATTATTATTTATTCTATTTTTTAAGTTGACGATAAGTGTACATTACCTTTGTAATCTGATAGTAGAACTTGCCCAAGTTTCTTTTTCTTACTTTCATTGTTCCCCCTTGTGTGTTGTTACATGTTGATTTTCATTATGCCAACATTTTGGTTGCATTTTTTTTCCTTGCCTAAACTTGTAACTCTTTGATTAAGTCTTTTTTTTTTTTTTTTTTTTTTTAAACACAACTCAAAGAAATGTTTCACCAACATAGTGTACGGCACATGACTTGGACCTTTCTAGCTTTCCTTACAGAGAAACAAGCCCACAGAATCATGGAGATATGTAACATAGCGCAACTTCCCATTAATAGTGGGCAAGGCAGGGTCAAATTTCAAACTAAGTAGCCCTTTGCTGCTGCTTCCAAGAATGTGCACTTAGTGCCATGAAATAAGAATCATGTCATGTTATTAAGCCTGTAGAAGAGGCACTGGACCTGCATATACACAGGGAAGGTAGTGTCCCTGGAGAAAGTGTGTCTAAGCTGAGGAGTGAAGGGTTTGTAGGATCTAGCCAGGTAAAATAGGTAGAAGGGGAGGAAACTGATTTCAAGTAGAGAGACCAGCAAGGGTGATTTCAGAGGTTGAAGAAAGTTATACATCTGAGGAGCTTACATTTGCTTGTTAGGGCTGCCAGAATAAAATGCCAGTCTGGACAGTCTAAACAACAGAATCTTTTCTCCTCAGTGTACTAGAGGGTTAATGTCCCAGCTTGAGGTGTCAGCAGGGTTGGTATCTTCTGAGGCCTCTCCTCCAGGCTTACAGATGGCTGCCCTTTTGCTGCCTCTGACATGGTCTTTTTTTATAGGCATACATGTCCTTGATATCTCTTTTTGTTGGTGGCAGGAGGCAGATACCAGGAATTGAACACCCACACTTGGCCTGGTATCTCTTGTAGTGTCCAAATTTCCTCTACTTTAAGATTGAATTAAGACCTGCCCCAACATCATCATTTTAACCTAACCATCTTTTTAAAGACCCTATCTCCAAATACAGTCACATTCTCAAGTGACTGGGGGTTCAATATATGCATTTAAGGAGGGAAGACAGCAATTCAGCCCAAAAGGAACTTTGGACTGATAAAAATTCATTTTTATCAGGGCATTGAAAAAAAGCCAAATATTTTCCTAAATCTTGTAAACAAACCACAACATCCAAATACATCAGTATTTTGAGACAACTGAAGAGACCGTGTTAACTGGTTCAAAAAGACTACAGGTCTATCTTCTTTCCCCTCCAAATGGCTCTGAAAACGTTTTCCCCATGTGTATTGCTGCAACTTGCAGGGTTGGAGAACAGTTCTCCAAATGCAGGTGGTGGGTGAATTGGGAAAATAAGAAATTATTTGAAATAAAGACCAACACTCAATCATAGGTGAAAACTGGGACTTAGTGGGTGAATCAGCCCTGGTGGGGTGTGGTCCAACAAGAAGCGGGGTTCAGCATGTTTAATATATAGTCTTTAAACATCAAAGGGATTCACTGTGAAGAGGCTTCTTGAGGTGAACAGGAGGAAGTTATGAGCAAAACAGCTTAGTTGGGGCTTATCAGTTTATACCCATCTCTTCTACCTCCAGGTAGCTGGGATTTGAATTCAAGACTTTAGAACTAGCAAATTCCATGACAAGCGTGGAATTCTCCCTATCAACTGGAGTCACCTGCACATGAGCATCTCCCTCACATTTCCCACCTGCAAATGGGAGCCATCATATGGAAGGATTCCCAGGAGAGGCATCTCACTGTCCAGGGCTACATAGTTCAAAGCAATGATTCATTGGCAGCTCCCGACATGAGTTGAAGATCCTGGCTTAAAAGCATCTCAGCAGCTTGATAGTGGCAGTCCCTGGAGTGTTATTTAAAGCAAAGTCCCTGTTTTTAAAAGCACAATACTTATTCAGGTCTTTGGGGGAAGAACTGATAACATTATCATGTATGATTCTTGTCCAAACACCTGAAGTCACATTATCACTAAAAGAACTGTTGACCAAAAGTCACTTTTGTTACTTGATGACACAGCATGTCACTTTTATTAACAAGAAGGTACATACATTTATAGGGCATGTACCCATGTAAATTTTAATGAGGAAGTTACTAAAAAATAAGGTTTGGGCTTTTGATGTTCTCAATAAGAGAATGACTTCTGTATAAGCTGTCGAGAGACCTGGATTCAAGTATAACTTCTAAAGCTTACTGTGATCCTGATATTGCTTCTGGCCCTAACATTCTGTGATTTTCTACCACTCGTCCATCAAGTCATGTCTGAAAGGGATCATAGCTAAAGAGTTAAGACTGCACTTACTCTTTGTCAACATCTCCAATCATAAAAGATGAGTCGATGTCAGAGGCTGTCCTCATGTGCCCCCAGCCTGAGATCGTGAGAATGGCACTATTAATGGTAGGACGCCTGCTTTTCTTTTCTGGGCCTCTAGGCACTAGGCAGTGAAATCATGCAAAGCTTGGAAGGCTCTTGCCTGCGTGATTTATGGCTACAGCCATTTTTTTATTCCCTCACTTTCATAAGCACCAAATTCCGTTAGAAAACTTGGGGGGGAAATCTGCCAATCCTGAGCTATTTTGGGGTTTCTTCATCATCTCTTGACCTTTGATTTGACAAGGCAAATAACAAAATGAAAAATAGGTTCTGTAGTCTTGACCATGATTACCAACCAGAACAGGCAGCATCAAGAGAGGAAACAAAAAAGCTGCACCATTCGGAATAAAAGCTTCTGAGCTAGTGGCAAAGGAGAAACTTGAGAATTTGGACACAACGTCCCAATAAAGCAAATTATTTTAAGTATGACAAGTTATGTTTCCAATTTGCATCTATCTTTGTGAGATAGAAATGGAAGCTTAAGAAATTGCATGCCATTTTAAGTGGCCGTCTGTATCAGGCACATCTTGAAGGGTAATTTTGACATCCTTAACTTCTATGAGAGTGTAGCTATAGGGTCTATGTGATCTAGTCAATATTATTAATATCTTTAAGATAATCTGCAAAGTTAACATTTTAAAATTGTGCTTACCGATGGTCATGATTTTCCTATATTGTGTTGTAATCTTGTATGAACATCAAGGTATTTCAGTATTGTTGACAGTTTTCCATTCTTGCTATATATAACGTGTCTAAATTTGAAAGTGAAAGCAAAGTAATGAGGAAATTTGCAAAGCACAGAAATATATTCCACTCATTCCCTTCCTGAATTTTTCCTTGCAGGTAAGGAAGAAGGTGCAATGTGCAAGTTAATCTATTTAAATGAAACCATAGCTTTTTAAGATTTGAGGGAAAATATTTTTCCGACATTTACATGCATAAACAATTGCTCTATGAAAGCTAAACTTAGTCATACAATCTACCTAGATCTTTAGAACATGCGCATACATTAAACCACTTCAAAATTAATAAAACTCTCTAAATTATGCATGGCGCAGAGGGTGAAAAAAGTTGATAACAGGAACTGCTGCCTGCCTGGTGCTATGAATTTGGTAATGCACTGAGAGCAACCCTATGGCTATGCAGGAGAGTAGATCATAATAAGGTATAATTGTTGCTTGCTCATTTGTTTGAACTCCAAAACTATATCAAATAACACTTAATTATACACATAGAATGCCATTACAGCAAAGAACTTGCACTTGAATAGTTCAGCATAAGTGAGGACATTTAATATTATTTCACTCCAAAAGGTGCAAAAAAGATACAAAGTAGCAGCTGCTAATTAATTTGGAGTTCTAGGTTTGCAACCTCAAAAAGAAAATCTAAAGAATATTTCCTGGAGTTTGAATATGTAAAGTTTTAACTGCTCCATCTGGTACATGCCCTCTGATTACCCAGAATGTTGGCTGGCAGTTTGAGGGACTCATTTGATAGCCAGCCAAGTTTAAAGGTCTATTGGAGGTAAAACAATGCCCACCCTTTAACAAGAGCATCATTGTTCCTTAACAATGAAGCTCTCTGGCTTATTTGAATGTCAACAATTCAGAAAAGTTGATGTTTGGAGCCATCAAATAAAATGTTTTTGTGAAACAGTTTATTATTTCAGTGGTAATTATTTGAATCATTCATGGTAAAGGATGTTTGCTAATGAGAGCTTGGCTGCTGTAAATTCCAGAGAGACTGAATGCTCTTTGTGCTGACAAAAAGACCCAAATCACTGGAGAGCGACTGACTGGACAAATCATTCATCTATGCAAATGCCAGCCGAAATGGTCAGATGCATTTATTACCCTCCTCATTATAGTAAACAAGGCAGGAATCGTGACTGGCAGTTATCAACTTGCCCTGAAGTATGATTTGTTCTCCTACCACTATTTAAATGAGAGGAAAAAAGGCATGCCACCAGGGACTTTGTTGGTTTATAAAAGAGTAAATGTCACATAGCCCAGTGCTTAAAGACTTTTGATTGACAAATGTTTTATTTGACATATCAAACAATGATGGTTTTCATATCAAATAGTCCATATTTGTTAGCAAAAATCTTAACCCCTTGAAGTTTGGCCAATGCTTTTAGCTCACTTCTGCCAATGCTTAGAAACTAGAACACAGATGGCAAGTTACATTAAAGGCAATACCAAATATCTCTACACATAATGTGCAAAGACCTAAAAATACTCTGCATTGGGTGACAGAAATGACACAGTGTTTTATCACAACACATATAGTGTAAAATGTTCTTCTGAACTGATAATGCAAATTAAAGTGATGTTGACCTACTTGCACTTACTAAGTATTCTTCTGCTGTTTAGTGCAAGATAAGCTAAACATTAAAGAATTTATACAGCATATGTCACAGTGAAATCTAAATTGTCTGGTGTAACTCTTCATAAATGTCACAACAGTGTCACAACACACTCTGGGTTTCAGGGCTTACAGTTAAAGCCACAGTACCCTTACATAACCCCTTGTTCTTATGTGTTTAAAACTTTTCCTTCTGATTTCTTATGACTTAAGTTTTCTGTGCTTCATTTCAGTCTGATTAATATTTACAAGTATATTGGACTGGGGATGTGGATAAATGGTGGAGTGCTTGCCTAGTATATGTGAAGCCTGGGTTCAATCTCCAGCACTGCAGAAAAAAACATTTACAAGTATACTTCAAAATACAGAAGCATGGCAGGCAGATATGTAAGTGTACAGAATTTGTAATCAAGGTTAAGACTTAACCAATGTTATAACACAGCTTGCCTTGGAGACTCTTGGGGTAATGAGTCCCTGACATTTTCTCTTTCCCTTTGTTTCTATGCATTAGGCAGACACTGCTTCTGGAGTCTAGTTCCTCTCTTCTTAGAACTGAGATGGAACTTTTCATTTGAGGAGCCAAAAGTAATGACAATCTCTAGAAGTGCTTTTTCATCAAAAACACTGATTTGTTTTCCTAGCTTAGCATGCAACATGAGTTTTTCATAGAAACTAAGGGTTTATCAGTCCATTGTGTTTCATTCAGTTAAGCTGACATACTTTTAGGTTTGAGTATTATTATCCAACACATACAGACAAATTTATTCATTTTCATTGATATAATTGAGCATTTGAATATGCATTTTATCAGAGGAAATAACAGCACTCCCTCATGTAAAGATTATAAGCATTTGGTGGTTCTTAACGAAAATCCTGTCCTTTTGAATCTAGACTTTCTCTGAAGAAACATTTCCATTTTTGTGATAAGTTACAATCACAAGAAGATGTGATTATTAGTAGAGAACACTTGTTTCCAATGCTGCTATTGACTTCCACTTGGAATGCCATTCATTCAGAAACTCTTGGCCTATACCTTCCCAAGCACCCAGTGGCTCCTTTGACAGGTGCACTTTGGGGTGCATCTGCCTGGAGAAGTCATCAGCTCTGATCTGCCCCCAGAATTGGGAACTTTGGGTTTCCACCTCCTGAGACTGAGTGAATAAATCTGTCCGCCTGACTCTGGGTATTGCATTGGGAAAGCCATTCTTGCTATGTATGAATGTCACAGTTTTCAGTAGTTCCATCAGAAATTTGATCACCACTCCCTTGACTTCTTTATCTCTCAGTAGGTTCAGAACTTAGATGAGTAGGGAGAGTATATTAGTATTAACATGCAATGGAAATTTTTTCATTAATATGATTTTGAGAACACATTTCTTCTGCCTAAGATGGTACATATGCATTAAGAAAGTTGGGGCTCAGCTGGCTCTGGTAAGTTTAGAAATTTTGGGGTTAAACAAAAAATAATCAGGACCATGAGAAGCAGTAACAGAGAATAAACTTTATTGGGCAGTACTTGGACAGGGATGCAGAGAGAGAAGTTCCTTCTCACAAAAAAACTTCCAGAGACACCAGCATGAGGTCATTACCCATAATAAGAAAAAGGTAACAGAAATCCCAGGAGAGAAGGGATATTGGGGGTAGAGTTGGCTTTTGTATCTAGATGATGTTGCTCAGCAGCAAAGTGGGAGTTTCTGGGTCAGAGAACTCTGAAAGGCAATGTTTTGGTATCTTATAGCCACAGGCTTTGTCTTATCTATGATAAGCAGGTGTTGGGTGCAGTTTCATGGAGTATGATGTAAAGTAGGCAGGCTATAAGTTAAAACTATGTTTATTTAGACTATATTTAAAACAATTCATCTTGTGAAAATTTAAGTTTGATATGAATAGGTTTTAGGTTAATAGTTGCAGTCTTCTGCAAAGAGTAAATAAGACAGGGGCAATTTTAGGCAAATACACAGGAACAGTCTGTGGCTCATTTATATAACACTGGTTCAGTCAGCTTTCATTTCTTTTACAGGTAACACACACACATACACACACACACACACACACACACACACACACACACACACACACAACTAATGCACCAGATTCTGGTCTCTAACACTCTGAAATTTCCCTGGAGTTGGAGCTTTCATTGAGATAGGAGGGCATAAGAAAGACCTAAAGTGAAAGTAGTTCTCTGATTAAAAAAAAAAAAAAAAAAAAAAACTTTTTGTCTTGAAATCACACTAGGTAAATGGTTGCCTATTTTACTTCCTGCATGGACTGAAAAGCACATTTCCTGATGGACAACTTCCCAAGACCATTGCCCTTCAGAGCAATGACCTCTGTTTTGCCTTCAGCTATCAACTTCATAGTTTTTCAGAGACAATTAGATTCCATGTGCAAATATGTCTAGTAAAACCTGGTCTAAACTATCCATGTTTCTGATACTATCTATAGTCCAAATCTGCTATTCCTTGAAGAAATAACCATCTTGGTCACAGTGCTTTTGTTGAAGAAATTGCTCCTTTTTCCATGGTAATTTCTGTCTATTGCTATTGATGGTAAGTATGATATGTGTTATTCTTTAGGCTTGCTCCCCTCATTTTCAAGCTATGAGCATGTTTTCATGCAGTTAACACTGCTTATTGAAATTCTGCCCTCTGAAATTTCAATTTCATCATCTTTGTATGATAGGATTATGGGCAAAATGGGATTATTTGCTTCTTCAGTCTTGTTTCCATTGTCTTTATGCTTTGCCAGTTTTGTTTTACAATTAGAACTATAAAGTTGTAAATAGAGAATACTCAGATTCAGAGGATGTTAGGATTAGTTGTCTGGGTTCTCTCCCTTAACCACTGGTCTGTTTTATCTTCGTCGATCTTAGTCTCAGCCTTGCACACCTCTGGTGGTTGTAAGATGGCTGTCAACTGCCTTTGGGATTATAGCCTTCCTGGCACACAATAAGAAATCATGAGAGTATTTGATTACAGAATTCTTGTTAAAGGTCCTAAAATTTACTTCAGTTGGACCAAGTTAGGTCATGAACACGTTGGAACCAATTATTGGGGTAATGAAATTTGATTGGTTAGACTTCAGTCTACTGCCTAAGCTAGGACGGAGTTTCATCTCACTCCTGACATTGAGAATTGAGAATGGGAAGCAGTGTCTCACTAATAAAAATTATCCAGGCAGGGAAACAACACTGTCCACACTGTCTTTCTGGGCACCTTCATGGCAGTGACCAAGTGAAGAGTTACAAAAGGCACCAAGTTGATAGTCTTATGACTCTCTTAACACATTCCCAAATCACCTTTTTTGTATTGGCTGCTTTGATTTTTGTCATGGAGATTTTAAAAGTGATTTCATTTCCCAGACATTTTATATTGTTTTATGCATAACACATTAAGTTCCAGTTATAGTTTTTAAATTTTTCTGTTAGTCTTTAAAGAATATGAACACAACTTGGGCAAGCTAGCATGCACCTATAGTTCTAACTATTGAGGAAGCTGTTGTGGGAAAACCCCTTGAGCCTTGAGTTAGAAATCAGCCTGGGCAATAAAGAAAAACTCCATCTCAAAATTGAAACAAAACAAAAAAGAATATCAACACATATATGGTGAGTTTAACTTTTTTAGAGGGATAATTAACAATGATAAAAAAAATGGTAATTAATGATGGTAACTCTTAAGAATCCAAAAATAACTTTGTGTGTATGTGTGTGTGTGTGTGTATGTGTGTGTGTGTGTGTCTGTGTGTATGTGTGTATGGTTCTAGGAATTGAACCCAGGGGCCCTCTGCCACTAAGCTACATTCCTGTTTCTTTTTTAAAATTTTTTATTTTGAGACACAGTCTTGCCAAAATGCTCAGGCTGACTTCCAACTGGCTGTATTCCTGTCTCAGCCTCTTGAATCATTGGGATTTACAGGTGTGCACCACTGCACCAGCTCAATAATGACTTTTCTATCCTGTGTATGTCATACAATAATTCAAGATGGAAATTTTAAATCATATTTGGGAGATTTAACTAAAAATTTGACAATAGAAAGAAACTCAAATTATTAATATGTCAGTTTTAATGAGGTAAATGCTTAGAAAAAGTGGTCTAAGTAATTCTGGAACTAAATTTAAAAATAACAATTCATTAAAACATGTGAAAAGATCTGTAAATCATAGAGACTGATAAATCAACTATTGATAGATATGCAATGAGAGATTTAACCTACAAATGAACAGTGGTTAAGGTATATATAAAAATAGAACTCTGATCCATAATCTGTAGCAACTAACCCAGGAAATGAATTCATTATCTGCAGCAACCAGCTTAGGAAGCCAGCCTGCTATGAGTCAGTCCCTGGGAAGTCAAATAACTCTCACTAGCAACTGATCCAGGAAGCCAAACAATAACCTCTGTAATAACTGACCCTAAATAGCCAGGGTTTTATTAATAACTGACAGCTTCCTTAATGTTTGCTCCTGCCCTCAACTTAGGACCAAACAGAGAAAGTCAAACATGTACCTTTATTCAAATACACAGGATGCCTACTTCTGGGTAGCCCACCTACAACTTCTCCATGCCAAAAGTCTCTAATCAGGGCACATCTGAATCTTCCCTTTTGCTACTATAAGCTTTCCCTCTCCTCTGTCTGCTTTTGAGTTTTGACAAAACTTGGTGATTGACTCTCTTGCTACATTAAAGCAATCTCTGAATAAATGCCTTTGTTTGTTTTCATTTGGATGGTCTTAATTTAATCCCATAACAGTTATTTGAGAAGTCACCTAATTGTCTACACATGTTCTACAGCCTTTTCTATGAATGAAATCTAAATTCTGTTCGCTAAAATGGTATTTTTTTTTAGTCTCATATTTTAGATGTTTGTTTCTTTTTCAGTGCTGGGGATTAAACTCAGGAACTCCCTCACACAAACTTGGTAAGTACTCTACCACTGAGCTACACTCCCAGCCTAGATGTTAAAAAATATTAATGAGTTCTGCCAGGTTCCTCACACTGGTATCTCAATTTTACAAATGAAGTAACCTAAAGCCACTAAATTGGGTAACTTATAATGAATGAAAGGTAGAGTTAGAATGCCAACTTGACATTGTCTTTTCACAACTGATCTTCCAATAAATATATAACAGGAACTGTGAGAAAAAACATGGCCACAACTAGACTTCATTTTTTAAAAAATCAATGTCTGAAGAGAGACAAAATTAAAGTTTATAAAGTAAAGTTTGCTTAGCCTGGCTATCCTTTGATATTTGAAAAGCAACATAAAGACAAATGAAAGAAATCACTCTTTTATTCAGTCAACATATAAAGTATTTCTTAGTTGTGATTTTTGGATTGGTAAAGAAACATAGGAAAGCAGAATAATTGTATAGTTACACAACCATCAAATACCTTCTTCCCATCTCAGGTCTGGCCACATTCAGTGGAGTAACCATGATCAATTCACTTTGCCTCTCTCCATCTCAATTTCCTCATCTCCTAAAATGAGGTTTGTAACTTCTATCTGCAACATTATTTTAGGGATTAACTGAGATGTGTGTAAAATGCTCAATATCTGGCATCTAATACATTTTGGTTTCTCTTTCCCTTTCTGCCCAGGGTGCTACACTATCAGAACCATAATAGTACATTCATTTATCACATAGAATCATCATTAATGATTTGCCAGTCATTCTTTCCCTAGATTGAATTTCTCCAGGGTAAGGATGGAATCTTACTCATCTCTGTATAACCAGTGCCTGATAGGGCACAAGCACTCTGCAGTTATTAAATACAGATGAAGTAGACATGTGTTCTTAGACTTCGGGAAGCATGCACTCTAAATGAGTAAGGTGTGATATAATAAAGGAACCATACAAGACAGCAAATCCTTAAGTGAACAAATGTGAGGCCTGAGTGACAAAAATAGATAGGTGAAATTGGGGAAAACATCATGGAAGAAGGATGTGCCAACGTAGGCCTTGGCAAAGAAGAGGATCTGTAGTGCAACTGCAAAGAGATGGAAAAGGATGGAATGCCTTGGGGAAAAGTTGAAAGGAAGTTTAACTAGTAGAAAATTAGTTTGGGAATGAAAAGCAGAAGATTGTACAGTTACAGTCAGATTAAAAGGGGCCTTGAGTTTGTCAAAAAGTATGTCTGCATGCCTATGAACAACCTATATCCTTTGCTGAACCCCAAACAAAAACCACATTAAAAACAAAGCAGGTAAAGAGTAAGGCTGAGGTTCTTACAATGGCTCACACAGCCTGCTGATCTCACCTTTCATGATACTTCTCTGATCTCCTTTCTTCTCCCTATCCTCTGACTTTCTTCCCCTCCATTCACATTGGCCTCCTTACTATTTCTGGAGTCTTTGCCCTTGATGTTTCATCTGTTTGGTGTGCTCTTTCCCTGAGTATCTTTCCTTCACTCTTCAAGTTTATGCCCCTATCTCAGCTTCTCCATAAAACTGACTTGATCTCCATATTTAATGCAGTGGCTCCTCCACCTACCCCACTGTATTACTCCCTCAATATACTTTTTTTCTCAGAGCACTAATCACCTCCTCAAATGACATAGATTCACTTTTCTGTTATGTGTATTATTTTATATCACCACTCCAGTGCAAGCTTCATGAGTGAAAAGTCTTAGTTTTGTTCACTGATGTATCCCAAGCACCTGGCACACCATAGGCCTCCATAGCAATCTTTCAATGAATAAATGAAGAAATAGAAAATTTTCAATTTCACTAAAATGAAAACAAGATTGAGTTTCCAAATATTAAGAGAACACTCTCCCGGCTAGCGTTAGGATTACTGATGTTTTAGTTTCCCAGCTTGAAATTCTGATCTTTTTGGTAATGCAGTCTTAAACAGAATCTGGACTTGTATTTTTCATTCACTTACTTCAACTGAAAGTCACTTGAACTTTATAGAGGTTAGAAGAAAAAGGAGAAAGTAATGGATGGAGAGCCACAGATCTCACACTGATGTTGGCTGAAGCAGAGGAGACAAATGCAGAACAGAAAGCCCTCAATCAATGAGCCTGGTTTCAAATGTATATTAAGAAAGTCTAAAGTCTTAATTCCTTTTCTCAGAAATGTGGAAAGGTCAGGAACCTATGTGACAGAATATTGTTTGATCTTTCAGTTGAGGTTTCCAAGTGTTTTTCAGATATTTAAATGTGGATAAAAGGTCAAACATCTTGAACTAAAAGTTACCATCAGGCTTTAAATCTCTATGCATTGAGCAGCTACCCAAACTAAATCACCCTAAGGAAGGAAGAGTAACTTAGAAACAAAAGCCATGGCACTTAGACATTGACAGCACAAATGGTAATTTGGCAATCAGATTAATTCTGGGCAAGAAAACTTCTTTTCCCAATGGGGATAATGGTTCTAAGTATAATGAGATTTTTCTGCCAAATGGAGATAATTTAGCCATACACTAAAAATTCAAATAGAAGTTTCTTATTAGAATTAATAATATTGTTTATCTACAGTATCCAGTCATTTGACTTTAGCACTTTAGCTAGGTATTAAAAGTCGGAATGCAGGAGTCATCTTAACTCATTTTTCCCTACTTTATGCATTGAAGTATATTAATTATCAGAGTTGATGGAATTTTTCTTTTGGAAATTCACTAGTACTTATACTTTTTCTATTTTCATTGTCATATCCCCATAGAAGTCTTTTTGTTTTTTGTTCCTTTATTACCCAGGGCCATGACTCACTGCTTCCAGAATAATCTTTCTAAAATTCCTCTTTCAATACTTAATGCAGTAAAGATGTATTAACCCCTTGTATGTGTAACATTATTACTATCGCATACTGTAGTAACATGTAGTATATACTATGATGCATATATATAGTATACTGCGCATATATATGTATTATATAACATGCTGTAGTATGCTATAGTAATAGCTGTAGTATACTGTAGTAATACCATAGTATAGTAATACTGTGGTATAGTAACAGCACATGAGGTATTACTCCTTTCTCTGTATTTCCTGCTGGAAGACTTGACAATGAATTCTCTGTCCTCATCTGGTCCAGAATATGAGTGTCATGCTAGATTTTTTCTAGTACATGTCAGTTTTACTCTCTTTTTATCTAAATTCCGTTCCATTTCCACTGAGACTGTCTTAGTTCAATGCTTTTCCTTAATGAATGCAGTAACCTCCTAAATTTGAACTTATTCTTGTCCCTCTCAGTCCTAGTTGTATCATGAGTATATTTTTTAAATATAAATCTGAGTTTGCATTGGCTCATGAAAATTTTCCTAACAGTTTCCTGTTACCTCCAAGATAAATTTCAACTTCTTTAACATGGCATGTGTTATGGTTTGCATATGAGGTGTCCCCCAAAAGTTCCTGTGTTAATGCAGGAATATTAAGATGTGAAATGATTATATTATGAGAGCTGTAACCTAATCAATTCACCCTAGAGTTCATTACCTGGGCGGTAGCTGTAGACAGGTGGGACATGGCTGGAGGAAGTGAGTCTCTGGGCATGCTCTGGAAATATGCATTTTACCTGTGGCCCCTTCCCACCTCTCTTTCTACTTTCTGAGTGTCATGAACAGAGCAGGGCTCCTCCGACACAACCTTCTGCCATAATGTTCTGCCTCAGCGTGGGCCCAGAATAATGGAGTTGGTCCAGAATGGATTGAACCTCTGAAACTCAGAGCCAAAATAAACTTTTCCATTTCTAAGTTGTTCTTGTCAGGTATTATGGTCACAGCAATGAAAAACTGACTAATATAATATGCACTATTTTTCCTGATCTGGTCTTGTCTTAAGCTGAAATGTTGAGAGTGGTCCTTGAGTGTCATAAGAAATGACATCATTTTCACCTCCACCCTCTGTGCTCCAGACCCAAACATCCTCATAAGTAGAGTGAAGGGGCATTGCTAGTCCAGTGCATGTGCTTCATTCTGCAGGGTAATATCTCAACCTTGAAAAACACTGTCTTCAAAGTAATCTAATTCCAAAGAAGGAACCAGGAGTAGGTTCTTTTCCTAAAATCAAATGTATTCTTTCACTGGAACTCAGACTCACCAATTTAAGATCAAATCTAAGCAGCTTTAATGCCTCCTGTCAGCCTCCATTGGGCCAGGTAAGTGAAGAAGGGTTGCATTTCTAGACCAAAGGGTGGTAAAGGGCTTCATTGTCCATCCCTCTAGGCAGAATTTAATGGCATATAGGGGAGAGTTAGGGTGTGGACTGATATCACCCCAGATATGATGAAAGCCTCCAATCAGAGCACAAGAGGATCAGCATTTTAGTCAGCAGTTGTTTCCTGTTATTTTAGGCTGCTGGGACAGTCTTAGTGTACTCCTTCCTATGATGCTATTGGGATATAGATCAGGTTCTCACTGAGAGCAGCTGTGCTCTCAGGACCCTGGGATTGGGCCAGGGAAGGGTAGCTCAAACCTTACACATTACAAAGAAAGATTTATCTTTGGGACAGGGAGCTAATCTCTGAGAAGTTGGTACATTCTGCCTAAGGGTAGATTTTGTCTACCATGTTGTACCAGTTTGGCCAGAGACATTAACCCTAAAAATGTGATTAATAGTGAACACCTGTTTCTGCTCTGGATAGGCAGGATCTGAATAGCTGAGCTCAGTTGTGTTTTTTAGCATGCCTTTATGACTGCTACAGACTCTACCTTCCTCTAAATTCATGTATAGAAACCTAATGTGATATCATTTGGAGGTAGGGCCTTTGGGAGGTGATCTGTTCATGTGGAGACCTCACGAATACTATTAGTACCCTTTTAAAAGATACCTCAGAGAACTTCTTTGCCCCTTCTGCCATTGAGATCAGGAGGAAGATGCAATCTACGAACACTTTCAAGATACCACATCTACTGTGTCTTGATCTTGGACTTATTAGATTCCAGAACTATTAGAAATATATTTCTGTTGTTCATACATCACTTAGTTGATGTTGTTCTGTATAATAATAATCCCAAAAGACCATATATATATATAAATATATATATACATATATCTATCTGTGTATATATACATGTCTATATACACAAGGTGTGAAAGTCAAGGAAGAGAGATTTGGATAAAGAGAGCTTAAGAACCATCAGATGTTTCAGAATAAGTCAAAGCACAGGGGCTCCTGATTGGGCCTCATTCTCAGACCAATTCCATTTAGTGGCCATTGCTAACTCAGTGCTTACATGCTTCTGCTAACAACTCCATTGATTAAAACAGAGTCTATTTCCCAGTGACTCCAACAAAAAACCTAAGTCTAATCCTCTCTAACTCTGATAAGCCTGTCACTACTGGGCTGAGGGGCATGCTTTGATGGGCCAAACCTGGTTCAGAGGACCAACCCTGGAGTTGTTGGGTGGGGATGCCCCACCTGAACCACATCTACTGAGAATGTTAGAGGATTCCCATAAAGCAAGGGCTGTCATTAAGCAAAGGAGAATGAGTGTTGGTCAGGAAAAAAAAAAAACAAAACAAAACAAAACAAAAAAAACTCTGCTATAGCTGTAACAAAATTCTCAATATAATTAGTAAAAGACTCCACCAACATGTGTTTCATAAGAGAAACTACAGAAAAGGAAAGTTCATAAACATGCTTGAAACTATCTCCCTCCTTTCTATGTGGAGAAGAAAATAGCAAATTATTCCTTTCTGAATTGTGGGTGATGGAGAGCAGAGAGTGCCTTTGAAACAATAAAGAGGAGACCTAAATAAATTCACACTTAGGTTTCTTTTATAAAACTTTAAACAACAAATTCAGGACATATATGAGTTAGTGTTTTTGTGTGTGTGCGTGTATATGTATATGGCTTACATATTATCTCCTAAAAATTGGTTACAATATACATTTTTAAGTATAAGTGGAAATTCAACTTCTTGTTTTTCTAAATTTTTTTTTATCTCAGAAATATTGGTTTATGACAGAGTACAACAAAATCATTTGTTTCTATTTGCTCCTATTTGGTTATATCCATGACACATACCTTCAAACAACAAAATGTGGATAGAGAACTTCCTACTGTTAATCTAGCTTCTCATATCAGCTTTACAAAAGCATTCCACCATCTTTGTGATATATAATTTTAGAGTCATAAGGAACCACAGCTCTACATTGATTACCCGAGTCTGTGTAGTTTACAAATGAGTAAACTGAAGGCAAAGAAGTTGAGTATCTAGGCTAAGTCTGGAGCAGGAAGACTAGGACTAGAATTGGTTTGGTTACTGTACCCCAATGCTCAATGCTCTTTGACCCTAATTTAAGGTCTATGAACACTTAAATACACTTACATCCATGCTGCATTTTGACATGTGTAGTCCAAACAAGAATTCTGATCTTCATTTGAGTCTATCTCAGAATTTAATGGGGCAGATACATAATACGTAGAAACTCAGATTCCCCTCTTTTCCTATGTTTTAGCCTGAAATTCCTAAGGGGTTCTCTCCTTTCTGTTAAGTATCTCTTCCCCTGCCCCTCTCTCTGCCTCTCTCTGTGTCTGTCTCTCTCTTTTCTCTCTCCATCCTGTCTCTTTGCAACCCATTACCCTAGTCTCTCAGTTATCTCTGCTTATTCCATGCTACCTTTATCTGATACATTCTCCTGTTATTCACAAATATTTACAGATTGTTGTTCTTTCTTTTGCTGTGACTTACGTGGACTTTGTGCCTTTTTTTTTTCCCCCCTTATAAAAACAAGAGGTGGAGGTTGAGAAAATAGAGGGAGAAGCAAAGAGGGGAGAGTGTGAGAGGAGGCATAGACCTGTGGAGGTATATGGTAATGCTTCTCAAGGGTATATTCTTATACTTCAAATACGGTCTTGCCCTATCCATAAATGGAATTGCAGCTCAACCTTGCTCAAGACAACATCCTTGCGCTTATAAGACACAATTGACTATGTGGGTTTACCATTAGTCCATGGGAATGCCCATTCAAATAGACCCTGACTCTGGTGACTTCATATACCAGTCTCTTTTCTGATCAGCAGCGGCTAAACGGGCAGGATTGTTTTCATTTGAAGCTTGAGGCACATCTCTGATCAGCTTTTGAAGCAGGAGGGGCACAGTTTGAGACACTTTCCTTAAAAAGTGGCTGTGTGCCCTATAGGCTCTTAGATCTTCATGGACTAATGTACACTTCCTTTACCCTAGAGGTTGTGCAATGAAATTAACTTGACCTAAATATTCAACACTACAGTGCATACCCAGTGTGGTTCCAGGTGACTAAAGTAACGATTTCTGTCCTGTTCCTGTTGGTCTTGTATTTAACTGGATCGATAATTGGTTTCCTTTGTCCCACAGTGTTCTGATTCTCTATCTTCTATTTTGTGATCAGCTCTTCACAACAAAACTGTTAAAGTCAATTCAAGAACATGAGCAACCTTTCTACCAGCATTTGCTTCTTCATCAGTTGTATTTCTCTTTGACAACATGTTGGGCAAAATGTATCTTGTGGCTGCCTCCCTTCTTAGGAAAGGGATTTTTTTCATCTGTGCAGCACACACTCCCTGCCTTCTCTCTTTGTGCTCTATCTATAACTTCTCTGCTCCAGGGAACTACCATGGGAAGCGTTTTGCATCTCGCTCTGTGTTTCTAGGAGGAGGGAAGGAGGGGGTAGAATTGGATGGAAACAGGAATCTTCACTATACATAATGTATGGAATTTTGATAAGTTGTGTTGACTCAGCAGTTTATTATTTAACTATCTCATACCCATTCTAAAAGAAGGTGATGGTTATGCCAAACATGGAATATATATACATTTTCCTAGTTCAAGTTTATCAAAATGAAAATTTTTTTTCTTTGTTCCTTGTCCTCCTCCCCTCCTTCTCCTTGTCCTTCTTTTTCTTGTTCTTCTTTCCATAGAATTGTTAATATAGTTTTTCCTCTTTTGGCTTTCCTCTTCAGATCTACTTATAAGTTTTCTACTATTGAACTGTCTTTGCATTTCTGAAATTAATCTACCAGGTCTTCCTTAACACTTAAAAATATTTAAAGTAACTGAACTTTTATTTCAGAGTTTTGTGGCACTGTTTTTAAGAGCAATGGGTCTGAAGTTTATGCTCACTTTGTTAGATGGATGCTGACTTCATATAAGGAATAGCGACAGTTTCTTTTTCTATGTTCGGAACAAGTTTATATAGCATAGAAACAATTTGTTCCTGGAAAGTTTGAAATAATTCATTTGCAGAACCATCTGGATCCTGCACGTTGTTGAAGAATACTTCTATGACAACCTTTTTTTTTTTTTTATTCATGAAAATTGATTTATTTACGGCAGGTTTCCTACCTCTTCGAGAGCCAGTTTTGGTAATATATATTTTCCTAGACTACTGTTCATTTATTTCAGAATTTATTAATATAGAGTAATGCAAAGTATTTTCTTGGAGTTCTTTTAATATCTTCTCTGTTCCCTTTTCATTTCTAACTTTGTGTATAAGGCACTTATGGCAGCATTATTTGTTTTGTATCATAGTTCAAAGTCAGGTTATGCTTAGGCAAGTCCTTTTTATCTGATAAATTATTACAAGTTATAGCTTTGCTCCTACCCATACTAAAATAATACTAATAGTAATCACAGAACTAAGTGCAAGAAAAATGTAAAATATACTTGTTAACTAGAAACAAATATTTATAAAGGCATAAACAAAATATTTAGAATAAAATGTATATTTCAAACATTCTGTCTGAAGGATTTTTCTCTGTGGAATTACACTAGGTAAGTTTTCTCAAAATGAACTTAGAAAGTTTGATCAAAGTCATTTTTTTGTTCTCTTGAAGGATTCCTTGAATCAAATAGAGGTATTCTTCATTGATCTAGCAAAGATCTTCTGCCTTGAAAATTTTCATCATGCACAGTTACTAAATGATAAATTATAGATGGTTGGGTTATTTTTATGCTAATTCCATATGACTGATCACAGGTTCAGGGGTGGAGGTGAATCTGGAAATAGAGGCAAGAGGCTGAGCTCAGTGTGTCATGTGTATTTTTGTAGTGTTTTTGGAATTTTGGGCCAGAGCCTGTAGATGATGGGAAGCCATTGAAGGCTTTTAATCAAGTAGTGGCTTATTGCATATTACAAAGACAACTGTGGCAGCAAAATAAAGTGTGGATTAGAAGAGAGAAACCATGAAGGCAAGGAACCAGTTATCAATTATGATAGCAGGGAAATGAGCTAGGATGACAGAAGGTTCAAATTCAAATAATAATGAAAAAGAAAAAGAAAAATGGTATAAGTTTTAGAGATCAACTGAATGTGAGGAATAAAGTAAGGAGAGACAATAAGATTGATTTGTAGGTCACCTGTGGCCTAAATGTTTGGGTGAACTGTGGCATCATTAATTAAGATAATTTGGATAAGGAACAGGTGTTAGTAGGAAGATGGTAAATAACTTTGCACATATTGAATTTTACATTCAAAGACTATTTTATAGAACATTCAAGAAACGTGTGTTTGAGAGTTAGCTGCATATACTAAAGTTAAGTGGTTAGGCACTTTGACATGATTATTTATGAAATTAATTTGTCTAGAGAGTGTGTTTTGGAAAATATAGGAAAAGGGTCCAGGACCAGAGCCTGAGAAACACTGGAGTTTAAAAGCAATCATATTTAAATAAAGGTGATTTCATATCCCATTTTCAAACTGGGTCCTCTCTTCTGATAAATATTTTTTCAAGAACTCAGCTTCAAACCTCAGGGCCAATTCAACTCCTTGTCCTCTTTCTATGCTCACATATTTTTAAAATATTGTTGAGTCTTTTTCAACAAGTGTTTCAACTCTGCCCCTTGCTTTCTATTTTGCTTGCCTCCTCCCTAGTCCCCCAATATTTCCCACCTGGAAAAGATACTCCTACGTGAGGCCTTCAGGACCAATGATTTTCCAATTTTGTTTTTAAGTCCATTTCAGCAGGGAATTACAATAATGACACACATATACCTTAAAAACACATAAATGTGCATTCTCTCACTCATCATTATAGTCAATCCTTTTCTTGACTATTTATCTTTTTATCTAATAATACCAAATTATTCTCAAAAGAAAAATACAAACAGTGAACAAATATATGAAAAAAATGTTCAACATCCTTAACAACCAGGGAAGTGCAAATGAAAACTACTCTGAGATTTTATCTCACTTCAGTTAGAATGGCAATCATCAAAAATGCAAAGAACAATAATTGTTGGCAAGGATGTGGGGGAAAAGGTATACATTATTGGTGGGACTGAAAATCAGTGCAACCACTTTGGAAAGTAATATGGAGATTTCTCAAGACTAGGAATGGGACCACCATTCGACCCAAGCAATATCACTTCTTGCTATTTATCCAAAAGATCTAAAATCAGCATACTATAGTAATACATACATATCAATATTTGTAACAGTGCAATTTGCAGTAACCAAAATATGGAACTAACCTAGGTGTCCATCAACAGATGAAGGGATCAATAAAATGTGGTATATAGACACAATGGAGTTTTTTATGCAGCCAAAAAGAATGAAATTATGTCATTTGTTGGTAAATGGATGGAATTAGAGAACATCATGATAAGTAATAAACTAGACTCAGAAATTCAAGGGTTGAATATTTTCTCTTATATGGGGGAGCTACAGAGAAAGAGAAAGAGAGAGACAGGAAAAGGAGTATTAAGAAAGTTGGTGGAGAATCTTACAAAAATAGAAGGGTGGCCAAAAGAGTAGAGGAAGGGATCAAGAAGGAGAGAGGAGGGGAGGGCATGGGGATTACTGGGGAATGAAATCTACCAATTATTATTTATATGTGTATACTACATATACTACAGTGAGTCATGAAATCTACCAATTATTATTTATATGTGTATACTACATATTCTACAGTGAGTTGTGTGTGTGTGTGTGTGTGTGTGTATTATGCACTAATTAAAACAATGATGATAATAGAAGGGAGATAAGTTTGGTACAGTAGGGGAGGGAAAGGAAAGGTACTGGGAAATGAGATTAATCAAAGTTTATGTGCATAAACAAATATGGCATAATGATCCCTACTATTATGTATAATTATAATGCATCAATAAAATAAATAATAAAGAAAGAAATAAAGAATAGCAAATGACAGAATTGGAATTGAATCCATTAAAGGTTAGAGCTCTGTAGACTCCAACCCTCTGCTATCTGCTATGGTCTATTCTGAAAGTGCAAGATTCTTACAAAGAAACCTTAGCACAGAATACTACTCAATTTTCAAGTTTTCCCCAATCTTTAACCCTTGTCTGACTCATTCTTAATTCTACAGCAATTATTAATCCCTTATTTAGTTTTTCCAAATCAGGTAGTTTGCTTGTCACAAAAACAACTATTAAAATGTTTAATTGAATTATATTTGTAATATATTATATTTGTAATTGAATTACAATTAAAGTTCATACAGATTTAGAAGCAAACATCCTGACTCTCAGTAAGCAAATAACTCATCTGTAAGAGGAGGAAGGCACAGAATTATTAGAGTGTGTCTTTCTCTCTCAGCACCCAGAAAGCCTTGTGACATTGAGAGCAGGTGTTAATAAGCATTTCAGTTAAGAAAAGTTCAGTTTAGAGAGGTGCTCCTCTTTCCTCTGTTCCCAAACTTCCCACTGTGATTCATATTGCCCAAAGTTTTCGAAATGAGGCATTTTCCTAAGTGAGTATGTCATTCACTGTTCAAAGACGCACTGCCACTTCTCCACTTTGTTCCTTGGGAACAAGTTCCAAGGCCAGAGTAGACCTAAATTCTCAGCATGGCTGTTAAAGCCCTCAATAACTTACCATAAACCATATCTCCAAAGACATTTGTCACTTGTCCTTTCCATGCTCCAGGAATATTAATATGTATTAAATTTGAATTTTGAAAATTCATGATAAACTCTATAGATAATTTCCCTAATAATAGACCAGGCTTCTTGTTAAATCCTCTGCTACCCTCTTTTTCTCTTTCAGGGAACCAGAGCTACGAGTACAGGAAAGGGAAAAAGAGGGAAGAAACAGAATCAAACAGCATGAGTGACTTTAGGGCTCTATGACTCTATGAGTTTTCTAGGACCCTGTACTGTGCTACTAATATGGCTAGGGCAATATTTCTGGTTCCAAATACTCTTCAGAAACTTGCTATTCGTGGTGAGGTATGTGCACCTTGAATGTGGAATTGTAAACACATCCACAGTAAGGATTTGACCAAAGGAGCACTATATGACTTCCAAAGCTAGGTCACAGAAAAGTTATAGCCTACATTTGGCTCTCTCCCTTAGGATACTTGCTTACCCTTTGAAATATGCCACCACACTGTAATGAAGTCAAACTAGATTTTTGTAAAGAGAGCACATGGTGAAGCACAAGTAGAGAGGAATTGAGGTCCCCATCTGACAAACAGTGTCTAGCTGCAAGACATGTGACAGATGAGTGTTGTCATAAGCTACAATAGCCTAGACAGTACAGGGCAGAGGTAAGACAACCTTGTTACATTCTGCTCCAAATCCTGACCGATAGTCTGTGAGCTTAATAAGTTATTCTACTCCATGAGGTTTTGGAATGATTTGATATATAGCCACAGTAAGTGGAATAGTTCCTTTGATCAAATGGCAGATAAATACTATGTTCACGTATCCCCATCTGAGAACTTTGAGTTAGAAATCATTGAGAAGGCACTTTGTTTTAGGATTACTAGTTCAGTGTTTTTAATCTGAAACTCACACTTCTTACTCATAGGTTTCAACTAGAGTATGAAGTGATACCCTGTGCCTGGACTTCTTATCTCCATGAACAGATTCTCATCCCAGTGGCCTCTTATGCCTTTCTAATCTTTCCTGTATACAGGGCTTTTCAAATGGTGGCCAATGTAGTGTTATCAGATGTTTTGGGGGGCAACATTAGGCTCCTGGTGAAAATTTGCAATGTTAGTGGATGTAGTCATCAGTTGTCTTAGGCAAGTTGAAAAAGTAAAATTATTGTATAATGCCCCCTAGAAAATCCTTTCTATTTAGAATTTCTTCACATATTAATCTGTTCCCCAAAACAATATTTTTGCACCTTTAATGAAAAGAAGATAAAGTTGTCATCAAGTGTTATGGGTTAAAAAGAGGTAAGATTTACTTCACTTTCTTCACCATAACTTTATCATGGCTAATCCCTAAATATTTCTTGTCCTTTCCCCCAGCCCCTGCTGTTGCTTTTGCCTGAAAATTCTCCAAATTTTACCTATCATTTTGGCCTAATTCAACATACCAACTCTGTTAAACAGCCAGGCCTAGTGCCAATCTTGTCCAATCTTGTACTTCCATAGAATTTTGCACATAATGTTTTTAAAATGTCTTCTTATGGTAAGTTACTCATATACATGGATTACATCCTTATTTAGATAGTAAGATCCTTGCTGGTGTTTATTTCCTGACAATGTTTATCTTGGAGCCTCTCCCATGATAGATCCTCAAGGTAAGCATTTGGGTTAAATTTCTAGATGAAAAGGAATGGTGAAATATAATATTATAAGGTTTATTATATACATTACATATCATAATAAGATTCATAAGTTTAAAAGTTTAACTTTAGAGGGCTTTATTTAAGACTTCGAATGTGTGCATGTATGTTTGTGTGTGTACTCATTCACATTTACATATGATGCAAATTGAGATTTTGTTTCCTTCAGCATTTCCATAAGTTATTATTCCCACTATTTGGGCTTAATTTTGCATATAAATTCAGAACCATCCTTAAGGGCCAACCTAGGAGAACCAAGGAATTTTAGTGAGATCACAACACACACCTAGTGTTTAATCCAGATAGCTGGTGGAGGGTTACACTAATTATGCAGTTATGGTTAAGAATTAATAAACCCTAATAACAGCCAAATGTAAAAATCTGAACATCAAATGTGATAGAAAATATAGTAGAAGCAAGAAGAAAAATTTAATAGTTTAATATAGTTCTTCTTTACATCTAAAAATAAGTTAGCATTTTGCTATTTCAAAATATATGCTAGATATATTGAATAGCTTCTACTTTGGGAGTGAGACAAACTACATAAAATAATTGTTAATAACAAGTATGCATGAATGAATTATATCTTTACTAACAATATGATATACATCTTCCATTCAAAGATATTAATATCAATCCTTTCATTATGCAAGAATTTTTCTAGCTACAGCATTCCAATTAACATAACCATCTATTTCCATATGAACAGGGGTCTATGCTAATTTTACACTAATACCTAAAATGAATAATTGAGATATTGGATGCAATGTCTCAAAAAACTGAATCTTGTTTTGGTGCTTAAAGTTACCCATCCTGAGCCATGAGTTAATCAAGAAAACTATACATAGGTCTTCATTAGCATATCAAGAATCAGCCCACCAATAACAGAATCACTGAACAGGCACATTTAATGGTTCAAAATTCAATCACACCTGACTCAATCTGAAAATATCAGTGTCTTAATAATTCCTCATATTTATATAAACTAGAACCTGTCCTGTTGAGAGAACACAGTTCTTTTGCATTTTTTCTTTGATTAACCACATTTAAGAGCAGCTGCCATTATCTACATTTGACAAAATATCAAAAAGGTGAAGTAACACAGCCAAGGTCATACTATCTGAAAGACATCTAAATCAACTCTGGACATCCTGACTGCAGTTAGCACTCTCCTGAATCCAGAAATACATGGACTAAATATATTTCTATACTTGGACTCTTCCAAGTTATTATAAGGTCCCAATGATGCTGTTGCCAATCTCTGCTTCCCTCCCAGTGCTACATGAAATGAATGAGAAAGGATGGAATGTGAAGGAGATGGCATCTTCCAGGAGTTTGAGGGGCCCCTATTCAGGAAAAGAATATAGATGGAAACCTGAGCTACATCTACGTGTTCAAATATTGTAAGCTTGGTCATAAACATTTTATAGAATAGTTTAAGGATTGCTGTAACATAGTAATTGGTGACTGTGGATTCAGGTACAAATCACCTAGTTGTAACACAAGTCCTGCTGGAAATATTGGAGGGAAAATGTTGCTAGGGATATGGTTCTGTGAAGCTCTAGGTGATGGTTAATAATGAGATCAGGGGTATAGGGAATTCCAAGGTTAAGTGAAATTGGTAAAATCATCTTCAGATTTTGACATGACCCTAATTTTTCCTCAGACAGAACCTTGGTGTCTGGTAGGTAGTGGGGACCAGATAATAAAAAGGAAAGGAAAGGAAAGAAAAGAAAAACATGGAGTAGAAGTCACCATTTGTATTAGATCTGGGTTGGAAAATAAAAGGCATATCCTCCAACATTCTTCTGCTCTGGCATTAGAAATTAACACCATTTGTCATCCTGGAGTAGATGCTATTTAAGATTGCTATTTATAGTTACATCATTACCTTTCACTTCTTAAGTAAAGAACTTCTGAAAATTACAGAACAGTAAAATTTATTTTCCAGATGCTATATTCCAGTTAATTTCCTTACAGAAGCATGGTTATTTTTCTAAACTGATAACTTAAGTGAAGTAAAGTACTGCAAGGTCATATCAGCAGCAACAGGTAAGAAAGCAAGATGCTCTCTACTTAGATATGTACAGAGCAAAGCTTATAGAGAACATGAACTGACTGATTCAACATGTTTCCAGAAGATGAAGATATATTTCCTGAAGAAAACAGTCTGAGAAAACTTTGCCCATAAATCAGCAATTACTGGTAGTTAGTCAATATAACAGGTTTGATAAAGTGCCAGAGCTCACTAATGGTATGAGAACATTAAATCTTCCGTCACGAAGTCATAGCAAGTCCTTGCTCAGATTTACTTTGGAGCTTTCTGGACTTGGGGTTGTTGTTGCTATGAATAACAAATCTGATGTTTTTCTTTCACCCTCATTTCTAAGGCAGTGTGTTACAGTCATTGTGGTGAAGACAAAGGTAGGCCAGAGAGGGATACCAGGAGGTGTGATGATATTGGCTTAGAGCTTTGACACACAAAAGTTAAATTGGTCAAGCTTATATAGTCACAGCACATGCCAAGATTCTATTCCCCAAATTCTAAGACTGATTGCTGGATTCCTCAAATACTTGCAAGATGAGTCAGCTATAGTCTTTTGAGACTAAAGGGAAGCCTACTTATGCCATCACCTCATAGGTTTTTGTCTTGTACCTGCCTTTATAGTAAAATGAAAATAGAATATGGATTATCTCTCACCATTCCCAAGAAATCCAAACTGTCTAAAGGAGTCAATATAACTGTTTAACAAGAGCCTAGCTATTGTCTTGCTTGAGTCTCCAGTTGAAGTTCAGGTGTTACTTTGTAATATATTTACTACCTGATCTTGGTAAGTCTTCATAGTTCAGATACAGTATTCTATAAGTTAAATGGATTTAAGCTTTCTACTCAGAATGTAGTTCAGAATTTGGTCACATCTGCATCACCTGGGAGCTTGTTATTAATTCAGAATTTAGGCCCCACCCACAATCAGAATCTTCATTTTAACATGATTCTCAGAAGATTCATAAGCACATGAAAGTATGAGAAGTATGATAGCTGGAATTTGTCAGACACTTCATATAAAAGAATGCTTGCTTAGATTCCTATCCATATGTGGAGGCACAGATAGAATTGGTGTAGAATTGTGTTAGATTTTTTGGTTATTTTGACTCATGGCTTCAGAGGTTTCAGTTCGTGGTTAGCCAAGGCCATTACCATGGGGAAGGGAATGTCAGAGGAAAGCAGCTCAGCTTCTCATGGCAGCCAGGAAAGAGAGAGAGAGAGAGAGAGAGAGAGAGAGAGAGAGAGAGAGAGAGAGAGAGAGAGAGAGAGAGAGAGAGAGAGAGAGAGAGGGAGAGAAATGGGGAAAAAGGGTGGGTTTCCACCACTTCCCATTAGTTCATTCAGCCATCAATAGATTTATTCTCTGATGAGGTCAGAGCCCTCATGACCCAATCACTTCCCCAAAGTTCCACTTCTAAACTTTGCTGCATTGGGAACTAAGGCTTTATTTAACACATGAGTCTTTGGAAGACACTTCATATCCAAAGCATGTCAAAATAGACTACAAATAATTTGTTTGTGAGAACCTACTAGGAAGAATGTATTCATTAGTAAGAATGAAGTGAACATACATTCTTATTAGTAGAAAAACAAATTACTAATATTATGATTACCAAAAATGGCCCCCATTCATCATCAAAGTGTGCTCTTCAAAGAAAGTAGTTGAAAAATCTATTATTCTGTATTTTAAATACTTGTGCTGGTTCTCTAAAGAGGTATTTGCATTAAAGGTAATTCTAGCTGCTCTAAAGACTATGGAAATATATTTATAATTAAGGAAATAGGACATACATAAATGAAATTAGCTTAAGATTTTTTTTTATTCTATAAAATGGCCTAATACTATATGAATGCCAAGTTACTTAGTAAATAGTAAATAAAGTGCTTGGTTTTATAATGGATCAATTCCAGCTGACCATTGTTAAATCTCATCTGGCTCACCTTCAAGTTGTCTGTGCTGTCCTGGCAGTAGCAGGAGTCCTCAGGGGCAGGAGATCAGGAGGCAGGCAAAAGTGGAATGCTGCCCACAGCCCTTCCTGGCTTCTCACCTTCTTCTCTTAGTGGCATGCTCTGTTAGTCATTTGATTTGGAAGAAAAACCTCCTACTCTAAAGCTATCAAATCTCTCACTATCAAAAGCCAAATGATAAGCAAGGAACAATAGTGTGTATAATATGGAGGTTTATCCTTGGTAATAGTTTGTTAAGCCCATAAAGAAGTTAAGTCAATTTCTCCTCAAAATTCTGAAAACCTTCTACCAATATATAACCAGGAAAAAAAGAAAGCTTATTTTTAAAATCATCTTTGTTTCTTTTTAAATGACCTTGAAATAGAGGATTTTTTTTAAACATGGCACTGAAGAATCTATCCAAGAAACTCCAGTTACAGTATCACAAGATTGATAATTAAAGATGTACTATTAGGGTCTTATCAGATTATATTTGTTCTTTCACAAACTTCAAAAGAATTATAAGGCCTCAGGATGAAGAAAATGCATTATTGAAGGGTACTGAGCTTAGCGGAAACTTTTATAAAGTTTCATCAATTATTATAAATATTTCATTTAAAATTATACTTAATAAATTATTGTTGAGTCATTTGTATTTACCATATAAGTTATATTACTTACATTAAATGTATAGGGAAATATTTATGGTCGAATTTCAAAAATAGGAGAAACACTTCAAGTTTGAAAGTAGGTGGTTAACTCAGAGAATCATATTCTTCAGTTTTTTTTTTTTTTTAATAGACTAGCTGTGTTAATACGGGGAAGGGACACGAATAGTTGTGCAAAGGTACAGATAAATGGATGAAACTGAAAGTTTATTTATATAACCCAATCTCCTCAAATCTTGCACTGAAAACAAAATTACTGCAGGAGGTTGAAACCTTGAGTATATAGAGCATTCAGATTGACACTCTCATATTTCAAAGTAAATCACTTTTGACTTACTTGTATGGACAAAAAATCTTTGAATTCCTGTGTGACACCATTTCAGAGGTCTCAGTTCTTGGTTGGCTAACTCTATAGCACTAGACCTGAGATGAGGCAGAACATCATGGCAGAAGGATACAGTAAAGGAAAGCAGCTCAGAATATAGCAACAGGGAGCAGAGTGAGCTCTCCTCACCAGTGACAAAATATAAGGCTCGAGGCACACCCCCAGTGACTTATTTCCTCCAGCTATACTTGACTTGCCTATAGTTATCACCCAGTTAACACATCAGTGGATTAATCCACTGATTAGATTAAAGCCATCTCAACCTGATCATTTAGCCTCTGACCATTCTTGCATTGTCTTACACATGGACTTTTGGGAGACACCCCTTAATAACCCATAATTTATGGATTACCATGTCACTCTGTGAATAGACCCAGGGACTCTTCTAAAAGCATATTCACTTAAAGAAAGAAAAAAGTAGGAAGGAGGAGGAGTGTAATCTCCATTAGTCTTATCTGAGTTCCTAGATATGAACTTCATTTTTCTGCCTGTGGATACCATAGGAGTGAAGTTATCTCAGAAGATGATCTAGTTTGTTTTCTATCTCCATGTGATATTTCTCCCACATTATTCCCAATCACTGAAAAACTTCATTAATGCTAAGTTTTGGAGGATATGATGCAAGCCACAGAAAAAGAAAGTACAAGTTAAAATGATGCAATCAGAACAGGTTTTTTTACCTTTTAGATATAATTCAAGATATTCATTGTAGGTCTGTGTAAATTCAGTTCAAAGTTTTGTCAGATTATTTTAGGTCATCTCACTGATTTAATCAGTTTTTAATTATTAAATTATTAGAACATTTTCATTGAAAGCTAAAAGTTAGGAGGATTACATATTAAAGTCTTGGCTTTACAAGCAACTTTCTATAAATCTTTGGGTAGGTCATCCAATCTTTTTAGACTTTTCTCTCTCTGGTGACAATTAAAAGGGTTAGAGCAGAATGAACTTGAAGGTTCTATTCTGACATTTTGTACTAGAAATCCTCTGTTATGGATCTTCAACATATTTTAATAAATATTAATGATATTCATTCATTTGCATACTATTTTATCCCTCACAAAATGATTTCACATATATGATCTCTTTTAAATCTCTCCAGTGTCTGTGAATTAGGCACATTTCA
Source organism: Sciurus vulgaris (assembly GCF_902686455.1). Lineage (NCBI taxonomy): Eukaryota > Metazoa > Chordata > Mammalia > Rodentia > Sciuridae > Sciurus > Sciurus vulgaris. Next base: position 65,361,818 of record NC_136467.1, read on the forward strand.
TATAGCAGGGCTGGATAGACAGGTCTTCCTGCTTCCAAGTTCAACTTTTCCATCGACTCTATTCAATTACTTCAAGGTTATAGCAATAGAGGAGTATGCTTAGTTTTTAGTGAATTGTAAAGTAATCTGTTATAAAACAAAACTCTGATTTAAAGTTGGGAGAACGAGGTTTCATTGATAGCTCTGACACTGATTTTGGGAATTTGTTTAACTTCTTCGAGCTTCAGTTTACTCATTTGTTAAAAAAAAGGAGTTTGGGTTTCATGAGTTTTGAGCTTTCCTTTTGCTTACAATTCTGATTTTTCTCCTCAGCAGCTATGACCACTTTTTAGATTAATGTTGTGACAGATTAATATTAAAAGGCAAACTTTTTAAGGGTCTATAAGAGTTTTTAAAAAGGTAAACTAGATTATTTCCACTAGCTATTATTCATGCTTTTTTGTCACTGGCATATTAAAAACCTGGAACCAATATTACTGATATTACTTACTGAACTCCACTTTCTAACAAATTAGTTAATTTAAGAATTCATGGAGGGGTACATGCTTTTGCAGAATTGTGTAGAAAATGTACAAAGTTGCATTTCTGAAAGGTCTTTTCTAGAGAGAACTTACTTGGAAACTAATGCTAAAGAACCAAAGGGTTACTGTAAAGACATTTTTAGACCTCTCTGCGATGTTCTGAAAGACATATCTACCTCTCTGATATGGTATTTTATTGTCATGCATGCTTATGATTCATAAAGTTTACAATTGATAAACATCTCAGTTTAAAAGAAAGAAAAACCACTTGAAAATAGAGGAGAGTATGATGGTCACTGTTTCAAGAGTTTGGGACAAAGAAGAATTTTGAACCTGCTGCTTCTTTGGCCGCCTCCCCATTTCAGTAGAACATTGTAACTTTTGAAGCCAACATAGAATAGATCACAACCAGCTTGCTGAGCTTGTGACTTTATGCACAATTAAGCCTTGTCGAGCCTTTCTTTATTTGTAATAGTGCTGTTACAGCGTGGGATGCTATTCAGCTCCAAACAACATTCCATTTAATAACTAAGCAATAGTTCACCCGCTAAATCAGAGCCATCACTAACTGATAAGCATTACCCTTTTCTTTGACCTCACTTGGCTCTCCTGCCCAGCAAACTAAGTATGGCCATGGCATGGTCCTTGAGATGAGAAAGTTGGAGGAAAGGTCAACTGAACAATAATGATCAAAATTCCATCTAGTTACAGAAATGGTACTTCCCCTTAGGCTTTTCTTTTCTGTAATTATTAAGTTATCTACTTTCTAAGCAGTAAATTAAGTGCCATTGAAAACAAGATATACAAGGCCCTGCCTGGGTTTGATGCCTAGCACAAAAAGACAAGCAAACAAAAAAACTGAAAAATATAACGGCACTAGCTACCACATCTCTTAGACATTGAGGAGATCAAAACTCAGAAGGACATGCAAAATATATACACCAAAAAGATACAAACAAAAATGTTAATAGTATTGTTTCCAATAATCAAAAGTAAAATCAGTTCAATGCCCACCAAGAGTAGAATAAATAAATGAACTATGGTATATTTATGTAGTAGAAACTCAAGCTAGGAAAAAAAAAAAAGAAACTTCATAAAACACCACAAAAATTAAGGTATAGTAGTTATTGATTAGAAAGCAATAAATAAATAAATAAATAAATAAAAAGAAAAAAGAAAAAGAAAGAAACTCAAGCTAGATATTACTAGCTTCTGAATTCTAGTAATTATTTTTTCATGTGATTGGTGAATACACAAGTGTGGTCACTTTTCATCAAACTCTACATACATATTTTGTGTCATTTTCTGAATAAATTTTACACATCAATGAAAAATGTATTTAGAAATTATGTTAGGAATGAAAAACTGCTATGGTTAAATAGGACTTGAGTGCCCTGAGGCATCAGTTCAATTAAGACTCAGCAAGTATAAGAGAGTCAGTTTTATTTACTTATTAATACATTAATTTATTATTTTAATCCAGTTTTTAATTTAGAACTGACACAGGCTTACAGAAAAGTTGCAGTGCAATACATATACTGCTCATCCACTTTCTCCTATTGTTAAGTAGATAGACTGCTCTTCTCATAACACCCTATCTGAGTGCATGCTATTGACTTACCTTTATCCAGTCAAGGTTGTGTTTATCAGGCTCCTGAAATAAAGCTATTTTTCTGTCCTTTCCAATACTGAAGAAAGTCATTAAGTGCTGGTCACACTCAAGGTTGGGGAATGTGGATTAAATTTCAATTCCTTTTTAAAATTTCCATTTTTGTATACAATTTACTTATCATGTATTGAGTCAGTTCATATACATAATTTATAAATAAATATTCTCACTATTTTGCCTTTTTACGAGCAATTAGCAATTAATGAGTGATTCAACATATTAAAAGTTTTCCGTTTTAACGGAAACCTTGTAACAAGATAAATATGTTCAAGCTAAAGAAAGGGACATATTGTAACTACTGAAAATAAATGAAAACGACTAAAGGAGAATGTGAGAGCATCTTCTTTATCAGGGATAATGGTCATGGGCTAATCAATGTTAAGATGGAAATGGGCCTGCATTAAGGATTTGTATCTGGAGCTGAAGAGGTTTGGCGAATTATGCCCTCAGAACACCTGTGATGTTTAGTCTACTTTTCCTCTGCGGACACACGTCACGCATACCTATACATCAACTAAGCCACCAACTCTGGATTGAAGAAGCCCTAGCAGGACTTCTACAAGGACTGTCATTTGGAAGGGATTATTCCAGCACAGGATTTGTAGCCACCGCCAGACTCTGAGTAACTGTGCTATTTCTATGGCACTACAGGCTGTGCTGGGAAGCCAGCAAGAAGCTCCTCCTCGCGGTCTAGAAGAGGGCGGTGCAGAAGCTCGTGAGCCACTCCTGTGGGAGCAGTGCCCGCCCTCCTCGAGGCCCCGCCCCACTTCGCCTTTGGACACCGCCCCGAGCCCCGCTCCTCCTCTAGCCCCGCCCCTCCCCGCGGCCTCCGTGTCTTCCTTCCGGGTCGCGCTGGGCCCGGCTCGCCGCCTTAGTGCCGCAGCGCGAGAGCCTGGGAGCGGCCCCGCGCCCAGGCCTTCCCGCGCCTCCCGGTCGGGGGTGAAGCCCTCGGCGCTTGCCTTCTCCCGGACCCTGCAGGGTACGGCCCTTCCTTTACTTCTCCTTTCTGCGGGTCTCAGTCTCCCTTCTTCCTCGCTGGGGCGGGGCTGGGCGGCCGAGCTGTTTGCGGGGAGCGTGGGCGTGAGACAGAGGCCCCCACCACTCGCGCCTCCACCTCCCGTTGCGCGGCCTTTGCGGGGCTTGCTGGGGACCTTGGACTCTGCTTAGGTGCCGAGGGCACAGCTTTCCTGCACCAGTGTCCCTGCAGGGCGTGAGTCGTAGCATTGCGCTGGGTTGTTGACACTTAGGGATCCTTGCCGACCTGGCCGCCGCGCCTGAGCCACCTGCCTGCGGACGAAAACTTGTTGCTGGAGTACCTGCTGGCGTTGTTTCCCTCTATCATCTAATGGTTTCTGCCCACTCAGCCCATTCCTTTCTTCAGTTTTGCCACAAGATACCTGATTGCAACATCCTTTCTGTGTTTAGGTGTGTCCCTAGAATGTGATGATGACCATCCACTTGTCCTTGTCAACATGATTGCAGTATGGGTAGTTTTGTATTTCCTTGGTTTCCCAAAAGCTCATTGCCACAAAGCCCCCCCCCCCCCCCCCCCCCAATTAATTGGAAAGAAGTTAAGATGATATAAACTTGTGGTCGGGTAGTTGTATTAATAGTTGATACTGTGTCTGGCTTTGCACCCTGGAGGTCTCACTCAGGTGTAGGTTTTTTGCTTGTATCTGTTTGAAGACACAAGCTGACTTTTCTGCTTTCTGCGTGCATTCCTCAGTTTCTTAAATTCAGAATATGGGTACATTTTTCTCTTCAAACTCACCTCATGCTTCTCTTGTACTACATATTATACCCGTTGATTGAATACCAGGGGCCTTTTCCAGTTACCTCCTCGCACCTATAGTCCTTTATCAGATATTGAGTTCTTGGGGAAAGTAAAGTTTTCTTTCTAGTGACAGTGTACATCACCCCCTAGTAGTCACTCTCAAAGTTGTCATTGAATTGGATTCATATCATACTTTCAAGTACCAACTTTTATTTTTCAACTGCTGTCCTGAAGTTTGGCTTTTTTGAACCCTGCATTTTCATATCCTTTCTTCTGTTACAGACTTGAAAATCAGAGAGGTCAGCTCAGTGTGAGGTGGTTAACCATGATACAGTAAAAGAATGTTAATAACAGATTATCTTTTATTTCCATGTACGGTCAGCTGGCAAAAACTGCCCCTTCTCTCTTTTCTGTGTTAGTCTCGTTGTCTTACCCTCATAATTTTGGTTTAGTGGACAATTGCCATTTAACTTCATGGATTTACCTTTGGTGTCCTCTTAGGCCATTTGTTATCTGAATTTATATAAATATCCGCATCTTTTTTCTTCTACTGTTGATGGTTTTATTCATATGTAAGGTAGAAAGCAAGGCTACACATTTTTTGTTGTTAACCAGTGGCCAACATCATTTGTTGAATTCTATTTTTCCCTTTTGATAAGTACTATCTATATTGAGGACAATAACTCCTGTATATTCTTGGAACTCTTTCTGAACTGTTCAGAGATTCTGACTTTCTGTGATGATGCCACACTACTCTTGTTACTCTAATTTTGCAATATGTTCTAATGTCTAGTAATTTGAACAATGTACCTTGCACACATTCATAAATATTTTGGGAATGAACTCCTTTAGTTGGGACAATTTAAGTCACTTTCTTTACATCTTATGCCCCCCTTAGTTTCTTGCCTATGCTTGAAATTAATATTTTTGATTTGCCTTTACCAAAATCAGTTGAATTTTAGTAATGATTGTTAAATAAATCCCTTTTGTTGTTCACTCAGCATTCACTATGTCAAGTTGCTCCTTAGAGTTGTACATAAGAGAGACAACCTGATTCAAAATGTGCAAATCTTTTGACTTTGTATTTTGCGATATTACCTATAGTGTGAGTCTTCTTCAGCTACAAAACAGGACATGCTGTACCTGTTTTCAGTATCTGTAGGTGATAGATGTGATCCCTCAGCCTTATGTCCATTTGTATCTTACCATCTCAACTGGCTATCCCAAATATAATACATTTTCAAGTGTTTCTTATTAACAGATACTTAAGAACTCTATTAGGTTATAACATAAATGTATATGTTCTTTTTAAAAATCAAGCAGTACATAAATAGCCAAAGGAAAAAGTGGGCGTGTTGTGTGCCCACCTGCCAGTAATCATATTCCACGAAAGTCATCACTGTTTAATAATTTATTCTTACAGATTTAAAAGCATGAGTATAATCTATATTGGTTTCATAAATGTCGGTCTACTCTATGTAATTTTCTGCAACTTTACTTAGTTATAGTTGACCATCTTTTTGTGTCAGTTCATATAACATATTGTCCTTTTTTGTGGTACTATAGATTAAACTGAGGAATACGCTACATCTGAGCTATACTCGCAGCCCTTTTTTAAAATTTTATTTTCAGACAGGGTCTTGCTAGCTTGCCCAGGTTGGCCTCAAACGTGTGATTCTCCTGCCTTAACTTCCTGAGTAGCTGGGATTATAGGCATATGCCACCATGCCTGGCTCAGCATTATCTTGTCTTTAAAAAAGTATTTTTGGTATTTAATTGTAGGAATAACCCCAAATTTATTGACCCAGTCCTCTGTTGATATTTAGACTACCATAAGTTTATATTGTGTTTATAATATAAACAAAATTACAGGATCATTTTGTATGTGCAGTAGTCTCTCCTTATCTTCAGTTTTACTTTCTATTCATTTCAGTTGCCTATACCCACAGTCAGAAAATATTAAATGGAAAATTCTAGAACTAAACAATTCATAAGTTTTAAATTGTGCACTATTCTGAGTAGCATGATGAACTCTTATGCTTTCTTACTCCATGAATCATACCTTTGTCCAACACATCCTTGCTGTATCCACCATCTACTTGTTAGTCACTTGGTAGATCATGATTATTAGATCAGCTGCATACTTTTGCCATACTTGCGTTCAAATAACCCTTATTTACACATGGTTTCAAAGCTCGGTAGTAGTGATGCTTGGAATTCACATATGCCAAAGAGAAGGTATCAAGTGCTTCCTTTAAGTGAAAAGGTCAAAATTTATCATATCTATCTATCTATCTATCTATCCATCTATCTATATATATATCTATATATAGATGGATAGATAGATATGAGGAGAACAAGTATGTGTGAGTATTCCTTGCTATCTGTGGTTTCAGTCATTCACTGGGATCTTGAAACTTATTTCCTTAGGTGAGAGAACTATAGTATATGTTTGCATATTTATTTTCTTTAGTGCAAGCACTTAAATTGTTGGGTCAAAGGCTATATATACATTTTAAATTCTCAGAGATTCTGTCATAGGTCCCTTCAAAAAGGTTGGTAAGGTAGACTTGTACAGTTTGTAAGAATGCTCTTTTGCCATCATATCCTTGCCAAGAATGGTCCAAAGTCTGCAACAGTATACAACTTGCAAGCTAAGAGTGTGCTGGCAAGAAGACATGAGTCTCCTGGGTCAGAGACAAAAAGCACAGCAGTAACGGTAGCCAGAGAGTATCATCTTGTGCTGAGCCCTGGGGCCCCAGTTTCTACAGGGTGACATGACAAAGGCCAGATGACACTAGCATATACAGCAGGTTTCCTCCTGAGTTTAGAGAATCTGAGTGTTTCAAGTGGGGTACAAGTAAACATGCCTGATTTTTGCCTTGGAGGGAGAGATCATTTTTCTGTATAGTAAACTTGCCCACTTTTGTAAAGGGAGACCTCTTTTTATATCCCAAGGCTGTTTGCTATATAAGTGCTGTTGAAAAGATAGTTTGAAATAAAGATGATCAGTGCCCATATTAAGACATGCAGAAACTGATATACCTGTAAAGTATTATCTCATAGAACAGTTATTATCAAGATGAAATGGTCACTTGCATTTCTTTGCTTAATGATGAGGTTGAATATCTGTATACGTTTATTGGCCATTTATGTTTTTGTTCTTGCACAGTCATATCCTTTGCTTATTTTTCCGTTGAATTTATTTTTTATTGATTTGTAATAGCTCTTTACATATTGTGACTATTATTGACTTGGCAAATTATTAGTATTTTCTCATAGTATATTCTTTCTTTTAATATGGTACCTGGGAGCTGTTACTAGATATAAATCTTTAGGTTGTATGTTTTTGTCAGAACTCATCAAACTGTGCTCTTGAAATGTATGGGATTTTTTGGTTTTTTTTGGAATGCAATTATATCCTGAAGTAAGTTTAACAATATTACACCATTTTAGGTAATTACTCTTTTAGCTATAATGGCTACCCATGACAGACTTAAAATATTGTGTTTGAGTTTTTGTTAGGTTGGATAACTGTAAATCCTCTGTATTTTTGTTAGGTAAAGTGTTTCAGTATACAAAAATGTGTATACAAATGTATAGTTAGTATTTGGCTAAAGCAGAGTCTCATAATTAGTATGATTTTAACAGTTGGAGGTATTTTTCCTCTTCAACAGATATGACTCATTTAAAATATTGTAGAAAAACATATGGTATGGGTTTGTGAAAGTTTCAAGGTTCTCTTGAATTCACCAGTCTCTTCATTCCAATGGTTTATCCTTACTTATTTTGAAAAAATGAAGAAAGGGTAAAATATAGTTAATATAGCATAATAGTATATGTATCTAAGACACCTTGTAATTAGAAGCATATCCTTCCTTGCCACTGTGTTAGATAGTACCTGGGTGGGAAGAGTGTTTCCAGATCTATTGTCAGGAAAATCACCATTCCTCTAATCCTACAATCTGCTTGCTTTGTTTTTTCTTTCAATCATTGTTTTCTCTAATTCTTTTTCTGCTTTCCTTGCCACTAAAGATTGATGATGAAATATTTCAGAAGTTTTAAATATGCTTGTTAAAGAAATTCTAGGAAAGAGAGGAGAGAGAATGATCTCTGCCATACTTTCTGTTGCCTATTTCTAGTTTAAATGGATTCTAAATCCTGACTTTGTTTTCTGATAAATCATTTCTAGTCTGTCTTTGTACACATTTCTTGCTTAGTCCTTGCCATTGTTCATCAACACAGAATAAATTTCTGAAGAAGTTACTCTGTTCCAGATTTTTTGTGTCACTTCCTTATATTTTTGAAGGCTACCTCGATCCCTGAAAAGAGAGAAGTATTGTTTGCCTGTGTTTTAAAATTTTTCCCTCTGCTCTTAGGAATTTTATCCTAAGTTGGTTCCCCTGCTTTCTTCTTCTACCTTCAGATACTTGGAATTTCAAGAAACTTTGAAGCTGGTTAGGAATGTTTCGTCTCCATGTTGCCCTACTTGTTTCAGTTAGAAACTCCACCTGTTTATTCTGTATTGGGGCCTTGTGTCAGTTAACATTCCAGAACTATAACTTTGGACCTGCAACTTAACCTGAGGAAGACTTTATTTTGGCTCATGGTTTTGGAGGTTTCAAGCCATGGTCACTGGGCACTATTGTAGCACAGTCCATCATGGCAGGAATGTGTGGCAGAGGAGGCCTATTCACATCATGGAAGCCAGGGAGCAAAAAGAGAAAGGGGCTGTATCTGCTTCAAGGCCCTCCAAGTGACCTCACTGCCTCCCGGTAGGCCCCATCTCTTAAAGATTCTGCTACCTACCAGTAGTACCATAGGCTGCAACCAAGCCTTTAAACACCTGGGTTGTTGGGGACACTTATCCAAACCATAGCAAGCCTTGTTGATTAAAACACTAATCATAATACAAATATTTTAACTGAAGAAGAATTAGAGGAAAAGAGAGGTACATAAAATCTTAAGATGCTGTCCCCAGTAATTTCTGTACTGCACTGTTATTTTCTCAATGTGTTAGTTTTAAGCATATAGTACATTTGGAATGTAAGTTATTGTGATAAAGGCAAAGTGATACTTTTGCTAACACTCAGCATGTGCTCCCCCACAGCATGTCTAATACTAGAACAATATTAAACCTTTTTGCCCTTGCCTCTCTCAGTCTGTCTTTTCTCTTAGCTCTTAGGTTATCTCCTTTTTTAAGGACTTCTTTTTTAGCCATAGTTTTTCCAGTTCTCTATAATCAACCTATGGTCTTAACATAGATTTGGAATTTTTAAAAAATCATCATATTTGAGAAAATAGCTTTCTTTTCCCTCTCCAATCATCTCTTTCATGAATCTTTATTTAATTTCAATCAGAGTTTCTTTGTGGCCAGAGTCAAGCCTCTTTTATGTATTCAGGGGCTCCTTTGTATGAATGGAAGTTACTACTTTTTAATATTTTCTTTGAACAGTAAAATTTCAATATGTATACCATTCCTTCTTGGATGGCTTCAAAGAAGTTCACACATTTGAATCTTAACCATTGTGTTTCAGTTTTTATTATCCACTTTCATCCTTTTTATCCCCTATCAAGATAGGGAACTTTTTTTCACATGTATCTTACTTGTAGAGTCACTGGTTTCAATTCTGTGTTTATTTTAAACGTATTTATTTTAATTCTTTCATGCCATCTACTCTGCCAATTTTGTAGAACAAGAAATGGTTATTGAGCCTAAATTGGCATGCTTCAGGCCTTAAGTGTGTAGTTATAATTAAGGTATGTTCATCAAACTTGAGGAATGCATAGTCTGTTGGGGAAGAAAAATATCTCAGCAGATAAGAAATAGCAGATAATGTGTGATATGTAGTGCAAATGAAAGATGAGTGGTACATAAATTTTGAACTTGACCTTGAAGGTTGGGTGAGAGAGTGCCAAAGCAGAGGAGGAGGGAGGGAATTCCATCTAGCTTTGTTGGAAGACTCAATACTGATGAGCCATCAAAGCACAAGTGCTGTTGAGGGCATGGTGGAAGTTTTTGGGTCTACAGCAAAGGTTGTCAGATGTGAAGTGAAGGGGAAAGAGAGAAGATAGGTGCATATCTTTTTGTAATTCATATTATCAAAGAGACAGCCTTCCTTAAATGGTATCTCTGTACATTTGAGAAGAAAGAGGAGAAAAGAACCAGGAAGGAAGCTTCGAACAAGTTACCAGAGAGGCAGAAAGGGGTATGAATACGTGTTATTATTTTCTACAGAAGCCTAATGGGGGCAGGTCAGGAGAGAGCTGACCTGATGGTTAGATCAAATTAAAATGTAGTTTCTGAGTGCTACTTCAGATTCACATATAATTTTGCTCTTTTGATTGACATATTCCTTCATTTACCTGTATTGATTTCTAGATTTATCCAGAAAAGTTCTTTCTGTAGGATAGAGTCTCTTGACAAATTTCAGTAGGATTCAGAAATGATAAGCATTAAGGTTTGTACTTTTTTCTTGATTTATTACCATATTGTATATTCCATTGCAATTTAGTGCTGTGCTACAAAGCTCTCTAAATTCACCTTTTTTCTATCACTTCATTGACATGTCTCTGTGAACTATTTCACAAGTAAACTTTGTGTTTTGATCGCTTCGGTATGTGTCTGTGCTGTGTTGCCTGCCATTTTCATCTTTTTCCATATCTTTTCACTTTAATGTGAATTGAGAATCTTCCTTTGAGTTTTAAGCTTGTTTTCCAGGTTCTTTCGTCACAGAGTCAACCTGGTCTTTGTGTTGTTCTAGCTCTAGATCATTCTATTGCCTCTTTTTTGTTTATTTCATGAAAAGTCCTCTTCCTTACTCCTTTTCCCTTTGTCAAAGCACAAGCCGTCTTCTCTGCAGTTCCTGCCATCCTGCTTCTCTCCGCCTCATCGACTCCCCAACTCACTTCAAATCTCAGTAGTAAACATATGTTCTCCCTTGTCTATACCTCTTAATTTCTCTTTTCCACTGTTATTGCTTTCTCTGTAATTGTATTATTTAACTTCGTTAAGCATCTTATAATACAAAAGATGTGGTTGAAAATAAAGTTGTATCATAATAAAACTGTGTCATATAAAGCCAGTTGTTTCCCAAGGAATAAGAAAGTCTCAAGATACAAGTTAAAATGGCTGTTGTTTCATATTCCTTGATTATGCTAGTATAAAAGTTCAGTGTGTCATGGAGAATTTCTTAGCTTATATTCATTGTTGGTAAGTGACTGAATTAAGCCTTCTTGATTACCTGGAAAATAGTACTTTTATGTGTCATAAGAGTTTCTTAAATTAAATTAGCTTTTTGAGTGAACTAGAAAAGAGAATTACTCCCAAAACATATATTTTATAATCATTCTTTTGGAAAACTTAGTGTTCCAGACTAATATTTATTTATTTGCCCCATAAGGGAAAAATAATTTTGTCTTTGAATACCATTCTCCTCATAAAATAGAATTATTGTATCTTTTGCACTTGGTTCATTGCCCACTGGGATATTCATCACTTATCACAAATTGTTTCTATGTCTTGGCAAAAGTCCAGACAGTACATGGACAATTTGGACTTCTGCTTTGGTCATTGCTACCCATGTGAGTCCTGAGACAATGACTCTATTACCTTTTCAGCTTCATTTCCCAGAGAAAAGTAGAGGAAGCTACCCTTTTTTCTCCGTGTGTTTTTCCTGACCTCTGGAACGTTTTTATATGTCATCTTAGTAGAATGAAAAGGAATTTAGAATTGATGAATGGTGTTAGAGGGTTTGCATAATTTCTCTTTTTTGTTTCTGTGCCTTGTTTATTTTCAAAAACAGGATTTAACTTCTCTACTACCTGAGTAGCATTGATGAAAAAAGAATAAAGAATACCTTTTTAGTGTACTGTACACTACTTTTTCTTTCAGAAATTTCTTTTATCATTTTTAGCTTTATTTCACAAAAAATAAAGATTATTATTATTCAGGGTTGGGAAAAAAAACAAATCATTCACTTTACATTTCTGTACTGAAGAAGCTTGACTATTTAGTATATGTGTGTAGTTTATAGTTCACTTTATACATATATTGCTTCCATGAAAATTTTACTGAATTTTAACATAGTTTTAAAATAGTATTGCCAAGACTGGAATGTAGCTCAGTGATAGGGTGCTTGCCTAGCATGCATGAGACCCTAGGTTTGATTCCTAGCACTACAAAAACATTTTTTTAAATAAAAAGATAAAAACAAATAGTAATTTTTCCCATGTGACAGTCTTGCTGATTTTGATATTCAGTAATCTTTGAATAACCTCACCAAGAAACAGTTATAAAGTTTATGACTTGGTATGTCGACCAAAATTTGACAAATTTGTCTCAATATTTTTGTCAGGAATGATTGTGAAAGTTCACATGAAGGATGATATCTTATTTTGCAGATAGTCCTATGATTTTATAAAACTGTTTCACTGATAAACACAGGCTTTTAAAGGAAATTGAAAGGAGTTTAGTTGTGGAGTGAAAGGGATGTCCAAAGGTCATACAGTCAATTCCTTGAGGATGTCCAGGTTGACCAAAACAGCAATGTGTGGCACATGACTGTATTTTAATAAATGCTTTGTTACTCTTCTTCAAAATAAGTTTTGTTCTAGTTGTTCTAATGTACTTCTTGTTCATGAAATGTTTGTTGAGTCTACTGAGTGACCCTCATTGTGGTTAATTTTCATATTGTTCTATAATCATTTACTGTGATGAATCTTTGGTAAGGGTTTGGTTTGTGCTGTGCAGAAACATCTCTGCATAGAGATTTCACATTTGTGCCTAACGGGTCCTAAAGTTCTACCAGTTTGAAACTACTTTTTCTTTTTTTAGGTTGGGGATGGGGTGGGATTTTAAACTATGAAGGTAGTGTGAATTTAGGCCCGTACTATGCTTGCACATGCCTAATAGTGTTCTGATTTCACATGGTGACTTCTCCATTTCCTCATTTGATGCCATACCTACTTGAGCTTCCCCCAGTAAACTGTGTCTTCATAGTCCTGGTTTTAGGGTGATCTTTTCTGAGTTTTGACTTCATACTTGACCTATGTCTGGAAATAAGTTCCCTGCATGGGTGTTAGAAAGTCCCCTCATAACCATTATGGTCAGTAACTGATTCTGTGAGTCATGTTAGTTTCATCTCTTTGATGTTCCTCTTTGTTTATCACAGTTTTGTGTTTTTTTGCACATATTTGAAGCTCAGCCCTTTATGTACTGTTTCATAGATTATATTTTGTCAACCATCCCAGTGTTTAGACCTTGTTGGAATTGAAAGACACAGTGATACTATTGCATAATTTTAAGTTATTTTAGACTCATAATGTTTTTTGTTTGTTCATCACTGTGCTATCAACAGTGTCAAACATTTTGTGTCCCCTACGTACTGAGAACATTAAGAAATGAAGATCTTTAACTGGATTTCTTCCTTCAAGAAACTTACGTCTAATGTAGACCTTAGTGGAACTAAGTGCCTTTTGGTGCCATAGAGTAAGCCTACTAATGTGGAATAAAATGATTGGGAAAAAATAGTAGAACAGTTGAAACTTACAGTAAAACATGAAGGGTGGTTAGAACTTGACTGGATTTTCTGGGTTAGATAAAAAGAGGTCTGTACAGCTTGAGGAGAGCCTTGAAACACCAAAAAAGGAATTTAGATTCTATCTTGTATGTCAGAAAAACCCATTGATTTTTTGAGTGGGAGGGACATATTTATTTATTTATTTATTATTTGTTCTAATTGATTATACATGACAGTGGAATGAGGAGGGACATTTAATGAAAGTAATGTTTTTCAGTCTTGGTGCTAAAGTTTTGGAAGGCTAACACAATGCTCTATTAAATTGGCATATTAATCTTCTTTTACTTTGGAGGAATTAAAGACTTCACAAGTACCAGAATAAGTGTTTGATTTTCTTATTTATATTGATAATAGGTTGCCTACTCAGTGAGAAACATGAGCCAGGTGTGTGTTATAAATCATAAGTAGAGCTGCCTGGGAACTAGAGTGGTCTTAGGCAGACTACTGGCCTTTAAAGGTTATAAACTAAACTTTTTTTTTTTTTTAACTGGGGATTAAATCCAGGAATGCTTTTTACCCTAAACTACATCACCAGTATTTTTCATTTTTTATTTTAAGACAGGATCTTGCTAAGTTATCTGAGAATCTCATCAGGTTGCCAGTTGGCCTCAAATTTGGGATCTTTCTGCCTCAGCCTCCTGAGTTGCTGGGATTACAGGCATGTGCCACCACACTGGGCTAAATTAGACCAAATTTTTAAAAACATCGTTTGGCCCTCGTAAAATATGTCAGCTAGCATAGTTTGAAGCAAAACTATGAGTTTGCAATCTCTATATAGATAGGTTCATTATTGTAAATGTAAAAAAAATGATATTAATTCCAAATTGTCCACAGAATTTAGAAAAATATACTCTGTTTGATTTGAAATTCTTGTGTCTTAGTAAGTAACTGCTTACTTAGAGTAATAATCTTTTTTGGGATATTTGACTTCCTGATTTGGAAATAAAAATATTTTCTAAAACTCTTATCTTACAGGTAAAAGAATGTCACATTTTAGCATTAGTACCTGAAAGCAGCATGCAGATTTCAGGCCACATGGATGAGTGCCAACTTCTACATTTCCCATGTGTATCCTGTGACCATTCTATCTGGGGTGAGTGATTTCTAAGAGTAGCTGGCAACAAACCAGATGCTAGACAGCCAAGGACTGCTCTAACAAATAATGCTAAGAGTTATAAATTAAACACTGTCTGGTGATCTGTGATGTGTAAGGCAGTTAATTTAGTTGGTCTGAATTAACTGTCAGCTCCAAAAACTATATTCCCATAATGTGAAATCTGTACTAAGCATGTTTGGAAGAGAATAAGAGAATAATAATTAGCAATAAGGAATACTTTGTTAAAATGTGAAATTATGGCAATGCCTAAGATTGTTTTGAATTAATAACTGTATTTTAGTGGTATGCCACATATTATAAATAATTTTAATTTTTAAAGTTCCAGGACTTGGTATTTCTTGAATGGTGATTATAATTTTATATAAAATTGAACTTTTAGATTATACATCTTCCATTGCCTTATAACATCAGTTTTGCTTTCCATTTAGCATAAGATACATTTACAATATTTAAGTTTCTTAGAAATAGATTAGATAAATTATTTATACCAGAGGTTTGCATTTATAGTTTAAAACTTTTTAAAGTTTCATTCTGGGAAACTTCATTGGGGTAAAGCCTGCTAACTTCTCCATGCATTTTTCTGCTTATTTAAATTATTTTACTTCACCAAGCCATTCATTTTTTAGAACATCCTTCAAAGAGTTCTTTCGTCTTACTGAGGACACCTGACCTTTTGAAGCTTCATAATTCACATCTAGATGTCACCAGTCTTTCCCATGTTAACAGTTCTGACTATGTTTTATTATATGTGCCTTCGGCGCCGAGCCAGGACAGCTACAAGAGGAGAAATGATGAACAGCCATAGAACTATAGAATCAAACACCCGGACTTCCCCTCTCAATGCAGAGGTGGTTCAATATGCCAAAGAAGTAGTGGATTTCAGTTCCCATTATGGAAGTGAGAATAGTATGTCCTATACCATGTGGAATTTGGCAGGTGTACCAAATGTATTCCCAAGTTCTGGTGACTTTACTCAGACTGCTGTGTTTCGAACTTATGGAACGTGGTGGGATCAGTGTCCTAGTGCTTCCTTGCCATTCAAGAGGACGCCACCTAATTTTCAGAGCCAGGACTATGTGGAACTTACTTTTGAACAACAGGTATATCCTACAGCTGTTCATGTTCTGGAAACCTACCATCCTGGAGCAGTCATCCGAATTCTGGCTTGTTCTGCAAATCCATATTCTCCAAGTCCCCCAGCTGAAGTAAGGTAAATCTCAGTTTCAGTGACCTAAATTATATTTCTGAAAGATTTTGGGATCTTTTTTCCATTGGAAGTATTATCTTAAGTAATTTGGACAAATTTAATTTTGAAAATTGTCCTGAATTTCCTTTGGGAAAGAGACATCACACTCATGAAGATTTAATGCATGTTTTCTGTCTTAACACCTCACATAATAATATTCATAGATTGTGATATTTGCATAACACAGAATTTATCACAAATGAAAAGAATAATTTGAACTAATAGGGATGTGGGCCAATCTGAGAAATTGGTAGAAAATACGATCCTAAAATATTTTCAAACAGGCATCATGTTACTGCTTTTAATTACCATGAACAACTCAAAATAGGCCTATGGAGTGATGCTTTAGAGTATATCTTTAGGAGGTTACCTTTAATGTTAGGTGGATGCTTTTATAACATGCATCTTGATATAAAAGTAAGTGTTGCTTTAAGGAGTTCTTGAATTCTCTTTACAATGCTATTTACATCATTAATTTGCACAACAGCTCCTTTCTCTCTATCGTTTTTGTGATTCATCCTCTTTATTTTTTAAAATATAATTATTTGATGATGAAATAATCACATAGGTCGGTAACCTATAAAGTACATAATGTGGCCTTGCACATACCCTATTCTCCATGTGCTCAGGACCCATCCTTTCCCCAAAGAAACCATTTTTTTCAGGTCTCTGTGTCTTTTCAGAGTTTCTTTGTGTGAATACAAATACAAATATATTTTTATTTTTGTTATTCACAAAAATAAGCATACTATTCACATTGTTTTGTACCTTATTTGTTTCACTAAGTAGTATATATAGGATATGGTGAAGTACAAAGAGACCTTCCTCATTCTTTCCTACAACAGTAAATAATGCATAGTATATATGTACTTCAGTTTATTAACTAGTCCATAATTAATAGGCACTTAGTTGTTTCCAGTCTTTTTTGTAATTCTAAAAATTAATTGAGGGAATAACTAAATCATAAGTCATTTTACCTGTATGCAAGTGTACCTGTGGAATGAATTTCCTGAAAGAGGTGGTTGGCCAAAGAGATCAGACATTTGTAATTTTGCCACATTTCCCTCTAGAGGGTTTGTACTGGTTTATATTCTCATTGGCAGTGTATGAATGTGTGTGTATTGTCAAAACTCACCCACAGAGTATGATGATAAATCTCATTATTTTTGAAACTTAATGGGTTAGAAATTGTATTTCATATCAATTTTGTTAAAATCCATTTATTACCTCTGAGGTTAAATATCTTTTCATATGTTTAAGAACCATTTATATTTGCTTTCTTTCAAACTATCTGATCATGTAATTTGTTTATTTTTCTATTACTTTTTGATCTTACCAGTTTTTAGATCTTTAACTGTTAATTCACTCATTCATTACTTTAGTCTCTACCGTGTGCTAGGCATTGTTCTAGATATTGAAGATAAATCAGTGAACAGAGTACAAAATAAACACAAATTCCTGCCCTTTGGAGAATATTCTACCCTGCAAATAGTTCATGCGCACCTATTAAATTCAGGACTCTAGCTGTTAGCAAATAAGAAGAGTGGGGCAGGGATCAGCTGCCACTCTGTGACACACTGCTCCCTTGGTATCTCTCCTCAGTTCTAAGGGAATACCTTCATAACCTCCTGAGAAATGGGTACAGAGTACAATTCAACTTAGGTTGGAGACTGCTGGTGTAATCTTTACTTGTTCTTTTCAGATACACTTTGATAATTCTTTGTGTATAATGTAATTTATAAGTCATTGAAAAAGAAATGCAGACTGGGCACAGCAGTAAATGCCTGTAATTCCAGTGATTTGAGAGGCTGAGGCAAGAGAATCCCAAATTCAAGGCCAGCCTTAGAACTTAGCAAGTTCCTATCATAAAAAGTTCCTGGGTTCAATCCCCAGTAAACTGGCCCCCAACACATACACATGAACCAAAAAATAAATAAATAAATAAATAAATAAATAAATAAAGGAAAAAGAAAGACAGAAATTGACATCTTCCAATGTACATTTTTTTCTTCCTAAAAGGAAATTAAGTAGAAATTTAGACCAGTTATTTTCTTATGTGAGAATTGTTTTATTAGGACTCTTGTCATTCCTATAGAGTTATCCACATTTTTTTTCCTAAAAAGCTGAACAAATTTGGGGATAAGAGCTGTGAAACATGTAATGTGTTTTCTTCAATCCAAAACATAATGGCTGCCAAGCTGAATGTAAGTCACATTTTTGGATTCCTGAAAGTTGTAGTACATGGTTGTGACTAAAGTTAAAACTTTATTTATGGATATGTTTCTGTTTTGCTTTATTGATATTTAGCTTTATCCCTCAAAATACCATTAAATGTCAAGAGAAAAGGAATCTAACCAATATATATTATTGTAGTATAATAAAATGAGTTTGAAATTTTACTTACTATGAAATCAGTAAATGTTTCTTTTTTAAAAAATTGTTAGAAAGTACAAAAAGAATATGTACATGGAAAAATATCTATAATTATTTTGCCCAGATTTAGTGACATTTTGGTGAATTTCTTTAGACAGTGAAAAACATTCATTGAACGCCTTCTCTGCCAGTTCAGTGCTGAGAACAAAACAAAGCCAGACAAAGGTGGCTCTTGTTCGCTCAACTCACAGGGCCAGCTTGCAAGAGGACCATGGGATCATAGGAAACATGTATTGGCAGAAGGGAGAATCTAATCCTTGGGCCTCAGAGAAGTCTTCCCTGAGGAAGTGAATTTGCTGAGAATGAAGATCAAGAGAGGCTCCATTGTGGGTAGGAAAGGTGGAGAAAGAGCACATTTAAGCTGAAACCATGGTGTTTGAAGAAGTGGGAAAAGTACAAGAGTGTAGCCAATAAGCTGTTGGGGTTTGTAAGCATGAGATATTATTAAAATCTAAACTAGTGGTTTCCCAGAAGCAAATCTTGAAGTTACTGTTTCTGCACAGCTATTTATCATAGAAGTGCTCTAGCAGAAACCAGTAAGAAAGGGGGAAAGCACAGTAGAGAAAGAGAATTCAGGAAGGATGTGATTTCAAGTGAAGTTTCAGTCTCCTGCAGCAGGCCATCTGCATCAGTCAGTCTTTGGCTATGGGCTGGAGGGATGAACATGTGGACTAAAAATCTTTAAGCACTTGACACACTCTAGAGGAAGACACTCCAGGAACTCAAGGCAGTTCTGTGAATAGGCTTGCAGGTGTAAGTGACAAAGGGTGAATCAGTCCTATCTAGAAGGTGGTCACAAGAACCACCAGGGAATCTAAGTGTAGCATGAGTGAGAGGAGTCAGCTGCAATAAACTAAGTAAACATAATAATGGTTATAAAAATTAGGGAACTCATATAAAGTTGTCAGATTATTTGTTGAATAAGCAGACATTTAAAAGACACATGAAATACCAACATCATTTATCATCATAACAATTTCATGAAAGAAACCTCAGTATACACCAAGAAATTAGTACAATCAGAATCTTGAATAAAGAGCAGTTTTACAAGAATGTTTCTGCATGTATGCATGCTTGTTTGTATATATTGATATACTTTCCCTTTTCACATTTAATCATAGAAAACTCCATCATGCACTACTGTGTAGACACAGTACTGTATAGACAGTATACAGTATACACTGTATACTGTGTACTGTATAGGCACACACCTATAATTCCAGAAACTTGGGAGGCTGAGACAGGATGATGGAAAGTTTGGGGACAACCTGGGCAACTTGGTGTTACCCTGCCTCAAGTAAAGAAAGAAAAGGGGCTCAGTGGTACAGCACTTGCCTAGCATACATGAGGCACTGGTTCAATTCCTAGTACAATGAAAGAGAGAGAAGGAGAAGAAGGTGAGGAGGAGGAGAAAAAAGGAGAGGAAGTCATAGAATTTGCTGTCAAAGGAAGTTGCTTATGCAACAGTTTCACAAATTTGTCATAGATTAGTGCCTTTGACTTCATGGGCCAAGAAATAGGATTTTCTCAT
This sequence comes from Sciurus vulgaris, assembly GCF_902686455.1. Lineage (NCBI taxonomy): Eukaryota > Metazoa > Chordata > Mammalia > Rodentia > Sciuridae > Sciurus > Sciurus vulgaris. Next base: position 65,381,690 of record NC_136467.1, read on the forward strand.
TTAAGTTAGAATTGACCAGGTCCTTCACACAATTTTGTTAGTTTCCAACTAGAGATGGACTGAGATGTTGTCTTTGAATACAAATACAGGCTCTTTATGTTTGATGGGTTTTATTCCTAACAAAAAGAATCTGTAAAAATAATGAATATGGAGTGATTTTAAAGGTTCTAGAAAATGTAAAAGTTCCTGCTTTTATAGTTCACTATTCTATAGTTCCTGATTTTCTTGTTGATATGTTTACTAGAATTCCCATTGAGTGTCCCACTTCTGGGAATACATCCAAAGAAAATGAGGTCAGCATGCCAAACAGACACCTGCATACCCATGTTTCTTGGGACCCTATTCATAATGTCTAAGATGCAGAGTCAGCCTAGGTGCCCATCAGTGGCTGAATGAATAAAGAAAATCTGATACATACAAACAATGGAGTATTATTCATCCATGAAGAGAATTAAAATCCTGTCATTTGTAGCAAAATGGGTGGAACTAGAGGACTTTACGTTAAGTACAATAAGACAGAACCAAAAAGACAAGTGCTGCATGTTCTCTGTCATGTATGGAAGCTAAAAAAGTCAACCTGGAAGTAGAATAGGATTACTAGAGATTGGAAAGGGTGTCAGGGGAGAGGGTGGAAAAGGGACATTGGATTTGATTGGTATATGCTATATGCATATTTGGAAATATCACACTGAATTCCATTAATATGTACAATTAACACATATTAATAAAATGTTTAAAACTAAAAAATAAATTTAAAAAAAGAATTCCCAGTGAGCATCTGTCTTACATGTTTATTCTTGTAGGTAGAAATTACCATATTTCCCTTTTCCATTCTTCCAAGATTGGGACTCTATGCTCTTATTGACCTAAAGACTGTTAGGGTACCTATGTGTCAGTGACTTTACTTCAGCTTCTTATATGTCTCACTATAGTTAGTTTTTACTTAGATTTCAGTAGGTCATTGGGTGAAGTTAGTGAGTCAGTGGCTTATTAGGGGTAAAAAAACCTCATGTGATTAATAAATATATAACAACATTTTAAGTTTTATTAATAATCATTGAATTATAGATTACAGTGGTAATGGTTTCAGTGGTCATGTTTATATACTTTTTTGGCATAAGCTTTTATAAAAGCAGTTTGTAATGTGAACTGAGAAGCTTTAAAATATTCTTTATTATTCATAAAATTAAAAATTCTTCTAGCCAAAGTAAACAATTAGAGGGAAAATGTTTGTTAAAATATTTTTATGTTTTTAATTTTCTCTGATCTATTAGAAAATAATTATTGGAGATGTAGTTAATTATGACATTAGAATATTAAACACCTGATAATAGTGTGTTACTTATTTGGATGTGGAATATGTTTTAAGCTTTGAAGAAGAGATGGGAAAATAATAGTAGTAGGTTGAACATTTCATTGATGGGAAGACAAAATGAGCAAAGTCCCAAAGTTAGAAATAAATTTACAGTGTAGAAAGTAGTGACTAAGTTGCCTGGAAAGGGGGAGTTCATTTGGAGGGACAAGACTTGCTAGGTACTAGAGATAAAAAATGACTAAAAATATGAAAAAATTGAAAATTCTTGGGAAGAGCATACATAAAAGAATTTCCTAAAAATTTTGACATAACGTAATGACTGCATTAAAAAATGGAAAAAGATCAAAGGTAAAAAACATTTTGAGTTTGTATGAGGCCAGTAACAGGAATGGAATAGAGGAGAAAGAGACCTTTGTGAGGCAAGATGACAGGTGTAGTTTCTGCAGTTGGTTTGAAATATGGTGCACACAAGACAGCTTTTTCCTGTGTGCTTGATTCTTACATAGGATTTACTTACTCTTTAAAACCCAGTGCTATTCTTCAGTTACCTCTACCAAGTCTAGTCTTTATTTATTTATTTATTTTTTATTATTTAAACAAGTGGGATACATGTTGTTTCTCTATTTGTACATGGAGTCAAGCATACCATTTGTGTAATCATAAATTTACATAGGGCAATGTTGTTTGATTCATTCTGTTATTTTTTTTCCCTTCTCCCCCACCCCTCCCACCCCTTTTTCCCTCTATACAGTCCTTCCTTCCTCCATTCTTACCACCCTCCTTATCCCTAACCCTAAACTAACTCTAACCCTAATGCTAACCCCTCCTACCCCCCATTATATGTCCTCATCAAGTCTAGTCTTTAAATTGATCAGTGTGAAATCTGCAAAGGAAAAAACAAAGGACTTTGGGCGTTTTTATAAAAATAAGTTAATTATATGTGTGAAATTTAGCTTTAAAATTTTTTTTCATATCTTGGAAACAATTCTTACGTTTGATTCTATTCACCTTACTTGGCATATTTCTCACTGTAGTATATTGGGAATGGGGCTATAATTTTAAGGTACTGGTAGATCTCATTCTAAACTGTATTATAGGGAAGTTTCTTTCTTTGGCAGATGGGAGATTCTTTGGTCAGAGAGACCTTCGAAGGTGAATGCTTCCCAGGCTCGCCAGTTTAAACCTTGTATTAAGCAGATAAATTTTCCCACCAATCTTATTCGACTGGAAATAAATAGTTCTCTTCTGGATTATTACACTGAATTAGATGCAGTTGTGCTACATGGTATGAAGGACAAGCCAGTGCTTTCTCTCAAGACTTCACTTATTGACATGAATGATCTGGAAGATGATGACTATGAAGAAAAGGATGGTTGTGGAATGGACAATCTTAACCAAAAATTTAGCAGTACTGCCCTCAGGGAAGGGCCAAATAATGGATATTTTGATAAACTGCCATATGAGGTAAGCCAACTATGTTAAGTAGCAATATTATATAGAACAGTATAGATCTTTAAAAATGTTTGGAAATTACTATTTATTATACTAGCTATTAGAGGAATTGGAAGCATTAGTAAGGCAGTATTCTGATGTGTTGCATATTTTGGTTTTGGAAAAAGACAAAAAACTGATTTTGCTGATTTTGTTTGTATTAACTTCAGTAATTCTGGGTAAACTATTAAATGTATGTTGTTTATCATTAAATAGCAATAACTAAATACATAAACCAATAATAATGTTATAATGTAATTCATAATTATACATTATAAGTGTTAGTGGTATGTGCAGTTTTATGTCAGTTACATTAAAGATTATTTGCTATTAAAAATAAGAGAAATAATAAGATTTTGAGATGAATGTTTATTCTATTTAATAGTCCAGAGCTTTCTTTCCTCAGTATCATTTATGTTTCCATACTAACTCTGGTATATCTTCTTCTAACTCTAAATTTTGGTCTAGGCAGGTCCAGAGTGCCTTTCTCTTTCTCTGGAAATACTTTTTTTTCTTTTGTATCTTGTTTGAAGTCTTTTTTTCAGTGTACCTCCACGGGAACACTTGTGTAGCATTCCTGGCTCCCAGGTATCAAATGCCAGTAAGTGTTTCATAGTCATGTTACACCAAAACCTTTCCCCACCAGTTTCCAAATATCCTTGGCAGTGATAGTGGGGGCCAGGCATTTAGATCTCTCCTAAAAACTATGTGGGCCTAAAAATAATATAATCAATTTTCTTTTTTAATAAACATTTACAGACTAAAATTTTAACCAACCTAGATATCTCCCTTCCAAATTGTTGGTATTTCAGATTTCACCATAATTACACAGGTAGCTTAACTTCCATGAAACAATAAGGCAGCCTCTTGAATGCCTATCAGTAATTATAATGTTTGTATAACATTTTATGGCTAAAACACTGTGCGATATCTGTAAAGTAGCTATTAAAATTGTTAGACATAGATTTTAAGGTCCAAAGTTCTAGGTCAAGTCTTGTGTTATGGAAAGGAAGCTTCACAGATTGGATAAGACCATCTTGGGAGGAAAGAGGAAAGATGAAGCAGACTTGAATTGGGGCAGAGAGGAGTGTGAGATATTGAGAGTGTTGCTCCTCAGGACTCTCGGGAGATTGGTCTTGGCAACGGGGGTAGCAGTTCATCTGAAGGAGAATGAATCACTTTTTGATTTTTGTCCATTTTCTTTATTTTTTTGTATTTAAAAAAATTTATACATGTTTATAGGGTAATAATGTCTGCCTTATTCTACTGTCCTTCCCATCCCCACTGCCTCACCCCTCTCCTCACTCCCCTCCGCTTAATCCACAGTTCCTTCATTCATCCCTATCCATTCCCCACTATGGATCAGCATCTGCTTATTAGATAAAACATTTGAACTTTGGGTTTTTGGGATTGGCTTATTTCACTTAGTGTGATATTCTCTAGTTCCATCCATTTACCTAATTACCATTTACATAATTTCATTCTTCTTCAAGGCTGAGTAATTTTTCATTGTGTATATATACCACATTTTCTTTATCCATTCATCTGTTGAAGGGCATCTAGGTTGGTTCCATAGTTTAGCTGTTGTGAATTGAGCTGCTATAAACATTGATGTGGCTGTGTTACTGTAGTATGCTGATTTTAAGTCCTTTGAGGATAAACTGAGGAGTGGGATAGCTGGGTCAGATTTTATCCATTTGCTAAAACTAGAAAATAGAAATTTACATTCAATAATTTATTTTGAACAGTTTGTTGAATTTTATTCAGGCCTGATAAAATGCTTGACATATAGCATTTGAATGGAAACAGAGGGAAACTTTGGACAGAGGGAAGAGAGTATACAAAGGTCAGAAGTGAAATTCTGTGACCTGTTTGGAAATTGCAGCATTTTAGTATGGCTGAAACATCCGATTTGATAGCAGAAGCTGCATGAAATTAGATGGAGGTTTAGGGTTGCCGTAGTGTACAACTCCATTCACTTGGACAACAATTATTAGGACACCCTAGCCTTGGCAGTGCACATCCTACTCTGCTGTACCTACCTCTGGGTTTTGCCAACAGGTTTGTATTTTAACCCTTCACCTAGTGATCCTCAGGGTACTGTCTTATTGTGGTATATAGCAAAATTAGTTGGGGAGTCAAATAAGATTTTGTAAATAATTTACTTTTGCTAAAATAACTAGAGCAGATTCATGATTATAATTTCATACTCACTTTCTTCTGTTGTTCTTACACTGTCTTTGAGTGGGAGGGAGAGAAAGATGTGGAATAATAGTTAATATTCCAGAAATTATCCATAATATTCAAGCATTTTTGCACATGTTTTGGCTGACAATTAGAATAATTTTCCCAATGTTTTGGGTTCATATGAATTTGTCTTTCATATGGATATGGCTCATGGCATAAAAATGATTGTGAACATTGAAGGTTTTGTTTATTTTAAGGAAGAGGATTGTAAAATGAGATTTATGTCTTAGATTACTCTGTGGTAAATGGAGAATAGACCAACAGGAAGTCAGGATGGGAGGTAGAGGTCTCAGTTGGGAAACTACTTCAATAATTTAGACAAGAATTTATGAAGCTTTGCAAGTTGGAATGTTTGAAGAAGACCTTAGGGGGGAGAAATATTTCAGAAATTCAAAAGTTTGTAATTAAAAGTAACTGGTGAATGTGGAGATGAAAAACATCAGAGTGACTTTTAGGTTTCAAGTTGTAATGATTTGGTGGGTGGACATGTCATTAATTATAAAACAGTAGATGAGGATAGGAAGCTACCTGTGATTCATCAAAGCAGACTAGTTGAGAATAGTGGGTACTTGCTACGTGAGTTGGCAACCCAGGAAGGTCTGAGTTTACATTTGAATGAGTCATCTCTAAATAGGACAAGGGCACCATGGTAGATGAAGTTGATCAGTGAAACACTGTGATGTTTGAATAAAGGGCCAAGAGTAGAATTCTGGAAATACTGACATCCAAGAATCTCATAGAGGAAAATAAGCCAGAAAAGGGGCTTGGGACAAAGATGAGAGAGTCTTCAACCAAACTATTAGGAAGCTGAAAAGGTCTAGAAGCCATAAAAAGACGTTAGCTATAGAGGATTGTTTCAAGTGCCCACTGGTTTTGGTCAGTGAGAGAACTTCAATTATAGTACTTTACCATGATCAATTTAATGGAGCTGTTATTGTAAGGTGAGGAATGGGAGAATGTTACCATACTTGTTCCCATATTTAGTCTCTGTGGACAAAACCAGGAGATAGAATTAGTATTCTTGGAAGGACATTAGTTAACTATGATGAAAGAAGAGTACCATGTGAAGAGTTAATGCTGCAGAATATAATTAATGATCTCATAGAGTAGACTGAGTTTTGAGGCAGATAGATCAACTATTTTTTGGAGTTCTCAAGGAGAGAAGCAGCAGCAGAGACAAAAAGTGTTTAGTCTCTGAGAATAAGCAGAAAAATAGTTCTGTTAATATACTCTAATTATGTGCTTTAACATGCATAATAAGACTGTGCACCAAAAATGAATGACAGTTGGCATCCTGGCTAATATGCCACCATTTGTGTCATACTCAAAAAAATAGAATATAAAAGTGAGGGAGGATATAAAACTATTATAGGTATTATCTCATCTAATAGCTTTCCTTTTGAAGAAAAAGAGTCAGTAGTGGATGATGCAACAGAGTGTAAAGGTTTCTGTGATATGGATTGAGAGAGGTTTCAGCCTATTTGTATGAGGAAGGGACGGAGTCAGTAAAGAAAAAGTTTCAAATACATGCAAAGGGTTTAACTGATACAATAAACTCTTATAGAAGAAACCAGGATATAGAATTAGTATTCTTGGAAGGACATTAATTAGCTATCATGAAAGCAAAGTACCATATAAAGAGTTAATACTGCAAAGTACAATGAATGATCTCAAAGAGTTTTGAGGGCTGATAAATTAACTGTTTTGGGAGTTCGCCCAGCATGTCCTATCCTGTCTTCATTGTGTTATACAAAGATACTCTGTACTAGGATTCCCCTCAAAAACACATTTTGACAGAAAGGAGATATTAGGGTAATGATTAATGGGTATTGTCTTGTAGACCTAAAACCTACTATTATTATTATTTTTTTTTTTGCAGTGCTGGGGATTGAACCCAGGGCCTTGTGCTTGCAAGGCAAGCACTGTACCAACTGAGCTATATCCCCAGCCAAATCTTTTATTTAATCAAAATCAAAACTGCTCTTTCACATGTCATTGTCATGATTGTAATGACTCTTCATTCTTTTTACAGTTTAATATTTGCTTAGAACTTAATACTAACTATAAAAATGTTTTCATATAATATATACCTTTAAATATGGTGATTTTTCTTTGGAACTATGCCAAAAGTTTCTGGGGGTTATTTAAATAACCATCTGGAAAAAGTAAATTATTTATCTTCTGTTACAGGATGTCTCTGCACTAACTGCTTAAAAATTCTACCACAATAACTGAAACAATTTGAGTTAATTCTGCAGATTTCAGATTATTACTGTTGTCAAGCTCAGACTATTTGTGGTTTCTTTCAAACATTTATGAAACAGACAATTCCTGTATCATTTAAACTTTTTCATAGCATAAAGAAGCCATTGTCAACTCTTACATGAAGCCAGGGTAATAATTAAGATAGCACACAAAAAGAAAACTATTAGACCAATTTTACATATATGAACAAAGGCAAATAGAATTATTTTAAAAGGATAATACAACAAAATCATTCAGAATTTGTTCCTGGAATTTGAGGGTTTTTTTCATGTTAGAGAATTTGTGTAATAATACCATAGTACTAGGTTAAAAGAAGAATCCTATGATCATTCAGTAGATGTGCAAACCAGTTGATAAGTGACAGCTATTTAGATAATTGTATTTTTTAAACATTTTCTTTAAATGATAAATATTTTGTTAATCTGTCGTACCAGTTGTCTATTAACAAATATCATGAAAGAAATAAAAATTGTAATTTTTGGAAAGGAGGCTGCAAATCATCATTTGCAGACAAAAAAAATGTTTATAAATCAGAAACACAGGAGAATACATCAAAAACTGTTAGGAACAATGAGTAAATTAGTAGGTTACAAAGTTAATAGACAAACTGATAGCATTAGGAACTCCAGAAACATGTCATAGCATGCCTCAAGGAGGAAGACACAATAAAGCAAAAAGGTCAGTTTTCCTTAAAGTAATTATGTGTTTAATTAAGTCCCATTTAAAATGCAAGCAGAATTATTTCATGGAAAAATTCACCTAAGAAATATGAAAATAATTAGGAAAATTCCAGAAAAGAAGAATGTTGGAGGGGCATTGTCTTGACTCTCATTTGCGACCAAATAATCCAGTGCATTCCAACACATACATTGAAGAAAGATTAGAAAAAGAAGTATATTTAGCTTGGAACAAATGCCCACCCCGTTGTTGGTCCCAGTTGTGGTGCTATATAGCACCTGTTTTGCTATCTTTTAGTAATGGGGTTATAATAAATTATATTAGTGTAACCAGAAAAAGAAAACATTTGACTCATAAAGTAAATCAAGGTAACAAAGAAATGTACCACCCCTAATTCACAAAGATACCAGGATCAACCGCTAATAGAACTATATAACATTCTGATAATGCTGTAAAGACTGGAATGTTAAACCCTCAAAAGCTTGAATCATATCTTTTCTTCCTTCATTACGCTTTTAGGTTTTTCAAGAATTTGGAATACTAAGGCTTACCTTTTTTTTTCTGTATTTTTTATTGGTGCATTATAGTTGTACATAGTGGTGGGATTTATTGTTACATATTCATAGTGCACACAATATAACAATATAATTTGGCCAATATCATTCCCAATATCATTTCCTTTTATTCTTCTCCCTCCCCTGGTCCCTTTCCTCTATTCTATTGACTCCGGTTGATTTTCATGAGACCTCCTCCCCATCTTTGTTTACCTTTTACCTCTCTAGCTTCCACATATGAGGGAAAAAAAAAAAAAAAAAAAAAAACAAAACAGGTGACCCATGACTTTCTGAGTTTGACTTATTTTGCTTAACATAGTATTTTCAAGTTTCATCCATTTTCCTGCAGATGACATAATTTCATTTTTATTTTTGACTGAATAAAATTCCATTGTCCAACACAAACACTTAAAAATTTGGAAGAAAACTTATTTTACCTAGAGCATTATTGAAATGGGAGAATAATGGATAGATATATGAAACAGAATAGATAGAATCCAGAAATACATTATTATTATGTCACATCTATGGAATGGAATGATGTGGATCTGTTTGTGCAGATGGAGAAAGAACTACAGAATATATCATGAATTGAGAAAAGCAAAGTGCTGAATAGTATTTATACTATCATTCCTTTAGTGTATATCCAAGAATAGAAATTTCATACACATTTATTTGGAAAATGTCAGAAAAACCATTAACATACTTTTCTCTGGGGAGAGAATTAATAGAATTGAGGGTAGAGAGGGAGAAATTTTTTTCTACTTTCTTCAATGTTTCTATTTTCTAATTTTTTAACAGAATTTTTGTTGGTTGTACCATATTTTACATGTAACGGGGTTATCTCGATGAGATTTGCTAAAGAAAATTCAATCGTGGTAGGGATAGGAACCACTGCATGAAATTTTGCAGTGGAAGAGAGAGATTGGACTAACTGCAAATACCTCATGGGTAGGTGGGGATTTATATCTAACCAACATGTTGAGTGTGAGTAGATGGAAAAATTACTAAGAAGAAACATCAGGAGAAAGGGGGATTTGGACTAAACCGAACTAACAGGATTCATCCTAGAATAGGAGATCAGGCATTCTCTGGAGGATGGTAGAGGATGAAGGTTCTTGAAAAACTAACTTAGGAGGAATTATTAGGCTTTTTGCTAAAACTGGATTTGATAAGGAAGTACACAAATGAACCTAGAATGTCTAGAAGCTTAACTTAAGTTTTTGATCAAGCAGAGAATCTTTGTCAGCTTTTGGACAAATTATTATCTTCCTTCTCTTTATCTGTCTTCATAATAAACATACTTACAGATATACATATATCCTAATGTTATTTTTTAAAGCCTAGTTCAAATGTTAAAAGTAAATAGCAAGAACACCCCAAACCTGAGCATCAGCTGATTAATAAATATATCGCATTATATTATACATGTTATTTAAAGATCATACTGTTGTTACTCTATTTTGTAATATTTTGGCCCCAAACAGTGGAAATCTGACCTAAAATTTATACTGAACCTGGAAAGTAAATTGAAAAGATGATAATTTTCAATTAAAGGGCATAATTATAAAACAAAGTTTACTAAATGCCCTACATTAAATTTTAAAAAATTCTCATCTAAGTAAGATTTGAACATTTAGCAATTGTTTGATTTTATTTTTATGATTCTTGGTTCAATATAGGCTATTTAAGCAGTTGTTCTTTGTAAACTAGTTTAGAAGCACCCAATTGTTCATTAAGGAAAAAACAAATCTTGGACTAGTTTGAGATAATTGAGAGTAAAACATCTTTTTGATTCCGTGTGGTTTATTTTTATATATATTTGTTACTCCATTATTGCTGCCAGCTGCCTTAAGTGCCTTTTTTTCTTTTTCCTGGAATTCTACAATAGTTCCTTGGTTTGTTGCCTTTCCTGTCGCCCTTGTCCCCCGTCAGGATAAATCTAAGCTCCTCTGTGAGGCTTTATGTCGTTACTACTATTTTCACCTAATTTGCTCCTCTCCTTTAAAACTGAGCCCTCCTGGCACAAGTACATTTTCACTTTGGAATTAGGTATGTGTCTTGTGTTAGCCTTTAGTAGCATTGTGTTTCTTTCTATCAATGCTATTAAAATTCATCCTTGTAATTAGTAGTCCCCACGGTGGACTGTAGCACTCTGAGAATGGGAACATTTTGTTTGGCATGTAGTAAAGGCTGAGTCTGTGAAAAACTGTATTATTCAACAAATTATTGAAACTTTATTTTGCACCCTAAAGAAAAAGTTGCCAACATGAGCTGAATATTTGAACAATTTTTTTTATATTTGAACAATTTTGAAATGCAATATAATCATCTGTATGTATGATTTCTTTCTATTTGGATGATTTTGTTAATTGTTGGTTTATTTTCTCTGTGGAAATATTATAAAATGTAACACTGTATTAGGCCACATTATATGTTTAATAAAATGATCTTACTCTTTTTCACTCTTGATGATCTTGGTTTCTCTGTTTTGGGTAGCTCATTCAACTGATTCTGAATCACCTTACACTACCAGACCTGTGTAGATTAGCACAAACTTGCAAACTGCTGCACCAGCATTGCTGTGATCCTCTGCAGTATATCCACCTCAATCTGCAGCCATACTGGGCAAAGCTAAATGACACTTCTCTGGAGTTCCTGCAGGCTCGATGTACTCTTGTCCAATGGCTTAACTTATCTTGGACTGGCAATAGAGGCTTCATCTCTGTTGCAGGATTTAGCAGGTTAGTGCAAAGCCTTATTGAGGTTTTCTTCATTTGCAGGCTACACTTACTATGTAATAGTTTTCATAATAAATGTTTAAAATTCTATACTATGTATCTTACAGAAATTAAAAAAGAAATATGGTTTATATTTAGAATGTTGATGATTATAAAAGTAAAAGTATTTTAGCATTCTCTTCAGCTAAACTATAAAGAAACTGGTACACTCCTGTAATCCCAGCTATTTGGGCTAGATTGGGCAATTTAGTTAGACCCTGTCTCAAAGTGAAAAGGGCTGGGGGATATATTCAGTGGCAGAGCACTCCTGAATTCAGTCTGCCGCATAAAAAAATTCTTTATCTCTTATTTTTTAAATCTCAACTGACTTTCAACAGAACTTTTATTTCTATTCCCATATTTTCAGCTGAGATGATTAACACATTTAAAAAACTATTTCCAAATCAAAATCTACCTCTCTAATGTGATTTGTCAGAAATGGAAAACAATTTATTACAGAACATTTTTAATTAAACCTTAATTACATGTGCAATACATCACCCAAATTTAGAAGCTCATTTAAACTAATTATGTTGAAAATGCAATTGCATGCTAGACGACCACACTTGCAGACCTGCCCAGGTGTTTCTGCTCCTTTCTATTTAAGCATTTTGTCTCCTTACTATTAAATGTCACCTGTTAAACATTTGAAAGCTTGAACAAGTGCATATTCATTTAGTAATGCCATAGTAATTTTTCTTATGATACAAACAGGTGTGTTTCTTAACCTTGATGGTAGTTGTTCTCACTGTATGCTACATATGATTCCATTATTTTCATGAAGTTAAATAACGGATTATAAACTTTGTGGAAATTACCTGTTATTTTTAATTACTGAACAGAATTTTAACCTATTTTTACAAACCAAAAATGAACTGCAGCTATCCCTGCACATATCTCCAGCCAAATGCATTTTTGTACAGTGGTTTTAGAATTAGAAATTTGTATATGGAGCCTTCTTTTCACTTGACTCAGATTATAAAAATAAAGATGCAGTTCTGAAATAAATATTTTAACATTAGTTTTGAATAAAGTCCCTACTATATGAAATAGGAACAATGTATTCAAAATGCTAACAATGATAGTTTCTATATCAGATTAAAAAAATACAAGTAGTAAGACTGTTGGAACCATGGAAAACTGAGTTTCTTTTCTGCCAGAAGTAGATTCAGGGAAATGGCTCATTGCTAGACATGTGACCCTTGTGCAGTAAAACACACTATGGGGCATAAAGAGGATGATCCCTTTCCTTCCCATCATAAAGGCCATAGCTAACATACTATATCAAAAGACAGGTTAAAAAAAAGCTTAAAAAATTTATTTTGTCATAGTTTTATATGATACAGGACCTTTCAGATACATGAGAAAGACCCAAAGATACATGAGAAACTGTCTGATGTTATGCTTAGGTTCAGTGAAGCAAGGACACGCATGTAAAAATGGATTGGACAAAAAGCATATGATGTAATAGTAATGGACTGAGTGGGGAAACCTAGCAAGTTCTGTCTATTCAGATTTTTCTTTGTGTTGTAGAATTTCTTCTTAAATATGGGACAGGACTTCTCTAGAATGAGATTATTGTGAACTAGTGTCGGACAAGGGTGTGTCAGAATTTCTTTATGGCTAGCCAGCCCCTAAACAGAAAGGCAGGGCTGAAGGTTAGAGTAATATGTTTAGGCTTTATGGCTTGCTTTCTACTATCTATTCTACTATCTATGTCCTGTCTTGAGGAAGAATAATTCTGGTTTCTCTGACTTATTCTGGGGGAGAAAGGTGGGCAAGAGATAGAGGCCAGGAGAAAGTCAGAGAAACTTTGGTGCTGAGGCTGTAACTGAGACCTTCCAGTGTCTTTTAGTTCAAAGTTCTCAGCATGGCAAAGCTCTAAACTTTGAAGTATAATTTTCTGAATCCTAGAAATAGCTAAGTTCTTTTTACTCTCTGTACCCCAAATGTATCCACTTTGTTTGTAAAATTTTCTCTCTGCTAATAGGACCAAGAAGAACTGAAGCTAATGATGATGATTTAGAGCATATATTATTGATAATAAACCAGAAACAATAGAATATGAGACAGAACACTTGATGTCAGTAAGCATTATTTTACAATATACAAATGTTTAGGTCATTTTAATTATTCTTACAGCATTTTCCACTATTAGAAAGTTGTTTTTATCCTTTATGGCAAGGCAGGGTAGGATATTTTTAAAAATATATTTATTTTTTAGTTGTAACTGGACATTATATTTTTAATGTGGTGCTAAGGATCGAACCCAGTGCCTCACATGTGCTAGGCAAGCACTCTACCACTGAGCCACAACCTTGGCATGGTAGTGGGTATTTTTGACCATGTAAAAATATATGATATACAGTTCCTTCCTTCATCAGAGAAGATAAAGTTATAAAGATAAAATGTAAACATACTATTTACATATTTTTATAAGTAAAATAACAGGGTGGCAACTAATGATTGTAGACATTAGATAAAACATTGGTAGAGAATGGCTGAGGTCCAGTTTCTTGGGCAATGTGCTGCATGTGATCATGATAATGAGTAAAATGTAAAGGTAAAATCAAATGAGTTTTTTTTTTTTTTAACATTCTCTATGTAGCTTATTTGGATGCATTAGAAAAAACACATGTTGTGAGAAGAAAACTAAGCAGTTATTTTTTTTTTAATTTTAGGCTAGTAATAGGTAAAGATTGTCTTTTGAGAAGGTAGAATTCCAGTCACTTTCTCACCAGCAATTTTCTTCCATTTTTCTGTTCACCCAGATGAGTTTCTGTGGGCCTATTTGAATAATCACAAAAGTGCATATAAAAATCCTCCATATTTTACTGTAGTATTTCAGTCAATAAAACCAAAAATTTTCCTAGCATTCCTTTAAACCTAGTCACTGTTTCCGTTAAGAAAAGAAAGTTAAAATAACAGGAAGAGAAAAAATTTGGGAAGGGTGGGGGGCATGTTGGAGGTTTGCCTACTGATTGCTATTGGCCCCCTTAACTTGACTGCTGAATTGACAGTCATTTTAGATTGTAGGCAGCATTCCCAGAATAAACAATAAATATTCATGTCTTGATTATTAATGAATAACCTATGAATAAGTAACCTATGAATAAGTATGGCCTATTTATGCTCATTACTGTGAAGAAGACTTATTTATAATACTTTAAAGAAAAAAATGTACATTTTAAAGCTAGAGGCCAATGATGATGATGAGCTGCTTTTTGAGTAACTCTTTAGGAAAAAGTTTGATGTAGTTACTTTTGTTGCCTAAAAACCTTGTCTTTACAAATTAGAACTGTTTAACTCGATTTTAAAGAACTTTTTTATGAATTTGTATTATTCAGAATAGCAGAGAAATAGTTTAAATTGGAATAACAAGAACATAAAACTTTTAATCAGTTATTAAAAATCCTGTTCCATCCACTTATTTGTGATTTGCAACTTTGAGTACTGCTCATGAATATCATTACTCATTAAAATTACATCCATTGTAATTCCATTTTTATAATACAGTTCTCTATAGCCTTAGATATTTCTTTGCCTCCCTGCATGTTTGTGCTTTAAAGCTTCATCACTTTATTTTGTTGAAAAGGCCTTAGGTCCATTTTTTCTCTACTGTTTTTCTTCAAATAGGTGCCAAATCACCCTGATCTTTACCTAAATTATTGCAGGTTTTTACCCTTACACCCTTTTAGTTATTCTAAATAGTTTGTATTCATTCCTTAAAGAAACCATTCTTGGGTACTTTCTAGATTCAAGAACTTTACAGATGTTTTCACACAGAATTAGAGTTTTGTAGTGTAAAGAGCTTAATATATTCTTTATTCAGTTGCCTGAATATATTTTATACAGGTTTCCTCTTTTAGATTGTCAGGTCCGAGACAGTAGGAACAATTTCTTTTCCACTTTTTCTACCATTATTGGATAGTACCATACTCAGTTAAGCAAGAAGTTTTGTTTTTAATGGCTTTATTTTGAACCAGAATTTTTTTTTTTTTTTTGTGGTGCTGGGGATTGAACCCAGGGCCTTGTGTTTGTGAGGCAAGCACTCTACCAACTGAGCTATATCCCCAGCCTTGAACTATATTTATTAAATAATGTTCTAAGTTATTTGTAATTAAAATTATCTTAAATATACTGTTTTATAGAACTCAGTGAGGGTCAGCTAACAACATCTAGGATTGGAATCAGAAGCCATGGATATTTATATCTAATTCTCCCTTACCTCCATATTTCAGGCAGGTTGTGAGGATTAGCGCCTTTTATTTTGTGATAAGTAAGCTCAGATTAAATCGTTCATTCATTGGATGTTAATTATTTTAGGGTGTAAGTTACCATTTAGTAAATTACTTCTTATGTACTTGTATTCTTCTGGACAAATTAATTTACATCATAAGGAAAAGCAATTTACTTTACTCTCCAGAGACTCCTTTTCTCATAGTAGGAGATGTAGTTCAGATTTGTTTATCTGAACTTAGGTATCCTCATAAAACCTTCAATTAAAAAAAAAAAAAAACTTTAAAAGAATTCACAATGGAGAATGAATAGCTGTAAGAATAAAGAAACTGTAATTCCCCTTTCAAGTGACCCATGTCAAGGTTGAGATGAGTAAACAGTTCACCAAGACAAAAGCATACATATAACTCTGCTTTAAAATAAAATTTCCATGAGGAGCATTAAGGAGGCTGAGGCAGGAGTATCAGGTGTTTAAAACCAGTCTCAGCAAAAGCAAGGTGCTAAGCAACTCAAGCGAGACCCTGTCTCTAAATAAAATACAAAGTAGGGCTGGCAATGTGGTTCAGTGGTCAGGTGACCTAAGTTCAATCCCTGTTACTGACTACCCCCCCCCCCAAAAAAAAAAAAGAGAAGTGATTGGTGTTCAGTGAATTGAGCTTGGTGCTGCTTCTGCTATCTTGGGATGGAGGTATTGTGAAAAGGCAAGTAATAAAGATCTTGTAAGAGATCCTGCAAGGAAGAGAGAATATAGGTATACTGATCAAATCATCTTCTCAGAGTGAAAGTATATAGTAAAAGTATTGAGAGTGAAAAAGGAAAAAATTCAGAAGAATAATATAAATATGGTCATTGCTTTATTTTGCTTTTGCATCATTAAATCAACTTGAAAGTTGGCTTTCTGGTGGTTGATTTTACAGTACTCTAAATTCTTTGGAGGAGAAAGGTTCAATAATGAGAGTGAAAAGAGGAGGAATGTCAAGTCTTCACGTCATTCCAAGTTAAATATGAAAAAGAAATGTGATCAAAGTGCTTTGCCAATAATGAAGACCATAAGGAAATAAGATGCCTTAAAGCTTTTAATTCTAAGAGGGTTAATAGACACATTTAACTTTTGTAATCTGCGAATAATTTTAGAATTATCAAATAGGATATTCTTTAATTCTCTGAGATGCTATATCTGTTTTTAGATTGCTAACTTTTTATATAATGAATAACTCCCAATAACTACTTGTTACTCTACTCAAAGTAAGGTAAATATGCTAATTTATCCTATTTCTTGGGCATAACTTGACCTTATTAAAAGAAAAATACTGTTAGTTACTAGAACTTAGTTTGTGCAAGAATAGAGGAAAATCAAATTTATGAATTAATTTTTCATAATTGGAATATTTACCCAACTAACTCTTGCTGAATGTTTATGTGCCTCATGTGCTAAGTACTAGGTACACCAAGGATCAGTTTCAAATGCCAAAGGATTTGAGGCAGCTTTTAAAATATAGAAAAATTAGTAAATAAGGAAATAATATTTAAGAGAAAAATAATGGGCAATAGATGATGCTGGAGTCCAGTCTACTGTGTTGAGGTAAGTCAATTTAGCATGCCTTGCCTATCTTTGAAATAGATCCAGAATCTGAGTATTTATCATCACATTTGTTACTACTACCTGAATCCTGTGTGCTCTCCTCTCTCCTGAATATTGATGTGGTATTCTAATGGTCCCCCTTTCCTCTTAATCTTATAACACAAAAACCAGAAGGATCCTGGGAAAACACAAGGAAGTGGTGACACTCTTCTGCTCAAAATCTCTATAGATTAGGAATTCCATTTCTCTCAAAATAAAAACCGAAATCTTTATCGTGACATGGTACCTTACCTCTCTGATCTACTTATTTCCCCCTCCCTGTGTGCCTCCTGTGTCAGCTTCCTTATTGTTCTTTGTTCTTGCCTCCAAACTAGTGTACTTGCCCTTTCCTTTACCTAGAATGTTCTTCCTGTCATCTGCTTTGCTCACTCTCTCACTGAAGCTTCTCTAAGCAAACTTCTTATTGCCCTTCCCTGCATTTATTTGCCCCTTATTGCTTTTAACCCTTTAATATACTATTTATTACTCATTTGTGTTTAGTTTCCTTCTGTCACCAAAATGTAAGTAGACTGTTTAAGAGTAGGAGTGCCTAGGCTACTACTATCTGGATCATAGTGGAAACTTAGTACCTACTTTCTGAATGAATGAACATGTTTTATGCAGACTGCAGTTTAGCTAATAACTAGCACAGGTAATAATAGGAAGACTTGTTAGAAGAGATTCAGGAAAGGATTTTGCAGGAGGAGCATCAGATGTTTAAGGGCGTGTGGGGCAATCATATTAAACATCATAAATAAAGCACATAATACAAGTACTGATAGGAGAGGTCATTGAATTTAGCAATTAAAAGAAAAGTGTGCATTTAGGAAGAGCAGAACACAGACTGCAGTGGATTAAGAATAAATGGGTATTCAGGCATAAATAGTACATGTGACTACTAGGTTATTTGCAATATTTAAAATCAATCTGAAGCAATTGAATTCTGTTGTTTAAATGTGAGCTAACCAATATTTAACTTACATTTTAATATTTGTGGGGTGCTTGACCTTTACAAATTGCTTTCACATATTATTTGATTATCAAAACCGTGGGGCAATGTGGTGAGTGTTGTTCAGGTCTTTCATTTATAGCTAAGGAAATGTGAGACTTGAAAAAATGTCTTTTCTCATGTCACTACTAGAAAGTAGTAGAACAGTATAAAAAATCCATATTTTTAACTTCTAGTTCAGTGTTATTTCCTTTATTTACTTAAGTGATCTAATTTGGTTCAGTTTTATTTTGTATGTTCCTTTATTAGTTTCTTAAATCACTTAGGAAAAAATATGTGACATAAATTAATAGTATTAATATTGCTGATGTGATACTGATGGACACGATTATGAAGAGAACTAGACAAGAATAATTGGTTCAGTTTGCTTATTTGATAAAGTTTCATACATTCAAATGCTCCTAGATTCATTTTAGTTTTAGATTTCTAACAAGTGTGGTTATGGACAGGACTGTTTTCCCCCCATTTGTAATGTAATATAAATATTGTGACCTACTCTGATAAAGCATTTTATGTCCTTTACCTTGGATTATTTCTGTAGTAGTTCAGTTATTCAATGGTAAGAGCTATAAGCAACATATTACAGCAGTGCATTTAAACAAACCTAGAAATTTTCTGAGAGGAGGATTGTCTGATTGTTTTGAAGTCATTTAATTGAAGCTGTCATTTCATGTGCAGTGTTCCAAATATATCACCCAGTTCTGAGTATTGTTATGGGGCAAATATCTTCTAAGACTTTTGAGTTTTCTTTTTTCTTTTAATCTTTATCCACTCATATGTGCATTATAGATAAGTAGGAGAAATATATCCTCTGCTTTCTTAATTTTTTACTTAGTATTAGCTGACTTTTTACATGATTGAATTTGTTTTATCTTCTCAGGTTGATTTATTTTAGCCTAACCATGAATATTTTAGCATGCAGTCAGTGAGAATTTAAGTGAAACATGTCTTATGTTTTTCATAACAGAAATTCAGTCTTCTAAGCCTTCCTCCTTAGAGTTGATATAATTTCAAAGTCCTTACAAAATGTCTTAATTTTATGAAATTCACATGGAACGTTGTTTTTATAGGTTTCTGAAGGTTTGTGGATCTGAATTAGTACGCCTTGAATTATCTTGTAGCCACTTCCTTAATGAAACTTGCTTGGAGGTTATTTCTGAGATGTGTCCAGATCTACAAGACTTAAATCTCTCATCCTGTGATAAACTACCACCTCAGGCTTTCAACCACATTGCCAAGTTATGCAGCCTTAAACGACTTGTTCTCTATCGAACAAAAGTAGAGGTAAGAATAACTCATTTACATCTTTCCTTATGTAATAACCAACTGAATATTTGTTTTCCTTTATTTGTTCATGTTATTGTAATCTCTACTTTTTGAATAAAGGTTAGGATACTATCTGACTACTTTAAAATCATGAGAGCTAATTCAGTCATTTCAGTGTTAGAGTCTATCTATATTTCTAAATTGCGAAGAAATGTTCTTCTGTTCTTCTGTTTAAAACTCTTAAATTATGCTGTGCTATTTGTGTTCTCAGATAGAGAAATGAGCAGTAAGCTAAGGTACACTGAAATGCTGGCAGGGAATGAATTAGAGAAAATGGTGGTAGGTTGGTATATAAGAGAACATTTGCCAGGAAGGGAGGAAGCAAAGAGGAATTTATCCAGGACCAGGCTTAATGGTTTAAATTTCTGACACCATAGTTCATGAGTCTCATTTAAAAAATAACATATTTCATGTCATATATAGTAGTCTACTTGCTTTTTTCATACAATATCTGTAAGGTGTCTTTCCACGTTGGCACATGTACTGTCCAATTCTTTTCATAAACTCTGTACTGTATTTTGTACCATAATCTAGTCAGTGTCCTCCAGATGATCAACATTGAGTTTTTCTAGTAATTTTCCTTTTACAAAATATCTAGCAGTAACATTATTCTGCAAATAGTTTATGTATACATAATGTTATTGCTGTAGAAAGGAGTCCTAGAAGTGGTATTGCTGGGTTAGAATGTGTGTGTAGGTTCCTGTTGTAAACACTCACTTTCTGTTATTTACTTGTTTCCTCTACAACAAACATGTTAACCTGCTTTCTATTCCTCAAGTGTTATTACATGGTCTAGCTCAGGGCTTTTTCTGTTCTGCTTGTCTGGGGTGTTTTGTCAGATTATCAAATATTTTAATGTTTTTCTAGCTCATTTTTTTAATGATGGTTTCATGGACACTGATAAAATGTAGGCTCTCTTATTATCTGTTTCTATCATATAATTCAGTTTTATTTCCTATGTAGCATCCTGTCAATCTCTGAAATGATATTTGTTTTCTTGTATTATTTTTCCTCATGGTAGGATGTATAATCATAGGTGCCACATCTATTTTTTATGCCACATTTTTAGCATCTAGAATAGGATTTGGTAGAGACTGGCCAAGATATTTGTTAAGGAAAAGAATAAAGATAACCAAATTACTTTTCCAAAATGATAGACTAATGACTTTCCCAATCTCACTGAGTATTTCAGTTTCTATGTCTCTAAAATGGGGATATTAAAAGTACAGATCTTATTTAATCACTGTGAGGATCAAAGTACATGTAATGTACTCAGGCAGTACCTGGAACATAGTAAGTTCAGTATATACTAATAAAGGTAGTAGAAGTAGTACTATTATCATGGCAGCTTTGTAGTATGTTTTACTATCTATAGAAGATTGTCCTCACTGTTCAAACATTTTTTTGGTTGGGGGAGTTCTTATTCTTCTGGATGTATCTTTCAGCAAGGATTTTTATTAGAAGGGTACTCATATTTCATTTTGCTTTCTAATAAGACTTCTCATCTGTTCAAATGTAGGTCTTGTTTTACATCTAACAACATGTTGTAGTTTTCTTCACTTAGATCCTAAATTTTTCAGGTTAATTTTATTCATGGAATGCTTAATTTTCAGGTACTATTTTCCCTTCCATTTAACTTTAATTGGTTATTGTTAGTATGAAGGATAATTTGTTTCTCTTAAGAAAATTATCTTGTATCTGTTCACCTAAGTGAAAGCTTATAATTATTCTAATTTTTTTACTTATACCTTTTGGATTTTCTAATGCATTTAGAAATTAATATGCTTTTTACTTCTTTCCCAATGTTTGAAGTGTTACTGCTAATAGAACTTCACAAATAATGTGGGAAAAAATAGAGTTATAACAGTTTTGCCAGTGTTATTTCTAATGTAGTGGAAATGTCTTTAATAATGTCTTTTCTCTTTTTATGTTTATACAACAAATATTTGAGTGCCTGTTAGGTACCTGGAACTGCTTCAGGCACTTGGACTTCTGTAGTGAACTAAACAGTTTCTCATGTAAACTTACTGTATTTATATGTTATTTGATGTTACATTCTGATTAAGAAGTCTTTAGCATCCTTATTAAGAATATTTTATGAAAAATATGTATATTGTTTTTAAATCTTATTAATAACACACAGTTCTTGTATTGCTGGGTGATCCCTTTACAGGTTTTGTTTTGTTTAGTTTTTTGTGCTGGGGATCTTACCAAGGACCTTGAGCATACGAAGCATGCACTTTACCCCTGAACTGTACTCCTAGCCCCCAATCTAGATTTTTTTTAACTTGTAAAATGAAAGGATAATGTCCCTGAATGCCATTTTAAATATGGTTTTAGCCCAGGTTTTCATTGGTCTGTTGTGAAATGATTCACAATTTCTGTAGGTATAAAATTTATCATCTATTTTCTCTTAGGTAGGACCATCCATTCTGAAATAAGGCCATACTTGTTTTTCATTGCTACCATTACTAATTTATTGCCCTTTATATTATATAGGCTGAGATCCTCTGAGCAAAATAATACCTCATTTTAAATTTTTCTGAATGTTCAACTCTAAGAAGAAATAATTATTGAATGAGTCTTTGAGAAGAAAAACCAAACTTGCTAGACATCATACATTTGTGATGATTTGTGAAAATATTATCCCATGAGATGCCTTTAAAATGTTATATATTAACATGATCTTTTTGTTAGAGAACCATGACATAGTCTGCAGTTTTCTTAAATTTGCCTTAAAAGACTGAAAGAATATGACCCTAATTTTTAAAAGTGTGATTTATCAGGATTGTGAAGATTTCATAATTCAAGAATAGAAATTTATACATATATCCGAAGTCTAGATACCATTAGTTCTAGCTTCCTTCGATTACTTAAATGAAGATGTAAAGTTATGAATGCATTAAATAAAATTTAGGTAGTACCCTATGTTTTCTATAAATTTTTAAAAATATGCTATCTGCTCTGATAACATAAAAATCACTTTCATACTATATATTTTTCTGATGTTGGATATGTAGAAAAAAATCATGGAATTGATTTTCATTGATCTAAAGTTGACATAATAAAATTTAATTATTTTAGTGATAAAAATGGCAAATTAAAAATTGAGAAAAACTTACCCAGGTTTTTATTAATGCTTCCCAAGCCTATTCACTGCTCTCTTCCCATACTTTGCTTGCTTCTATTATGTCATCATTCTTGGGATCTACATCAGAGTCCCACAAATAACTCTTAGGCAAAAGGGAAAAGGCAGTACAATCAATCAGCTGATTTCTTTTAAAAGAAGCCGAAGCCAAAGCCATAGCAGTACTGGTATTCATATCAAGGTGTAAACCTCCTGTCACTTAAGCAGATTCTTTGCTTTGAAAAAAAAAAAAAAAGAACAATCTTAGATCCCTCTTATATCTATATTCCTTGAATCCTGAACTTTATAATGTTGTTTAATGGGTACAAACAGAGAATGAGAAGACAAGATTTAGGAGACAGGTCTTTCTGTAAACCTTCCACATAGTCATTGACTGTGTTTTGAAAAGAATGAGTAGCACCTGATTTCAGCTGTCTCTGCTTGCTCTAAGGAAATATATAAGGAGAAAAAGAAAATAGAAATTGGAACTTTCTGGGAGAGATTATTTTGTTTTCAAAGGACTGGAAATTACCCAGTGCTGCTTTTACTCATTTTTCTAAACCCTACAAAAATATAAAATTAGTATTACAAAATATTGGCTCATGTATTAACCTCAGAGAGGTCAAATGTATGATATAAGAGAGTTATACTTCATGTGCCTATATACATTTTATATTAATAAACAGTATACATTTATGTCATTTTGTAAGATTTAAGCAATCTATATGTGTATAATTAATACTATTTGGATGATTTTGTAGACCTAGTTTTAGTTCGAAAGTTTGGAAAACTTACTGAATATATTCTGTTTGCTGTTATAAACATTTTGCATTATTTAATTCTTTACACCAGTTCAATGAGAGTAGGTGGTATTCCCATCTTATTATAATCAAATTAAGATCCAAAAAGGTAAATATATTGCCAAGAGCCACAAAACAGGATTTAACCCAGGTCTGGTGGACTCAGTGATGTTGTTATAATTGTAAAATATATAAGATCAAGGAAAAATAGCTATTCTAATGGCCTGGCTGCCTCCATCTAAAACATTGATTTTTCTTTAGTACTTATTCCTTTTCTGATTTGCAATTGGTAAGGAAATGTAACATTGTAACTAGCATACACACATATATCTAGTGTTAAATACAAACTATTAAATTATGTCTTATAAATTTAGTTTCAAATATTTTCTACAGGAAAATTTAGTTTTTGTCTTTCATTTTTATTATTAGCAAATCTAGTTTAAAGTGTTAGTAGTTCTGGTAAATCACAGTTATTCAAATTGCATTTACAAACATTTAAGTGAAAGTTTGTAGAATCAATACATAATGAACTACTTCAAGCAAACTGATATAGGCCTACTCTGAATTTTATGCCATAGTGGAAAGCAGCATTAGGACACATAATCCTCAAAATAATTTAGGTACATAAGATGATGTGCTGTTGTTGGCTAAGTAATGAATTCTTAAGTGGTTAGCAGTAACCAGGCATACTGCAGGCCTGATTGCTCAATAAACCTCAGGAGAATGAAACTGCCTGGTCAGAATTGCCTTATCTACTGGTAGGTAGATCCTGGGATGCTAATGTGGCCCATTTCTACATCAATGATTATTCAGAAGTTTTAGTCTTATACCGTGGTAAAATATAGTTTGTTTTCCTGATTTATTTTATGAGCACTTTTTTCTTTCTTCAGATGTGTTTAGAATTGCAAGAAAAAGTAGCTTTATTAAATAAATAACAAATATCTTCTTATAACATCAGCCAAAAATAAAATTACAGAATAAGCTGTGAGCTATTTACAGAATCAGTGGCATACATTGTTTTTGAATTTCAGTAGGTACAGAGTAGTAAACATATGCCAAGCAAAAAATAAGATGTTATACATTAATGACTCACAGAATAGATGGGTAAGATGACAAAGCCCAGATGCATACTAGTAGTTCCCTAGATTTGTGCTTGGCTAGAAGATGCCTGTGCTAGGAATCAATGTTAGAAGAAAGACCCTCATGCTGAGATGTGTGATCTGTGTAATCCCAGAATAACTAGAAATGAATTGGTAGATAGGTAATTTTTAAAAACTGAATTTGGTTGAATAGGCAATACTTTAGGCAAAAGATGAAAACTTAGGAAAGAAACTGTGCTTTATTTCTTCAACTATTTGTGGCAAGGAAATGATTATTTTTGAATTAGGTGTTATAATGATTGGAAGGAATTTGGTTCAATCCCTTTTGGTCCTTTTCTTCTCTATTCATAAAATTCTTATTATATATGATAAGCATTGATTGTAGACACCACTTTAGCCATTCATGAGGATATTATTTTTCACAAAACTAGGGCTATAAAAATTGAATTCATTAAATAGACTTTTAAATACTCAAGAAAAATTTTACTTCAGACTTTCAGAAAAGTTATCTTCAGACTTTAAAAAAAAAAGATTTCCCTTGTACTTTTATCCAGATTCCCATGCTATATGCATAATAGTATTTTTGAACCATTTGAAAAATAAGTTGAAAACATAATGACCCTTTACTTCTACAGGGCATTATAAGTAGAGACATAATTTACTCCTATTCTATTCTTACCTACTGTAATGGGATGAATTGTGTCTTCCCCAAATTCATCCTAACTCCCAGTACCTCAGAATGTGCCAGTATTTGGGGGCAGGAACTTTAAAGAGGTAAGGTGAAATGAGATCACTGGGTGGGTCCAAATCTAAAATCACCAGTGTCTGTATCAGAAGAGGAAAGTAAAATACACATACACAGGGCAGATACCAGCAGAAGATGGCATCTACAAATCAAAAAGAGAGGTCTTAGAAGAAACCAGCTCTATCGATACCTTGATCTCAGACTTAACCTTCAGAATTATGAGAAAATAAATTTTTGTTGGTTAAGCTTCCTAGCTTGTGGTGCTCTATCTTGGCAGCCCCAGCAGACTAATAATGACTTGTAAAGGAAGGCATAAAAATAACATAGTACATAAGAAAGTGTCTTTAAAATAAGTCCTATGCATTTTCTAAAACAATCTCAGTTTTAGAAGTTTGAGCTTGTTTACCTTTCTTTGTAAAAAAAAAAAAAAATCTGAATTGGGGAATGAGAGTGGGGTATGACAGATAGCTCAGAAAGAATGTCATTCTGTTGCTTAGCAGCAGAAAAGAAAACCAAGAGTGTTTTTTAAAAGTTGGAGTTATAAATGGAACACCTGCATCCAGTTTTGATTGCCTCACTTCAAGAATGATAGAGCATAAATTGAAAGAATCTGAAGAAGTGAAAAAACTGATTATAGGTATTGTGGGGGACTAGTATATGACAGTAATCCACAAGCATGGTTCAGCAACTGTTTACTGGTCTGCTAAACTGTGTCAAGAGTTTCAAGGATCCCCTTTGCCTTCATCTTCATGAAGTAGAAGACAACAAAAGTAATTGATCTTTAGTTATTTCTGTTGGGTATCAGCAATCATATTTTATCTTTTTATTGTGCCAGTTTATTCAGCAGAGTTATATATAAGTAAAAATTCATACAACCCTGAATGTTGATGAAAGCTCTTGGACTTTCCTAGTATATAAGCTTTTATCTTTTGAAAAGGAGTATGATTTGATTTGGTTCCATGAATTTTGCTTCCTGACATGCAAATATTGTGGTGTTTTTACTACATTCTTATTTGATTTAAAGAACACATTATTGTACGTTGGCAGGTGTTTTAGTCAGTTTTATTGATGCTGTGATCAAAAGACCTGACAAGAACAATGTAGAGGAGAAAATGTTATTTGGGGTTCATAGTTTCAGAGATCTCACTCCTTAGATAGCTGACTCCATTTCTCAGGGCCAAGGTAAGGCAGGGCATCATGGAAGAAGAGTGGTGGAGGACGGTGGGTCAGGACATGATCAGCAAGAAGCAGAGAGAGAGAGAGAGAGAGAGAGAGAGAGCTCTGCTCAACAAGGACAAAATATATACCCCAAAGGCATATCACCTCTTCCACACCCTACCTGCTTATAGTTACCCTCCACTTAATTCCTGTTAGATAATTAATGTGCCGTTTAGATTAAAATTCTCATAACCCAATCATTTCACCTCTAAACTTTATTGCATTTTCTCACATATGAAGTTTTGGGGGAACACCTCATATCTAAACCATAACAGCAGGAATGGCCTTTCCCTTAACAGAGTCAGTGCAACTAACAAACTCTGTTAAGAACAAACCATGTGTCAAATTAAAGGAATGGTCTCTCACTTAACAGAGTCAATGCTGATGACTAAGACTAGGAGGAGAAATTAATAAGAAGAACCTACTCTGATCACCTGCATAGACTAATGCACACTGTTATTAGCTGTTATCTAAAATACAGTTTCAGATTAATTTAACTAAGCAACATACTAAACAAAGGTTATTAGTAATTATTTCATTCTTTTTTTTTGGTACCTGGGATTGAACTCAGGAACACTCTACCACTGAACCCCATCCCCATCCCTATTTTATTTTTTATTTAGAGACAGGGTCTTACAGAGTTGCTTAGCACCTTGCTTTTGCCAAGGTTGGCTTTGAACTCTTGATCCTCCTGCCTCACCCTCCTGAGCCACATGGATTCCAGGCATGCCAGCACTTCATTCTGAAGCAATCAAGATTTTTAACAACTAATGAAGTTTTATTTACTATCATATGATAAAACTAGTATCCTTGGTATATGTCTCCAGGTTTAAGAGTATATCTGTACTTCTCTCTCCTGATTGGCCTTGTAGAAGTTCCTAAAGAATTGTATATGAGGCTTTTGGTGGTGCTGGTTGTGTGTGACCTTAGTGATTATGTTGTGATTCAGTCAGGGTCAGAAGGCTTGATTTGTCAGTGCAGTGACGGGAGGTCACCCCTTGGAAGGGTAGAGTTATTACTAACTGCAGTCATGACAGTGACCAGGAAACCAGGTATAAGAAATCTGCCTGGAAAGGACACCATTCACTAGAGATGGCTAATTAGCCCATTCTCTCACTGTTGCAAGGGCAGCCAAAGTAGTTATAATACTTGTGGGTGACCATGGAATGTAAACATTGAGAATCAGTTATGCAGCACAAGTGCTTAAAGGCATCAGCACAGAAATAGGTTAACACCTCTATCTGAACAGGAAGAAAAGAAGTGCTTTTGGAAGAAGATAGGTAGTCTTTGGACCAGAGCACCTTCTTAGCTGGGCATCGTTAAAATGACGTGTCAAGCAACATATGTCTTAGACTCCTCTTAATGCTTCCACATCAGCCTAACCCCTCTGATAGAAACATTGTTTTTGTGTATTCAGTAAGGTTCCTGATTAGGTCCAGCTGGGGTAAAAACTGCTATGTCCTTTCTATTGTAAATCTCTGCTATCCTCCATTATGGGTTGTTGATCATGTAGTCGTTTATGAGGGAAGATGTACTCGACTATGTTATTGTAGGAGAGATCTACTACAATGATTTTTTTTTTCAAAGTTTTGAAATAAGACGGTGGGGCAAGGCACATGTGTGAACACTTAGTCTTAGATGTACTCCCATTAATACACATGTATTATTGGAATTTGACACATTATCCAGACTTTATTCTGAAGAGCTAAAGTTCTGAGTCTGTAATCCAGAGTAGTTATAAAAAACCTTAATTAAGGTTAGGGAACTTTCCTTTTTTCTCCTCAAAGCCATGTGCAAAAGCTTTATTAATTTATGTCATTTATGATCTCTAATCTTTGCTTTTTAGACATTAGTTAGAATTCTAACTTCTACCACAAATTACCTAAATTTATTTATTCATTACTGAATGTATCTTGATAAAATCCCAATTTATTACTTGGGGATATTGCTCTTATGTGTTTGAAATGTATTATATGATTAGTAAAATTAAATTTGTGATCATGTGATGTCACTAGTCTATATTTTAGCTAGCCTAAGTCTAATATATAAACTTATTATAGGCCCCTTTGTCAATATGCTTTCTATAATCCTGTTTTAGAAAAATAATAATTTGGAATCCTATCTTCTTAGGTAGAGTATATAATTAAGGGTTGCGTTCTTTATTGAAGATAAATAACAATTTTTAACATTGAGCAAAAAAGATTATAAAGTTATAATAACTAGAAACCTATGTTTTTTTTTAATTTATTTTTATTTTTTTTATTTTATTGTAAACAAATGGGATACATGTTGCCTCTCTGTTTGTACATGGCGCAAAGGCATACCGTTTGTGTAATCATAAATCCACATACAGTAATGTTGTTTGATTCATTCTGTTATTTTTTTCCCCTTCCCCCCACCCCTCCCACCCCTCTTTACCCTCTATACAGTACTTTCTTCCTCCATACTTGCCCCCCTCCCTAACCCTAACTCTAACCCTAACCCTTCCCTCCCCCCCATTATGTGTCATCCTCCACTTATTAGCGATATCATTCGTCCCTTGTCTTTTTGAGATTGGCTTATCTCACTTAGCATGATATTCTCCAATTTCATCCATTTGCCTGCAAATGCCATAATTTTGTCATTCTTTATGGCTGAGTAATATTCCATTGTGTATATATACCACAGTTTCTTTATCCACTCGTCAATTGAAGGGCATCTAGGTTGGTTCCATAGTCTGGCTATTGTGAATTGAGCAGCTATGAACATTGATGTGGCTGTATCTCTGTAGTATGCTGATTTTAGATCCTTTGGGTATAGGCCAAGGAGTGGGATAGCTGGGTCAAATGGAGGGTCCATTCCAAGTTTTCTAAGGAATCTCCACACTGCTTTCCAGAGTGGCTGCACTAATTTGCAGCCCCACCAGCAATGTATGAGTGTACCTTTCTCCCCACATCCTCGCCAACACCTGTTGCTTGTATTTTTGATAATCGCCATTCTAATTGGGGTGAGATGGAATCTTAGGGTGGTTTTGATTTGCATTTCTCTTATTACTAGAGATGTTGAACATTTTTTCATATGTTTATTGATTGCTTGTACATCTTCTTCTGTGAAGTGTCTGTTCATTTCCTTAGCCCATTTGTCAATTGGATTATTTGTATTCTTGGTGTAGAGTTTTTTGAGTTCTTTATAGATTCTGGAGATTAGTGCTCTATCTGAAGTATGATTGGCAAAGATATTCTCCCACTCTGTAGGCTCTTTCTTCACATTACTGATAGTTTCCTTTGCTGAGAGAAAGCTTTTTAGTTTGAATCTATCCCAGTTATTGATTTTTGCTTTTATTTCTTGTGCTATGGGAGTCCTGTTGAGGAAGTCTGGTCCTAGGCCGACACGGACACAAACCCAAATAAATACAACTATAGAAACCTATGTTAATGTAAAATATGGAACAAAGTTCTACATACATTGATTATAAAGTTCTTTTTGGTGGGGAGGGAACTGCTTAAATGTTTTATTATTTAAATCTTTTTCTTTGTTTGGAATACTTTATTTTGTAGTCATTTCAAATGTGAAGAATGAAATGCTGCTCAACAATGCAAGTTTACTTGCTGTCCTAGGTAGTAGATAAGAGCTTTTTTTTTTTCTGTGTTTGTAATTCTGGCAAATTATCCAGATAATTAATTGTTGATAACACTTTTTGTTATATCTGTAGAGAACATTATTTTAATTAATAATTCAGTGAAAGTGTTCTCCTTCCACACAATTTGAGGTTTTTGTTAACAGAAAAATAAGATGATTACAAATATATATACTGTTTTGAATATGTACTTTGCATCTCTTGGGTTAAAGTGCAAGCCATATTGGGGGCCATATTGTGAGCAGAAAGTATTATTTTTGCAGAGAGATGTGCTTTTATGACTTGCTTCCACTTTCCTGTCATGGACAGGGCTTTAGGGTAATTTCTTTTTTTTTATTCCACCTTTTTTATTGGTACATTATAGTTGTACATTTTGATGGAATTTGTTTGGTATTCAAATCGCCAGAACTTTCCCCCTCGCTCCCTGCTTCTCACCCCTTGGTCCATTTCCTCCACTAACTTCTCTTTAATTTTTAGGAGATCCATCCTCACGTTTATTTTCCTTTTTCCTCTCTAGCTTCCACATATGATGGTTAACCTTCTGAGTTTGACAAATTTCGCTTAACATGATAGTCTCCAGTTCTATCCATTTTCCTGCAAATGCCTTAGTTTCATTTTTCTTTATGACTGAATAAAAGTCCATTGTGTATATATGCTACATTTTCTTTTTCCATTTATCTGTTCATGAACACCTAGACTGGTTCCATAGTTTAGCTGTTGTGAATTCTGTTGCTGTTAACATGGGTATGCACATATCACTGTAGTAAGATCACTTTAGTTCTTCAGGATGTCTTTTGAGGACCCTCCATTCTGATATCCATAGTGGTTGTACTAACTTACAGTCCCACCAGCATTGTAAAAGTGTTCCCCTCACAAGCACAAGACCCTGAGTTCAATCCCCAGTCCCGAAAAAAAAAAAAAAAAAAAAAAAAAAGTGTTCCTCCGTGTCCCTTCCAGCATTTATTATTATTTGTATTCTTGAGGACTGCCTTTCTGACTGGTGTGAGATGAAATCTCTGTAATTTTGACTTGCATTTCCCTAGTTGCTTATGATGTTGAACATTTTTTTCATATATTTGTTGACCATTTGTATTTCTTCTTTTGAGAAATGTCTCTTTAGTTCATTTTTCTATTTATTAATTGGGCTGTTTGCTTTTATGGTGCAAAGTTTTTTGAACTCTATATATTCTAGATATTAATCCTCTGTCAGAAGAATAGCTAGCAAATATTTTCTCCCATTCTGTGGGTCCTCTCTTAACATTTCTAATTGTTTTCTTTGCTGTGCAGAAACTTTAATTTGATGCCATCCCATTTATTAATTCTTGGCATTATTTCCTGAACTTTAGAGGTCCTATTGAGAAAGTCATGCCTGTGCCTAAACCCTGGAGTGTTGACCCTACATTGTCTTCAAGAAGTTGCATAGTTTGTGGTCTCATTCCAAGGTCTTTGATCCATTTTGAGTTGGATTTTGTGCAGGGCAAAAGATAAGTGCCTAGTTTAATTCTTTTATATATGAATAAACAGTTGTCCTAGCACCATTTATTTATTTATTTTTTTCCTTAGGACCTTTATTTATTTTTTTAAAATTTTTTTATTAAAAATCATAAATTTACATAGGGCAGTGTTGCTTGATTCATTCTGTTATTTTTTTTTCCGCTTCCCCCCACCCCTCCAAGCCCTCTTTTCCCTCTATACAGTCCTTCCTTCTTCCATTCTTACCACCCTCCTTATCCCTAATCCTAAACCTAACCCTAACCTGAACACTAACCCCTCCTACCCCCCATTATATGTCCTCATCCGCTTATCAGCGAGATCATTTGTACTTTAGTTTTTTGAATTGGTTTATCTCACTTAGCATGATATTCTCCAATTTCATCCATTTGCCTGCAAATGCCATAATTTTATCATTCTTCACGGCGGAGTAATATTCCATTGTATATATGTGCCACAGTTTCTTTATCCATTCATCAACTGAAAGGCATCTAGGTTGGTTCCACAATCTGGCCATGGTGAATTGAGCAGCTATGAACATTGATGTGGCTGTATCTCTGTAGTATACTGGCTTTAAGTCCTTTGGGTATAGGCCAAGGAGTGGGATAGCTGGGTCAAATGGTGGTTCCATTCCAAGCTTTCTGAGGAATCTCCATAATGCTTTCCAGAGTGGCTGCACTAATTTGCAACCCCACCAGCAATGGATGAGTGTACCTTTTTCCCCACATCCTTGCCAACACCTATTGTTGCTTGTGTTCTTGATAATCACCATTCTAATTGGGGTGAGATGAAATCTTAGGGTAGTTTTGATTTGCATTTCTCTTATTACTAGAGATGTTGAACATTTTTT